>NC_056630.2:236866560-237487185 GCF_002870075.4 Lactuca sativa
TTGAAAATACATATAAACAAACTTTCTATATTAAGTACCTAACTGAATTTATGATTTTAGAATTGAACAAAAAGTTATTCAATAAAAACTTACTTTTTGGGATAGCAACTTACGAGATTATAGAAAAATGGAACTATTGAACAATAAAGAAAGGGTAAACTAGAGAAATGGTGTTTTACTAAATAAGTTGAATAATGTTTTATTAACAAGAAAGCATGTTTTATTACAATGTCTTCATCCCACATCGATGGTGAGAGTAAACAAGAGAACGTTTCCTCTTCTATAAATAGGAAAGGTTGTGAAATATTTCAAAGGGACCAAACCATGAGAACTTCCTTATGCCTACCTTTTTAGGTTGTTGAGGGTATTCTTTGGTGAGATTGTCTTTATTGGCAACTGTCCATTTAAGTTTTAGAATCCCGAAAATGGTTATGAACAAGATTTTTTTAGCTTCAAACAGAGTTTCAGTTGAAAAATCATTAGGTGGTTTGGTATATTGAGTTGAATCGGTCTAAGTTTGATCAATTTGGACCGATAAAGGAAGCATTTTCCTTTCAGCACATACATTTGAAACTCCCATGATTTTTCAAATTGTTTCTAATAATATTATAAATAAGTTACCTAAACATAAAATTATAATTGTTTGAAAAATAAATTTGATTCAAAAACACAAAATATATACAAACCGGGTTTCAATATAAAAAAACGTTATTTAGTTTGGTATATTAAGCTGAATCAGTCCGAGTTTGATCAATTTGGACCAATAAATGAAACATTTTCCTTTCACCACATATATTTGAAACTCTTATATTCAAATTGTTTATAATAATATTATAAGTTACATAATGTTATATAAATATAAAAAAATCTACCTAAATATAAAATTATAATTGTTTGAAAAATCACTTTGATTCAAAAGCACGAAATATATACTCGATTATATTTTATAAATGAATTCATTTTATAATGACATTTTGAATCATGAAAATACATATAAACAAACTTTTTATATTAAGTACCTAACTGAATTTATGATTTTAGGATTTAACAAAAATTTATTCAACAAAAACTTAATTTTTTTATAGCAACTTACGAGATTACTGAAAAATGGAACTATTGAACAATAAATTTTTTGGATAACGTTTTATTTTTATTATTTAATATTTTATTTAACAAAATGAAATTATTGGAAAATAAATAAATGAGTTTAATTAAAATGTCTTCATCCCATATTGATCGTGAGAGTAAACAAGAGAATGTATTCTTCTTTATAAATAGGAAAGGTTGTGAAATATTTTAAAGGGACTAAGCCATGAGATCTTCCTTGCATCTAACTTTGTAGGACGTTGAGTGTATTCTTTGGTGAGATTGTCTTTGTCGACAAGTGACCAATTAAATTTCAGAATTTCGAAAATGATTTTGGACCGTATCTTTTAGATTTGGATCGAGTTTAATAAGGATCCGAGTGTCTTCTGGCTGAGTTAGGCAAACTCGCTTCCATTGGAGGCCGAGTTTAAGTAACATGTCGAGTATTTGGTTGTGTTAGTCAAGTTTTACAACCATGTATGTAATATAATTTAAAGTTTTAACCTTATAAAAGACATCACTATTATCATATGTTCTACATAATTATGGTAATATTTATGATACAAAACATTTTTTTACTATTTAAGATAAAAAGTTGTCTCTATTATCATATGTTGTACAGAATGATAAAATTTAAGATAGATAAAAAGATGTCTCCATTATCGTATTTTCTACATAATGATAATATTTAATATAGACGTTTTAATTTAATATGAAATTATTATTTAATAGATAACAATAACGATTTTTTATTTTTAAAAATTAATTTTTTTTCTATTTTAATCATATAACTTTGTATATGCAAAACAACTTCAAGTTCCAACTTTATCTCTTATAATATAGTTCAACATAATACCAATACTAAAAATCATTTTTTATATTTTTTTTATGAAATTATTATTTAATTGTTAATAACAATGATTTAGTTATTTTTAATATAAAATATTTTTTTATATCCCACGCAACACGCGGGCATTCGCCTAGTCATTATCATTATCATTATATAGTTATAAAGCTTGCATTTTTTCTTGAACCACATTCATTTGAAACTCCCATGCATTTTTTCCTTTCACCATATTCATTTGAAACTCCCATGACTTTTCAATTTCTTTTTAATAGTTATTATAAGTTGGTTAATAAGGTTAAATAAATATCAAAATTTAAAGTGTAATCATATATAAACTAAATTTCAACATTAGAAAAAATATTTTCTTCTACTTATAAAGTTTGTTTTTAACTTTTAACATATTATACTTAATTTATTAGGTCTAATATGTTGTATGTAAACCATTATCATTTTAAAGCTACAACTTTTGATCAATTTGTATAAAATACTTAAATTGTTAATTTAAATATAACCTTATAGGATCAACTTAAATATAAAATTTAGTTCAACTTAAACAACCCAAAGTATATTTTGTAAATAGTTAAAAGTGATAAATTGTAGTGTCTTTCTAATAATGATTATAAATTGGTTAATAAGGATAAATAAGTATCAAACCTAAAGTGTAATAAAAAAATACACTAAATTTCAATGCATTTTTTCTTGAACCACATTCATTTGAAACTCCGATGCATTTTTTTCTTTCACCACATTCATTTGAAACTCTCATTACTTTTCAATTTTTTCTAATAATTATTATAAGTTGTTTAATAAGGTTAAATAAATATCAAACCTAAAGTGTAATCATATATAAACTAAATTTCAGTATTAAAAAAAATATTTTCTTATACTTATAAAGTTTGTTTTTAACTTTTAACATATTATACTTAATTTGTTAGGTCCAATATGTTGTATGTAAACCATTATCATTTTAAAGTTACAACTTTTGATCAATTTGTATAAAATACTTAAATTGTTAATTTAAATATAACCTTACAGGATCAACTTAAATATAAAATTTAGTCAAAGAATATTTTGTAAATAGTTGAAAAATGATAAAGTATATTATCTTTCTAATAATGATTATAAATTGGTTAACAAGGATATATAAGTATCAAACCTAAAGTGTAATAAAAAAATAAACTAAATTTCAATATTAAAATAATATTTTTACTTCTACTTATAAAGTTATGTCTTTAACTTTTAACATATTATACTTAATTTATTAGATTTAATATGTTGTTATATGTAAACCATTATCAGTTTAAAGCTACAACTTTTGAACTGTATGGACAAAATACTTAAATTGTTAATTTAAATATAACATTATATGGTTAACTTCAATATAAATTTCAGTTCCACTTAAAAAAAACCGAAAGAATATTTTGTGAATAGTGAAAACTGATAAATTGTAGTGCTAAATGCAAAAACTAAATTGTAATAACAATTCACTAAAATATTTCATAAAGATATTTTTATAATCATTAAAAGTTTTGAAATAAGTAGCTTAAAATAACTTACAATAACAATAGTTAAAAATAACTCTATATAAATGATTTTATTGTTACCTTTAAAATAAAATAAAATTGTTTGATGTTTTAAATAATTACACTGATAGAAATTAAATAATATTAAACCATATATTATATTTAATTTTATTCATAAGATTGAGATTCAGGGCCGGTCCAAACGTATATGGGCCCCGGGGCGAGAAGAAGAAAATGGGCCCTTAAAGACAAATATAATAAATATTAAAAAAAAATAGTCATTTATTCTTCACTATAAACGCGTTCAATTAGCAATAACAAGTAAGCCAAATTGTTTATCTTTTAAGCTAGTTTGAGTTTGAACCAAATTTAGGCACTAAAAGTTATTTAGGTAATATTATATATATATATATATATATATATATATATATATATATATATATATATAGCCTAAAATTTTTGGGCCCCCTGGAGACGTGGGCCGTGGGCGGTCGCCCGGGTTGCCCACCGTCTGGACCGGCCCTGTTGAGATTATGCAGTTTTAATATATATATATATATATATATATATATATATATATATATATATATATATATATATATATATATATATATATATATATATATATATATATATTATCATATAATTCAAAATAATCAATATACTATATCAACTTAGTATACGAATTATTATATCAAATTTAACAACATTATTGTTATATTTAGAAAAACATATATTTGTAAAGATTTCAGCTATATAGATGCTTCTGCGCAACGCACGGGTATTCGCCTAGTATATAATAAATGAAACATCTTTCCTTGATTCTTATGCATTTGAAACCCCCTAATTTAGTTAACACCACTCAAAAGACTTTTAATAATAATTATTAAATGGTTATTTAATGTAAAAATAACATGAACAACATCAAACACAACAAGACCAAGTATAAATACGGTGAATAATAGGAACATATTTGTCATATTTTGTAAGGATTAATGATCTTTAAAGAAGGTAAAAAGACTTTTATGTGTGTATTGCTTTTCATATAAATTTCAATAATTTTTTTGTTTTTACCAACTCTTCAATGTGTGGTTGCTTCCGGTATGTCACATGTTATATTCGGGGTAGAAACTTTTACATAAAGATGCACCTAATTCCATTCATTACAGGTACTAAATTAATATTTTACTCATGCATACACAAACAAATCTTGCTGGTCATTTTAAATTATTTGAATAGATTCGGTTTTCATCATCATTCCTTTAATAACGAAAATTATCTCTACATTTACTATTTGACACTTCCATATGTATCCATGCGTGTAAGAATTTTTATTTTTCTTAAATTTTTTTGTTAAAACCATTTTAATATTTAAGAGTATAAAAAAAGATGGAAAACAGTGAAATATTCATCATTGGCATCACAATGTGGATTTATTGAACCCTGGAAGATATTGGAAAATTTGAAGTCATATTAGCAAATGTATTACTACATATAAATTGTTTTACATGTCAATTGGTCTTAGTTTCCATTAAAGTCATAATTTCCTATTTGATCCTATAAAATATCACATGTGAACCAAAGACAGGTCATGCATATTTTAATGTTGTACTAGTACAATCGATACCAATGAGTTGCCATGCTCCTTTTTAAGTCATGAGAAGGTAATCCTTTTAGCTTTCATTCTTTTCTATATATACATTTAGTCTCAACCCAACATTTTTGTGGTAGGGGTGTGTTTGTATTAGTCTCTAATAGAAATTAGATGTTGGTATCCAGACTATGCCTATGTGGTTTTTGTTTGCCGATGTTGGAATATGAAAATTAATATGATGCATCGATATGCATTTAACAAATAATAAGTACATCACATTATTTACTTAGTCGATATTAATAGATATAAATGTCACTTTGCGCATTTGCAGTTGCGTAATCTGGATTGAAGCACAGCAGTAGAGGTGTGTGGTGATAAACAAACATAGATTTCGTAGTATTTGTTGGATGTTTTTGGTTTTGATAGAAAACAACCCATCAAATACACACAAAAAAAATAAATAAACAAAAACAACAACATTAATATATTTAAAAAAACAAAAACGCTGTATTTTGAATAACATGTAATATTATGGTAAAATATATAATGCGTTATGATATAAATATCAATAACATATATTAATTTTAATATTTATTTGTCAAAATTTTAAGTATGTAATTTTACATCGCACAACACGCGGCTATTCGTCTACTGTGTGTGTGTGTCTATATATATATATATATATATATATATATATATATATATATATATATATATATATATATATATATATATATATATATATATATATATATATATATATATATATATATCTTCCTATTCTAATAAATGAATATGTCTATTCTCCTGTTGACAAACGTCATATTATTAGAACTCATCATTAATATTATATGTCACCTATCATGCCACTTGTCAACCTATTAATTATGAATTTTAAATTTTAAATTTCTCATTCTAATTACATTAAATTAATAATTGATTAATTATTTTAAATTTTTTCACTCTAATTATATTAAATTAATAACATTAGGATAATTAGGATAAATAAAATTAAATTAAATTAATACAAATTATAAGGTGATATACATTCATGTATTTATTTAAATCAATGATTATAATTATAGATAGCAAAAAAATCTCTTAAGTAATAATTTATTTAAAATAATTGATTAATAATTTTGATTTTTTAATATGAAAGTTTAATTAATTTTTTTAACTGTGGTTCTTACGAGTTATAAACTAATATATATATATATATATATATATATATATATATATATATATATATATATATATATATATATATATATATATATATATCATATCATATCATACTACATTATAAATGAATCATTTTCCTTTCACCACATTCATTTGAAACTCCCATGACTTTTCAATTTCTTTCTAATAAAAATTATACCTTAGTTAAAAAGGTTAAATAAATATCAAACATAAAATGTAAGCATATAAACTAAATATCAAACCAAAGGAGGTGTAATCCAGCGTTATCAGGTGGTGTCGTTCCTCTTTAAGGTCGAGGGTTCAAGTCCTGTCGTGGACTTAGGTGGAATAGATGTTGTTCGCTTAGGAGTAGATTATATTTGCCGGTTCCAAAAAAAATATAAACTAAATTTCAATATTAAAATAATATATTTACTTCTACTTATAAAATTATGTTTTTTTTTTTTTAATTTTAACATATTATACTTAATTTATTAGTTGTAATATATTGTTGGATGTAACCATTATCATTTTAAAGATACTATTTCGGAACAATTTGTATAAAATACTTAAATTACTAATTTAAATATAACATTACATGGTCAACTTAAATATAAATTTTAGTTTAACTTAAACAACCCAAAAAATATTTTGTAAATAGTTAAAAGTGATAAATTGTAGTGTCTTTCTAATAATGATTATAAGTTGGTTAATAAGGTTAAGTAAATATCAAATCTAAAGTGTAATCATAAATAAACTAAATTTTAAAATTTTAAAAAAATATATTTACTTCTACTTATAAAGTTATGTCTTTAACTTTTAGCATATTATACTTAATTTATTAGATTTAAAATGTTGTTGTATGTAAAACATTAGCAGTTTAAAGCTACAACTTTTAAACAGTTTGGACAAAATACTTAAATTGTTAATTTAAATATAATATTATAGAGTCAACTTCAATATACATTTCAGTTCCACCTAAAAAATCAAAGAATATTTTGTAAATAGTTAAAAGTGATAAACTGTAGTGATAAATGCAAAATCTAAATTGTAATATCAGTTTAACTAAAATATTTCTTAAAGATATTTTTATAATCATTAAAAGTTTTCAAATAAGTAGCTTAAAATAACTTACAATAACAATAGTTAAAAATAACCCAATATAAATAATTATATTATTACCTTTAAAATATTAAAAAAAAAAAAAACAATGTTTGATGTTTTTAATAATTATAATGATAGAAATTAAAACATTAAACAAATAAATTTAAAAAAAAATTATTAACAATAACAACAACTATAAATAACATTAAACCATATATTATATTTAATTTTTTTCATGTGTAACTCGCGAATAGAAGTCATTCAAACGATTGAGATTATGCAGTTATAATAGATGTATATATTATTATATAATTCAAAATAATCAATATGTTATATAAATTTAGTATACAAATTATTATATCGAATTTAACAACAATGTTATTGTTATATTTAAAAAAATATATATTTGTAAAGACTTCAACTATATATAGGTATTTCTGCGCAACGCACGGGTATTCGCCTAGTGTGTGTGTGTATATATATATATATATATATATATATATATATATATATATATATATAGGTCTAGGTTATTTTTTTTCTTACATTTATTGTGCGCTAGAATGCACCAATAGGAATTTAGTAAATTAAATAATTATTTAATTAAATAAATATAGATATTAAATGATTTCCATAATTATATGTATATTAAATGATATCCATAATTATAATTTTCTCTTTTTATGGAAACTAATTAAATCTTACATTAATGTCAGCAATAACATTCTTTCAGAATGAATTCGCATCTAGGTTTTTATATATGAGTTCGTATTTTGTTTCAGGACTCACTCACTTAAAATACAACAGAGTTGCATAGAATATGAAGAACGAGAGTGTATTATACTAGAATACACTCTCATTCTGCTGGAATACACTCTCATTCTTCTAGATATGAATTCATTCTGAAAGAATATTATTGTTGACATTATTGACGAATTTAATTAGTTTTCATAAAAATGAGTTATAAGTATGGATAGCATTTAATATACATATAATTAATACTAAATTCCTATTGGTGCATTCTAGCACACAATAGATGTAAGAAACATTTGAACCTACCTCTCTCTCTCTCTCTTTATATATATATATATATATATATATATATATATATATATATATATATATATATATAGAGAGAGAGAGAGAGAGAGAGAGAGAGAGAGAAAGAAAACATGTCACCGGCCCATAATGACCAATGATCCGAAAATTAAACACATAATCATACCTGGAATATACCAAATCAAAAATATCATGAAATAAAACACAAATATATAACCACCTATTCGTTTAAGAATGAATAATGTTGAGACTTTGTGTTTGAAATTTTGGTTTTTAGAAAATGAGTAAATTCAAATTTTCTAACATAAAATTAATGATGACATCTTTATTTGTTTCTCTATTTATACAAAAATACAGCCAATATCATATATAATTTTGAATGATAAAAAACCATAAGAAAAATGATTCAGGAAGGTAACGAAACATTGTTGTTGTTCATTTTTCTTCGTTTTTTAATACACTATTTACTATTGAACTTGTTTTTGATGTTCACAAAATACCATAACAACCGACTATTGTAGATTTAGCCGACCATGTTAAATTTTCCTGCCAATATATGATTTTTCCGACGACATTATGAATTTTTCAGTGAAAATACGATCTTTCCGGTGAAAAAAATGAATTTTTCAACTAAAATAAGAATTTTCCGGCAAAACTTTGAACATTATAAATGACTTAAACCTGCTTTTAATATCTGCAAAACCTGAACTTCTTTCCAACATTAGTTCAAGTTCCATTCCAACAAAAACTAGCATGACTAATGAAAAACATACAACAAATCGGCGGGTTTCAAACCTGATTTGCAAGAACTAGAAATCTATGGGTTCTTTGTTAGTTCTTGTTCTTTGAATGATCTCAGAAACAAATCTTCAAACAAATCGGAAAGGATCTCGAACACGCTTCACCACAACAAATCTCGAACGATTTCGAACAGATCTAAGCAGATCTCAGAAGGATCTAAACATATATCGACTGGGGAAAGTAGATTTCCGATGGATCTACCAAAAAAATCAAGAACGTGTACCTTCCTTAGAAAATGCAATGTGAAATTGAGCCCTAGGCTCGTCTTCTTGTTCTTGGAACGATTTAAGAAACCTAACAAATCAGAAATCAAAGTTGATGAACAACACTCGAAGCTAATGAACAACCTACAAACTGAACCTGACATTTGTCAGAGTCTCACTAGAGAAGAGGAGCAGATAGTCTCCAGAGATGTCAAAGTCCTTAGAAAACTTCAGCAACCGGTAATTTGGGTATTTTTCGAACACCTAAAAGTTAAATGGTAAATGATATACAATAAAAAAAAATAGCAAATATAAACAAAAACAAAAGTAATAAAACATTTCCCAAATACCATATATCAAATACAATGACCCCAGTAAAGACATAATTCCAAATATTCATTGTTATATTTTACATATGTTTCTATCAAATAATACACCAAGATAAATCAACGAAGGAGAGAATTCCAAACATTCATTGTTATATAGTATTTCACATATAACAAAAAAAAACTTTACGATATGCGATTTATGAGCTTAACCAATTGGCCATAGCTCAAACACAAATGTTAGTATTTATCCTAATCCTTTTTAATAGGATTTGTACAAAGTAATTACAAAATTTGACATAACCTAATCAACTTTTAAGAGAAAATTGATTCACATATCTCCCTTTCAATTTTGTTTTTTAAATAGGAAAAATTATATTAAAACATATGATAATTAAACTTCTACTGTCGGAGGAGCTAGATTCAGATCGAGGTTAATTTCTCGTTTCGAATAACTCGTATCACGTGGGATGTAATCCGCTACAGACGACGACTCCGACACACTCTCCGCCCTACCACCATATCCACCGTCAAAATGCTGCTCCATTTGATGGATCGGGTACTGGTGAGCCCGGTTCATTGCCATCTCGGGTTGCACTCCAAAAAACATAATCGGCTGCGCGTGAGGAACAAACGCCACCGTCTGTTGGTTCCCATTCACAAAAAACTGATACCCACCACCCGACGACGCCTCGCCGACAAGACACCTCATCAGATCCAGTTCCACCGGTGTGTTATTCTCACTCTCCCGGCTGGAATGAGTAGACTCCACGGTGCTACTCTGACTGTAATTCCCACCGGTGACGCCATCCAGCGACGGAGGGAAGTTGATCTTCGCCTTAGATCCACGAAAGTTGATAGCTGCGGTGTCGTATGCTCTCGCTGCCGCCTCCGCCGTATCGAAAGTACCCAACCAGACACGCGTTTTCGTCCCGGGGTCACGAATCTCAGCCGCGTAACGACCCCACGGCCTCTTCCTCACTCCCCGGTAATGAACTTCGTTCGCCGCGGCAGCAACCTTTCCCGCCGCCGTGACAGGTTTAGCAGTTTCGTTCTTCATAACCATCGTAGAATTTTCTATTGAAAATGGGTTTCGTTTCCGTGTTTGGTAAAGTGGTAACGATGTTTAATGGAAGAAAGGAGGTGTCTTCATTATATAGATGGGTTTTAAGAGAGAGAAAGAGTGTGCGTATGTGTGAGAGAGAAAGGTGGAGTGTGCGTGGGGTCAACGGGTGGTTTGACTGGGCGGAGGCAAAAAGCGCCGCCCTACCGGGTGCGGTGGGGCAAGGGGTTACGTGGCACGCGTTAAAGCAGAATGACAAGCGGCGAAGACGTTGATGTGCCGGCTTTTTATTTAATTATTTAATTTTTATTATGTTTTTGGGCGGCTGCGTTTTCAGTACAATTTCTTGGATGGAATAATGTATAAACTACACCAATTTTTATGAAATTGACAAAAACTACCCTTAAAGTTTTGGTAGCAGTTTGGAGCCACATTTTTTTTGGTAGCAGTTTGGAGCCACAGTTTTTTTGACCGAGTCATTCATCATTGATTGTTTAATATATTACTTTTGAGTTTTCTTTTTAAATAAACTAGTATTATTTATATAAATATTTGTGAGATCCATATATTATATGGATAATTTTAAAAAAAAATTTAATATAAATGTAAAAATATTTGATAATTTTGAATTTATAAAAAAAATAAAAAAAAAATAATGAATTATTATAATGGAAATATTTTTTATCTTTTAAATTTAAACAAAGAAAATAGACTAATGAGCTTTAATTTTGGAAATTTTGAAATTAAAATGTAAGTTTATTAATGAAATTGATATCTATTTATTATTATATTCATTACAATCATTATATTAAAATATTATGTGGAAATTAATAAAATAGAAAACTCATAAAAGTACATGTGGAGAAAACATTTTAATTCAAAATAACCACAAAATGACATTTGGCAAATTGAATGAGAGTCTGACAAGTAGCAAAAAAAAAACATTTATTTATTAAAGAAGATATTCAAATTTACTGTTTCTAGATATCCGCAAAAAATCTCGGAGTCATTTTTCTAAGAATGTCTATGTGTTTCTTGATGTTATGATTTAAAAGCCACGAGTTTAAAGGTGTGTTTTGAAAATAAATATTGGAGAGCTTTTTGTTTTTAATATTAATTACATTTATGATAACTCTGAACAAACAACTTCTTTTTATCGGGATTGCATACCATACAAACAACGTCTCAGAGGGTGAGCTATAGTTGCGATAGTCCAGAGCCTATCATTCAAAGGGGTCCAAAAGTTTTCTGGATTTTATTATTATATGTTAGATAATATGGATTTTAAATATATCACTAATAATTTTACATCTCAAAAAACTAAAAAGAATTATTTTTCTTTAATTATATGGATTTTTGTATTAAGATATATATATATATATATATATATATATATATATATATATATATATATATATATATATATATATATATATATATATATATATATATATATATATATATTTCGAAGCAAATATATATAATTTTCTTACGATTATTGAGTTAATATAAAAACAAGATAATTAAATTTGTGTATTTTAAAGGTCTTTTGTTCCCTCTCGTTCTCGGTGCAGTTCTCGGTGCAAAATAAGTTTTGTATGGCCCTGAGACCATACCCATAATGTTGGTGATTTTATCCGGATTGCATGCCATATGACCTTCAAATAATGAAATTAACTTATGTATATGATCTAAGAATACAAAGTGTGTTTCTGTATTTATATTTCTAGTTTAATATTAAATTTTCAATGTTGATGATTTTATCATTAATTGTTAGGCTGTAATATGACTTGATTTTTGTAATAGAACATAGTGAAAATTAGTAAATTTTAAAAGTTTTAATTTAGACAATAATTTATATTCATTATGTTATATAACTTTATAGTTTTTTGGTAAAATATTCATATAAAAATAAAACATTATCAACTTCCAAACACGTCATAAATGGCTTGTGGTTGTATTTTGGTTACGTTCAGCAACAAGTTTTTAAATTTTTTCTAGAAAAAGTGAATAAAATAAGATTTATATGCCATGCATAAGTTAAGGTTATGTAAAGAGAAATTAACTTATGCATATGATCTAAGAATACAAAGTGTGTTTCTGTATTTATATTTCTAGTTTAATATTAAATTTTCAATGTTGATGATTTTATCATTAATTTTTAGGTTGTAATATGACTTGATTTTTGTAATAGAACATAGTGAAAATTGGTAAATTTTAAAAGTTTTAATTTAGACAATAATTTATATTTATTATGTTATACAACTTTATAGTTTTTTTGGTCAAATATTCATATAAAAATAAAACATTATCAACTTCCAAACACGCCATAAATGGCTTGTGGTTGTATTTTGGTTACGTTCAGCAACAAGTTTTTAAATTTTTTTTAGAAAAAGTGAATAAAATAAGATTTATTGCGATAGTATGTGATTTTAACTTTAATGTTAAACTAAAAGATAATGAATTGAAAGGGTAACGAACTTTTAATTTTTTTCACATTTAGTCAATGATTTTTTTTTCGTGTTTGATTTACTCCAGAATTATTTGAAATTGTCCATGTTTTACCCTTATAACCAGTCATAAGGGTAAAATGTGATCAATTTAAAATAATTTAGGAGTAAATCAAGCACGAAAAAAGTTTAATGACTAAATGTGAACAAAATTGAAAATTTGTTACCTTTTCAAGCTATTATCCCGTAATTGTTCTAAATGTTATTAAGAATGTGCACAAACTGAATATGAAGGTCACAAAAGTGAGGATGTTTGTAGTAATCGTGTGATATACCTTTATCGTGTAAGGTACTAGAAACAACACTTAATCACATAGAAATTAATGAAACAAAGATTGTGGTGGTTTCGGACATATACTTAGGACATAGCAATGATTTTCACTCCATAGGGTGGAGACGGTCATTGCAGATCGTGCGAGGAAGAGAGAACATATGATAAAGAAGCGTTAAGATAATTCAATTTTAAATTCGAATGAGGTTTTTCTCTGTACAAGGACACGAGGTTTGATTAGAGAGTGTGGATGCATTAGTAGTCTAGGTGCTAGTTGCATTTACATTGTTTGTGCATTTTGCCTAGTTTTCATTGTTTTTAATTTCAACTTGTTTTGTCGATACTTTTCTTCCATGTTATTACTTGTCCCTACCTTTCTTCTTTTTATGTAGGTTATATATGTACCTTCTCACCATGTTCCTTTTAATTTTCGGTCTATTTTTCGTTTTATTACTCGTATATGTGTCTTTTTCCTTTATGAAACTCTACTGATTATTTCTTCTTTGTGGGTTGACATTCAATTATACGTGAATAAAGAAACTCTATGTAACATTAGCGATTTAGGGGTATGTTCCTTTTATACCATATTTGTAAAATTCTTTTCATTTTGGTCCCTAGCTGAGTACGTTAGGCGTACTCTATGAGTACGTTGAGCGTTCTGGCTTGAAGGTTGGACGCGGAGGCACCCACATACGTTGGCCTTTTGTGGGAATACTATGGCCATACGCTAAGCAAGGGAAAACCCACATTTTTAGGGTTTGTGCCCTATTTAAGCAACTTATGTTGCCTTGAGTGCATCTTATGATCAACCTCCACTCCTCCAACCCCTAAGAACAAAACCCTAATTTCCATTTGTGAGATTTGAGCTTGGGAATGAGTTTTGGTGGTGTTTTTGGTGAATTGAAGGAAGAAGAACACTTGGTGGTTGCTTTGGTGTAGCTTGAGCTTGTAGATCCAAATTTCTTTCATCATTCCCGGCTTCATTGAGGTATAAAGCTTTGAACTTGCTCTTTGCTTGCTTAGATCTTTTATGAAGTTTTGGTCCCATTTTGGTCATATGATGAGATCTAGTGGATTCCTTCCACTTTAGAAGTTAAGAGTTGCGTCTCTTGATGTTTATGAGGTCCTTAGTCTATAAAGTTAGCATCTTGATGGTTGTGGATCAACCATGCATGTGTTTAGGTCATTATGGTGAAAGTAGAATGCTAAAAGTGAGGTTTGGGTCCTTTTGAGCCATGCAAAGGCTTCAAGTTCACGATTTTATAGATTAAGACGTTCATTTAAATTTGGATTTGAAATTTCGATGTTGGAATGCAAGTATTAAGCACTTAAGGAAAGCGGTTAATAGGCGTGTATGTTGGGCATACTCAAGAGTACGTTGTGGTTACGTACCCGTGTCCACGATATGCATGCAACCTAATACGTTGGGCGTACGTCTGGTACATGCAGCGTACCAGACCTGGATCGGGCTTTTACGACTTTGGGTCATTTTCAGACTAGGGGATTTTAGGCCTTGATGGGTTATCAACCCTTCTAACTTTAAGCCATTGTTGGGCTTTGGGCCTTCCTGTTTTTGGGCCCATAATGGGTTTTGGGAATATTTTAGAGCTTTGGGCCATATTGAGCTTTTTGGTGCTATTGGATTGGGCCTCAGATTTTGGGCCAAGTTAGGAAGGGGTAAAATTGTCTTTTACCCTAAGTTTTGGACAATTGGACTTGGATCCCAGTTATAGGTTGTAACCTAATTATTGATTGGATATTATTTGATGATATTAGCGTAGGGATTTTTCTGGATCAACAATCTGAGTTTTTATGTGAGAGATTCAACAGTTTGTGGTGAGTTTCCTTACTATGTTTGGCGGGTCGAATACATAAATGATAACCCATGGTTTATTATGATTAGGATGCTAGTTGTCCGCTTGACTCTCGCATTTATGATATTTGATATGTATACCAGGCAAGGCCCAATTCCAGGTGGGGCCTGATGAATGTGATGAGGCGGGGCCCATCTCATATTCCTGACAAATCTGTTCCGAGCAGGGCTCGATGTCGGGCGGGGCCCGTTATATTTTTGATATGTATAGTATGTGGTATTTTGGGGAACTCAGTAAGCTTAATGCTTATAGTTTTCAGTTTATGTTTTAGGTACTTCTGGATCCAAGGGGAAGAGCTCGGGATGATCGCATCGCACACACCACATTGTTGTACATTTTTATTTGACTTTGATGTATTTGTATGTTTTGGTTATACTTTGATTCTATTATGCTTTTATGAACACATTTTGAAAGACGGTTTTATTATACTAAAAATTAAAATTTTTTGTCTTGCTTTTTGGGAGGTTGCACTCTAGTTAAAAGTTTATCTCATTGACTAGGATTAAAGCAATGAACTACAGCATGGTTATATGTTACACATTATATTTTGTAATACTCATTACAAACACAACATAAAACAAATCGTAATGACTGAAATTAAAATTATTAATCTAAGTAATTGGTACCAATAAGTAAAATAAAATAAGAGACGATTACAAAAAAAATGATAATGACTTGAAAGGGTAACAAACTTTCAACTAGTTCATATTTAGTAATTGAATTTTTTTTTTCCGTGCTTGATTTACCAATGAATTATTTGAAATATTCATATTTTACCTTTATGACTGGTTGTAGCCGGTTATAAGGGTAAAATGTGAACAGTTTCGCATAATTCATGGGTAAATCAAGCACGAAAGAAAAAAATCAGTAACTAAATATGAACAAAGTTAAAAAATTTGTTACTTCTCAAGCCATTATACCTTAAACTAAAGTCGCTTCAATTAAATATTGAAACTTTTAGTTTTTCGTATCTTTTAAACTATAGTTTTACGTAATTTTAGTTTTTAAAAGCTACTAAGTATTTTGGTCCAACATTTAAAACAAATAATAATTTACAATTTCTATTTTTCATATCTAGTTTTCAGCCATCAAATACTAGCTACTTTTGTTAGACATGCATTTTATCTTCGAGGTCCTTTTCATTTTTAATTATCTTCATGATTTTAGAATTAAGAATTATTTACAAGTAAAACTTTTCTTTGGTTCAAGTTAAGTTCAAATAACAAGTTCTTTATCAATACGACATAAATTCCATAAGCAACAGATTTATATGTAAATGACTGAGCATTTTCATTGTTTTATGAGCGTGCATTTAAGTCATTGTCTTACTTCTCGTATTTATATCTTTACATATCTAAGTTTTTTAGCTTTAAAAAGAAAATAATTGGAAGATTGAAATAATTGAGGAAAAAGACATTAATTGTGAATTGGGATATGTCCAATGACTTTGACGGAGGCGGTGGGTAATGGGTTGGTTACCTTCTCTTTCCCTCCGGTACTTCTACGTGCCGCCAATGGTATGTTGGTTTTCAAACATATTATATTCTTGACAACTAATAAATTCTAAATGGGTGAGTTAACCTACATTTTTTTTGAATCATGGATGAATTAAAATTACAAGCTATTAAGACGATAGAACAAAGTTACAAATTTAAGTATTAAATCCAAAAAATAAACCAAGCAAACCAACTAATAAAAATAAATGAAAATCTATGTTTGATTTAGTTAAACACATAATTGGATATCATCCTCCCAGAAAACATCTATTTTTGTTGATGACCAAAAGTCTTCAATATTAACCCGATCACAGTGTAAATTATAGGATTTTGTTTAGTGTTATCTCATATATCTAGTCATTATCTAGTTGTTATTGTTATCTTTTTCTTAGCATTGTATTTAAGCATTGGTTGAATGAATGAAAGTTAAGTTATTAGGTTATCAATTTGTTTTTGGTATTGGAGCGGGTCACATAGCTTTGGCAAATAACCTTCGACTATGACCAGAATCATGATAGGCGAACCCAACAAGACTGACAAGGATGATAATCTTCATGTCGACACCAGTTCACCATATTATCTACACACATCTGAATACCTAATACAGATGCATGTGAATTATGTCCCCACTAATGGAAATTATGGAGACCGGTCGTAGGAGATGAATAATTTGTTATACGCAAAGAACAAAATTGGCTTTGTGTAACACTCAAAATTCACAAAAAACAAAATTTTTAAAAACCAACAATCCATCATCATTGTTTACATAATAGTCATTGTTTGCAAAGTATTAATTCAAATCAGAGTTTTTCTCAAAGATCCGCTGACAAAACAGGAAGCCGTGTACGGTCACGCCTTCGCCTTCCCACGATCCTTGGAAGTACCTGAAACCACAAACTAAAACCGTTAGTCAAAGCTTAATGAGTTTCCCCTAAAATACCACCATACACACATATAATCAAAAGGTAACAGGTCCACAACCTCCTGGTTGGATTACCCCTGGCCCACAACCTTACGGTTGGGATGCGTCGGCCCACAACCTTACAATTGGAATGCCCAATACATAACGGGTCCACAACCTCATGGTTGGATTACCCCCGACCCACAAACTTCTGGTTGGAATGCCCTGGCCCATGACCATACGGTTGGAATGTCCCGGTCTGTTGACTTACAACACAAAGTAGCACAGTTTCAACCCCACCATACCATGTCGACATGCACATAATAACTAACATATAATCAACAATAGATTATCATATAACCAGTTAACAGTTTAGCAGACACATCCACATACTACTACTGTATAGCAACATCCTAGATACCAAGAAACATAACCAAAAGGGGCCAACTTTGGTGCCTTCAACCCTCAAGAGCAGTGAGGGAAACTCACCTCACAGTCTAACAAATAGCTAATCAATACACCACTCCAAATATCGGCTCATCCCAAATCCTAAATGTCAGAACATCACCCATTCTAAATTAATAATATTTTCCTAAAATACCCTTGGTCAAAACTGGTCAAAAATTCAACAGGTGAATTGAGTCAACCCAGCGGATGCAACTTAGGGCTCATACATGGGGCGTACTCGAGCTTTGACCGCAGTTGGGGTGGTTGACCATATATGCGCTGCGTACTCCAGGTTATGCAAGGTGTATGCTCATACTGCCTAAATTCTCAATAAGAGCTTAATGCATTAAGTTCTCACATCCAACTTTCAGATCCGAGGCTAAAATACTATCAAGAGTCATAAAGTTTCCAACTTGATGACTTTGCATGTCCATTAAGTGCTTAATACACAAAATCTCAACATCTTAATGCCTTAAGACCTTTTATAGCATCCATGGAGTAAACCTAACCATCGAGACCAAATTTTATGACTTAAGACCTTTCATAAGGTCTGAAAGGACGACTTATTTGGTAAAGAACATGTCATGCTCAAGAATCACCCTATTTGGGACCAAAAGTAAAGGAATAAATGGCTAGATCTATAAGATAGAATGATCAAGTTTTGAACTTTTTACCTCCTGGAGGTTGCTAGCAAGTGTGAAATCCCAGATCTAAGTTGCTTCCAAACTTCAAGGCCCTTGCACCAACTTCCCTTTCTTAAAAAACACCAAAAAGGTATACAAATAAGCTCAAAACACTCTTCTCACTTCGGGTTTGCTAGAGGGTCGAAATCTCAGATGGGGGCTGATGAGAGAACGATAAATGAGGCTATAATGGTGTTTATATACGGATCAAACCCTAAAAATTAGGATTTGAACTTCCTCCACGTACCCTTATGTTACGTACGAGGTGTACGCCCAGTGTACTAGGGTTCGTTCTAGTACGCTTAACGTACACAACATATGCCCAATGTACTACCCCAATGCCTAAAATCACCAAAATGCGACTATGGGCCATTTTGCACGATTTCTTATACTCGGGGACTTAAATGTAATAATCATTCATACTTAGGCCTAAAATTGAAAATACCTCAACATTTGGATGTTAAATTTTGTGGACAGAACAATCAAATCACCATGTAGCACTCGGTTCCTGGTATGTATTTCATTCTACTATTTTTTCGCAATTTGGTCTGCGAATCGGCGAGTTGATGGCCCAACTCGTCGAGTAGTAACAGTTTTGACCCGTGGGTTATGTGACGGACTCGTCGAGTCGGCGGCAAGACACGACGAGTAGACTCTGGCTGGGAAAAACCCTAATCTGAGGGTTTGCACCCTATTTAAACAACCTTATATAGCCTCCATCGCCCCTTTATGCTCCTAGAACACTCCATACAAAACCCTAATCGTGTTGTGAAGATCTAAAGGCCCTTTTGGTGATTCTTGGTAGTTTGTGGTGGCAAGAAGGAAGGGAAAAGCTTGAGGAACCAAGAGGTTGGCCAGAGGAGTCAAGCTTGTGCATCATCTACAACTCTTGGAAGGTATAAAGTCGACACCTTGCTCCTTCTTGTATTAGATCCCTTTTTGGGGAGATTTAGGGCTTTTATAAGCCATTCTTGGTGACCAACCATGATTGCAAGCATGGTGGGGGTTAAGGTTTCAGATCTAGGCTCATTAAAGGGTTGGAAGGCAGAAAGGGACTACCTTTGCACCCATGGAAAGCCCCATGCAACTCAAGAGCTGCTTTTATGGTCTTTTTAGCTCATAATCCCATGCATGCACGTAAAGTTCATAACTTTACGTGCTAGATCGATCTTAGGAGCCTAGATCTATCTTTTGGACAAGTGTTGTACATCAGAAATCAAGAAATGAGACTTAGACAACCTCGACTAGGCGAGTTGTTCTTGAGATTCGGCGAGTCCGAGGCTTGACTTCCCTTCTTCCTGTTAGGGTTCAAAGGAATCCAGTGAGGGTTAGAATGGTCTTAGAACGGTCCGGGGGAGTGACCCAACGTATTGGACTTAGACATAGTCCTGGAGTTCGTAGGACTTGACGAGTGCATGAGCAGACTCGGCGAGTCCAAGGCAATCTCCCAACTTTAAAGATGAACTCGACGAGTTGTTCATACAACTCGGCGAGTCAAGGACATGACTTGTTTGTAGGATGGGGATGAACTTGATGACTTGTTCATACAACTCGACGATCCGGATGAAGGTTCATTCGAGGTTATTTTAGAAGGAGGACTTGTCGAGTCGATGCTAAACTCGACGAGTAAAAGCGTGAAGAAGGTCAGATAAAAGGATAGGGACTCGACGAGTTGGCGGTCCAACTCGGCGAGTCAGGTCAACTTAAAGTTGACTTTGACTTTGACTTGATTAGGGGTAAAATAGTCATTTTACCATAAGAGTAGTTATCAGTGTCTGATTATGTGTTTTATGGATTTATAGCCAGAGGATCACCGGAGCAGCAGTCAGACATCTGTCGATCAACTTTTCAACAGTCAGCCTTACGAGGTGAAATACCTTCCAATAGAAGTAGGTCTAAGGCACCAATGTCGGCGCACCAGTAGGAGTTGTATGTTAGATGATTGTCTTTGTGATATTCATCTAGGTTGCTACTACATGATATGTTATGTGCTAGTATGATATGATGTTATATGCTAGTAGCAGTAGGGGAGATAGTCCCCAAGATTTCCCGGTAGATAGGACCACAGGGGGTAGTCATACCCAGTCATGCTAGATACAATACGATTGTGTGTTACATTTTATGTGGTAGTAGTAGAGGGGTGAAATAGTCCTCAGTATCCGGTCGAGAGGAACGAAGGGGAGGCCAGCACCCAGATATGCTAGGCACTATCCGGTCGAGAGGACCGAAGGGGAGGCCAGCACCCAGGTATGCTAGGCAGTATCCGGTCGAGAGGACCGACGGGGTAGGTCGGGCACCCAGATATGCCTGACAGCCTATGCATGTTATGTGATTATATGGTATGTGGTACGATGGGGGAACTCACTATGCTTCGTGCTTACAGTTTTCAGTTTTTTTTCAAGTACCTCTTCAGCGAAGGGGAAGGAACCGACGCGGTAGCTGCACATCATACACACACACGTTGGATTTTCGCATTTTGAGATTCTTGGGAATGTACTCTGATTTATTCTACTTTTGACAAAATGGTTTTTATGGCGACATGTTTTAGATTGTTGATATATTGGTCGTGACATGAGATATCATTATGAATGTTTTCATACTGATGTTTTTTATGTTATAATCTATTTTAAAAACGAAATTTTTGGCCTTGAATTTTGGGATGTTACAAGTTGGTATCAGAGCCCTGATTTGAGGGATTCATACACGCCTCGGGCATGTCTGCACTCAAACCGAGGGATTAAAAGATGTTTACAAGAAAATGGTTTTCTAAAAGCTAAGTTAAATGTTTTAAGAAAGAACAAGGTGTGTGATGTGCGCGACCGGCCGAGCTTAAGTAAGTTTTTCCCAAAGTACCCATACAAGTTTATGTTATGATTACCAGTTTCAGTAGAGCAGCATGCTAGATTAGGACTACGGATCTAGGAAGGATACCTTATGTGCTTGTTATATGTGCTTTTGAGCTGCATGATAGTGATGATTAGACAGAGATAGGATAACCTGCCTAGGTTATGCCTAATTACTTGAGCTTATGTCACATGCTAGTATAGATTCCCATTATGTGAATAGAATTGCTTGAGCTTGTTTCCTTTTGTCTGAATGTTGCTTGCTTTGTGCTACGTGGGACTCGGAGTGATGGGAATTAGCTATTAGGTGGGTACGTTAGGTCACATGCTATTAGGGTTAAATAATCTCAGAGTGTTGGATTTGACCCCACTGCATAGCTCTTGTTTGAGTCCTAACAATTGTAGGGATGAGTCCCTTACTCGAAGTATTATCTGAGCCTTGGGGCATGTGACTGTATCCATATGGTGGCCAATTGACATTGCTAAGAGGCCTTCTGCAGCTGAGGACTGGATTGGGTGAAGTTAGAGGTACCCTAGGGCAAGCCTAAGATGAGAGTAACAGAGATCAATAGTAGTAGCAGGGACTTGGTGGAGTCAAGGCAGTTCTTGAGGAAAGTACGGATAGATGTGAAAGGTAGTATGGGCTCATACTAGTGAAAGAAGAGGATCCGTACTTGAGTCGAGAAAGGCTGAGACGAGACCAGGAAACTTGTGGTAGATGTGATCCCTCTAGATGTATCAGTTACACTAACGATTGTCATTATGTATTGCAGAATGGTGGTATTACGTTCGAGGCTAGCGGTTGGCAGTTCAGGGGAGGGATCGGGTTCGGGTTCAGGTTCTGAACCAGTGGATGAGAGGCTACGCGAGTTCATCGTATCCGAGATTACTAGAGGCATCCTTGATGCGACCCCGGTCATCTTTGGGTCAATCAAGGAAGGGATTATTGAGCTGATGGAGGATCGCCTCAGGGCGTTTAGGAGTGACATGGCGACTAGCCAATCAGGATCACGCACACTGTCCTTTAAGACTTCAAGTGCAGTGGTGCGCCGGATTTCCATGGGGAGAAGGACCCCATTGTGGCCAGGCGGTGGATTGCAGACATTGAGTCTGCACAGTTGACCAACTTCTGCCCCGAGGGGTCGAAGGTGAGATATGCAGCAGGATGCTTGAGAGGCAGGGCCAGAGATTGGTGGGAGTCGGTTGGCGACTCTCTGGGAGCCTCGGCTATTGAGGCTATGACATGGTCGGATTTTGTGACCCAGTTCAGGGCTGAGTTTGCACCTGCGGTGGAACTCCAACAGTTGGCTCGGGGGTTCCTGGATATGAGACAGACGACTGAGACAGTGGCGAAGATCACCGCCAAGTTCCGGGAGAGGGCGTTACTGGTGCCCCAGTATGCGAGAGACGAGGATATGAGGACGACCCACTATCACGACATGCTACAAGCCGACATTCGGGAGCATGTCATTTTTTCAGCTTGCCCTACCCTGGATTCCATGATTGCCAGGGCAGGGGAGATGGAGATTGACCTGGAGCACATTGGGAAGAGGAAGGCCGAGGAGGGATAGATGACTGGGGCTTCGGGGAAGAAGCCCAAGGGATCAGACGCCGGGCCAAAGGGCCAGCAGGGCCGAGGACGCTGCAGGAAATGCGGCAAGTCACATGAGGGAGCGTGCAGGTCGAGATCGTCGGGTTGCTATAAGTGCGACAAGTTGGGGAATTACAGCAAGGATTGTACCAACCCTGCACCCACTATTAAGACATCCAAGTTGTTGTGTTTCCACTGCAACTAGAGGGGCCATAAGAAGGCCAATTGCCCCCAGTTGACAGCAGCAACGCCAGTGAAGGTGCCAGCTCCGACGACCCTGTGGATTACTGATGGCCGGCAGGTCAAGGCAGAGGCTCCGATGGTGAGGATTCGAGCCTTCCAGTTGACTATCGAGGAGGCACGCGCCGCACCCGATGTGGTGACAGGTATGATTCTTCCCCTCTGATTTTTTTATTATGTTTTGATGTTGATATATGCTTGTATATATGTTAGGATCATTCCATGTGAATGGTATACCGGTTTAGGTGTTGTTTGACTCGGGTGCTACCCGATCGTTTGTTTCTCTTGAGCTTAGCAAGAAGTTTCATGAGTCTTCGGGCATGTTGGATTACCCTCTAGCGGTCGAGATTGCGGACGACCGGTCTATGCGAGCATCAGAGGTCTTCTGGGATTATGTTTTGAGGTTGTTCGAAGAACATTATCTAGTGGACTTGGTTCCCATACCTTTGCAAGGGAACAAAGTTATTATTGGTATGGATTGGCTAAGCCCCAATGGGGCAGTGATCGACTGCACGCAGCAGTTGGTGCGGATCAGGACCCCAAATGGGGGAGAGCTGGTGATCCAGGGCGAAAGGCCACAGCGAGGACCAGCCTTATGTTCAGCAGCGAGAGCTAGGCGTTACCTTCAACAGGGTTGCGCAGGATTTGTCACCTATGTTACGGATACCCGAAAGGCAGGTAAGGTGACGATGGACGATGTGCCAGTAGTGTGAGAGTTTGCAGATGTATTCCCCAAGAAGTTGCCTGTGATACCTCCAGAGAGGCAGGCGGAGTTCCGGATCGACCTCGTCCTTGGTGCGGCTCCGATAGCCAAGGCACCGTACCGGTTGGCTCCTCCTGAGATGCAAGAGTTGTCTACACAGCTGCAGGAACTGTTAGACAAGGGATTCATCAGACCAAACATTTCACCCTGGGGAGCCTCGATTCTATTTGTAAAGAAGAAGGACAGGTCGCATCGGATGTGTATAGATTACTAGGAGTTGAATAAGGTAACGGTGAAGAACCGTTACCCACTCCCGAGGATTGATGACCTATTTGACCAGCTACAAGGGGAATCTTAGTTCTCCAAGATTGATTTGCACTCGAGGTATCATCCGATGAGTTTCAGAGAGGAGGATGTGCAGAAGACTGCGTTCCGGACGCGCTATGGCCACTATGAGTTCGTGGTGATGCCTTTCGGGCTCACCAATGCTCCTGCCGTGTTCATGGATCTCATGAACCGCATGTGCCAACCGATGTAGGATCGGTCTGTGATAGTTTTCATCGATGACATCTTGGTTTATTCCAAGACGCGAGAGCAGCATGAGGAGCATTTGCAGGAGGTTTAGGCTACTTTGAGGAGGGAGAGATTGTATGCTAAGTTCTCCAAGTGTGAGTTTTGGTTGCACAAGGTGCAGTTTCTTGGGCACCTTGTCACCCAGAACGGGATATCAGTTGATCTGGCCAAAGTGGAGGCCGTGATGAAGTAGGAAATCCTGAGGTCTCCATCTGAGATTCGGAGCTTCCTGGGATTGGTAGGATACTATCGGAGATTCATTCAGGACTTCTCCAAGATAGATGTACCTCTGACCAGGCTGACAAGGAAAGTCGTGGTCTTTCGTTGGGGGCCTGAGCGGCAGGCTGCGTTTGAGACATTGAGATAGAGATTGTGCGAGGTGCCAATCTTAGCCCTGCCGGAGGGCATGGGGGATTTTGTGGTATACTGTGATGCGTCTATCTCAGGTTTGGGTGCGGTATTGATGCAAAGAGGACATGTTATTGCTTACACTTCGAGGCAGCTGAAGCCACACCAGGCGAACTACCCGACGCATGATTTGGAGCTGGGGGCGGTTGTCTTTGCCCTCAAGATTTGGCGTCATTACCTCTATGGGGTTCGTTGTACTATTTACACGGACCATAAGAGCCTGAGGTATCTCATTGACCAGCCGAATCTGAACATGAGGCAGTTTCGGTGGTTAGATGTGGTGAAGGATTATGATTGTGAGATCCTTTACCACCCGGGGAAGGCCAATGTGGTGGCCGATGCGCTTAGCCGCAAGGCAGCGCTGATCGAGGATATCTGCATGCGGATGACCGTGGTAACTCCGCTGTTGGAGCAGATCCAAGAGGCCCAATAGGAGGCTATGAAGGAGGAACATCGGAAGAGCGAGCGCATTGTGGGTAAGGTTTCCTCCTTCGAATATGATAGCCGAGGGTTGCTAACCCTCAACCGTAGGGTGTGGGTCCCCTATCATGGAGGCGTGCATCAGACATTGATGGAGGGGGTGCACAAATCCAGGTTTTCTATCCATCCTGGGGTGACCAAGATGTATAGGGATCTTTGTTTGGACTATTGGTTGCCCTGCATGAAGCGGGACGTAGCATGGTATGTGGAGCGGTGCGTTACCTGCAGGAAGGTCAAGGCTGAACATCAGAGGCCACATGGAAAGATGCAGCCGTTGGATATTCCCATGTGGAAATGGGAAGATATCACCATGGACTTCATCACCAAACATCCCAGGACCGCGCGGGGAGTGGATTCCATATGGGTCATTGTGGATCGGCTGACCAAGAGCGACCATTTTATACCGATCTAGGAGAGCATATCGGCCGAGATGCTGGCCGACATCTACATTCGAGAGGTGGTGGCGCGACATGGGGTGCCAATGTCGGTGATTTTTGATAGGGATGTGCAGTTTACTTCCAGCTTCTGGAAGAAATTCCACGACGAGTTGGGTACTCGCCTCCACTTTAGCACCACTTTTCATCCGCGGACGGATGGCCAGAGCGAACGGACCATCCAAATTCTAGAGGACATGCTACGGGCATGTGTGCTAGACTTCAGTGGTAGCTGGGATACTTACCTCCCATTGGCTGAATTCTCCTACAAAAATAGCTTCCACGTGAGTATCAATCGTCCTCCCTTTGAGATGTTATATGGGAGGAAGTGCAGGACCCCCGATATGTTGGGGTGAGGTCGGACAGAAGGTCATGGGGAGCACCAAAGTGGTGCTCAAGACAATAGAGAGGATTCAGCAGGTCAGGAGTAGGCTCCAGACTGCACATAGTTGGCAGAAAAGCTATGCCGACAAGCGCCGTTCAGACCTAGAGTTCCAGGTCGGGGATATGGTTCTCCTGAAGGTGTCGCCTTGGAAGGGCGTAATCTAGTTCAGGAAGCGAGGCAAGTTGGGCCCAAAGTACATTGGACCCTTCAGGGTTATAGACCTGGTGGGAAAGGTGGCATACAGGCTGGATCTGCTAGCCAAACTCAGTCAGATCCACAACACTTTTCACGTCTCCCAACTACGAAAGTGCTTGGGGGACGACTCAGTAGTGGTGCCCCGGGAGGATATTCAAGTTGACGACACCGTGAATTACATTGAGCGGCCTGTGGAAATCCTCGACCGAAATTCGAAGGATTTAAGGAACAAGAGGGTCGAGCTGGTGAAAGTGCAATGGCAACACCAGAAGGGCTCAGAGTGGACATGGGATCCGGTGGATGAGATGATGGAGCATTACCCAGAGCTTTTCCAGAAGCGAGCAGCAGACTTCGAGGACGAAGTCTAAAATAAGTGAGGGGGATTTGTAGCACCCGGTTCCAGGTATGTATTTCATTCTAGTATTTTTTAGCAATTTGGACTGAGACTCGGCGAGTTGATGGTCCAAATCGTCGAGTAGTAACGATTTGGAGCTGGGGGTTAAGTGACGAACTTGTCGAGTCGGCGGAAGACTCGATGAGTAGACTCTAGCCGGGCAAAACCCTAATCTGAGGGTTTGCACCCTATTTAAACAACCTTATACATACTCCATCGCCCCCTTATGCTCCTAGAACACTCCATACAAAACCCTAATCGTGTTGTGAAGATCTAAAGGCCTTTTTGGCGATTCTTGGTAGTTTGTGGTGGAAAGAAGGAAGGGAAAAGCTTGAGGAACCAAGAGGTTGGCCAGAGGAGTCAAGCTTGTGCATCATCTACAGCTCTTGGAAGGTATAAAGTCGACACCTTTCTCCTTCTTGTATTAGATCCCTTTTTGGGGAGATTTAGGGCTTTTATATGCCATTCTTGGTGACCAACCATGATTCCAAGCATGGTGGGGGTTAAGGTTTCAGATCTAGGCTCATTAAAGGGTTGGAAGGCAGAAAGGGACTGCCTTTGCACCCATGGAAAGCCCCATGCAACTCAAGAGATGCTTTTATGGTCTTTTTAGCTTAGAATCCCATGCATACACGTAAAGTTCGTAACTTTACGTGCTAGATCGATCTTAGGAGCCTAGATCTATCTTTTGGACAAGTGTTGTACATCAGAAATCAAGAAATGAGACTTGGACAACCTCGACTAGGCGAGTTGTTCTTGGGACTCGGCGAGTCCGAGGCTTGACTTCCCTTCTTCCTGTTAGGGTTCAAAGGAACCCAGTGAGGGTTAGAATGGTCTTAGAAGGGTTTGGGGGAGTGACCCAACGTATTGGAATTAGCCATAGTCCTGGAGTTCATAGGACTTGATGAGTGCATGAGTAGACTCGGCGAGTCCAAGGCAATTTCCCAACTTTGAAGATGAACTCGACGAGTTGTTCATACAACTCGGCGAGTCAAGGACATGACTTTTTTGTAGGATGGGGATGAACTCGATGAGTTTTTCATACAACTCGGCAAGCCGGATGAAGGTTCATTCGAGGTTATTTTAGAAGGAGGACTTGTCAAGTCGTTGCTAAACTCGACAAGTAAAAGCGTGAAGAAGGTCAGATAAAAGGATAGGGACTCGACGAGTTAGGTCAACTGAAAGTTGACTTTGACTTTGACTTGATCAGGGGTAAATAGTCATTTTACCATAAGAGTAGTTATCAGTGTCTGATTATGTGTTTTATGGATTTATAGCCGGAGGATCACCGGAGCAACAGTCAGACATCTGCCGATCAGTTTGTCAACAGTTAGCCTTACGAGGTGAGTTACCTTCCAGTAGAAGTGGGTCTAAGGCACCAATGTCGGCGCACCAGTAGGAGTTGTATGTTAGATGATTGTCTTTGTGATATTCATCTAGGTTGCTACTACCTGATATGTTATGTGCTAGTATGATATGATGTTATATTCTAGTAGTAGTAGGGGAGATAGTCCCCAAGATTTCCCGGTCGATAGGACCACAGGGGGTAGTCATACCCAGTCATGCTATATTGAATACGATTATGTGTTACATTTTATGTGGTAGTAGTAGAGGGGTGAAATAGTCCCCAGTATCCTGTTGAGAGGACCGAAGGGGAGGCCAACACCCAGATATGCTAGGCAGTATCCGGTCGAGAGGACCGAAGGGGAGGCCAGCACCTAGATATTCTAGGCACTATCCGGTCGAGAGGACCGAAGGGGAGGCCAGCACCCAGGTATGCTAGGCAGTATCCGGTCGAGAGGACCGAAGGGTAGGTCGGGCACCCAGATATGCCTGACAGTATATGCATGTTATGTGATTATATGGTATGTGGTACGATGGGGGAACTCACTATGCTTCGTGCTTACAGTTTTCAGTTTTGTTTCAGGTACCTCTTTAGCGAAGGGGAAGGAATCGGCGCGGTAGCTGCACATCATACACACTCGTTGGATTTTCGCATTTTGAGATTCTTGGGAATGTACTCTGATTTATTCTACTTTTGACAAAATGGGTTTTATGGAGACATGTTTTGGATTGTTGATATATTGGTCGTGACATGAGATATCATTATGAATGTTTTCATACTGATGGTTTTTATGTTATAATCTATTTTAAAAACGAAATTTTTGGCCCTGAATTTTGGGATGTTACACACCAGAAGATGAATCACCAGATTTCTTGAAATGGATGCGTTGTGACACTATGATCAAGGGATGGCTCTTCACAACCATGGAGAAAACAATCAGATCAAGTGTCAAATACGCAAATACTTCTTTATAGATATGTGCAGATCTTGAGGAGAGATTTGGAATGGAGAGTGCATCCCGTGCATACAAGGTAAACCAAACTCTCTCTACAACACATCAAGATGGATGTTTTGTGTCATACTATTACACCAAGATGTGTGGTATTTGGGATGAGATTCAGTCATTATCTCTAACTCCAAGGTGTATGTGTGGCAAGTACACGTGTGATCTAGGGAAAAAGATTAAACGAGGCAAAAGAAAAGAAAAGACTATGAGTTTATGATAGGACTCGACACTTCCTTTTCGACCATAAAGACTTAAAATATTGTGCCAAAACCCACTCCTACGCTAGATATTGCATACCACCTTGTCTCTGAAGATGAACCGCAGAGAGAAATCTCTACAACAAAGAAACCGTCGCAAGAAGTTGCTGTCTTTCAAACCTTCACGCAGAGTATGAGAGAAACGATGAATATCCCTACTATCCAGCGAATGAAGGGAGTAACAAAGGACGAGCATTGTAGTTTCTGTGGAAAGAACAGTCACAATAAGGATGGATGCTTCAAGACAATTGGTTATCCGGAGAAGTGTCTAGGAAAAGGCAAGAATGAGAAGGGAATATACAAGGCAACCCTAGTAAATGAAGAGTCAAGCCTTATACCACGAATTTTTGAATAAGGTGTTTAAGTCAGTAACTAAATTGGTATATTCTCGTAATTAGAAGCAAAGTCCTTTTTAGGTTGCCCTTATAACTAGAAATTGACTAGAATGACATTTATAAAGAGACGGTGATTTATTAGATTATTATATGATTAATAAACTACTTGGTAGTTATGAGGAAATGATTTTTTAAATTATTATATGATTAATATATTAATTGGAAATAGAAAATTGATTTGTTAATATATTATGATTAATAAATTAATATGAAATCAGTTCGAATTAATTAATTATTAATCAGAATTAAACTAGAATTAATTTAGGATTAATTGGAATTAATTAAAGATCCAAGAGTTGAATTGTAATTGTTCATAATTGAGCAATGAAAGAAAATTCTAGAACCCATATAGGGGTGAATGCAATTAGGAGGGTTTCTAAGCTTTCCAGAAGCCACCTGGTTGTAAATAAGGAAATAATTTGATTTAAGATTAAATCTATTATTTAATCATTCAAATCTTTCTTTGTCCCTAAGTAACCTAAACTATAAATAAGTTTAATAATTCAAATCTTGCTTTCCCCCTAAGTTACATAAACTATAAATAGGAACCCTTAGGACCTCAAATTTGTTCATAGTCTTCCTTAGAAGATATCTTGGCTGAAAATCTCCTCCTTCCTCTCTCATCTTGTCTTCTAGTTCTAGGGTTTGAGTGTGAGTCATTAGAGGCATCATCATTTTGGTGTTAAGTTTTCCAAGACCTACACTACAAGGAGATTGAAGTGATTTGTTTATGTGACAACCCGGAATTTTCATTCGGTCAAACCCTAAAAGTCAATCACTTCATATTATAAGTCAAGTTCACTTTTACTTGTTTTTAGGAAAAATAAGTTCATTTGATTATTTTAATAATTAATCTTTAAACGAACGGGTGAACGGTTGTGCCGTCTCGGGTCTCGAATTTTCTAAACCGCGAATACCACGTAGCTTAGAAGTTCACGGCCAAACTTTTATGTTTGGGCCATAAACTACCCCCAAAAATGTAAACTCATGCCTTAAGCATGAGTTTACTCCCCAAAGTGCATCACTTTTCACTTTCACCCTAAAAGAGTAAACTCAAAACTCTCTCAAATATCATCCCGGTTTCGCCCGATTTCCCGAAAACGTAAGTACTTCTTGGCTTAATTAGTTGTTATATCATAAAATCTAGTGATTATACATCCTTTAATCCATCAAATTTCATGTTTTGATTAGATTTCCAAAACACCAAGAACACCAAGAACATACACTAAGTGTTCTTGGACTTTTAGCTCATTTCAAGCTTCCTTATAGTAAGTACTTCCATCCTTGAGTCTTATTAAGCTTGTATTACATGTTAGCATCAAAGAAAAGTCCCAGGAACACCAAGATCAAGGTGTTCACGATTTTGGGAGGCTCCCAAAACCGTAAACACCAAATATGGTGCAAAGTGGTGCCTTAGGGTGCCTATATGCTTTACAATGCCTTAGGGACTTGTCTAGATTCATCCTTGATGGGTTTATCACACAAAAAGCACCAAAACCTTACATTTTTATGTGTTCACGGGTTAGGGATCTCCCAAAACCATAAACACCCCAAAAGGTGTATAAAAGCCCCATAAAATTCCATTGTTATTCCTTATGTCTAAATCTATCCTAGACTATTGCTATGATTGAGCTAAGGACTTGAAAACCCCCAAATACCATAAACTTATGGGTTTAAGGTAGTAAACTCATGAGTTTAAGGTAGTAAAGTCAAAGGAAAATGGTAAAGGGACCGTAAACTCCATTTAGGAGTGAAATGGTGCCCTAGATCTTTCCAAAGGCCTAACCACCAAGTAGAAATGCTTCAAAGTACTTGTAAAACCTCAAAACAACATATGGTCATAAAATGTAGAGTTTACGACTGTAAACCCTTGAGTTTACTTCCATAAACTCCTTGGGTAATGGTCATTAAAACCGTAAACTCCAAAGGAGTTTACCCTTGAACTCCAAACACTCTAGCTTTGCCCTACAAACACTTGGATGCAACCCTTGTGATCTTTAACACTTGAAACAAAGTGTTTTCATGTTCTAGAGTGTCCCAACTTAATTTATTAGTTATAAATTGGCTAATTAGTTATATATATGCTCATTATATGATAACTAGGCTCGTGCGTGTGTACAAGTCTCTATTTGTCACCTAGCACAGTATCCGACACTTTAATCTAATCCACTCACTGCAAGTGAGTTCATACCCATTTAACTAACCTTTGAAATACTTTTAAATGTTTTAAATGATTTTATGGGGGGGGGGAATACAAGTTGAATACTTATAGTTATTACTTCAATCACATGTGATTAATAACTACAAAACCAGTGATTTTCTTACTGTTCAAACTGTTTACAAACTGTTTTACTTATCAAATGATTTTGCTTAAACTCTGTTATACTTATTATTAATTGCATGTCCATGTATGTATAGTTATATAAGAAATGTTTAAAAGGCCTAGTAAAGCCTGCCCGCCCTATTTCCTTTTCGCGCTTGAGATGTGGCCTGGTGGGATATCAGGTGTCCGTCCGAAGGTCGTTTAAATATTAGTTATATATCATGTGTACATATATAGTCATAAAAGGTCCTTCCAGTCAATTCAATACCCTTGGGTAGCAAGGCTATACATCCATATTCATACATACAAGTTATATTACTAGTAAACTACAATAGGCTTAGTTTAGGGTTTTACTAATACTAATACAAGAACAATGAATCATACAAAGAGTCAGTTCATTCATGAGTCATAATACATGGTGATGAGAAACAAACATAATACTTAGTGATGAGAAACAAACATAATACATAGTGATGAGAAACAAACATAATACATAGTGATGAGAAACAAACATAATACTTAGTGATGAGAAACAAACATAATACATAGTGATGAGAAACAAACATAACACATAGTGACGAGAAACAAACATAATACATAGTGATGAGAAACAAAGATAATACATAGTGATGAGAAACAAACATACATGCTAGACAGAGGAGGAACACACAATACAGCTAGCACATACTTTACATATACATTACATTCAGTTATGTGGGCCATTAAACGGGTCATGGCACTACTTGCCATGAAAGTTTTTGTATCCAGATGCTCCTTAATTGGGGAGTGTATGAGTTTGCGTATAGATCTATACTGGATTGACTATCCTACACCTTGCTGCTCGCTACAGTGGGACTTGCAAGTCTACGGGTGCCAAATGTCATTTCTTACGGCGTCTTACATCGTCGTTTTACTATTGAGTCGGTAGCAGGGTACATGCCGATCACATTGTACTTTAAATAACAATTGGTTTAGGGTAGTTAGTACAACAGTAGTTACTTATACAACACTACAGAACTATAATATCTATCCCATTACATTCACTTCGTGAACATTCACACGATGCACGGTAATGTAAAAACTATATTTTTGGTTAATGATAGTCGGATTTGGGAAAATACACACTCTTACAAGAGACACACACACACAGTTACTAGATGCCTTGGTAGAAGGCTACTCTTAGTAGGAAACATAGGGTTTTCTAGGATAGTTCAAACAAACACAAACTTTACAAAACTTATACATTACATCTTACAAACACTTTCATATAAACTAAGACACTAATATACTTATGATCTCACCAGCTTTAAAGCTGATACTCGCTTTCAAAATAACTTGTATTCTCATGTCACCACTAGACAGGTACAGGTGCCAGGCTTTTGAGAAGATGGAGTTCGTTCAAGACTCATCTTTTATTTTGATATGCATATTTTTGGTGTCTATAACTTTGACAGAACACACATGTATGAAATTATATTATTAATGCAATGGATGATGTTGTTGCTTGTTTACTACTATTCATTCTTATGATACTATACATGACGTCCTCCGCCCCAGAATGTTTCCGCCATTCATGGTTTTGGGATGTGACAGATTGGTATTAGAGCATTGTTTATAGTGAATTGAGTGTATCAACCTATAAAAGATATATGAACTATAAACACAAGCGGGATTAAAATACTCTGATTAAGAGTTTATACTTTAAATAATAAAATATTTAACCAAGTATACATACCTGCATTCATACTAAAATCAATGTCACTAAGACAGTACAAAAGTATTACGATTGTTGGGCAACACAAGTAGACTTAGAGACATATGGTCAACCCTGGGAAGATGTAGCCTGATCAACTACATTATCCGAGGAGTGACTAGCATGTGCCTAAGGATGGTTGTGAGGTTGCAACAAGTCTAAAAACTTACCAACACTACCACAATAAGAACAGTAGAACATAACATTAAACTTAAAATACTATAGGAGTATTCGGTGTTACTATGATGGTTTACCTGAGAACTAAAGGTCTTTATTAGTAAGCCCAAGTCAAGTATTGGAGTAACTGATAGAGATCACCTTATAATTATCTAGTTAGCTCATCTATTAAGTATTTCCTTACCCCTTTTCTCGCATCGATATCATGGCTGGATTTCATCATCATGACGACCCGTACTTTCCACCCGACGACAATGCTGGATGGCTTGAAGCAGAGTCTGATGATGAACATCAAATCCCTTTGGATGATCATCAAGCTGAAGGCTTCTCAGATGGATCTAACTCCGAGCCCGAAGTCAACAACCTACCTCAAGTAGGTCAAGCTCCGAATAACAACCCCCGACCCACATTTCAAGGACCCACACCTTTGTGGGCAACAAACTTGAATAATTGGAGCCATAAACAGGGTCAACCCATCCCCTACAATGGAGACATAAGTTTCTACAACCTCACTGATGGAGGTTCTGCTGACAGAGTCCTACCCATCATGGTTAGTAGGATGTCTCGGAACATGATATTGGGTCAATCGTCTATCAATCGAACTTGGAGATTGATGCCAACACAGGTGTTAACACTGTCTACATTCGCCAGCTAGAGTCTGCTCATGAAAGGACTCTGGTCCACAATGCAGCTCTTTAGAGGGAACTCACTGAAACACGAGCTGAAGTCAGAGAACTTCGAGCTCAGCAAGCAAGAGATGACAGGCACATGAGGGACATAGAACATCTCCTATCGGGATCAAGAACTCACTCTGGTAGTTCTCGTCACCGATAGATTCTCATCAACTTCTCTCTTTTGGATATAAACTAGTTATGTAAAACTCTGGTCTAATTCCCTATCGTTGTAAATGGTAGGCCTGTTAAGTCTTAGTTGGGTTGTAATTCTGTCAAAATTTTCCCATTTTGGTTGATGTAAGGCCTATTTCTGTTGGCCGTTTTTCCCGAACTTATTACATCTGTAATTCCAGTAATATTGACAGGTACCAAATCTTATGGGGATTATTATCCAAATGTGATCATCTATTAGTTCTAGATTTCCATTCAATCGTATCGCTGGGCTATGGAGAGTTAGTCCATGAGTCATTCTCATCAATTCGTCCATTAAATTCTTATCAATGTTTCATCTTCATAAACTATAGATCAAAGATGCCGCCTCGCAGAAATCCTCGGAGAAACCTCAATAATGAAACACCACCTCCTCCACCTCCTCAACCACGCACTCCTCAGTTCGACACTGCAGCCTTAAATGTTGCTGTAGCTGCAGCTGTGGCCACAACCATGGCTCAGTATCAATCATCTGGTTCCGTTGGAGGAGGAACCCCTGTTCAGTCTGTTCAGGTTGAAGCTCCTGTGCGTTCTAGAGAGTGCTCTTATAAGGACTTCACGAACTGTAAGCCCTTGTCCTTTAAGGGGACTGGCGGAATCATTGCCCTCTCACAATGGTTCGAGAAAACCGAATCGGTTTTCAAAATCTGTTGTTGTTCCGAAGAGAGCAAGGTGAATTACGCTGCTTGCACCTTTGAAACCAAAGCCCTAACACGGTGGAACAGCCATGTTAAGTCACTATCTCTTACAGTGGCTAATGCTATGGGCTGGGATACTTTGAAAGACCTCATGATTGAGGAGTACTGTCCAAGGGGCGAGATCCAAAAGCTGGATGAAGAGCTATGGAGCCTAACCATGAAGGGCTCCAACGTAACCGCTTATACCGCCTGATTCTGCGAACTAGTGGCTCTCTATCCCAACATGGTTCATACAGAGGGAAAGAAGATTGAGCGTTACATATGGGGACTGGTTCCACCGTACCAGGGAAATGTCTTGGCATCACACCCCACTACATTTCATAGTGCCAAGCGATTGGCACAGCGGCTCATAAACCATAGGGTTCGTACCCCGGCCGCAACAACAACTACCCTGGCTGTAACAGCCCGGAATTCCAAATATTGATATAATTATGATTTTGGGGTGTTTTAAGAGGGGACTCGGCGAGTTGGAGCCTAGACTCGCCGAGTAGGATCGCAGACCGGGTCGCGGGTTCGCGACTGGACTCGACGAGTCCAGATATGGACTCGGCGAGTCTGCGCTGTTTAGCGAAAACCCTAACCGTTCAGGTTTGGGACGTATAAGAGGCACTTATTGGCCGTCATTGTTCATTTTGGTCTTCTGAGAAGAACCCTAAATCGATTGGGTACATCTGGAGCAAAGTTTAAGGGCCATTGTTGATCTTGGAAGAGTTGTTGTGCAAGGAAGAGAAAGGCTTGGCTAAAGGAACAACAAAGGAGTCACGTCCTGAGGATTTGGGGACACAGAGGGCACATTATTCAGGTAAGAATTCGAGTTATGCTTTGTTATGTTGATGTGTTTATGGAATTAGGGTTTGTGGAACCCTTTTGTGATTAGATTGAATGCTACCCTAGTCCCCCAAACGGTTGTAACTCTGTATTGGGACTTTTGGAGGTCCAGAATGTCCCATGCCTGTGCATTTCGGGAATTGATGAAGGTTTTGGATTGGAATCCTTATGCCTTAGGTCAATATGTAGGTTATGAATCATGGGGTGTATCATGAGCACGGAAATGAGGACCTTACGTGATGGACCAGTCTAGGAAGGCCAGGCCTATGAATGGTCGGAGCAGTTCTGCCATTAGAAAGCAGTTTGAGCGGTTGCATGGCATGGACTCGCCGAGTCCGATGAACAGACTCGGCGAGTAGCTTGAAGAATAACTGGGACTCGTCGAGTTGTTCTTCAGACTCGGCGAGTTGAGTCGGGGTGGCCCCGCGATTCTTCCAGGAGAAACTCGTCGAGTAAAAAGGGGATACTCGACGTGTAGAAAGGGAATCTTAAGGAATCGGTGAGTCAAGGACGAGTGGACTCAGAGTCGTTGAACTCGACGAGTCTTGGGGTGACTCGGCGAGTTAGGTTGCGGGTTGAGTGAAGTTCCGAGTATGGGGACTCGGCGAGTCATAGGGTTGACTCGGCGAGTAGGGTCAGTCAGGGGTTGACTTTGACCTTGTCTTTGACCAAGGATTAACCAGTGGTTCCAGGGGTATTGTGGTAATTGTTGTTTATTGTTTGAGTTCAGTGCATAGGTGGCTATCTAGAGGTGGAGATCGTATCAGTGATCGGAGCAGCTTGAGCTATCTGTTCAGTCGGCAGTTTCGAGGTGAGTTATCCTCACTATATCGCTAGGGTTTATGGCACCAATGCCAACCCTTTTATCGGATGGAAATCCGGGTAGTTGTCAGTTGTTATATGTTATGGGCCGGAAGGCAATACATGTTATGGGCCGGAAGGCATTACTATGTGGACCGGGAGGTCATGGCCTGGAAAGGCGTATGTATGCATTTAGTATGTTGACTGATTCATAGGGTAATGTTATGCTAGTGACCGGCTAGACCGGTATCTTGTTTAGAGTAATGCTATGATATGTGATCTGTTGATCAATTGTTGTCTATGAACTGCTATATGATTATTTGTTATGTTATATATGTATTTATTGCTTATGGGCCGGAAGGCAATATGTTATGGGCCGGAAGGCGATATGTTATGGGCCGGAAGGCGATATGTTATGGGCCGGAAGGCGTATATGTGGTTGGTATTCTGGGGGTATCTCACTAAGCTTTCGGGCTTACAGTTGTGGTTTTATGTTTCAGGTTCTCAAGAGTCTGTGGCAAGGCAAAGGCGTGATCGTACTGTTCCTCGCGTTGGTGTTTTATGATATGAACCTGGGAAATTACTCTGTTAAATAATGTATTGAAAACCTTTTTGTAACAACGTTGATAAAATGGGTGATTTTGAAAAGTTTTAATTGTTTGGAAATTTTGGATGTTACAAGTTGGTATCAGAGCCTTGGTTTGAGTGAATTGGGGAAACATTCGTGTGACTCCAGTCTCAAATCGAGGAGGATTTTAAAAAGAGAAATTAAAATGAGAAATTAAAATGGTTTTCAAATTTGGAAAAAGGAGGACGCGGAGGTACGATCAGCCGGAGCCAGTAAGTAACCCCAAGATACCATACATGATATTTGTTTATTTGAGCTTGATAGCACAGCATGCTAGAGTTAGGCTAGGGATCTTCAGGAATTCATGATAATGTTGCCTGATTTGTGATGCCTGTAGCCTAGGGTCCCTTATGGGATATTCTCAGTGTTCCTCTAGTGGTGAGGGTTGATAGTTGTTATGCATGTTCCCTAGGGTATTGTGGTAGTACTTCATACAAATATGGGTAGGTGTGGAAGGTAGTATGGGCCCGCACTACTGAAAGCACAGGACCCATACGCGTATCAGGGAAACCATGGTCTCTAGGGTAGGGTTGCGAGAGTTGGATCCTAGGATTTTGGGAAGTGTCTGAGATTGGTATGGTGTCTTCGGTATGGAGATTTTGAGGCATGATGATAGTGGATCCGGATCAAGATCGGGAGCTGGAGAGCGAGTTCCGGGTGGATCGGTGCTGTCGGAGGTTATCGATCAGACGAGCACGAGCGAGCGGGATGCGAGGATTCGCGAGATCCTGCGTGATGGGGTTGCTGCATTGTTCCGGGCTGAGTTGCCGGGATTGTTTGGGTCGATCAAGACCGCCATGATTGAGTATTTTGATGAGCGATATGCGGCTCTCGCAGAGACGGCTGCCGCGGTGGCTACAGCGGCTGTAGCAGCGGCAAGGGGAGAAGCTAGTCGGGGTTTCAGTATCGGGACTTCTATTATACGAAGTCTCCCACATCCGATGGAGTTCAGGACCCGATTGTTGCTATGAGATGGTTATCAGACATGGAGGGGTGTTTCTCCACGAGTTTATGCCCTGCTGATCAGAGGGTGAGGTGTGCTCTGAACCTATTGAGGCTCGGAGCGAAGGATTGGTGGAGATTGACTACGGGGTCATTTTCCGATGCGCAGAGGGCTGCAGTTTCATGGGATCAATTCAGAGAGATGTTCAGTACTCGCTATGTTCCGCGGGATGAGAGGGAGGGATTGGCTCGGGAGTTCCTTGAGCTGAAGCAGGATTTGGAGTCGGTGACTGATATCACCAGGATGTTTATTGAGAGGGCGATGTTTTGCCCTGAGTTCGCTTCGGAGCATGCTCAGATGTACCGCTGTCTGAGTATGCTCAAGGGGGATATCAGACAGTTCGTGTCTGCGCAGAGGTGCGAGACCTTGTTGGTGTTGCAGGAGGCCGCCATGTGGCGTGAGTTAGAGGTTGAGTTGCAGTTGCGTGAGCTGAGGCAGGCCCCGATGCAATCGCAGTCGGCGCCGAAACGGTCCAGGACCGTAGATGTTAGAATGGGGGATCGGAGCGGCCACTCTTGTGGGAAGTGTGGGGGGGGGGGGGGTCACACCGGAGTTTGCTGGTCCGGTGGTGCATGCCGCAAATGCGGAAATGAGGGGCACTATGCGCGGGATTGTCGGCAGTCAGTGCCGATTCGGGATTTGAGGACTTGTTATCATTGTCGGCAGGTTGGACATTTAAGGGTCAACTGTCCACAACTTTCTGCAGGACCGGTGCAGGCTCTAGCACTGGCCGTCTTGAGGAGTTCAGGAGGGGGATAGGATGGAGCGGAGCCCCAAGGGCTCAGGGTCGTGCTTATCGGCTTGCGGCAGAGGGAGACGGAGCAGTGCCAAAGGCAGCTGCGGGTATGATGCTTTCTTGATGTCTTGATTGTCTTGCAGTGATTGTGGCGTATTGTTTGTGCTGGTATCTTGTGTGGATTTTGATGCGGTATTCGTTGTTTCGCGGGTTTGGCATGGTTATGGATTGGTGCTTCAGGTTTTTGCTTTGGCATACATTGTTCCCTGATGGTTGGTATGGTTATAGTTGGTGTTTTGGTGCCGGTATCCTTGTGCGGTTTTCGATGCGGTATTCATCCTTTTTCAGGTTGTGGGTTTGGTTATGGGTTATTGCTTGGGAATTCCGTTGGTTATCGTTCGTGAGGGTTGATAGTGGAGATGCGGCACTGGATTGAATGTCGGGTAGCATCTGCAGTCGTGGAGTGGATGATTGAAAGACCGGATTCTTTTGAGCGGATTGATCAGGGAGGAGATGTGTTTTGCTGAGGGTTGCTTATGCTTGTGGAAAGCAGTCAGTGGGTAAATGTTCTCTTAGTGCAGGATTGTTCTGAAAGGTCGTTAATGACGATCGGTGGCAGTTAGTCAGTGCTTTAGTGGGGGAGAATTGGAGAATTCTCCGGGAGATCGATGAGTATGTGAGGGTGCTTAGCTGTTGGGATTCAGCAGTGTTTGTCAGCGCAGAGTATAGGCCGACGAGAGCGAGTGTCGGGTATGCGGGGCGGGATACAAACCTAGGGTATTTGATTGTGGAGGCCTGAGAGAAGGCCGGGATCAAGCTTGAGTAAGTAACCGGGGTTGTGCGATCAGAGTATTGGTATGTTTGAGGTACGTGATGGGTTGTACTGCATTAATCCCATGGGATTATGTTGTGCATGTTTCTAGAGCTGGAACCGGAAGGTTCCCAGAGTTAGAACCTGAGGGTTCGCAGAGTTTGGGTGTACGGACCCACAGAGATATAGCCTCGAGAGGCTAGTATGTGTTATGAGAGTCGGTCCAGTCATGCTGGAGACTCTGTTGGTATTGCTGGATCAGTTTGAGATTGCAGATCGTGTATGTTGCAGTGTGATTGCATTGGAAGGTCTGGCCCCGGGATAGTGGTCTTGTTTAGCTGAGGCAGTGATTTGATGAGTGGAGAGAGTGCATGGGATTGAGAGCCCCTGCAATGAGAACCAGAGTATGTGAATAGCGGTTACGCAAAAAGGGTGGTGTCGCCTGGGGCGAGCACCGTGGCACCGGTTGGAGTGGCATTATGGCCAAGAGGATTCCTTGGAAAAAGGAAAAGAGGAAGGTGTGTAACTCCGAAGGGGGTGCAAGTTCACGAAAGTGAAAGCTGCAGAGCATAGTTATGGTTAGAGTATTTCGAGTATGGTTTTGAGCATTGTGTTCGCGGCAGTGAAGTAGGAACCCATCCGGGTTGGGATGACTGTCGAGACTCAGAAGGGGTGCAGGGGGAGAGAGAATCTTGAATTCTCAGCGTGTTTCTGATCAGAGTGTAGGATGGATGTAGTGGTTCATCTTGGGAGATGTTCGAGGATATCATCAGTGTATCAGGTCTTCCAACCTGCGGGTGTTGGGGCTAGTTCAGCATGTGTAAGTGATGGCAAGAGGAGAACTTGTGAGAGTTGCTCTGAGAGTGAGAATGGATCTCTCAGTCAGTCCGCTCAGTCGGTCCGGAATGGACAAAGTGGGCTTTGGATCGGGGATCCGGGGGTTCATGGTTTCCTAACCCTTATGGGTCGAGTGATCGTTGAGATTTAGAGCAGAGTTGCATCTTGGGTAATTTTCGGTTACAGAGAGTGATGTGCAGTACAGAGATCGTGCTTCAGTCGACAGAGCAGATTCGACAGAGCCGACAGGGAAAGTTATGCAGACAGACGCCGGTCCGAGCTTGAGTTTCAGGTCGGTGACTTCGTACTCCTGAAGGCCTCTCCTTGGAGATGAGTGATTCGATTCAAGAAGAGGGGCAAGTTGGGGCCCCGGTATATTGGGCCTTTTCATGTGATTGCGGGGGTAGGCCGGAGGGTCTACCGGTTGGAGTTGCCCACGGATTTGAGACAAATCCACGACATTTTCATGTGTCGCAATTGAGAAAGTGTATAGCCGATGAGTCGGCAGTGGTTCCATTAGAAGACATTCAGGGGGATGCGAGCCGGAATTATGCCGAGAAGCCAGTGGCAGCACCGGAGGGATCGGAAATGAACGGTGATCTGGAACGTGAGAGATGGGAGCAGCATCCGGGGCTATTTTCAGAGTGAGACTTCGAGGGCGAAGTCTAGTTCTAGTGGGGGAGAGTTGTAACAGCCCGGAATTCCAAATATTGATATAATTATGATTTTGGGGTGTTTTAAGAGGGGACTTAGCAAGTTGGAGCCTAGACTCGCCGAGTAGGATCGCAGACCGGGTCGCGGGTTCGCGACTGGACTCGACGAGTCCAGATATGGACTCGGCGAGTCTGCGCTGTTTAGCGAAAACCCTAACCGTTCAGGTTTGGGACGTATAAGAGGCACTTATTGGCCGTCATTTTTCATTTTGGTCTTCTGAGAAGAACCCTAAATCGATTGGGTACATCTGGAGCAAAGTTTAAGGGCCATTGTTGATCTTGGAAGAGTTGTTGTGCAAGGAAGAGAAGGGCTTGGCTAAAGGAACAACAAAGGAGTCACGTCCTGAGGATTTGGGGACACAGAGGGCACATTATTCAGGTAAGAATTCGAGTTATGCTTTGTTATGTTGATGTGTTTATGGAATTAGGTTGTGGAACCCTTTTGTGATTAGATTGAATGCTACCCTAGTCCCCCAAACGGTTGTAACTCTGTATTGGGACTTTTGGAGGTCCAAAATGTCCCATGCCTGTGCATTTCGGGAATTGATGAAGGTTTTGGATTGGAATCCTTATGCCTTAGGTCAATATGTATGTTATGAATCATGGGGTGTATCATGAGCACTGAAATGAGGACCTTACGTGATAGACCAGTCTAGGAAGGCCAGGCCTATGAATGGTCGGAGCAGTTCTGCCATTAGAAAGCAGTTTGAGCGGTTGCATGGCATGGACTCGCCGAGTCCGATGAACAGACTCGGCGAGTAGCTTGAAGAATAACTGGGACTCGTCGAGTTGTTCTTCAGACTCGGCGAGTTGAGTCGGGGTGGCCCCGCGATTCTTCCAAGAGAAACTCGTCGAGTAAAAAGGGGATACTCGACGTGTAGAAAGGGAATCTTAAGGAATCGGTGAGTCAAGGACGAGTGGACTCAGAGTCGTTGAACTCGACGAGTCTTGGGGTGACTCGGCGAGTTAGGTCGCGGGTTGAGTGAAGTTCTGAGTATGGGGACTCGGCGAGTCATAGGGTTGACTCGGCGAGTAGGGTCAGTCAGGGGTTGACTTTGACCTTGTCTTTGACCAAGGATTGACCAGTGGTTCCAGGGGTATTGTGGTAATTGTTGTTTATTGTTTGAGTTCAGTGCATAGGTGGCTATCCAGAGGTGGAGATAGTATCAGTGATCGGAGCAGCTTGAGCTATCTGTTCAGTCGGCAGTTTCGAGGTGAGTTATCCTCACTATATCGCTAGGGTTTATGGCACCAATGCCAACCCTTTTATCGGATGGAAATCCGGGTAGTTGTCAGTTGTTATATGTTATGGGCCGGAAGGCAATACATGTTATGGGCCGAAAGGCATTACTATGTGGACCGGGAGGTCATGGCCTGGAAAGGCGTATGTATGCATTTAGTATGTTGACTGATTCATAGGGTAATGTTATGCTAGTGACCGGCTAGACCGGTATCTTGTTTAGAGTAATGCTATGATATGTGATCTGTTGATCGATTGTTGTCTATGAACTGCTATATGATTATTTGTTATGTTATATATGCATTTATTGCTTATGGGCCGGAAGGCAATATGTTATGGGCCGGAAGGCAATATGTTATGGGCCGGAAGGCGATATGTTATGGGCCGGAAGGCGTATATGTGGTTGGTATTCTGGGGGTATCTCACTAAGCTTTCGGGCTTACAGTTGTGGTTTTATGTTTCAGGTTCTCAAGAGTCTGTGGCAAGGCAAAGGCGTGATCGTACTGTTCCTCGCGTTGGTGTTTTATGATATGAACCTGGGAAATTACTCTGTTAAATAATGTATTGAAAACCTTTTTGTAACAACGTTGATAAAATGGGTGATTTTGAAAAGTTTTAATTGTTTGGAAATTTTGGATGTTACACTGGCCGTCTCAGAACCTGCAAGAACCGCTGACTCCAAGAGGAAGTTCTGGGATGACAAGAAGAAAGCTTAGGCTGCCAAAAAGCAGCAGGTCGTGGCAGTACATGCTGCGATAGCACCTGCCGCTGCTGCTCCGGTAAAGCAGTATTATGGAAGTTTGCCCAAGTGCAACAAATGCAACTTCTATCACGTCGGCGCCTGCCGGGAAATGCAGTGTATGAACTGCAACAGGAAGGGGCACACTGTCCGTTTCTATAAAGCTCCGGCGAAACCAATCAACCAAGTCTCCGGTGCAGGAGTGGGCCAAGCTTGCTACGGCTGTGGCGAAGTAGGCCACTACAAAAGGAATTGCCCGAAGGCAGGGATTGCCGGTGGAGCGGCAAGAGTTCTGGCCATAGGCCATAAGGAAGTGGTTGCTGACCCCACAGTGGTCACTGGTACGTTCCTCCTAGATAACGCTTATGCATGCATTCTATTTGATAGTGGAGTGGAGAGGAGTTTCGTGAACCGAAAATTTGCTCATTGACTTAAGCAAAAATCACGAGCACTTAATGAAACGTTCACTGTAGAAATGGCTAATGGGAAGACAGAGAGCGCTAACTGTATATTCATAGGGTGTACCCTAACTTTAGATAACCATTCATTTTCTATCGATCTCATGCCAGTCTCAATTAAAAGTTTCGACGTCATTATTAGCATGGATTGATTGAGTCGTCATCGTGCCGATATCATGTGTGACGAAAAGGTTGTTCGCCTAAATCTACCGTCTGGCGAAACCTTAATAGTGTATGGCGACAAACCCGGCACGAACCTTCGTATCATCTCGAGCATCCAAGCTCGGAAATTCTTACGAAAGGAATGTACAACATTCCTTGCTCATGTAGTCGATGTGAGCCAAGAAGCGAAAGACATTCAGAACATTCCGGTAGTACGCGACTTTCCCGACATCTTTCCAGAAGAACTCCCAGGATTACCTCCGCAACGTCAAGTCGAGTTCCGAATCGACTTAGTTCCAGGGGCTACCCCCGTAGCCAAATCACCCTATCATCTAGCACCTGCAAAGATGCAAGAATTGTCCTATCAACTTAACGAACTGCTTTGCAAGGGCTTCAAGAGACCAAGCTTCTCACCCTGGGGAGCTCCAGCCTTGTTCGTCAAGAAGAAAGACGGATCGTTTCGTATGTGCATCTACTACAGGGAGCTCAACAAGCTGACAGTCAAAAATCGTTATCCTTTGCCTCGGATTGACGATTTGTTTGACCAACTCCAAGGGGCGAACTTCTTTTCAAAAATCGACTTGAGATCCGGATATCACCAACTACGAGTGCTAGGGGAGGATGTTCCAAAGGCAGCCTTCCGAACTCGTTATGGGCACTACGAATTCGTAGTGATGCCGTTCGGATTGACAAACTCACCAGCTGTATTCATGGACTTAATGAACAGGGTGTGTCATCCTTACTTGGATTAGTTCGTCATCGTCTTCATCGATGACATACTTATCTACTCTCGAAGTAAGGAGGAGCATAGTCAACATCTGCGACAAGTCCTCGAAACTTTACGTTCGGAGAAGCTCTACGCGAAGTTCTCGAAATGCAAATTTTGGATTTGATGAGTCGAATTCTTAGGGCACGTGGTTAGCGAAGAAGGTATACACGTGGACCCTTCCAAAATCAAGGCCATTGAGAACTGGTCAGCACCGAAGACGCCTACGGAAATTCGTTAATTTCTAGGCCTTGCTGGCTACTATCGTAGGTTCATTAAGAACTTCTCCCACATAGCGAAACCTCTTACAACACTGACCCAGAAGGGCGTGGCCTTTGACTGGGAAGAGAAGCAAGAGAGAGCGTTCCAAACGCTCAAACGAGCCTTGTGCACCGCGCCAATACTATCCCTTCCCGAAGGAATAGAAGACTTCATTGTCTATTGCGATGCGTCGAATCAAGGACTCGGATGTGTTCTAATGCAGCGAGGTAATGGCATCACCTATGCCTCGAGACAACTGAAGACACATGAGGTCAACTACACGACCCACGATCTTGAACTAGGAGCAGTTGTGTTTGCTCTGAAGATCTGGAGACATTACTTGTACGGAACGAAAATCACTATATTTACAGACCACAAGAGCTTACAACACATATTCGACCAGAAGGAGCTCAACATGAGACAACGACGGTGGGTCAAGCTACTCAGTGATTACGAATGATAAATTCTTTATCATCCGGGTAAAGCCAACGTAGTAGCTGATGCCCTGATTCGGAAGGAATATTTTGGTCGTAGAGTCAAATCATTGACTATGACTATCCATTCACACTTGTCCACATAAATTAAGGCAGCTCAGCTTGACGCTTTGAAGCCTGAAAATGTGGCGGGTGAATCCCTAAGAGGGATGGATAAGAACTTAGAGGTTAAGGGTGGTAGAGCTTATTATTTCATGGACCGGATCTAGACCCCGAAACTAGGTGGTTTTAGAGACTTGGTCATGAACGAGGCGCACAACACTCGTTATTTCGTGCACCCGGGATCAGATAAGATGTATCTGGACCTCAAAAAGTTATACTGGTGGCCTAACATAAAAGCAGAGTTTGCTACCTTCGTGAGTACATGCCTTACTTGCGCAAAGGTCAAGGTCGAATACCAGAAACCCTCCGGTCTACTACAACAGCCGGAGATACCAGAATGGAAGTGGGAACGGATAACTATGGATTTCATAACCAAGTTACCCAAGATGACGGGTGGACTTGATTCCATATGGGTCATTGTCGATAGAATGACCAAGTCTGCACACTTCCTGTCGATCAAAGAAACAGACAAGATGGAGAAACTTACAAGAACTTACATTAGGGAGATTTTAAGACTGCATGGTGTTCCCTTATCCATTATCTCGGATAGAGATAGTAGATTCACTTCGAGGTTCTGGCACTCATTATAAAGTCCCCTAGGAACTAGGCTGGACATGAGTACAACCTACCATCCGCAGACCGACGGGCAAAGTGAGAGAACTATCCAAACCGTGGAAGATATGTTGCGAGCCTGTGTGATAGACTTCGGGAAAGCTTGGGATACTCATTTACCCCTTGTCAAATTTTCCTACAACAACAGTTATCACACGAGCATAAAGGCTGCTCCATTCGAGGCCCTCAATGGCCGAAAGTGCAGATCCCCTCTGTGCTAGGCTGAGGTGGGTGATACCCAGTTAGCTAAAGGATGAATTCCTAAAAGCACTCTAACAGGTCCGAAAATCATACGGGAAACGACGGAGAAGATCGTTCAGATCCGGGAACGATTGAAAGCCTCCAGAGACCGACAGAAAAGCTACGCTGATAAATGTAGGAAACCGTTGGAATTCTAGGTGGGTGACTGTTTTCTATTAAAGGTCTCACCCTAGAAGGGCTTGATATGCTTCGGAAAGCGTGGAAAGCTAAATCCAAGGTACATAGGGCCTTTCGAGATTCTCGCAAGAATCCGTCCTGTAGCTTACAAACTTAACTTACCGCGCGAACTCAGTAACATACATTCTACCTTCCACGTATCGAACTTGAAAAAGTGTCTGTCCGACGAGACTCTTTTTATTCCACTCGACGAGATCGAAATCAACGAGAGCCTTAACTTCGTGGAGGAACCAATAGAGATCATGGACCGAGAGGTCAAGCAAACGAAACAAAGCCATATCTTGATTGTGAAGGTTCGCTGGAACGCCAAGCGAGGACTGAAATCACTTGGAAGCGTGAGGATCAGATGAAACTGAAATATCCTCATCTTTTTGCTTAGTTGTTTGTAACTACTTTATTTGTTTAGACTTTAATTTTGGGATGAAATTCCCTTTAATAGGGGGATGATGTGACAACCTAAAATTTTCATTCAGTCAAACCCTAAAAGTCAATCACTTCATATTATAAGTCAAGTTCACTTTTACTTGTTTTTAGGAAAAATAAGTTCATTTGATTATTTTAATAATTAATATTTAAACGAACGGGTGAATGGTTGTGCCGTCTCGGGTCGCAAATTTTCTAAACTGCGAATACCACGTAGCTTAGAAGTTCACGGCCAAACTTTTATGTTTGGGCCGTAAACTACCCCCAAAAACGTAAACTCATGCCTTAAGCATGAGCATACTCCCCAAAGTGCATCACTTTTCACTTTCACCCTAAAAGAGTAAACTCAAAACTCTCTCAAATATCATCCCGATTTTCGCCCGATTTCTCAATAATGTAAGTACTTCTTGTCTTAATTAGTTGTTATATCACAACATCTAGTGATTATACATCCTTTAATCCATCAAATTTCATGTTTTGATTAGATTTCCAAAACACCAAGAACACACACTAAGTCTTCTTGGACTTTTAGCTCATTTCAAGCTTCCTTATAGTAAGTACTTCCATCCTTGAGTCTTATTAAGCTTGTATTACATTTTAGCATCAAAGAAAAGTCCCAATAACACCAATATCAATGTGTTCACAATTTTGGGAGGCTCCCAAAACCGTAAACACCAAATATGGTGCAAAGTGGTGCCTTAGGGTGCCTAGATGCTTCACAATGCCTTAGGGACTTGTCTAGATTCATCCTTGATGATTTTATCACACAAAAAGTACCAAAACCTTACATTTTTATGTGTTTACGGTTTGGGAATCTCCCAAAACCGTAAACACCCCAAAAGGTGTATAAAAGCCCCATAAAAGTCCCATGGTTATTCCTTATGTCTAAATCTAACCTAGACTATTGCTATGAATTAGCTAAGGACTTGAAAACCCCCAAATACCATAAACTTATGGGTTTAAGGTAGTAAACTCATGAGTTTAAGGTAGTAAACTCAAAGGTAAATGGTAAAGGGACCATAAACTCCATTTATGAGTGAAATGGTGCCCTAGATCTTTCCAAAGGCCTAACCACCAAGTAGAAATTCTTCAAAGGACTTGTAAAACCTCAAAACAACATATGGTCATAAAATTTAGAGTTTACAACCGTAAAACCTTGAGTTTACTGCCGTAAACTCCAAAGGATTTTACCCTTGAACTCCAAACACTCTAGCTTTGCCCTACAAACACTTGGATGCAACCCTTGTGATCTTTAGTACTTGAAACAAAGTGTTTTCATGTTCTAGAGTGTCCCAACTTAATTTATTAGTTATAAATTGGCTAATTAGTTATATATATGTTCATTATATGATAACTAGGCTCGTGCGTGTGTACAAGTCTCCATTCGTCACCTAGCACAATATCCAACACTTCAATCCAATCCACTCACTGCAAGTGAGTTCATACCCCCTTTAACTAACCTTTGAAATACTTTTAAATGTTTTAAATGCTTTTATGGGGGGGGGGATACAAGTTGAATACTTATAGTTATTACTTCAATCACATGTGATTAATAACTACAAAACCAGTGATTTTCTTACTGTTCAAACTGTTTATCAAACTGTTTTGCTTCAAACTGTTTACAAACTCTTTTACTTATCAAATGCTTTTACTTAAACTCTGTTATACTTATTATCAATTGCATGTCCATGTATGTATAGTAATATAAGAAATGTTCAAAAGGCCTAGGAAAGCCTGCCCGCCCTATTTCCTTTTCGCGCTTGAGATGTGGTCTGGTGGGATATCGGGTGTCCGTCCGAAGGTCATTTAAATATTAGTTATATATCATGTGTACATATATAGTCATAAAAGGTCCTTCCAGTCAATTCAATACCCTTGGGTAGCAAGGGTATACTTCCATATTCATACGTACATGTTATATTACAAGTAAACTACAATAGGCGTAGTTTAGGGTTTTACTAATACTAATACAAGAACAATGAATCATACAAAGAGTCAGTTCAATCATGAGTCATAATACATAGTGATGAGAAACAAACATAATACATAGTGATGAGAAACAAACATAATACTTAGTGATGAGAAACAAACATAATACATAGTGATGAGAAACAAACATAATACTTAGTGATGAGAAATAAACATAATACATAGTGATGAGAAACAAACATAATACATAGTGATGAGAAACAAACATAATACTTAGTGATGAGAAACAAACATAATACATAGTGATGAGAAACAAACATAACACATAGTGATGAGAAACAAACATAATACATAGTGATGAGAAACAAACATACAAGCTAGACAGAGGAAGAACACACAATACAGCTAGCACATACATTACATATACATTACATTTAGTTATGTGAGTCATTAAACGGGTCATGGCACTACCTGCCATGACAATTTTTGTATCCAGAATCTCCTTAATTCGGGAGCGTATGAGTTTGCGTATAGATCTATACTGGATTGACTATCCTACACCTTGCTACTCGCTACAGTGGGACTTGCAAGTCTACGGGTGCCAAATGTCATTTCTTACGACGTCTTACATCGTCGTTTTACTATTGAGTCGGTAGCAGGGTACAGGCCGATCACATTGTACTTTAAATAACAATTAGTTTAAGGTAGTTAGTACAACAGTAGTTACTTAATACAACACTACAGAACTATAATATTTATCCCATTACATTCACTTCGTGAACATTCACACGATGCACGGTAATGTAAAAACTATATTTTTGGTTAATGATAGTCTGATTTGGGAAAATACACACTCTTACAAGAGACACACACACACAGTTACTAGATGCCTTGGTAGAAGGCTACTCTTAGTAGGAAACATAGGGTTTTCTAGGATAGTTCAAACAAACACAAACTTTACAAAACTTATACATTACATCTTACAAACATCTTACAAACGCTTTCATACAAACTAAGACACTAATATACTTATGATCTTACCAGCTTTAAAGTTGATACTCGTTTTCAAAATAACTTGTATTCTCAGGTCACCTCTAGACAGGTACATGTGCCAGGCTTTTGAGAAGATGGAGTTCGTTCAAGACTCATATTTTATTTTGAGATGTATATTTTTGGTGTCTATAACTTTGACAGAACACACATGTATGAAATTATATTATCAATGCAATGGATGATGTTGTTGCTTGTTTACTACTATTCATTGTTGTGATACTATACATGACGTCCTCCGCCCCAGAATGTTTCTGCCATTCATGGTTTTGGGGTGTGACAGTTTACTACAACAAATAAAAAGGTACGTAACTCTACACTTGGTAATTTCGAATTACACTAGGGTTATATAAGGTTTAGTTGTTCATTGTATGCTGCTATCAAGGTGTATGGCATAGATCTTTTATAGGATGCATGTACCTTATTAAGTGTTAATTGTTTTCTGCATTGTATAATTTTCTTTTCTACGAAACCCATTAGTGGTATCAGAGCTTAGGCTTGTCAAACATTGATTGCACTTGAGATTAATTGAGCTAAACTTTTGATGTGTGAATACATATCTCCCGATGTGAGATTTGGTGCTCATGACGTGAGCATAGTTTTCTAGATTTTCGCTAATTATCTTCCTAATTTGATTTATGGTGTTATTTTTGGTAATTATCCAATATTGATTATGTTAGATTCAAAATTTTGAATGCCTTGTGTGTAACATCCCCAATTTCATGACCAGAAAAGTCCAATTTGTTTATGCTTATTTAAAATCTGAGTATCCTTTTTGAGGAATAATATTGAGCAATTTGTTCCCAAAAATATGATAATGATATTATCAAGGCATATCCAAAGAAATGTCTTTTATTTATATTAAAAATGTTAGGATGTCATCATCAATACAGTGCATAAGCATAAACAGAAATAATATAGGCCTTACAAACATCTATCATTCTAATGACCTATAATCTATAAATCTCTTATCTAATCATCACACTTGTGCTTTATAGCCACTACATGTAATGTAAGAAACCGAGTAGGTCAGGCTTGGGAGCCTGGTGAACACATAGGGTTTTCAACCCACAATAAAATAATTAATATGTTTAAGCATCAAATAATTAACCCAATTTCCCATCCCCATTATCTTTTTTATTCTTAAGGATCCACCTTGAGTATCTTCTATGCTGACAGTACTAGTTCAGGGATTCCTCCACGATACTTGTCAATCCGAAAATTAATTATCTTGTCGCACTCTTGTTAATCCGAAGATTAATTATCTTGTAAAATACATAACTTTTGCATACAAGCTCCTTTTTTGACGTTATTTATATTCACGTGTTACTATCGTCGACGTCTACAACTTTTGTTTAGACTCCGTAAGCTATTTTGACTTTATTTTTAAAGTTATATTTTAACAGGCTTACACAGTTAAAGTCCGTTAAAAATTCATAACTTTGTCATCCGACATCCATTTTCGACTATCTTTATATCGTTGAAATCCTATTAATGAGATCTTCAATTCTCGTTTATATTGTTTTGGCAAAAAATCGACCGATCCAAAAGTCGATTTCTAAGGTGTATACTGTTATGTTAAATCTTAGAAAAATCATAACTTCCTCTAACGAAGTAAGATTTAGACGTTCTCTATATGCACACTCTCAGTTTGACAACTACTATGAATTTCATTTAGATCACTAAGGCTAAAAAATATTTTATCAAAAATTTATCGTTTACGTTACGTAGAGTCATGTCGGTTTAATCGTGAAACTTCGAAGCAACATAACTTCTTCATACGAAGTCGGATTTCAGCGTTATTTATATGTACAAAATCCTTGTCACATATACTAAGTTTTGTTAAGATTATTTTTCCTAAATAACATTCTATCAAAAATTTATTTTTAACGCTTATTATCTCTAACTTGACTAGCCCGAATATGAGGGTGTTACAATTATCTCCCCCTTAGGATGATTACATCCCGATATCATCAATAACATGTGGATTGTATAATGACTTTGCACATTATATTTCATCATAGGTAATAACCATAACTCTTATGTCCTTTCAAATGAGTATCTAACTTTAAGACTTCTTGACTGCTGACGATGCTCAATCTTGCACCCTCTCTTTATCCTATGTTGGACTTTCAATCGTAACCTTCAAGTTACAAACTCGTCCTTATTGGAGACTCATTCTCCTTCTTAAACAGGCTTAACTTAAGATAAGGTATTTACTTTGATTACCATGATAGACTGATGGGTTGTGCAACTAATGACCTTTCATCGTATGATGCAACGGCTAGACTTAGGTCTTTTTGAGTCAGGCTCCAATGTGGATGACACCTTCCTTCATGTTCTAATGTGATATAATCAGATTATAGCAGGTAGCAATTTTAGCTACAGGCTGCTTAGCCTTAACAATGGTCACGACACTTCTATCGATTGTTTTGATTATCCTTTCCTTTAACCTCCTAACTTGAGTCAGATACTACATCAAGCATGGTTCTCTGACCCAATTAACTTATTTCACAGACTTATTCTCAAGTCGGACTTGTTTTTATATGACCACTAGAGTTGGAATAATAGTCATCTTCATAGTCATTACCAAAACGATGGTAATGACGAAAACAAACGAAACAAACTCTACTACTAACGCCTTTGTAGCCTTGTGACTTTATCCGATCCAAGTGTGAGTCTTGTGTTTCCGGTAGTATAGGCCTCTATTACCTTTCACACCTACTCATACTTGTCCCAAGAATTGCCTCGCAGTCCCTAAATTATTATTTCCTAAAACCATAAAGCAATTTAACACATACCAATGTGTCCAAATAATCACAAAAATTTCCCAGACTCTACTAGGACTTTTTCCATGTGTATCTTCAACTTAGGACTTCCAGTTAAGTTGGGAATGCTTATGATTTCTATGTTTTCATTTAAATACAAAAGCAAAAGCACGTTGGTCAGTGAAAGTACATTGATCAATACGGGCGAGCTGCTAACAACATGGAAGCATTGGTGGGCTCTTATGCTGCCAAAAGTGCAAGAAAATTAATAGCAAAGTTCAGTCCATGAAGGAAATTAAATCTGAATTTGGTTTGTCGTAAAACTTGTCTTATAAGTGTAGGTTGATAATGAAACTTCTACATGGATGGGAACGTATGAAATTTCAAATCTAGGTGGAAAAAGGTTTCACTCTAATTCATGAAAATGGTTATAAAGAAACACTTTCGCTAGTAGATTTTAAGGATCTGATAAAGATTAGTACAAATATTGGTTGTAGTGATTTGATTCTCAAATTCAAAATATGATTACGACATCCGTCTTCATATTTCGAATTGTGAGGAATGACAATGAATTGTTTAAACTTTCAGGAGATATGTTTATCATGTCTTGAAAGGGTTTGAACACATCCATAATCCAGATGAAGTGCATTAGCTTAAGAACCCTAATTAGAGGCTTAACGAAGCATTACAAAATAGGAGTATGCACTTCCATGAGAAAGTTAAAAGCTATGGATGTTTAGAAGTCCAATTGATTTCTAAGTACATGTCAAAGCTAGTAGGAGCATAAATGTTATCCTGGTATTGCATGATGACAATACTATTTTTAGGAAACAATGTTTGTAGTTTACAAGTTGCAAAGGTAAGAAATAGTTTCGCTATAGTGGACTTAAGGGATAGGTCACTCATACTTCGTTACAAATCTAAAGGTTTATATTGTATAGTTTAACTTAGTGAAAGGCATATATGAATAGCATGTTGAAATGTTTCAACATTGGAGATTCAATATATATGGGAATATTATAGCAACAAATTGAACATATATTGGACCCTTGTAATAATGAGTTGAGTCTAATATGATTTCAAAACTTTAATGCACGAGAAGTGTTCAAGGAATGTACCTTAAAACTGAGACTTCATAACCATGGAACTGTTTCAAGTAACAAGTTCCAGTGGAACACTCTGTAATATCAAAGGGTTAGTCTCTGTGAATTTAGAACCTCGACATCACAGAAAGATAATTCATGTAAAGATGAAATTCCACTACATCTTAGATAATGATAAGAATTTGGAATTATGAAATGTGCATCATTGGAATAGTGTCTAGTGGATCTATTCATAAAGGAATGACCATAGAGAGGCATATTATGCATGTTCATAACATAGGCCTGAATTATGTTATCTAATTCATGTGGTTAATTGATTACTCGAAACATTATACAATGAATAAATGCGGCATTATTATGGTGATTAAATAATAAGAATTATTTATATTCACTAATTTTGAAACCATAGTTAATTAATTTATTATTTTGTTTCACTTTGCATAATTACTTCCCTGAGTAATCTTAATATTATTAAGAATTCCACAGTCGCTCATGCTTTTGGATGTAAGTAATGATTTAAGATTGTCATGAGTTGATTGTAGATTGTCGATTAAGGTTAATACATTGCAATTGGAATCGCTACAATACTCATGAGTAATTTGAAATTAGAGATTTTAACTATTAGATAAACCCACGCTTAGAGATTACTTCATTGGTTTTAACACGAGTAATTCTAAGACGACAATATCTACTATTGTTAAGTGGAGATATATAGTTCGTAGATTACGAATTAGTTGTGCATTGGTTTACCCGAATGCATCTTGTAACTGGGTGTTATAAAGAGTAATGGATGATTTGGTTAGTGAATTGTTTGACTATATAGTCAAAGTAATTCATTCCTTTTTCCTTAACAAAAAAAGTAATATCTTTGGGCCCCTCGATGATTTGTTGTCCACATCTGAAGTGCTAGGCCGATCCCAGACTAAATTGATGTTTTCAATTAGCAGTCTGAATTCAGTTGTCTTAAATCAGGAAATCAAAAAATAGAATCTTGTACTATGATTGATTCTAATCCATGCCTCACATCCATACGATATCTTATAGAACTAAGGAATAGTTGATCGCTTATCTTAGGGTGAACGTTTGATTTGAATCAGAGTTTGGCAATGGCTTTGGAAAGCACGCTTTGTTGTTTAGTTCAAGGTTTATACTTGCAATTGTAGTTACACACTTATCCAAGTGGTAGATTGTTGAATAAGGTGTCTAAGACATTAACTAAATTGGTATATTTTTGTTATTAGAAGCAAAGTCCTTTTTTGGGTTACATTCATAACTAGAACTTGATTAGAATGACATTTATAGATAGAGGCTGATTTATTAGATTATTGTATGATTAGTAAACTAATTGAAAATTGTGAGGAAATGATTTGCTAATATATTATATGATTAATATATTAATTGGAAATAGAAAATTGATTTGTTAATTTATTATGATTGATAAATTAATATGAAATAAGTTAGATTTAATTAATTATTAATTAGAATTAATCTGGAATTAATTCAGGATTAAATGGAATTAATTAAAGGTTCAAGGTTTGAATTGTAATTATTTATAATTGAGCAAGGAAAGAAAATTCTAGAACCCATATAGGGGTAAACGAAATTAGGAGGGTTTCTAAGGTTTCCAAAAGCCTCATGGTTGTAAATATGGAAATGATTTGAATTGGGATTAAATCTATTATTTAATCATTCAAATCTTGTTTTGTCCCTAAGTTACTTAAACTATAAATAGGACCCATTGGAACCTCAAGTTTGTTCATACTCTTCCTTAGAACATCTATTGGCCGAAAATATCCTCTTTCCTCTCTCCTATTGTCTTCAAGTTCTAGAGTTTGGGTGTGAGTCATTATAGGCATCATCCTTTTTGTTCTAATCTTTCCAAGACTTACACTACAAGGAGATTGAAGTGATTTCTTTTCTACAAAAAAACAAGGGGTATATAACTCTACACTTGGTAGTTTCGACTTAGACTAGGGTTATATTAGGTTTAGTTGTTCATTGTATGTTCATATCAAGGTGTAGGACATAGATCTTTTATAGGATGCATGTGCCCTATTAAGTGTTAATTGTTTTCCACATTGTCCAATTTATTTCTATAAAACCCATCAAGACTTATGCGTAAGCACTATCAAGAGCTTGGTAAACACTGTAACAAGGAAGACACCAACAATGTGGCTAACATGACAGGTAAAATCAATAAAACTAGTACTTGGATTGTTGACATAGGTGCAATAGAACACATGACTAGTGATTGTAATCTACTAGATGGAGATATAGACAGCGATGGCGAGCCATTGGTTTTATTCCCAATGGTGATTATTTTTCAAAAAAAAGGTGAAGGAACAACTGTTCTACCAAATGGAGTCAAGATCGCCAAAGTTTTATACATTCCACAGTTTGACTGTAATTTGTTGTCAGTTAGCTAAATGACAAAAGATTAAAATTGTTATATAATATTTTTTCCGGATTTCTTCATTGCATAGGATTTGTAGATGAGGAGGGCACGAGGAATGTGACAAGGGTCTATATAGGATGACAATGTCAATGAGGAAAGCAATGAAGGTGACACCAGATGAATCCATTTGGCACAAAAGGCTAGGACTATTGGGCTTTATTTCAAAATAGTTTCATAAACTAGTAAAAGCGCAAATGGGAGACTTGGGTTTTTTTCAAAAATACCATAACAAATTACACTCACCAAGGATCATCTTGCAAGTTTTAGAAAGATTAAAACAAGAACCAAAGAAGAAGATGAAGAAATAACAACCTTTATAGTTCTTTGGGTCCTCTTGGTAGGATTGGAAGTTGATGGATAATGTGGAACCTTTGAGACACCAACAAGTTATCAACTTGATGTAGGATGCTACTCCTTTTGATAAAATCTTAATCTTGGAAATAAAATGCCCAAGTATTATATCCAAGAGATAAAATGCAAGTAACTTATTCTCTAATCTTAAAAAGCAAGAGATAGTTGAGAGAGAGCTAAGGAATTTTGGCAATTGAAAGCTCTTAATTACCAAAAACAAAAGCCTTTTTAAGGCCTTAAAGCAAGGTCCTTAACCAAGAGATCTTACCACTTTTTGGTCAACATATCCCAAGCTATTATCATGTACATGCATGCATTCTTAAGGAATGATCTTTTGATTAAACAAATCAAAAGTCCTTACCCTTTTCCCCTAGCAAACTCATGGGTTTGGCAAGAAAAAAAAATCAAAATTCCTTACCCTTTTCCCCTAGCAAACTCATGGGTTTGGCAAGAAAAAAGAATACAAAACTTTCAAAATTTATAAACTCTTTTATAAGATATAAAAATTAACTATTTTCTAAATGAAAAGATTATTTATCTAGTCCGAAATGTTTTACATGACATTTTAATTCATACCATATGAAATAATGCGTTACTTGTAATTGTAAAGTATATATTTCCTTGAAATAAATATTTCCCCAATTTATAATAAGAGTTCATCAATGTTTATTAAAATCAATTAATAATAAACAATGAATTGTAACAAATTGTTGTTAGTGTGACCCTTAGGATCGTATGTTAATTAGCAATAACATTCTAATATGACTCTTGAGCATATTAGATCTTTCAATCTCCCACTTGCGCAAGACTCATATTAGATTGATATAGACAATGGTGAATGTCTAACCACATTTCATTGCGCCCATCAACATATGACTTTGTGCCATTCTATCAACGCCCAATTCCTAGAAGCCCAAGGATACAATTGGTGTATAAGGTAAGTTTATTCGTTATCCCTTTGCTATAGACATCTTGTTGAACATGAGATACGGATCATAATCATTCTCATCTGGTGTTCAACTTTTGGTAAAGTGCCTTAGATGTCTAACTCTCATCACATAAGAGGAACAAATCCCATCTTGACTATATAAGCCTCTTTTATAGTTCACACTATAACTCAAAAAGGATTTTATAATTGCCCAATTAAGGATTAACGTTTGACCTTATCAAATCACGTCACTCCCTATACTTAAGTCCCACTATGTATCTTAGGTGTTAATGATATAAAGATAGTACCTTTTAATCAAGTATCACTCATGATAGCGATCCATGAGGCGATCTTAATGTTGGTCAATTCAATACTATTTCTCAGATAAGTACATATGAAACTTTGTTATAACTCATTGCCTACTTTCATCTGGTGAAAGTCAACCAATCCAATTCATATTAGTCTTAATACATAATTTCTCCTACAATTATAACTGAATATGGACTTTTAGAATAATAATATTATTCATGTTAATATAACTGAATAATAAGATTATTCATGGATTAAACATGTTAATATAGAACACAACAAGTATTGATGTTATGATCGTATCCTAGTATATCAAAACATTATATAATAGTTGTTGTCATAATGTTCTAATATCCAAATACTAAATCCAAATCATAATCCCATTTCTATAACAATAAAGTCTTACAGCTGAAGTGTGACCATTCATACTTAGCTCACAAGAAGGACCTGATTAATGGGCTTCGACTAAATTAATTTGTGTGAATACTATCACCTCCATATTTGACTGTACTCTTTGCATAGTTAAGTATCTTGGAGAATATGATTGGTCTTCTTTCGTGACATAAAGTCTCTTAGCTTGATTAAGTATACTCTCGAAGTCACAAAGACTTCTATGTGATTCTTGAATGAAAGAAATCAACATAGTTTTTCAATGAACTCATTCATCCACTCATATTTGATTTCAACTTCTAAAGCAAAGTGTTCTTATTTTGTAGTAAATTGTGTGATTATGTTTTTCTTGGACCTCATTCCAACTAAACTTGCTCTTCATCCCAAAATGAAATCATAATCCAATTATAATTCATAATTATCTATATTTGTTTAGAAATCAAAATCTTCTGTAGCTCTTAAATAAAGATCATTTCTAAACAAATTATTTCACATACATTCTCTTAGTTATTATAAATTACTCTTAGAATGTTCTTATAGACATCTGGTGACTTAACCATGTATTCAATTGGTATATTATGATATATCATAACATGATCATATACCAGGTCTTATGCATAACATGACATAAATGATGGATTCATTTGCCAAGCAAATCAAATATAGATCATTTTAGCTAGTTCAAACCTAATAGGTCGGTCCTTTTGAGGCTGACTCATACTTAGTGCCATGTGACAATGCTAAGATTCCTCCAAATGAATCTTTTATCTTGATCTCTTTCAAGATATTATCAATATATGCATAAATATATAAAACTCTTAACATTTATTTTATTTATCTTAAAGATTTTAGATTACAAGAATGTATCTTGTCATTCCTAGGTCTTTTATTTTAGAAATACATTCTGAGTCAAGGTGAAAAGGCCTAACATGGTCCAAATGTAATTTCTTATGATTAAGTATGTCTCATTCATACAATATTAGGAATGTCACTATGAAGCCACTAGTTCTTTGTAAACACACATGTTCTATTCATTTTGATATAAAAGCATACCTTGTGGTTTTATATTAAAATGATGATTGCAACCTTGAGATGTTTTGCTTTATATCCCCAAGTGGATCTTAAGCTTTACACATTTTTCTAGGATAACATATATTAAGAAAACCTCTAGGCTAATCTATATATATATATATATATATATATATATATATATATATATATATATATATTAGAGGATGTCCATTAAGGAAAACGGTCTTTCTTGAATTATATTTGAGGTATCTCATATTAATAATATGAATTATAGTAAAGAATATCCTTGTTGATCATGTGATAGCTACTTGTGAAAAAGGTTTGATCATAGTCAATGTCATGAGTATGATTAGACCCATAGTAAATGACATGAGTATGAGAAAATCCTTTTATAACAAGTCTTGCTTTAAATGTGTCTAGTTATCCATGTAATGTACTCTTTCTAGAAGAATCACTTACTCCTTCTAGCCTTTCTATAGGGAGGATGTTTAATCAAGACCATGCTTGATTATTGTACATAGATTACATCTCTCATTCATAACTCTAAGTCATTTATCAGATTCGAAATCTGACATAGCATCTTGGTAGTTGATAGATTTTCCAAAAACCATCAAGAAGAGCTCATTAATGAGAGATTCCATATTTCTCAAGTCATAGATGATTTCTACCATTAATGCGAAAAATTTGTGTTTGTGAATAGCTATTATTCAAGTTTGACAATCCCTTGTTAAAACTAATGCCAATTGGTACTACATCAGATTATGGTTCTTGAGTTGCTTCAACTTACATGTACCTCCCACTTTCTTTGTCATTAGAAGCTTGCTTTCTACTAACTCAACCTTCTCAAGAATAAAATAACATATTCTTGGTGGGTTTGTATATAATAATCTAAGCCACATTTAGAATATTATACGAATGTGTATTTAGTAGCTTTTGGGTTTAGAAACTTTAGTCCAACATAGGCTTCAAATACACAAAACATTTAAATAAGATAGGGATAGAGCCTTTCCATACAAAATCTTATATAGAAAATGTTTTATCTACTTATTAGTTGGTATTTGTACTTAAAGTACAATTGATAGTGTTCTAGGTGTTATCTCAAGGAAATAAAAGAAGGACATTTCTACCGATTAGAAAGTAAATCATATCAAGTAAGATTTGATTCCTCCTTTATTATCATTAAGGCTTTAAATATTTCTTACCGGTTTGTATCTCAACTTTATATTTGAAAGCATCAACCAAGATTTCACAATTATGTTTTACCACGTAAAATATAATTATAACTACTATAGTTGTTAATAAAGTTGATTTATATCTTGCACTAAATCTTAGACATTCATTAGAAAAGAAATCATACATCACAATGTATAGTTACTTAATAATTTATTTTCTATACTACTTAGTGAAAATATCATTAGGAATATTTTATATATAAATAAGATTCACACAAGTCAAATAAACAAAATTATTTTCTTTCAAAGATCCATTTCTTGAAGTTGGAATATATGAATGTCATTTATAAAATAAAGATAACAATGTTAAAGTTGAGTTTCATTTAAAACTAGTTTAAGTTAAAAGTACATTGAAAATATTGATATTTACTTTATGATTCTTATTAAGAGATCAAGTCTCATAAAAATTTTTTTACTCATTTCCGAATATGAAGTTGATCGTTATGAAAAAGGATTTAAGTAAATATTCTATCATTCATAAATTAACTGAGACATATATTTAGAAAAGATAATTTAAAAACATACATTGTTCCAAAACAAACATTGTTTTATATATTACAAGTAATTTAAGTTCTAAGCATAAATAATAAACTAAACTCTGAAAGTGTAGCTCCTGAAGTACTAGTCTCTTCCAGACTTTATTTCCATATTAGAGGAGCACTTCCTCTTCCATTATCCAGTTTCTTCATAATGTTTAAACTAGTTTAAAACAAAATATCATTGTATTCATTGGAATATTTTTTAACCTATTATATCGTATATATATATATATATATATATATATATATATATATATATATATATATATATATATATATATATATATATATATATATATTCAAGACTTCCTTGAAGCCAGGAATAACTATTCCTAGTTTGATGTTAGAAGCATCTTTAGCATTGATGCCTTTACTAGGTAACATGTTGAGGTATATTACCCAAAGAAAGTTTTTTTGGACTTTGATCTTTAAATGTATACAATTTCATATCTCTCATGAGATGGTCTCTCAAGACATGAGCCCATTCATTGAAGTTGTATCTATTGAATGTTATTGTTTCATTAAGTCATTAAAGAAAATGAAAATTCATGGTTATGAGAGTGATATGTGTGTGTGTATATATATATATATATATATATATATATATATATATATATATATATATATATTATATACATTATATCTTAATATTTTATCCTTTATTATTCTCTTTTAGAACTAAAAAGTACTTATAATGCTTTGAATTATGATTTACAGTTATTAGTTGTCGATAGAGCACAAAAGAAAATACTGGAGCGGAATTAGGGCTTAGAGGCTAAAAGAAAGAAAAAATGCTGGAGGAGCCGATTACGCCCCGCGTAATGTATGATTACCCCCAACGTAAGTTCTTGCATCCGGATAACCTCTTCACGACAAGTTTCTTAGTACGCCTAACGTAATCCGACTTACGCCCAACGTATTTAAGTCGGTTCCAAGGGTTATAAAAAGCGATTATCAGCTAACTAGAGAGGAGGATTCGACTTCTAACCTAATTTAGTCGATAATTAACTTCTGTTAAGCCGTTTTGAGGGTCTAGAAGGCGGCCGGAAGGCCGTTAAGCTAACGGGAGCGGAGATCGGAAGGATTGGAGAGCGGATACATGTCGGTAATCATATGGGTTGTTAATGTGACCATGTTAAGCATTCCATTGTGATACTATTATGTGTTTAGTTTCTGATTTAGGTGTAAAAACCTTTTACTTTTTGTTTATGATTGAATGGAACCTTGATTATTGGACCAATTGCTATATTGAATTGTCTGTTTATGTTTAATTTATCTTGCCATGCTTGTTAAAAGATCCTTATGTGTTAATGATAATTGTTTGCTGTTAATTGTCAAGTAAATTAAGTTGTATGAACATCTGATTGATTACTTGTGTCTTATGACTTTGATGACCATCAAGATTATAAGTCTAGAAATAGCGAATGCGAAACTAGGATTAACTTGGAAATAAGTAAGTTAATGTGTGAGCCTTTTTTGATGACCATCAACAATAGGTTAATTGAATGACCAATTTAATTAACTATTATTACAAGTCTTGCTTGATACGAACTGAACACTAGGAAACATGCTAGTTTAATCAACTGATCACTGTTTGAATTGACTTGTTTGCTAAAGGATTAGTTATAGCGACCGCGAATCTAATCATTTTAGGAATCGGTGAGCATGAATAAATGAATTTGCGTATGCAATTGTCTATGTTTTTAAGGTGTAATTTATCTAAACCAAAGTACCTGAAGAGATTTGCTTTCCTATTCGTTTATCGAGATTTGTTAATTAATTGTTCGTTTGAGATTCAATAACCATTTCTTTATTCCTTTCGTGTGTCCTGTAACCTATAATCAAATATTTTAAATTAATTCACCACCGTTCCTTGTAATCGACACCCGACTTATGTAAGCTATACTGTAATCTGACTAGGTACACTACCTATAAGTGCATAGTTAGTCTAAGTTTGTTAAGTCATAAATATTAAAATTAGTGGGTACTTCCGTGCACATCAAGTTTTTGGCGCCGTTGCTAGGGAACGACTTGTAATTAATTTAGTTTATTTGATTATTCGTTATTTGTTTTTAGTTTAGTTAGTTTTTATTTTTAGTTTTGTTTTCGTTGATATCATTTCACTTGTCGGGAAGCTTCTTGTTGTTATTTGCAGGAATTTGGGATCATACACATTGCTTGGTTTTACTTTTTGCATGGGTTTCGAGAATGAAAGCGATTAGGGAATTCTTGACCTGCTTAGCCTACTACTTTGTTGATTTGTCCAACTTAATCCATGGGGCGTAGTATAGCAAGGCGTATTGTGGTGGTTAGGTAGAAGACCGAGCTCTTTTTGTTATTGACTAGTTAGGTCACTTCTTGTTCTACTTTTAGTTAAAGGTATGAAGAAAACAAAGGAAATATTCTAACGGGTCCCGAAAGTTGGTGTTTTCACAAACCATTTCTTGCGTGCAAGGGTTTTAATCAGCTAATGTTGTTTGGTCTCGACAAAGATAATTGATCATGATGTCTCAAATTTTTTTTATGTCACTCATCGGAAAGTCATGGCTGTTGTTGAGGCAATTAAAATTTTTATATTTAGAATTTCCCTAATTTAGTAGTTGGAAAAAGGAATTTCAAATAAGGAAAAGGAAAAATTCAGTTAAAATACGCCCAGCGTAATTAAAATTACGCCAAGCGTACTCAACTTTGATCGCAGATGACTACTTCTCGGAATTGGAGGTTGCCCCGCGTATATGTGAATTTACGCCCAGCGTAAATCGACGACAGGTTATATCTTTTTACCCTTTGACTTTTTGTTATTCTTTCAAACTTCTCTTCCTTCGCATACGCTGTGATGGCCAAGTTCTTCACAAAGCTTCGATTTTTCTTCCTTTCTTGTAGAAATCGACATAAAGGTATGTTAATCGGATACCATATTGCTTTAATTTGTGATTATTTTCATGACATTTACTGCATTATGCCTTTGTCGAAATCTAGGGTTTATTTACATCTTGAATAAGGGTCGATTTCACATGAATATGAGTTTGATTATGTTTCAATAAGATCGATTTCGATTGTTAGAATAAGCCATCTGATTTCATTTAACCTTAATCTCGTAAATTAATCATCGATTTTGTCTCCTGGACGGCAAGCTTAGTGTTCGTATTTTGACTGCCTCGAATATTGTCCTAAATTTTGGCCTATCGACAAATGTATGTTTGATTATGGCTTAAATACACCGATTCGGAACAATAGAATAAACCCTTGAACTCAATTTGTCCTTTAAACTTGTGTATGAACCTTAGATTTGAGGATTTGAAAAAACGCATAGCATTCTAGATGATTAGCCTATGTATGCCCCCCATGTGTTTGGCCCCTGGATTGTTTACTGCCTGCGTATGTGCTTAATCTGAAAGCTTTTTTATGGGTTATGACTTTAGAACGAACAGGGACTGATATGCATTCTTGGACATACGCCTAGGGTTGGTCCCGCATTTGACCTATCCCGTGTTTATTGACTGCCCTGCGTACTTTGCTGAAGCTTATGCCCTTTGAACGAGCAGAACACAGTTTCGAGAATCTGGACGTACGCCCAGCGTATGCTGGATGTACGCACAGCGTACAGCATGCCCAAGGACCATTATTTTTAGTCTAAATCTGTGAATGCTGGAATTATTTTGTTTGGTTTTGTGTTTGGTGTTTATTTGTGCAGATTATGGACCGAAGAACTCAAAGGACCAACCCACCCGAGGACGTGACCGATCATCGTTTCTTACAATTTTCGCAAACTCTAAACAATGCAACCCGGGCTAGATATGTCAACAATCTGAGTCTGCTGCTTACTAAGGAGATCAATATAGCACCTTTCATTTGACTGGGAATTGGCGACCCAGACTGGACTTGCTGCGCTGATCCAAGATTTTTTGCAATACACGCACTCGGACGCGAGTGGAGTGCATTTGTTCGTATGTCAGGGATGGGAAAGAATGTTCAGGATCCAGGAGCCTGTGTATCGGGAATTTTTGCTGGAGTTTTATGCTACAGTTTCCTATGACCCTAGGAAGACACCCGATGATAGGACAGTCTTTTCCTTCAGACTGGGTGGTGTGAGTCGGGAGTGTAGTGTGATTGAGCTTGCCACTCGAGTTGGGATATATACAGCAGACGAGACGAGGAGTTTCCACTTCCCGACATTCCTTGCTGATTGTCTCACGGGCCGGCCAGATGACTACAATGAAAACACTTTTTGGGCCGAGATTACAGGGGGAGTGTACACGCCATCTACTGCACGGGGGAGGATGATTCGGTCTACCACATACAGATTGCTGCACCGTCTGATTTCCATATCTCTCATGCACCATAAGAATAGTGAGAGAGTGCCTTCTACAGACTTGTATTTCTTATGGGCACTTGTTACTCCAGGGAGGCACCTGAACCTTCCAGTTGCTTTAGCCACTTATTTGGGTAGGAGGGCCAGGGGACTTCGGGAGGATAGCCCGATTTGCGGGGGGCATTTTATCACGCGATTAGCTCGATCCTATCAGTTGTTGACGCATGAGATTACGAGATCGATGGTGTTTCATGATATGAGGCCGATGAGCCTTCAGTTATTGGAGTCGATGCGTGTACTTGAGCGGGGTGAGGATGGTGTCTTGCGGGTACGACCAGATGACGTGGCGGACGAGGAGGGTGCAGTCGTGCCACAGCCGCGACGAGCCTAGCGGCGTAGACCTGCTGCTCGAGGAGCGCAGTAGGGACCTGAGCCGGAGATTGATATACGTTATCTGGCTCAACGCATAGACGAGGGATTTTAGAGCCTGGGTGAGCGCGTTGCACACGTAGAAAGACAACAACAGTGGTATGGGGATGCGTTGACTGCATTCTTTGCCCACCAGGGGTTTCAGTACTCGGTTCCTTTCCCTCCACTATTCCAGTCACGACCTGATGGAGCCGGTACATATGGGACACAACAACATGATGACGGGGATGACAAGTGATTTAGTTATCCTTTTTATTTTTATTTTTATTTTTGTGTTATTTTTAGTTTATTTTTGTGTTGCTTAGTATTAGTATTTTTATTTTGTATGTAATTAAGTTTAATTTAGGGTGTTTTACTTTTGTTTTCCGTGTTGATGCTCTTTGGTTGTTTAGATATTTGCAGAATTTTCGCCCTTAGAATGCTGGCAGTAAGTTCAACAGCTAGGTCCGACTGTTGCTAGAGAGAGCCGTGTGAGAGTTCGAAGATTATAGTCAAGACCCACGATTTGTCATAAGTGTGGGGTTCATATTGATTTCGTGAGCGATTATTTAGAAGAGTGGCATTTTATTTTTAACTCTTATGGTATGGATGAGCTGTTCCCACACCATAGAGTCTTATTTCGACGCGAGGTAGATGTATCATCCCGGCTGCCACGACATGGTTGACACTTTCCTATGTTGTGGGGGAGTTTTCATCGTGAGAAGAGGCTATCATTCTTGACGAGACGATGTGGTCGACACTTTCCCACGTCATGGTTACTATACATTGCATTTGTTTGCAATCTTTTGCACCACATTTTCGAAGTCGACATTCTTGATTTTATTTATCGGCAAATTTAGAAGCAGCAGTTTCAGTTTTCAGTCTTTCAGCAATATTTGGAGCAACTTGTAGCAGCCCCATTCGATCTCGTCACAACTACCCCAGGGGAGTCTGTTCCTTTTTCTACCTTTTTATGTGCTTAATTACTTTTATGCATACAATGAGGACATTGTATGAAATAAGTGTGGGGTAGGGGGTCGGTAAAAGTAAATTAAAAAAAATAAAAAAAAATGAAATAATAGTTTGGAAATTGCTAGATTTAGGAAATTTAAAAATTTAAAAACTTGAAATAATAGTTTAATTTAGAAAAAATCTAGTGATAATTTAAAATTTTGCTAATATTGTATGAGATGATCCGATGAGAACTCAAATGTTTAGTTGAGCCAATACACGTTATAGTGCATTTGTGGCCTCCCTTATTTTAGTGAAATCATGGAACAAAAACACAACCTCGCTTACTTTGAGGGATGTAATATGTTTAGCATCGTGTACCAGAAATGTATCCAGGAAAATTATTATCGTTAACCAATAAAGGTTGAAGTTGAGCACCCCTGCTTAAGCATGTAGGGTTTTGAGTGAAAGAAGTGAGGTACATGTAAAAAAAGGAAAAAAGAAAAAAAAGATAGAATTGCAAGAAAAGTTTGAAGAATTTTGGAGCAACTAAAGTGAAGATCAAAAGATCAAAATTCCAAGAGTTCAAAAATTGAAGATACCAGAAATCAAATCAAACAAGGTGGTGAATTCAAAGAAATCAAAGATTAAATTATCAAGGAAGTGAAGAATTCAAAAGAGCTCCATAGTGGTATCATAAATTGTAATTCTAGATTATTTATGCTTGGGTTGCTCAACCAAAAACACCTTGAGGTTAGGAGGTTTTCTACGGACGGATTCGGAGGGATGCATAAAATGAGCATTGTTCGAAAGAAGTGGGAGAGTGTTTATGAAGATTGTGAGTATTTAAAGTATGGGGGGGGGGTACTTTAGGAAAACTTTAGACACAAATGCATGCGTTGCAGTCTTGAAATAATGGCTGAGTTTAAAATGGATTGTTTAGTGCGATATTGGTAAAATAAAAGTAAATTTGCTTGGGGGCAAGCAAAGGCTAAGTGTGGGGTATTTTGATATGTGTATTTTTATATATATTTTTATACATTATATCTTAATATTTTATCCTTTATTATTCTCTTTTAGAACTAAAAAGTACTTATAATGATTTGAATTATGATTTGCAGTTATTAGTTGTCGATAGAGCACAAAAGAAAAGACTGTAGCGGAATTAGGGCTTAGAGGCTAAAAGAAAGAAAATATGTTGGAGGAGCCGATTACGCCCAACGTAATTAACTAGAACGCTTAGCGTAATGGCAAAACAAGGGTTACGCCCCACGTAATGTATGATTACACCCAGCGTAACTGCTTGCATCCGGATAACCTCTTCGCGACAAGTTTCTAAGTATGCCCAGCGTAATCCGACTTACGCCCAACGTACGTAAGTCGGTTCCAAGGGTTATAAAAAGCGATTATCAACTAACCAGAGAGGAGGATTCGATTTCTAACCTAATTTAGTCGATAACTAACTTATGTTAAGCCGTTTTGAGGGTCTAGAAGGCGGCTGGAAGGCCGTTAAGCTAACAGGAGCGGAGATCGGAAGGATTGGAGAGCGGATACATGTCGGTAATCATATGGGTTGTTAACGTGACCATGTTTAGCATTCCATTGTGATACTATTATGTGTTTAGTTTCTGATTTAGGTGTAAAAACCTTTTACTTTTTGTTTATGATTGAATGAAACCTTGATTATTGGACCAATTGCTATATTGAATTGTTTGTTTATGTTTAATTTATCTTGCCAAGCTTGTTAAAAGATCCTTATGTGTTAATGATAATTATTTGCTGTTAATTGTCAAGTAAATTAAGTTGTATGAACATCTGCTTGATTACTTGTGTCTTATAACTTTGATGACCATCAAGATTATAAGTCTAGAAATAGCGAATGCAAAACTAGGATTAACTTGGAAATAAGTAAGTTAATGTGTGAGCCTTGTTTGATGACCATCAACAAGAGGTTAATTGAACGACCAATTTAATTAACTATTATTACAAGTCTTGCTTGATACGAACTAAACACTAGGAAACATGTTAGTTTAATCAACTGATCACTGTTTGAATTGACTTTTTGCTAAATGATTAGTTATAGTGAACGCGAATCTAATCATTTTAGGAATCGGTGAACATGAATAAATGAATTTGTGTATGCAATTGTCTATGTTTTTAAGGTGTAATTTATCTAAACCAAAGTACCTGAAGAGATTTGCTTTCTTCTTAGTTTATCGAGATTTGTTAATTAATCGTTCGTTTGAGATTCAATAACCATTTCTTTATTCCTTTCGTGTGTCCTGTAACCTATAATCAAATATTTTAAATTAATTCACCACCGTTCCCTGTGATCGACATCCGACTTACCTAAGCTATATTGTAATCTGACTAGGTACACTGCCTATAAGTGCATAGTTAGTCTAAGTTTGTTAGGTTATAAATATTAAAATTAGTAGGTACTTCCGTGCACATGAGAGAGTGGATTATTTTTTTACAAAATTTTGACAAAATTCGTTTTGTATTTTAATATTTAAACTCTTTAATAGTTAATACCCTTTTAGTTTACAAAAACAGTAATTATTTAAGTCTAGGATCCAAGTTGCAAAACAAATAAATGGTTACATGTCATTTATCCCATCCATTTGAATCCACCATAGTAGATATCAATCATCAATTATATCTTACTATATAATTCAAAGATTTATGGGATCACTAATAACAAATTTAATTAGACATGTTTAGTCTCATCTATGCCACAAAATTCTCTTGTTTAGGTATCATTTATCACAAAATATTTCCGATCAAATCATACAATTTGAAAAACTTCTGTAATCGACCTATAACTTGGTTATAGAAATCGTGAATACACCCCGACCATTAAAAGATAACACTAAGAGGTAATGTATCATTTATCCTATTAGTGCATACAAGAGATGTGTGAGTGTACTTCAAAATGGATTGCATAGATTTGAGGGTTGAAAGGGTCTTTTATGTTTTATAAGTCTAGTTTTAAAAACATATGATATCATGATAATTCTATGCATCCAATTGATCATGGTATCGATTTTCTAAAAAATCACATTTAAAGTTCAAATATAAAATCCGGTTTTATATTTTGATGCGGTTCAATTTTAAGAAGAATATCCAATTTTAAGTTTTAGTTTAAGCCCTTTATAACCTTATTTATTACATAATAAAACTTCCTATTATTAATATTTTGGAGTTTGATTATGTTAAAAAAATCACCATTTTAGACTTAGAATTCCACAATTTCAAAATTTGCCATTAATAACATTTTAATGAAATCGGTTTTTATTTTAAAGTTATAACTTGTTACCTCTTATGTTCTTATTTTGTAAATTGAAAACCAAAATCCATGTGATGTTTATTTTATCTGAAAAGTAGTTCGAGTTTGTTAAAAACTAAATTATCACCCACACAAAATATTTACTTGAAAAATAAACAACACAAACATGCATTTAACATAAACAAGCCTTGATCTAGTTAACACTTTTCTGAGCCAACACAAAAGTGTTAAGTCTTTCCTAAGGGACAAAGGGACCAAATATTACAGCTTTTTCTTCATGTGATCTTCAAGCTTCCACTTGCAATGACAACTAACTTTGTTGCAATTTTATAGAGATTTTATAAAAGTTATGAACTTCATCTTCATCATTTTAACTTTTTCATAAAATAAATCTAATCTAAACTAATCTATTACATAAAAAATAACAAGAATAAAAAAAAATAGCTGTTTTATTATATACTTTATGAATAACAGAATATTTTAAACCATTTGTAACCAAATCACACAAACAACAACAAAAATGGTCAAAGACTTGTTTATGCACTCTAAAATACATATAAACATAAAACAACCTTTGTTTTCTTAAGACAACTTTAAGTGACAAAAAAATGCATGTAAGTTTTTGTCACATAAAGTAACAATTAAGAAGTTGTCAAAGAAAATATGTACAAACTTATTTTTATAAAAAAGAAGTTATCCATATTCTCCAAAAAACTAAGATTTCCAAAACTCTTAAAATCTAACCAAAGTTACAAGGTGCCTCTGATACCAATTGTTGGGTTTTATTTTAAAATAGTTTCATAAACTAGTAAAATGGCAAACGAAATACTTGAATTTTCGAAAATGACATAACAAATTACACCCACCATGGATCATCTTGAAAGTTGTAGAAAGATTAAAACAATCACCAAAGAAGAAGATGTAGAAATAACAACCTTTGTAGTTCGTTGGGTTCTCTTAGGTGACTTGGAAGTTTTTGGAGACTGTGGAACCTTTGAGACACCAACAAGTTATCAACTTGATGTAGGATGCTAGTCCTTTTGATATACCCAAGTATTCTATCCAAGAGAGAAAATGCAAGTAACTTATTCTCTAATCTTCAAAAGCACGAGAGAGTTGAGAGAGAGAGAGCGAGAGAAAGAGAGGGAGCTAAGGCTTTTCAACAATTGCAAGCTCTTAATGACCAAAACCAAAATCCTCTCTAAAGGTTTTAAAAGCAAGGTCCTTAACCAAGAGATCTTACAACTTTTTGGTCAGCATGTACCTAGCTAATTATCATGTTTGTGCATGTATTCTTAGGGAATGATCATTTGATTATGCAAATCAAAAGGCCTTACCCTTGTCCCCCAGCAAACCCAAAGGTTTGGCAAAAAAAAAAAGAATACAAAACTTTCAAATTTAAAACTCTTTTATAAGATATAAAACTTAACTTTTTGGTAAAAATCAAAATGATTTATCTTGTCCAAAATGTTTTATACGACATGTTAACTCATACCATATGAAATAATGTGTTACTTGTAATTGTAAAACATTTTTTTTCATGAAATAAATATTTTCCAAATTTATTATAAGAGTTCATCAATGTTTCACTACTAAAATATAGGCCTTTAATGACACTTGGACCATCACACGTAGTGATTTACGATACGCAAAAGTGCATGTCCAAAAAATAATGTCATCTCTCCTAAAATTTAAAGGATTTCAGACACACATTTTTGTGTACCCTAAAATTAGTGTCAAAACAAAAAAATAGAAACACGGAAGGCACCTATAATAAAATCTGTGTCGTCTAACCATGTCGTTAGATAAATTTTAATAAAACGCTTGTTCCATCCTAAGGGGGAAAATGAAATCCCCAAAAATTAAAAACCCTGCCTTGTTTCCACCGGCTGAAAACCCTCGTCTCCTTTAAATGGCCAACCCCCCCCCCCCCCTTTATCCCTTTCTTTTCTGTCGATTATCAAACCTCCACCACTTCACTTTTCCACATCGGCTGTCCAACTTTGCATCTCTAGCACCATCTCCCACACCTTCGCATCTTCGTCACTTGTTTCCAAAACTGCTACAGAAGCTTGAAAGCACTACAACTGCTTATTCATATTTTTTGAACTACGGTTCTTATTTGAGAGATGATCAGAAGAACTAATAAGAGGGAAATTGGTTGATTTCAGAATCAAGAGCAAGAAGAAGAGATGTCATCAAAAGAACTTACTCTTTCGACTCAACCAGAAAAAAGAGCTTTGATTTTGTAATTTTGACTTCTAGGGTTTTGAAACTCAAATCGCTCGATTTCATATTGTTATTTTGATTACCAAATGTTGGATTTCGAGAATTTATACTTCAATGTAACAACTGATTTTTAGTATATGAGTTACAATTTTGTTTTGTGAGCCTCCTGTTCAAACCTGTTTGAAATATGGTCAGTCATATGTCTTTTGGGATAATTTCTCTATAAAATTGAGATCTAGGGTTTTGTAACTCATCAAATAATTGGTCTCACAGTTCTATTTTTTTTGTTTTGATTGTGACATGCGCTGTAAGTGATTATGCTATTCTAATTAACAAAACTAGTTGAGTTATGATATAGCATAGTTCTTTGTGTTTTGTTTTGATTTATAGGAATGACTTGTTTATAAAGTTTGAGATCCATAATTTGATCAGAAGGAATTTCTTTTAGTGAATATACAAAATTGATTAATGTAAATCATGAAGATGATGGAACATTTTAGGTTGTTGAAAGGGTTGTAAAAGTTCAAGAAGGAATGGATCTTGCAAAGAAGATTCCAATAAAAACAACATTATACTTCAACAAGGTCTGCTATCAAGAAGGTGTATGTGGCATCAAACTAACACATTTTACCTTATGGTGATTGTGGTTGCACTTGTGCTCCTATGTATATGTGGTTGTGTGTAGGCTGGTGTCAACAAGCTTGCAAATGTTCACTTCTCCCTCATTTGACCACTCACATTTGGCATAAGTCGTTGCAACTATGAACATTCCTTTTTTGATTCTTCTATTAATTATATTAGCATATTTATTTTTTGACTTTTGTTTGACCAGATCACAAGAATTATGGGAGCAGGGGTTTATTAGTTGTAAAGAATTATGGAAGGAAAGAAGCAACTCTAGTTATTTGCAGTTTGATGCTTATCATCACTATACATATATTTTTAGTTTGTATAGCATTGCATTGTAGCAATAGGTCTAGATCGGAATTTGGAACATCAACACTTTAGAGTTCATTATTAAGTATCTGTGGGTTATTCGAGAAGGAGTGGGACACCCTTATCAAGAAACACATGGTTTGCTATTCTACCTTTAATAACCATTTGTCTACAGAAGCTTAGTGAAGAGGCCTTTAGATCAATCGATATATCAAACAAAGACAATAAATAAGAACAAGAGAAATTCACGAAGAAAAACTTTCACTAAGAAAGATAATCTCACAAAGAGATTATCGTGTGCACAAAGCGACGATTAGGGTTTGTGAAAGGCGTGTCCATTCACAAACCTGTACAAGATAATATATACTGTTATTCTAGACAATCCCTACAATTCAGGGATATGCCAGCTAACTAATTAGGCTAACTATGGAAATAAGATAAATACAAGATCTATTACAATGCACTGACTAAACTATTACAAACTGATCCGCTGAAACGCTGATGCTGATGCTGAGACATGTGCTGACGCTGAGGCTATTTTAAACATAATCATATTTCAAGGTTTCACCTTACAATCTCCCCCAATATGATGATGTTCAAAACAAACTAAATAAAGACACCTTTGGAAAGAAATTCTTCATACTCAGCTTCAGCTTCAATTTTAACTGGCCAGTAAGGACTGTCCAGCAATTCCTGTCTTGTGTTCAGCAGCTCCATGGCAATAAGAATGTGAAATTCTCCGGATAGATCTTGATGACTCATGCACATTTGCCTTAAGCCAACAAGGTGAGTGGTTGGAGCCTTTGGGATCTCAGTAGTTCGTTGAAAGCACATCCTCCTGTTTTTGTCGAGATAGAACATCCCATGTTCAGGAGCTGAGATGAATTGATGCTGAACCGGATCAACACCTAGAGGAAGTGAATTGTTAATTACACCAGCACCAAAGTCTAGAACCAATACATCTTCACCATCAACATGAAACTTGGTTCTTCGAGATCTAGGAACTGACGACCTTTGGCCTTGATGCTGAGGTCGTTCTTTAGGAACAAGATCCAAACGCTGAACTTTCTTGATCAGCAGATGAAGAGCACAAATCAGTTCTGAAGAGTGAGCTGAGGTTTGCTTGGATGCAAGATCGAGCAGTTCCATCCATTCCGAATACCCATATCTAATCAGCTCATCCCTCTTGACAACTTCAGTATATGAGTGCTGAGGACCTTGACGAGTGATCAGCAACGTAAGGATTTTCTCGTTTCGAGGTTTAGAAGCTTTGACTTTGATGATCTTATCTCCACACATTCGCCGATTAAAAACATCTTCAAATCTCTTTCGATCAATCCGGTCAAGAACACTGTCAGTCTTAGGCTTGCTAGAGCTAGGAGGAGGTTGAGAAGACTGAGCCTTGGACTGAAATTCCAGGAACTTCTGCATCTGAGCTTCAAAAGATCCCTTGGCCTGAAGTTTGTGCTGAATAAGAGATTCATCAGCTTGAGCAATGTTCTTTAGAAGCTGAGCTCGATTGGCTTCATCAAGGATTTGCTTGACTTGATCAGGGGACATGTTCCATTCAGTGGCAAGGTTTGAAATACTGACAATGGACTTGGGTTTCTTCACAGATGAAGAAGTATCAGTTTGAGAATGATCCAAGTCAGTATCAACTACCTTCCGCTTTCGAGACAGTGGATGAGATTCTTCACTGGCAATGTCCGAATCCTCTCCTTGGACCGGAATGATGGGATCAGCAATAGGATCGGCTAATATCGGATGAGATTTTTCAAGGTCATCTGAGCTTTCTTGCTGAACTGGAATGAGAGGATCAATAAAGTTCATGTCAAGAATTTGACATTCATCATCAGGTTCATCATGCTCAATGTCTTCAAATAATTTTTTAGTAGCTGCTGGACTATTATGCCCCGCAAAATCAGATTCAGGAATAGGGTTGGGTGATTCATGCTGAAAGATAGTGTTGTCAGCAGGTTCTGTGTCTTTCTCATTTGGTTCACCATCAGCATGAGCATTTGGTTCACCATCAGCATGATCATCAGCATCAACATCATCATCAGTATCTCCCCCTTTTTGAGCATCATCAGATTTGGGACTAGAGGGAGGAGTAAGTAAGAGAACCTCCTTGATTTGTTGAACATCAGCCTCAATATGAAGCAGACGCTGACTCAAGTCCCGAGTCAGTGACATCAGTTCAGAAAATGCTGAAGCGGGAATTTGAACCATTGAGGTACCTAGGGCAACCGGAGAGCTAGGTTGCATCCTTGGAGAGAAGTGGTGAGCTGCTGGTGATGGATGCTCCCCCTGAGACTGATGCTCCCCTTGTGAGGGATGCTCCCCCCGAGATGGTTGCTCCCCCAGAGGCATGGAATCATGTGGTGCTGAGGAGGCTTTGCCAGTGTCCGAGATGAGTTGATGAGAAAGTTGAGGGGAGAAAAGTCCGCCATCATAATGGTCCACCTCTTGATCAGCATGATCTATACGATTACCATTAGCACCTCCTTCATCGGTGTCAGCGGTGAGAGAAGGCACAGTGTATGGATTGGCAATCCATTCTTTCATCCTATCGGAGATTCCAATGTCAGTATCCAAAGGATCATCCTGATACAAACGAACGGACATTCGAGGGCATTGGATTGGATTCCTAGAGTGAGAAAAGTAGGCAGCAGCGAAGAATTTGTCGAACACCAGGGCAATCCAGCATGGAAAGGGAACATGATCAGCATGCACATTTGCACGTAGAAGCTGAACAAGCTGATCAAAGAATAGTGCCCCATAATCTAATCTTTTGTTGAGAAGAAGGGAGCAGACGATTTGTTGCTCATCATTGCTCAATTGATCACCATTACGAGACTTGTGACCCACACACTTGCATAAAGCACCAGTGAAAAACTTCCAGCCTGGGGTCATGCACTGACGCAAAATAAGAGCTGATCGAGTACCAGCCTTTGAATGATCATAGCCCAGTTGATCAAACATGCGTTTACATCTTTCAATAGTTGGAGGTTCAGAAAAGGGGTCGAAAATTGGTAACCTTAGAGCAGCACTGAGTAATTCTGCGGTGATGAAGATAGAGTGTCTGCCATGGCCAATGGTTCCGGTGATGGCATTGTTTTCTTCATTAACTGTTGCGGTATTGTAAAACTCACATACTTGTTCAGGGAAGAACTCGGACGGTACATCACTGATTGCATATCGAAGGCGGCAAGAAGCCAAGAAATTGACGAAATCATCGAGTCCAAGACCTCGATGAACCTCTGGAATGTCAGGGTTGAAGACGACATTGGTTGCCTTGATGTGAATTGGAAGTAGAGGAGAGTTTGGGGCAGGAACGACTCTTCGAGAGGTTGAGGAGTATGTGAACAGAGATGCCGCCATTTGAGAGTATTTGAGGATTCTAGGGTTTTTGAGAAAAGTTCAAGGTTTTGGAAGGAAAAATTAAACCAAGGGAGAAAGGGGTTTAAATATGGAATGAAAGGGGGTTTTTAAAAAGGTAATGATTATCTTCATTAAAAAGGTGATGATTATCTTCATTAAGAATTACGGCGCATCGTAACAGTCTGTCAGAGTAGAAAATAGCTGTTGGATAAAAGAGCCGTTGACTGAAGGTGAAACGTCAATCAGTGTTTGCGGAAGCGCTGAGCTCAGTGTCACAAAAGTTACATGCTGAAAATATTTCTCCGTCAATTCAAGGTACAACTTGCTTAATCGGGGCTAGCAAGGAGATTGGTGCGTGTGATAGATACTAGTTACATTATCTAACCATCGGCACAGAGTATTGTGACTTCATCAGTGAGTGGTTTATCTTACCGAATCATTAGACACTGAATAAGAGGAGGGTAGAGAATGGATTGTTGCGTGTGATAAACCTTGGTGTTTTGGTCTAACCATTGACAAAGATTTTTAGACTCTCATCAGCGTGTGTTTTGGCACACTGAATCACAGAATCAGTGTAAGATTGGTGAGAAGGGGTAGTTGCATGTGATAGATCTTGGTGTTTTGATCTAACCATCGGCAAAGAGTTTCAAGTCGTTATCAGTGTATGGTTTAATACAGTGAATTATTCAACTTTTGTTTAGAAGACATGAAGAAGAGATAAAGATAAGAAATCAAACCAAAGTGCTTAGTAGCAAATATCATCACAATGTACATCAGCTTATAAGACAATATCAAACATTAGCACAATTAAACGTCAAAATTAATTACAAGGAAATCATTCCCAGTTCTCCGATAATGTAAGCAGTTGATTGAGAATCCAGTGCCTTTGTGAAGATATCAGCAAGTTGCTCCGAAGTCTTGACATGTTCAAGAACAACTTTTCCTTTTTCAACATTATCTCTGATGAAGTGATGTCTAATTTCAATATGCTTTGTCTTTGAGTGCTGAACAGGATTTTGTGTGATCTGAATGGCACTGGTGTTGTCACAATATATGGGAGTCTTTGAGAACTTGAACCCATAGTCGAGAAGCTGATTTTGAATCCATAAGAGCTGAGCACAACATCTCCCAGCGGCAACATACTCAGCTTCTGCAGTTGAGATGGCTACTGATGTTTGTTTCTTGCTAGACCAGCTGATGAGACGATTGCCAAGGAAGTGACATCCACTAGATGTACTCTTTTTGTCTAAATTGCATCCAGCATAATCTGAGTCAGTGTATCCATAAAGTTCAAATGCTGAGTCGCGAGGATACCACAGAGCAAGGTTTTGAGTGCCCTTCAAGTATCGAAAAATACGTTTGACAGCCATGAGGTGAGATTCTTTTGGATTAGCTTGGAATCGAGCACAGAGAATGGTTCCAAACATGATATCAGGACGAGTTGTTGTGAGATATAAGAGGGATCCAATCATTCCTCTATACAGAGAGTGATTGACATCAGTTCCAGTTGGATCAGCGTGTATCTTATCAGTCTTAGACACTGGAGTAGAGGCTGGTTTGCAGTCACTGAGAATACTTAACAAGCAGGTCAGATATATATTTACTTTGACAAATGGAAATACCTGTCTTTTGTTGCTGAACTTCAAGACCTAAGAAAAAGGTCATCTTCCCCATCATGCTCATTTCGAACCTTTGAGACATGATCTTTGCAAATTCCTTGCTCAGTGTCTCATTTGGAGAGCCAAAAATGATGTCATTGACATAAATTTGAACAAGAACCATGTTTGAGCCTTTGTTTTTTATGACGAGAGTATTGTCGATTGCTCCTCGTCTGTATCCATTTTCAAGCAGATATGATGTCAGCGTCTCATACCAAGCCCTGGGGGCTTGTTTCAGTCCATAAACAGCTTTGTCTAACCAGTACACGTAATCAGGATGATCTTCGTCCACAAAGCCTGGGGGCTGATTTAGGAATACTTCTTCTTCTAACACACCATGAAGGAATGCTGTTTTCACATCCATCTGATAGACAATGAAGTTCATGTAGGATGCGTATGCGAGAAACAGTCTGATAGCTTCAATGCGAGCAACTGGAGCAAAAGTTTCCCCATAGTCGATGGATTCAATTTGAGTAAACCCTTGAGCTACAAGCCTTGCCTTGTTGCGAGTGATGATTCCATCTCTATCAACCTTGTTACGATAGACCCAGCGAGTTCCAGTGATAGTCTTCCCGGATGGTCTTGGGACAAGAGTCCAAACTTTGTGCCTTTCAAACTCATTCAGTTCTTCTTGCATGGCTTTGATCCAATCAGCATCTTGAAGAGCTGTGTGTACTTTATCAGGTAAGATCATTGAAACAAAGTTAACATACATGCAAAAGTTATTAAGTACACTAGATCTGGTTCGGACACCATCATGAATATTCCCTATAATTCGATCAACAGGATGATCTCGATGTTCAATGACTGATGCTGATTCCGGAGAGATAGACACTGACACATTATCAGTTTCAGGAGAATCTTCAGCTTCAAGGGTTTCATCAGCACTTAATGAATTATCTGCTGATGTGGCTGCAGTATCTTGATTCAAGAAACATGGAACTGGAATGATAGGATCAGAGGAATCAGTCTTATCTTCAGCAGAAGGTGCTTCATCGAATGGACAAGAGAGAAGCTCTTGAAAGATAGAAGAAGAATGAGTGACTTTTTCATCAGTGTATGATTCCTCATCAAACTTCACATGAATGGATTCTTCAACACATTGCCTGTTCACATGAAAAACACAAAAAGCCTTTGAAATAGATGAGTACCCAACAAAAATACCTTTATCAGCCTTAGGTTCCAACTTGGATCTTGGGTCACGCTGATTTAAAATATAACAAATGCATCCGAACACATGAAAAAAGGATACATCTGGTTTCCGATCTTTCAGCATTTCATATGGAGTCTTCTTGTGAATCCTGTGAATTAGAGATCGATTCTGAGTAAAACACGCTGTATTGACAGCTTCAGCCCAAAACGACATAGGAAGACCAGCATGGATCATCAAGGTTCTTCCTGCCTCAATCAGTGTTCTATTCCTTTGTTCAGCAACACCATTTTGCTGAGGAGTACGAGGAGCTGAGAAGTTTTTTCCAATTCCTTTATTATCACAAAATTCTTCAAGAGTTGAGTTTCGGAACTCAGTACCATGATCACTTCTTAGTTGCTTAACTTTAAGACCTGTCAGTGTCTCATTTTTACGAATCAGTGAGATAATTTCCTGTGCAGCATGACTTTTCTTCTTCAAGAAAACTACCCAAGTAAATCGAGTGAACTCATCAACAACCACTAGAGTATACTTATTTCCACCTAGTGAACGAACTGGAATAGGTCCAAACAGGTCCATGTGGAGTAGATGAAGAGGGACTGATATACTGGAGCATGACTTGGGTTTGAAAGAGGACTTGGTTTGTTTTCCTTGTTCACAAGCTGAGCACATCTTGTCTTTCACAACGCTGAATTTTGGGAGCCCTCTAACTAGGTCTTGATTGGATATCTTGGATAGATTCTTGAAGTTCAGATGAGAAAACCTTTTGTGCCAAATCCAGCTAAGATTCGTCTGAGACTTTGTAAAGAAACATTACATCAGTGCCTTGTCACTTGAGAACATGTCAAGAACATATATATCATCTTTTCTACTTGCTGAGAGTACGATGTTCTTGTCAGTGTTTACAAATCTTCCTTCCTTCTTTGTAAAGTGAACTTCATAGTCAGCATCACACAACTGACTGATAGAAATGAGGTTGTGTTTGAGACCCTTTACATATGAAACGTTTTGAAAAACCACGTTATTGCATTTGATGTTTCCATATCCCTTAGTGGACCCCTTTCCATTGTCTCCATAGGTAACTGCAGGACCAGTTTTCTTAACATAATCTTCCAGGAGAGACTTTGATCCTGTCATATGCCTTGAGCAACCACTATCTAAATACCAAAGATGCTCCTGACCCTGCAGCACTGAGAAACTAGTTAGAACACACTGACCCATTCAAAGATGGGTCATTCACAAAGTTATTTGATAATAGATTATAACACTCCTTAGGAAGACAGTTTAAAGAGTTTGACTTAAGAGTCCATTTTTCATTTCTAACTTTAATATTTTCAGCTCTTGAGGATGATTTATCAAAAGAACATTCACTGATCTTGTGAGAGGAATCACCACATCTGTAACAAACTCTCGTACCAAAGTTCTTCTTGGTGAGCAAAATTTTTGATTTAACACATTTTGACATGTAAGATTCACCAAGAGAGCTTTGAGTCCTTTTGCTTATCATTGAGTCATGACTGAATTCAGTATCAGGAGGAGTTTGATCAGTGTTAGGTGATAAACTATCAGTATCTGATTTTGACTCATTCACAGATGGATTGCAATCAGGGAAGTGCTTGAGTTGTTCATGAACATCATGAAACACTCCATTTGAGATAGGAAAAGCAATAATATTCTCAGTTAGAGGGATTGGTCTAACAAGATGTGCAGGATAAGAGGTAGGATCAATTCCGGTAATCTCAACATTACACTCAGTGATACCATCAGAATTAGTAATGCAATATTCATCAATTAAACTTTGATTAATAAAAGAGTTACTGACAAATTTATTTTTGAAATTGCTTTTCATCTCATTTATGGAATAGACCTCAGATTCCTTTTCTTGTGATTTAAATTTTTTTTCAGCTTCTGCAAAATTACCCCCAAGAATTTTCTCACAAGAATGTGGAATTTGAGCTGAAATAATATAATTAGCATTCTTATGAGATTTTGCCCAAGTGTGAAGCACAGTTTGTTCTTTGATCAAAAGATTTTTAACATCATCAATTTCAGCAGACAAAGATGAATTTGACAAACTAGTAATTCTAAGATTTTCCTGAGTGGACTCAATAATACTATTTTTCATGGATATATCAGTTTCAAGAAGATCAATTTGATTTTGCAAATTTCTTATGGTTTGATTCTTCTTAGAATTAATGACACCCAAATACTCAAACATTTTGATTTTTTCATTCATTGAATAGGAAACAAAGTTTTTAACCTGGTACATTGAAGAAGAGTCAATGTTGTGCTTCCTGGAATTTTCAGCATCAGACATATCAGTGTCAAAAGTACTTTTGTCTTTATCAGAAATAGCCGGGTCCTCTATTTTAACCATTAGACACTTGACTTCATCATCTGTGACTCTTCATCAGTTTTCCATTTTTCTTCTTCAGCTACAAGCACTTTATGTTTCAAGTTTTCAGCTTTCAGCTTCTCAATCAGCTTGTTGTACTTCTGCTTCCAGTATTCATCTGAGCCTTGTTTCTTTTGTTTACAATCCTTTGCAAAATGATCAGTGCTCCCACAGTTAAAGCACTGAGCCTTCTCTTTCTTATCAGCACCATGCCTTTTATCAGCTCCTGACCCTTTTGAGAACTTTCCACCCATCTTCTTTTGAAACTTTGAGAAGTTTCGACCTGATTTCTCAAAGGTCTTCACAATCAAAGCTGCACTTGCCACAATCTTTTCAAGATCATCAGTGTCAGTTTTAGATGAATCAGTGTCTGAATCACTTTCAGTGTCTGAATCTGACACCAGCTTTTTGTTGGAGAACAAGGCTACAGAAGATTCACGCTGAGAATCTTTCATCAGTTCCTTTCTTTGAAGCTTGGATTCTTCATAGTATCGAAGATTTCCATAGAGACTTTGTAAGTCCATAGATTTGATTTTCTCACTGTTTTTTAGCACATCAACATGATTCTCCCAACCTTCACCTAGAGAATCCAAAAACTTTTGCACTAGAACAGTTCTATGCTTCAACTGATCTAGTCTCCGAAGATCATTAACAAGAGTATTGAATCTGTTAAAAGTTTGAGTCAAGGTTTCACCTTTCTTAGCAAAAAAATGTTCATACCTTCGGTTAAGATCATTTATTTGAGTAGCCTTGACTTTTTCAGTTCCTTCAAAAGATACAGTCAGAGTATCCATCATCTCTTTTGCTGAGATGCAACCCAAAGATGTTGTATGGCAGAGAGTAGCTGATTGCGGCACGAGCACGGACATCTAGACCATGTTTTCTCTTGTCATCTGCCATCCAGTTTTCTTTGGGAGTTTTCTTCATAGTACCATCAGGAACATTATTTTTAAGAGGCTGATACATCGGAACATAAGGACCTTTTTCAACGATGTCCAGCATGTCTTCATCAATAGACTCTAAGGCATATAGAGCCTTTATTTTCCACATAGCAAAGTTCATTTCATCGAAAGGAGGGATTTTAGCAGAAGGATGATTTGATGAGTTTGATGAAGAAGAAGATGAAGCCATTTGTTTGATAAAAGAAACCTGCTCTGATACCAATTGAAGAGGCCTTTAGATCAATCGATATATCAAACAAAGACAATAAATAAGAACAAGAGAAATTCACGAAGAAAAACTTTCACTAAGAAAGATAATCTCACAAAGAGATTATCGTGTGCACAAAGCGACGATTAGGGTTAGTGAAAGGCGTGTCCATTTACAAACCTGTATAAGATAATATATACTGTTATTCTAGACAATCCCTACAATTCAGGGATATCCCAGCTAACTAATTAGGCTAATTATGGAAATAAGATAAATACAAGATCTGTTACAATGCACTGACTAAACTATTACAAACTGATCCGCTGAAACGCTGATGCTGATGCTGAGACATGTGCTGACGCTGAGTCTGTTTTAAACATAATCATATTTCAAGGTTTGACCTTACACTTAGTCATATATAAAGGGTTAATTTTTCAACATATATATGTTACCTTACTCTAGATTACTCATCCTTTCCTTAAAAACACAACCTTCTATAGCAATAATTAAAAAACAAAAAAACAAGAAGATTCATGAGATTTTTTTAGAAAATTAACAGAGGAAAAATAAAAATCCACCAAAGCATACAAAAATGAAAGACTGAGAGGATTTTTCGTAATGTTATTGAGAGTGAAACACTTAGAGGATCCTTGCAGCATGGTTGTAGTGGACAAAATCAACATTTTTCGCCCCGATAGAGTTTTTAAGGTGATTATATATTTTCATGATCTCATTATCTTTTCTTGAAGCTTATGACATTGGCTTTGTATTATTTAGTTCATACTTGAAATTTAATTTTTTTCATTTGTTGTATTTTCATATTTTAAGGCTTGTCTATGCAAACTCGAGGACTTCAATACTTGCACTTGCTTATAATGATGTACAAAAACTAAGGAAATGGGAAAAAACCAACCAAAAAACAACGGGAAATGTACGTACTCAACTTGTTTTTATCTCTAAACTTCATATGGTTATACAATCTGAAAGAGACATACCACATTTGTTAGTATATATATGCATTCTGATGTACTTCTAAAGGTTATTGATTGGGTTATTAATAAAACTTTTTTGTTTTAGCTAATGCTTCAAGCCATTACTTGCCATCCACGCCCGGTGGACAGCAACCCATGACACCAAGTACAACATTTTTACCTGGTACACCAGGTGGAAAACCAATGAAATGGAGGATTTTTTTGACATGATATCTGAAACAAGAAGGTGTCCCTTAATAGCAATGTAGTATCAGGTTATATAGTTAAGAAAAACCCCTTAATTACAATGTACAATCCGATCCCCTTAATATCAATGTATTACAATTTTTTGATACGATTTTATTAGATGAAATTGATTGTTTTGGTATATATTTGTTTCCTTATTTTTGTATTATGCATCAATGAGTATGGTAAAGGGACGTTGTAAATGTATATCGTAAATGGTTGCTGAACTTTATGACACACAAATACGTGTCATCTTCATTTATGACAGTGGCTTTAATGATACACAATGTGTGTCGTAAACGCAAATTGTAAGGTTACGACACACAAATGTGTGTCGTCTTCCTTTGTAACAGGGCCTTCCTTAACACGCAATGTGTGTCATAAACGCGCATTGTAAGTTTACGACATGCAAAAGCGTGTCGTCTTCCTTTATGATAGGGTCTTCCTTGACACGCATTTGTGTGTCATCTGTGCCTTTTACGACACACAATGTGTGTCATTAAAGGGTATTTTTGTAGTAGTGTTTATTAAAATCAATTTCTAATAAACAATAAATTATATCTACTTGTTGTTAGTGTGACCCTTACGATCATACGTTAATAAGCAATATCATTCTAATATTTCTCTTGAGCATATTAGATCTTCCAAGGACATGCATCTAAAGCAAAGTTACATCAAGTAGATTTTTTAGCTAGTTTTTCTTTTGAGTTGAAAAATAAAGTATGTGAATCGTGTGTAAAAGAAAAACATACCCGCTTACCCTTTTATGATAACTTAATTAGAACAAGTGATTGCTTTGATAAATTGCATTGTTATATTTGGGGAAGTTAGCGCACACCATCATTATCCCGAGCTCGTTATTTTCTCACTATTGTAGATGACTTCAATAGGGTTGTAAGTATATTCCTTATTAAGCATAAAGATGAAGAAAGTAGATGCTTAATGAATTTTTGCTATATGGTCAAAACAAAGTTTGGAAAGAACATTGAGAAAATAAGGAGTGATAATGGGGGTGAGTTGATGGCGGGTTTCGTGATTGAAATTTATGCTCAACAATGAATAATACTTGAAACATCGTGTCCTCACACACCACAACAAAACAGGGTGGTTAAGAGAAAACACCAACATTTACATGAAACGACAAAGGCTTAGAGGTTTGGAGCAAACTTACCTGTCAAACTATAGGAAGATTGTGTGATGACAGTTGTGTACATAATTAATAGGTTGCCATCCAGAGTGATAGATTTCAAACGCCTTTTGAGGTATTATTTTCCAAGAAACCTAAATATCCACATATGGGAGTGTTGGATGTCTTGCTTATGTAAGAAATACATAAAAAAAAGGAGATAAGTTTGAAGTGAGGGGAGACCTGATGTTTTCTTAGGATAAACAAACGCAAAAATGCTACAAAGTGTTTGACATCAACGATGACAAAATGATTACATCTAGAGACGTAAGGTCTTTTAAGGATGTGTTTCAGTTTTCAATAACCCAAACACAGAAAAATAAAGATGTTAATAAAGATGAAAATATGTTTAATGAGTTCTTTGTTGATGACATGGATATAAATTACAATGATGAATAAAACCTAAAGGATGATGATAACCGAAATTGTTACCATTGATGACAGTGAGCCAACTTGGATCAAACTATTAGAGAACCAAATTTTGCAAGTAAAACAAATTTTGAAGGTCAACAAACATAGAATAATTCAAGAGAAATAAGAACAAGAATGCAACCAAATAGGTTTGAAGATTTCGTTGTTGACATGCCACCAATGATAGACCCTAAAAAGCCCACACACAATCAAAGCTCCTCTACAGTACGCTCTATTACTAATCACATTCCTTATGAATTTTTTTTCTAATAAACGTAAAGCTTTCTCGATGGCCATTAGAACAAGCGACGAGCCAAAGTGTTTTAAAAAGGATGCACTATGTGAACAATGGAAAGAAGCCATGCGAAATGAAATAAAGGATTTAAAAGAGAATAAAATGTGGGTGCTTGAGGAAGTGCCATTGATTCGAAGTGGGTGTACAAAGTGAAATATAAGCCAAATTGAGAGGTCGAAAGGTATAACATACAACTTGTAGCAAAAGGGTAGACTCAGCTGGAGGGAGTTGACTTTCATGATACCTTTGCACCAGTGGCCAAGCGTGTCACAATCCAAACATTACTAGCCATAGCCACAAAGAAAGATTGGATTGTTCAAAAACTTTATGTCAATAATGAGTTCTTACACGGAGACCTTGAATAAGAAGTTTACATGAAGATTCTAGAAGGTTTTCGTAAAAAAAGGATAGACGAAATTCACCATGGATTTATCATTGTTAGGCTTTAGGCAAACACATGCAGATGTGTCACTGTTTGTATATATGAAAAGGGTAAGATGTTTCTTGTTGTTTTAATATATATCGATGATGTGATTATCACAGGATACGATTCAAAAAGAATGCAAGAGACAAAAGTCTATCTTGATAAGAATTTTAGCATCAAATATTTGGGTTCATTAAAGTATTTTTGGGGGTTGAAGTGGCTAAAACATCCAGTGGAATAGTTTTGATTCAGAAAAAAATACACTCTTGACATATTAAAGGACGGTGGAATGATGAGATGCAAACCAACCTCTTTCCTAATAGAAAAAATCTTCAATTAGACAAGTGTGCTGATAGTCCACAAATTGAAGCAAGTCACTTCAGAAGACTTGTTGGTCACTTGTTATACTTGCAGGCTACAAGATCGGATACTACACATGATGTTTACCAAGAATTTAAGAGCCAACAAACTGAATGAACTAGTAGCTAAGTTGGGCATTTGTAATTTACATGCTCCAACTTGAGGGGGAGTAAAGGATTTTCGTTTACTATTATCTCATATATCTAGTAGTCATTATCTTGTTGTTATTTGTGACAACCCAAAAATTTTATTTTTATAGAAGTCAATTTTGGTCAAACTTATTCCTTCTATTATCTTGAAGTAGCTAGATTATTGGTTTATAAGTATATAAGCCTTGTATCTAGTGTGTTATAGTTTGGAGAGAAAAGCCATAAGAAACCGAGAGCCTTCGCATGGAACACAAACCCTCGCAGCCGTGAACACTTCCGAGCCATGAACTCACTTCGTTACACGGCTGAGGCCTCGTTCACGGCCGCAAACCAAAGTGAGTTCACAGATCGGAAGTGTTCATGGCTGCGAGGGTTTGTGTTCCATGCGAAGGATCTCGGTTTCTTAAGGCTTTTCTCTCCAAACTATAACACAATAGATACAAGGCTTATATACTTATAAACCAATAATCTAGCTACTTCAGGATAATAGAAGGAATAAGTTTGACTAAAGTTGACTTTTATAAGATTAAAATTTTTGGGTTGTCACATCATCCCCCCGTTAGAGAGAATTTCATCTTGAAATTAGCTTTCTTGGCAAGACTTTAGTGGTTGTGCTCCTTTGAATGGCAGAATATCCTCTCGTAGACCTGGGAAACTTTTCCCTAAAGTTCATGATAGGATTTACACCTGGTCTATCTGTCATTACCTCGCGCATACAAGTCGTATATAATTAAGATTAGTAAGACGTTCAGATGTGCGACTCTGCCCCAGGTCCACAACCAAACAAGGAACAAGAGATAGGGCGGAAGCACACATTATCAGTCTGCATAATCTTAATTATATACTACTCTAGCGTATACACATAGTAATGGTAGGTTAATCATTGGGTTTTTGTTAATCGGTCGGTTAAGGCGGTGGGTTTTCATAACACATGAACCTGGTATGGTGAGGACCACGCCAATTGACGACGACAGACTCTTTATAGAAACAGGTGTTAAGTCGATTTGAAAGAAAAGTCTGTTATAACGATGGTGTAATCTGAGTGTGCTCGACAGTGCATTATGTGTAGGTTTTCTAGTGTTTTCTCGATATTACCACTGCCACAAATCGTATCGCAAAAAGCGAGTACTAGCAGTGAAAGTGCTTTGATAACTATTGACGATACTTTATATTATGACCCTTCTCGGTACACCTATGATCGCTTGGCACATACAAGTTGTGTATAACTAAGATGAATAAGACGGTCGACTGAGTGACTCTGCCCTAAATCCACAACCAGACAAGGAACAATAAATGAGGCGGAATCAATCACTCTAAGCCTGTAAAATCTTAGTTATGCATAACCCTGACATATATACTAAGCCATCGTAGCTCGCCTGAATGGATCTTTAATTCCCTTATGAATGTTGTGACTTGTTCGAGTAAATAATTTATAACAACTTTGAATTTCCCCAATTTTTAATAAAATTTCAATCTTTAAAGTAAATTTATTTAGAAGATGTACCGATGTTCACAGGTGGTTCCAGGGCAGTCTCTCCTACGGTGATCATTAGTATTCGCCCTTCCCCGTCTGAGTTCTTCGTTATTGGGCAGTCCCTCTTGTAGTGCCCAATCTCACCACACCCATAGCATGCTTGGTTCACTTCTACTCTGGGGACTTGGGAGATTGGTTGTGTCGGCGCCCTACAGAAGCGGGCAATGTGCCCCTTCCTGCGTTAATTCATGCATTGCATCTCTTGGCAAGCTCCGTTGTGGTGGTAGTTACACTTACTACACTCCGGGAGAGTTCCGGCATATCGACTAACAGGCGCTGGAGTGGCAGGTGTTGTGGCGGCGTGTACAGTAACTACTTGTTGCTACTGTGACGTTTCCTGTGTTGTTCATTCCTTCCTCTTGTTCCCCAACTTTCGTTTATATTTCTCTCCCTTTTGTTCGCTTGGGAACTGGGGCTACCATGCCATGGCAGACTCCATGGTTAATGAGTCGCTGGGCTAGGCGTTTGGCGCTATCAAAGGTAGTCGGTTTAGAAGCCAATAAATTCCCTTGAGTATGGGTAGATAATCCCCAAATGTACTTTTCTATGTTTTTACTCTCCGGGGTAACCATCTCGAGGCACAGTGCTACCAGGTCGCTAAACCTGTCAATGTAGGCCACTAAGTCTGGGACGGCCATGGTATGCTCCCATAGCTCTTGCTCCAGCTTTTGAACTTTGCCTCTTGGGCAGTATTCTTCCAATATCATCTCTTTCAGGTTCTCCAAACCCATAGAGTTAGCCACTGATAGGGTCAGTGACTTAACATGGCCATTCCACCATGTTAGGGCTCTGTCGGAGAAGGTGCAGGCAGCAAACTTCACTTTGCTCCCTTCTGGGCACAGACAGATTTCGAAAACCGATTCAATTTTCTCGAACCATCGCATCAGAGCAATGACTCCCCCATTTCCATTAAAGTATTTGGATTTCCAATTCATGAAGTCTTTGTACGAACACTCCCGTGGGTGTCCGTGGGTAACTTCAAGGTTAGATAGGTGGGTACCGCTACCAGATCCACTGGTACCACTTGCATAGATTTGATTTATAGCAGCTGTTGTTGTGGCTGTTACTGCTGCTTGGAAAGCAGCAGGATCGAGTTGTGGTGGTGGAGGCTATGGTGGATTCTCTGTTGTGGTATTGAGTATGCATCTTATAGTTCTATCGCGAGGCATCTTTTGCTATAATGAATACAAGATGAAATGGTGATAAGTCTATAGCAGTGGTTATAGGTCGAATGCTGATTAAACTAAGTTATCCTAGTTCTGAGTGTATCATGTTCCGACTTTCATAGGGTTCTGAGAACAATTCATGACGGAAGTCTATATAAAATAAACCTTATGAATTAGTAGTGACTACTCTCAAATGAATATCTGTGAATTGAATATCTGTTACCAGCTGTTACGAAAATGAAATAATCCTAACACATAGAGTGAGTAGTGTATTCACTAACTCACTAGATTATTTTTAGTATATTAGTTATTCGCGTGACGTATAGGACGTTTGGTATCTCCGACTGATCACTCCTTGGAAAATTACTCATGAATCTCTTCTTTTTCCTCCTTGAATCCTTTGCTGACTGCTATGATGGAGTGGTTACATCTACCTAGGTTTGTCATGCGAGAATGGAAGTGTCTAAAGAATCGATGAGATTAAGTGAAACATTATGGGGTGATTCTTACCGGGTCCTCCTATAATTGCGCAGTTATACAAGTTGTATATAATTTAAGATTAAATAGACCTTTGAATTAGTGACCCTACTCTAAAACCACAACCAAAAAAGTAACAGGAAGTAGAGTATAGATCACAAATTCTAAGTCTATAAAATCTCAATTATATAAAACCTTGGGAGTATACACTCTGAAATTATAGACCTATCAGTAAGGGTCTTTAAAATTATCACATAAGTTATTTATAATGCCTAAAATACTCCTATAGTATTTTAATGGTATGAACTTGGTATGTTTTAATCTTGTTGTTATCTTATAGTATCATAAAATACTACTATAGTATTTTAACTTTATGTTCTGTTCTAGAAATCCCCTTGCATAAAGAGTTAGGTAAGTTTTAAGTCTGTTGCAACACCATATCACTCCCAAAAAATATGTAGGTCATATCTCAAATAAGTATAGTTGATCAGGTTATACTGATCCAATATATGATTACATAACTGTTCAGGTTTGACCGCAGTGTCCAACCTTTAAATACTTCTATTTTGTTCTTCTGGTGATACTTGTTCTAGTATGTATATATGTATGCAGGTATGTATACTTTTATAAAAATATTGATATATTTTAAAATATACTTTTAGTCTGAGCAATTCAGCCCGATTGTATTTATAGTTCTATATCTTTTATGGGTTGATAAACTCAGTTCACTATAAACAATGCTCTAATACCAATCAGTCACACCCCCAAACCGGAACGGCAGAAACGTTCGGGGGCGGAGGACATCATGCTCAGTATCACAACATATGAATCATAGTAAAACAAGCAACAACATCCATTTCATTAATGTTAAAGGTTTACATGGTATTTGAATCATATATGATTGACTCCAAAAGTAAATAACAAAACAAGGACATGAAGCTGCTATGCTCCATCTTCTGAATCCTCACTTAACGTTACTACTGGGGTTGAGCTCTTTTGCTTTGTAGAATAATCACTTGTAGACCTGGCAACTTTGCCCCGGGTGTTCTTGATAGGATTCATACTTGGTCCATCTATCATTACCTCGCGTATACAAGCCATATATGATTAAGATTAGTATGACTGTCGGATATGTGACTCTGCCCCAGGTCCACAACCCAATGAGGACAGGAGATAGGGTGGAAACACACATACTAGATCTGCGTAACCATACTCATATACCACCCTCGCATATACACTCATTAATAATAACCGGGCTGTATTCGTCCATAGCCTCAATGCTCGAACTTGGTCTGCTGGACGAGTGGTATTTCGTGACGGTCTGCGGATATCTGACGATAAGGCTTCGGAGGACAAAGTACTCTTCGCACGAGTACTTCGGGGGTTTAGAATGCGAAAGATAAAATTTTTGATTCAGGTCGGACTTTCGATACGAATGATGGAAGTTTCGAGAACTTGCCGATCGAGGCGATAAAAACATATGAACTCGGTATAGTGAGGACCACGCCAACTCATGACGAAAGAAAACAACGGACTCTATACTGAAAAACGTTTTGGTCAAATGAAAGAACCGTCTGATAAACGACAATGTATCCCTGGTATGCTCGGTACTGTATTCCTAGTATGTTTAACAATGTACTCCTTTTAACTGTTCTCGTGTTTCCTGTTTTCTATTTTGAAATTAACACTCCTATGTATCGTACCGCTATGTGCGCATACATACAAATAAAAGTGCTTTACTAACTGAAGGGATACTTTTATACCATGATCCCCCATGGTACCACTACCATCGCCCGTCATACACAAGTTGTGAATACTTAAGATGAGCCAGGCAGTTGACTGACCATCTCTGCCTCAAATCCTCAACCAATTAAGGAAAGGGGACCTAAGCGGAGTCACTCACTCTAAGTCTGCAACATCTTAGTTGCGCACCCAAGAAATTCTTGTACATCCGCCCATCCTTGTTGTTTCTCCCTTCTGGGCCATCCTTTTGCTCACCTTGAGTCCCTACTTGACTCACTTGGCGGCTGTAGTTCCCTTCTTCAGATTGCTCGGGAATCAGTTCGGTTTGCTCAATGGGCATAGTAGGTTCGTCCCTATTCAACATCCGTCTCATTTCATCCCTTTGTTCAGCCAACATAGCCCGAATCATGGCTTGAACTCCAGCCATGGTGACTGGCTCAGGCGCAACTTCTTCTATAACAGGTATTTGCTGAACCACTGGGGGTTGGTTCCTGTTCCCATTTGCGTTTACGTTTCCGCTACGGGTTCTTGCCATCTTGATCTATACACCGAATAAGGTGAATCTAGGCCTTTACTTAGGATCGACGGTTAAATCATCCTTATCACTCCGAAACGTTTATATGCTAGTTCTAATATCGTAGTCGTACGTTTAGAATCCTAAACACATAAGGTTTCCAGATCCGGCCGGCAACAGACCATAGATCCGAACAACTAACAGCATATCAGGCACAAGTATTTAGCACATAAAAGCATTTTAGGCATAATTCCTAAAATAATCTAGTGCTCACACCTCACAATCATCGCTTAGCATTCTAAGTTTAAGTCTAGAAATACATCCATATTCCTAGTTCGCTTAAACTAATGCTCTGATACCAACTGTGACATCTTCAAAACCACGGCCAGAAAAGACCGATTTTGTTTATGCTTTATAAAAATTAGAGTACTTCATTTTATAAAAAGGTTACGGAATTTGTTCCCAGAAAAACATGGTAAATACGTTATTAAAACATTTTCGAGAAAACGTATTTATTTCATTTTAAAACGTTTGGGATGTCATCGTTAATACCGAAACATAAGCATAAACAGAACTTACAATGATTTACACTAGTGATCTATATCTCTTTAAATCTCTCAATGTAATGTCACTTCACTTCGTCACCTGTGATATACATAAACTGAGTGGGTCAGGTTGGGAAACCTGGTGAGTACATAGGGTTTTCAACCCACAATAATATAATTGTTATGTTTAATCATCAAACAATTAACCCCATTACCCATCCCCGTTATCTTCTTTACTCTTAAGGATTTAACCTAAGAGTCATCTATCCTGCATTCGTTTATTCCTTACTTCCAGGGTTATAGGACTGGCACTAAATCCATAGCTGCCAATGTTCGTTCATAAAGCACTAATTCCATAGCTGCTATAGTCTATTCATCGGGTACTAAATCCATAGCTACCAGTCCTTATCTAATAGGTACTAAGTCCATAGCTACCAATGTTCAACAGGTACTAAGTCCATAGCTACCAATTCCTACAGGTACTAAATCCTTAGCTACCAGCGTCTAACTAATAGGTACTAAGTCCATAGCTACCAATTCCCAACAGGTACTAAATCCATAGCTACCAACGTCTAAAAGGTACTAAGTCCATAGCTACCGGTGTTCGTCTCATAGGCACTAAGTCTATAGCTGCCAATATATACTCACGTCATCTTCTATCTCTCATCATTCATCTACCCATCTCATACCCAACATATTCGTATATATAAAATACGTATACAGTTTAAATCCTTTAAAACATGTATAAAACGTTCATCCAACATAGAAAGCAAGTATTCAGATAATATGCACACATACCATGTAGTTTATATAAAATACTTCATATCTATGTGTAAGATGAAAGTAACTATGCATTCACCTGAGTAGGTGGTGACTCAACACTCGGACAGCGCTTCAATACTCTCAAAACGATATTCCTTCGATAAAACCTAGTATCGATACCACTAGGGTTTAGTTTAACGATAACCGCGACAAATTAATTAGTCCGAGTATTATTAAGCGTTAATAATACTCGATATAACTCATAATTATAGCCCAAATAATTATTTTAAGGACCTAATAACATTCCTATAATTATTTGAAAGCTATATTAAAAATTGCGTAAGCGTAGCATACTTACAGCGAATTTTATCGAAAACCGGAACTTAATTGGAGCAGCGTTTCGAAACCGAAAAACTCCTTTTTCTCGGGACTCCGGGAGCCTCAGGGCTTCCCTAGGGTGCTAAGGGGCTTAACTAGGGTTTAGGGATGTTTAGAACACTTAGAGAGAGAAAGAAGTTAGAGAGAGAGTGAAGAAAGGTGTGAAAAATGAAGGAAAATCGGCCCCCTTTTATAGCCCTGCGAGGCCTCGGTACGCTGTGCGTACCTCGGACCTACGCGGGGCGTAGTCATCGGATAAGAGTGCCAGCGAGGGTCCAGCTGTCTAACACTCGGAGTAGATCAGGGCGAGGGTACGCGGGGCGTACAGACTTCGGACGCGGGGCGTAGGGCGAGGCTTCGTGGCATGATCCGAAGCGAGATCTGAATCATCATCCGACGGCCCACAACGCGCCACGTCACCAGTCTCGCATCAGATTTCGCAAATTGCATGCTCATCTTTAAAAATTCATAACTTTCGCGTACGACCTCCGTTTTCGACGTTCTTTATATCCACGCGAAGTTGGGAACGTACTCTACAACTTTCGTTTAGACTTCGTCGGCTAATTTTGGTTCGATTTTAAATTTTATATTATCAACGGGCCGGGACACGATTGGTCCGTTAAATCCTCATAACTTCTTCATCCGACATCCGTTTTCGCCCATATTTTTCTCGTTACGCTACTCTCAATGAGATCTTCGATTCTCGTTTAGGTCGTGTCAGCTAAAAACTACTCGATCTAATATTCGAATTTCGGGTTGTACACTGCTAGTCCGAGACTTCGAAAAATCATAACTTCTTCATACGAAGTCAGATTTGGGCGTTCTTTTTATCGATGTTCTTAGTTTAACATATTTTACGACTTTTGTTTAGATCGCTAAGGCTAAATCTCGCTTTATCGTAAATTCACTATTTACGCTTCCCGGTGCCGTGCCGGTTTTGCCGTAAAACTTCGACGGGTCATAACTTCTTCGTTATAACTCAGATTTCGGCGTTCTTTATATGTACGGAAACCTCGTGACATATACTACAACTTGGTTAAGATTATTTATTATAAATAATCTTTTGTCGAAAAGGCGTTTTCGACTCCTATTGCCTCTATTTTGACTAGCCCGGATCTACGGACGTTACAATTATCTCCCCCTTAGGCTGATTACGTCCCGAAATCATCAACGAAACATGGTCGTATAATGACTCCATACGTCGTCTCTTCATCCTAGGTAATAATTATAACTTCTACATTCCTTCAAGTCTATCTCTCAGACTTATTGACTGTATGCAGTACTCGATCGTGCACCTGCTCTCTACCTCAGGCTAGACTCCAAATTATGATCTTCAAGTCAAAATCTCGATCCTTACTGGATACGAACTTGAGATGACTTCTTTTATTACTACTATGGATCGATGTGTCATATTCTAATGACCTATCATCGTATGTTGCAACACTTAGACTTAGGTCTCTTAGAGTTAAATTCTAAAACAGACTATGCCTTCCTTCATGTTCTAATGTGATATAATCACACTTTAACATTAGGCATTTCTAGCTACCAACTTCTTTAACAACGAGTGCGATACTTCTATTGATCGCTTTAATTTCAACCGTTTGGTTTAATGTCGGACGCTACATCAAACTTGTTTCTCTGAACCACACAACATACTCATCGTAGTCGGACTCGATTCGATATGACCACAAGGGTCTGAATATCAACAATCTTCTTTAGTCATTACCGAAACAATGGTAACGACATTCTTGAATAAAACGAAATCAATTTCTAGCTTCTCGGTAACCTTGTGACTTTCCCTGATCCAAGTGTGAGTCCTGTGCTTCCGGTAGTATAGGCCTCTACTACCATTCACACCTACTCATACTCATCCCAAGTATTGTCTCGCAGTTTCCCAAGTCACCATGCAGCAAATCACACAATCATTCGACACATCATATAACAAAACGAAGGTTTTATATTAATTCTTGAAACGATTACATAGGTGTTCAAGTTCACCCTAGACTATGCCTCTACTAGGCTACATCATAAAATACTATGGCTACTACATAAATTGATCTTCTGATATGAAGTCCTCATCCGTGATTCCTTGCACGGTTTTCTGCTTCGTCGAGGATCATGTGAAATGCCCTTGGCCTTGGTGGCGTTTTTGGTCTTACTGCTTTATTTTTCTTTGGGCAGTCTCTGGACATATGCCCCTTGCCTCCACATCCGTAGCATACTTTATCATCATGTGTGCAGTCTTTGGAATAGTGACCAGTCCTCCCACACTTGTAACAAGTCACTTCTTCATTGCACTTCCCACCATGCTTCTTCTTGCATCTATCACACCATCTTGCTTCACCTCCATCTGCTCCTCCAAGTTTTGAGAATTTTCTTTCCTTGTTCGACCTCGAAGATCCCTCAAACTTTCGCTTCTCTCCTGCCTTATCTTTTTCTAAACCCTTTTCTCTTATCTGGGCCTCTACGTTCTTAGCTGCCCTAACAGCTGCTTTCAAGGTAGTTGCCATTTTGACCATTGGGCCAAAGTCAGTGGGCAGTCCGTTAGCAAACCTATCGATCTTGGAGAGTTCAGTAGGCACCAAGTAGGGAAATAGCTTCATCCTCTCGGTAAATGCGGTGGTGTAACAACCCGAAGTTGTTCATCGCCGAAAACCCGTTCTACCCGAATAACTCGTCGGAGATCGAAATGTCCCATTATCATTTTTGGGCTTAGTTATCTAAAATTTTATATTTATTTTCGTTCAATGAGGGTCCAAATCATTTAGGAACTCAAGAATTTAGCCCAAAACAATTATTTCATAAGTTTTAGAAATATCCTCGTCGGGTGACGAAAACTCAATCGGGTGCGACCCAAAGCATCGTTTAAGGCCAGTATCGGGTAAAATTCCTCCGTGTCCAAGTTTTAGGGACTATATAAACATGTTTAAGCACTCATTTGAAGCTTTTTCCTTCTCTCTCTACTCTCTCTCTAACCTCTCTCCTAAATCCAAAGATTAAGTGTCCAAAACTCAAATTTAAGGCTTCAAATCCTTAAGGTACCTTCCTAGCCTTAATCTATAGCATGTTTAGCTTCCAAATTAGACACTTAATCAAGAAATTGGACAAAGTATGTGAGTTTACGGCCCAGGAGGCAGTCTAGGCCGTAAACACCATTTTGAGGGGTTTTTAGCCCTTAAACTCCTTCCTAGACTTGTTTGGACATTAGATATGGCTAAGGGACTTCAAGATATGGACTTAGAACACCTAAAACTATAATTTTGTGGACTTTGAAGGAGTTTACGGTCAAGGCATAAGCTTGGGCCGTAAACTCATGAAAATGGTGTTTTTCATGCCTTTAAACCCTTCCAAATCACCCCTACAGCTTAGATATGAATTATAGGACTTTGATTCTTGCATTTGGACACTTGAAACATTAATTTTGAGGGACTTAGATGAGTTTACGGCCAAGGAGAGTTCTTGGGCCGTAAACTCCACAAAACTTGGCATAAATCTCATTCTAAGGTGTTAGAAAGCCATCCAACACCACCAAAAGCCTTGGAATAAATCAAGGGACCAACCAAAAATACTTTGAAGGCCTAAAACACAACAATTATGGGGTTTCTAAGAGTTTACGGCCAAGACATGTTCTTGGGCCGTAAACTCCAAAATTTTTGGTGTTAGAATGCAAACTACACACCCCTAAGGCCCTTAGATGAATTTTAGAAGTCCTTTCATGCATGTTCTAAGCCTTGAAACACTTTGGAACACCACACACAAGAGTTTACGGCCATGAAGGGGGTTTCATGGGCCGTAAACTCCATAAAATCCCCCAAAATCCCATACAAATTCATGTTAGGCCTTGGAATAATTCTATTAATCACATGTGATTTGTTCTAGCACCATTTAGCATCATTTTCATGAGGATTAAGGAGTTTACGGCCAGGAGCCTATGCTAGGCCGTAAACTCCCATAAATTAATCATTTTGGTGATTTTAATCCATTCCATGCATTTAGAACAAAGCCTAGAATCATTTCCCATGTCCATATAAGCCATTTAAGCCATTTAAACACCCAAAACCACACCCACATCAGTTTACGGCCGTAAACTCATGTATGTGTGTGTTTTGTGGTTGTAAATTCATGTGAAAATTTACTCATGGGGGAGTAAACTCAAGTCCCAAGTCCGTAGTGTCATTTCCCATCCCTAAACGCCACCCGGGTCCCTCCAAACACTCGTATCGGAGTGTTTTCGCGACTTGAAGCAATTGTCCCTATCCAACAATCAATCTAAGTCCTAATTAGATTCAAATGTGTATCTTTACATTATAATTAGGAATCTCGTGTATTTGCAAGCCCCGGATCAACTCTTAGCATCCAAATCGTCATACTTCTCGTCCGGTGAGTTCATACCCCTATGCCTTTTTCACTGTTTTTAACTGTTTTTAGGGGGGAATACAAGCAAACCAAAACTGTTTTCAAATCATAACATCTATGTATTTCAAATAATATCTGGCAAACTTATAAACTCTTATTCTCCTTATGTATTATGTTGAGCATAAGGAATGACTTATCAATTACAACTAAATGGATTTTAGTTAAGAAAATAACCAAACTAATCAAATTATTATGGGAATAATTTGGGGTTCTATGTTTCTCTTTCTATCATGTACTGATATCTGTATTAAGTTATTAGATAAACTATGTCTGATTCAGTTTATCTCCGTATCATTCGAATGTTTTTGCCAGATAATTTCATTGTATGTATCTATTTTTCGCTGTATCATGTCTTAAAGTCTATGTATGTTTGTAATTGTATGAGAATCCTGTGAAAAGTTTAATACTAGCTTGTGAGATAGTCACTACCCTTTATGGATGATCAAGTAAATCCTCTCCGGAAGTGTAACCAGAGTCTCCTGGAGGGAGAGCGAAGAGTTTGTGAATAGATCTATTCGGGACTGACAATCCCACACCTTAACTGCTAGCTACAGTTAGGCGGGCACGCCTGGGGTGACAAATTCTGTATATCATTCGACGTCTGACTAACGTCAAGGAGGTCTCGTTGTCATATCAGCATGGTTACCCGACTCACAATACGTATTAATATAAACTTATTCACAACTAGGATCTGTTTAGAATCTATATCTTGTTCGGGATGGTAATCCCATGGTCTTGTAATCTATATCTCGTTCGGGATGGTAATCCCATGGTTTTATGTCTATATCTCGTTCGGGATGATAATCCCATGATCTTGTGTCTATATTTCGTTCGGGATGGCAATCCCATGGTTTTGAAACTAAATCTTATTCGGGATGATAATCCCATGATTTTATCAAGTTATCTTATATCTAGATTCGGGATAGTGATCCCATGGTTTATCAAACTACTTATAACTACTTTCGGGATAGTGACCCCATGGTTTTTATCGAATTATCTTATAACTGGTTCGGGATGTAGTCTCAAGGTTTTCAAAATACTTTCTATTTACAGTTCGTCTAAATTATAGTTTTGTATAATAAACTATACTATGTGTTATCAAATCAATCTTACAATTAGGAAAATATGGGATTTTCCTGGGGTTAACTTATATCTGTAATAGAACTGTAATGAAAGATATCTTAACTACTTTACATAAGAAAATATGGGATTTTCTTGGATATCAAATCTTTTCAGAAAACTAAAGGAAATCGATACATTTTCACAAAACAAACCCGTTTATGAACTCACCAGCTTTATGCTGATTTTCAAACCGCTTGTATTCTCAGGTCCAAGTTAGACAGGTACCCGGCGATATCTTTTGGTGAAGACGGAGTGCTCTGAAGACTCGTCTCTTTTGTTCATATGATATATGTATAACTTTGTACAATTTACTTTTGAACCAAATGTAAACTTTCATATATATGTAATGTAATGGTTGTTTACTGTGATTACTATGTACATTGGATTTGATACACAACATGGAGTCAACCCCGGGAACGTTTCCGCCTTTGGTTTTCGGGGTGTGACAGGTGGCATACTCATCAACACTCATCTTCCCTTTCTTCAGGTTCTGAAACTCGTTGTTTAGGTCTATCAGATCTACCTCTGAGCAGTACTGCATTTTCAACTGTTCCAAGAACTCTTCCCATGACATCCTTAAGGCTTCTCCTCGTGGCATCGTGTCTGCCAATAGCTTCCACCAGCTCAAGACTCCAGTTTTCAGCTGTCTTACTGCGAAGATAGTCTTCTGTTTCTCGTTACAGCTGCAGCTCTCAAACACCATCTCCATCTCAGAGATCCAATCCATAATCTCAACCGGCTTTGGGCTTCCTGAGAGACTTGGTGGTTTCGCACCCAAGAAATTCTTGTACATCCGCCCATCCTTGTTGTTTCTCCCTTCTGGGCCATCCCTTTGCTCACCTTGAGTCCCTACTTGACTCACTTGGCGGCTGTAGTTCCCTTCCTCAGATTGCTCGGGAATCAGTTCGGGTTGCTCAATGGGCATAGTAGGTTCGTCCCTATTCAACATCCGTCTCATTTCTTCCATTTGTTCAGCCAACATAGCCCGAATCATGGCTTGAACTCCAGCCATGGTGACTGGCTCAGGCGCAACTTCTTCTACAACAGGTATTTGCTGAACCACTGGGGGTTGGTTCCTGTTCCCATTTGCGTTTACGTTTCCGCTACGGGTTCTTACCATCTTGATCTATACACCGAATAAGGTGAATCTAGGCCTTTACTTAGGATCGACGGTTAAATCATCCTTATCACTCCAAAACGTTTATATGCTAGTTCTAATATCGTAGTCGTACGTTTAGAATCCTAAACACATAAGGTTTCCAGATCCGGCCGGCAACAGACCATAGATCCGAACAACTAACAGCATATCAGGCACAAGTATTTAGCACATAAAAGCATTTTAGGCATAATTCCTAAAATAATCTAGTGCTCACACCTCACAATCATCGCTTAGCATTCTAAGTTTAAGTCTAGAAATACATCCATATTCCTAGTTCGCTTAAACTAATGCTCTGATACCAACTGTGACATCCCCAAAACCACGGCCAGAAAAGACCGATTTTGTTTATGCTTTATAAAAATCAGAGTACTTCATTTTATAAAAAGGTTGCGGAATTCGTTCCCAGAAAAACATGGTAAATACGTTATTAAAACATTTTCGAGAAAACGTATTTATTTCATTTTAAAACGTTTGGGATGTCATCGTTAATACCGAAACATAAGCATAAACAGAACTTACAATGATTTACACTAGTGATCTATATCTCTTTAAATCTCTCAATGTAATGTCACTTCACTTCGTCACCTGTGATATACATAAACTGAGTGGGTCAGGTTGGGAAACCTGGTGAGTACATAGGGTTTTCAACCCACAATAATATAATTGTTATGTTTAATCATCAAACAATTAACCCCATTACCCATCCCCGTTATCTTCTTTACTCTTAAGGATTTAACCTAAGAGTCATCTATCCTGCATTCGTTTATTCCTTACTTCCAGGGTTATAGGACTGGCACTAAATCCATAGCTGCCAATGTTCGTTCATAAAGCACTAATTCCATAGCTGCTATAGTCTATTCATCGGGTACTAAATCCATAGCTACCAGTCCTTATCTAATAGGTACTAAGTCCATAGCTACCAATGTTCAACAGGTACTAAGTCCATAGCTACCAATTCCTACAGGTACTAAATCCTTAGCTACCAGCGTCTAACTAATAGGTACTAAGTCCATAGCTACCAATTCCCAACAGGTACTAAATCCATAGCTACCAACGTCTAAAAGGTACTAAGTCCATAGCTACCGGTGTTCGTCTCATAGGCACTAAGTCTATAGCTGCCAATATATACTCACGTCATCTTCTATCTCTCATCATTCATCTACCCATCTCATACCCAACATATTCGTATATATAAAATACGTATACAGTTTAAATCCTTTAAAACATGTATAAAACGTTCATCCAACATAGAAAGCAAGTATTCAGATAATATGCACACATACCATGTAGTTTATATAAAATACTTCATATCTATGTGTAAGATGAAAGTAACTATGCATTCACCTGAGTAGGTGGTGACTCAACACTCGGACAGCGCTTCAATACTCTCAAAACGATATTCCTTCGATAAAACCTAGTATCGATACCACTAGGGTTTAGTTTAACGATAACCGCGACAAATTAATTAGTCCGAGTATTATTAAGCGTTAATAATACTCGATATAACTCATAATTATAGCCCAAATAATTATTTTAAGGACCTAATAACATTCCTATAATTATTTGAAAGCTATATTAAAAATTGCGTAAGCGTAGCATACTTACAGCGAATTTTATCGAAAACCGGAACTTAATTGGAGCAGCGTTTCGAAACCGAGAAACTCCTTTTTCTCGGGACTCCGGGAGCCTCAGGGCTTCCCTAGGGTGCTAAGGGGCTTAACTAGGGTTTAGGGATGTTTAGAACACTTAGAGAGAGAAAGAAGTTAGAGAGAGAGTGAAGAAAGGTGTGAAAAATGAAGGAAAATCGGCCCCCTTTTATAGCCCTGCGAGGCCTCGGTACGCTGGGCGTACCTCGGACCTACGTGGGGCGTAGTCATCGGATAAGAGTGCCAGCGAGGGTCCAGCTGTCTAACACTCGGAGTAGATCAGGGCGAGGGTACGCGGGGCGTACAGACTTCGGACGCGGGGCGTAGGGCGAGGCTTCGTGGCATGATCCGAAGCGAGATCTGAATCATCATCCGACGGCCCACAACGCGCCACATCACCAGTCTCGCATTAGATTTCGCAAATTGCATGCTCATCTTTAAAAATTCATAACTTTTGCGTACGACCTCCGTTTTCGACGTTCTTTATATCCACGCGAATTTGGGAACGTACTCTACAACTTTCATTTAGACTTCGTCGGCTAATTTTGGCTCGATTTTAAATTTTATATTATCAACGGGCCGGGACACGATTGGTCCGTTAAATCCTCATAACTTCTTCATCCGACATCCGTTTTCGCCCATATTTTTCTCGTTACGCTACTCTCAATGAGATCTTCGATTCTCGTTTAGGTCGTGTCAGCTAACAACCGCTCGATCTAATATTCGAATTTCGGGCTGTACACTGCTAGTCCGAGACTTCGAAAAATCATAACTTCTTCATACGAAGTCAGATTTGGGCGTTCTTTTTATCGATGTTCTTAGTTTAACATATTTTACGACTTTCGTTTAGATCGCTAAGGCTAAATCTCGCTCTATCGTAAATTCACTATTTACGCTTCCCGGTGCCGTGCCGGTTTTGCCGTAAAACTTCGACGGGTCATAACTTCTTCGTTATAACTCAGATTTCGGCGTTCTTTATATGTACGAAAACCTCGTGACATATACTACAACTTGGTTAAGATTATTTATTACAAATAATCTTTTGTCGAAAAGGCGTTTTCGACTCCTATTGCCTCTATTTTGACTAGCCCGGATCTACGGGCGTTACAGATGATCTCCTAAATAGGAATGAAATACACACTCTTGGTTAATCGATCTACGATGACCCAAATCGAATCCACCCCTCGTGCGGTCTATGGTAGCTTCGTGACAAAATCCATCGTAATCTCTTCGCATTTCCAAACAGGAACACTTAATGGCTCCTTCTTTCCGTGAGGTCTCTGATGCTTGGCCTTGACTTTCCTGCAAGTCAAGCACCTCTCCACATACTAGGCCACATCACGCTTCAGGCAGGGCCACCAATAAATAAGTAGGAGGTCTTTATACATCTTTTTTGTACCTAGATGAATATAAAACTTCGACTTATGCGCATCCTCCATCAAATTTTGTCGTGTACCCCTGAAATATGGAACCTAAACTTTCTGATGATGGGTTAACAGCCCCCGACTATCATAATCAAAAGAGGAGACCAAACCCACTATATGCTCACTCTTCATGTGCTCCTCTTTCATGACCTCAACTAGAGCCTCATGGATCTGCTCCAAAAGTGGGGTAGTTACTGTCATCCTCAAACATACATCCCTGATAGGAGTACCAGCCACCTTGCGCCTAAGAGCATTGGCCACCACGTTGGTCTTCCCATGGTGATAAAGGACCTCACAATCATAATACGTCACCACATCGAGCCACATGTGTTGCTTCGTATTCAAATTTGGCTAATCCATCAAATACTCCAAACTCTTGTGGTCTATGTAGATGATACAATGAATCCCATACAACTAATGAAGCCAAATCTACATGGCAAAACCACCCCAACTCCAAATCATGAGTGGGATAATTCGCCTCATGAGGCTTTAGCTGCCTCGAAGCATAAGTTATCACACGAACCCTCTATGTTAATACTATGCCCAATCACGAACTTGACGCATCGTAATGTACCACAAAATCATCTACACCCTCTGGCAAGGCCAAAATCGGAGCCTCACATAACTTTTGTCTCAAAGTCTCAAACGCCGCCTGCTGCTCAGGCTACTAACGAATCTCATATGTAGACCTTGGAACCTCTCATTGCATCATGACCTCGATCTTGTCTGGATCAACCAATATACCCTTCTGATTGACAAGGTGCCCCAGAAACAACACCTCGCGCAACCAGAACTTGCACTTGGAGAAGTTGGCATAAAGTCTCTCCTTCATCAGGTTCTCTAGAACCACTCGTAGATGATCCTCATGCTGCTCCTTGGTCTTAGAATAGATCAATATATCATTAATGAAAACAATCATGGAACGATCCAACATCAGCCCACAAACCCTGTTCATGAGATCCATGAACGCTTCTGGTGCATTGGTGAGCCCAAAAGGCATCACCACAAGTTCGTAATGATTGTAACGAGTCCTGAAAGCCGTCTTCTGAACATCCTCATCCCTAACCCTCATCTAATGATAGTTTGCATGTAGAACAGTCTTGGAGAACCAATACACACCCTATAATGGTCGAACAAATCATCAATCCTCGAAAGCGGATAACGGTTCTTCACCGTTAACTTGTTCAGCTCCCGATAATCGATGCACATCCTATGGGAGACATCTTTCTTCTTAATAAACAAAATTGGCGCTTCCCAGGGTGAAATAAATTGGTCTGATAAACCCCTTGTATAACATCTCCTGCAGCTGTGTAGACAACTCCTGCATCTCTGGCGATGCTAACCTTTAAGGTGCCTTGGCTATCGGAGCCGCACCTGGAACTAGATCAATATGGAACTCCACCTATGTCTTCGAAGGCGCTCTAGATAAATCCTCTGGGAACACATATGAATACTCTCGAATGACCGACACATAATCAATCGTCATCTTTCTCTCCTACATGTTATCTAATACATAAGCCACAAAACTAGAACACCCCTTCTGTAGATATCTCTTAACTCTCGCGGATGAACAGACAGTTGGTCCACGCTGAGCATCCTCACCAAGAATAACTAGCTCTTCCCCACTTGAGGTTTAAACCCACACTAACTGGTGCACATAATTAATCATCGCCCCATTAGGGTCAACAATCCATCCCCACAGTCACATTGCTCTCGCACAAAGGAATATAAACCAAATCAATTGGGTACCGATCGCTAAATAACTCTAGAACACAACCTCGATGAACCCTCGATACTTGTATTGGACGACCGTCGAAGATATCTACCTCTAATAGATTATCAAGCCCCCCTGGAGCGTCACTAAATCTCTTTCTAAGGGCAAGAGATACGAACATCGGGTGGCACATGAATCAAAAAAGACTAAAGCTGGAACATCATTCGCTAGGAACGTGCCTATATAACATCAAATAAAATGACCATAAACATCAAAGCAATAAACGAGATAAGGAAGAGATACATATTGGTAAGCACATCTGATGTTGTGCGAGCCTGCTTGGTTGACAGTTAAAAAGCACGGATCCTCACAGCTGGAACATTTGCCTTGCCCTAGCGGCCGCTGGTAATCCTTAATGTAGCTGGAGTGGGGGCTACAACTGATCCCTCTTCCAAACTCGGATAATTGGCATTCTTGTGGCCCCTCCGATTGCAATGGAAGCAAATCAAATCAGATACTTGGATGGTAGGGCAATCCCTGCTAAAGTGACCGGTTTTGCCACACCTATAGTAGCTGGACCCACCCACTCTGCAAATTCCATCGTGCGCCTTGTCGCACTTGCCATAGAGGCACCGACCCTGCTGGCCTCTTGAACACGAATCAATAACCTTGGGATTCTTACCTGATCCCTCTAAAACCTGCACCTGAACCAACTTCCTTTTTCTTACTATCTCCAGATCAATCTCCCGCTCGTGATCCTAAGCTATCATGTTCTCTAATGTCTTGCAGCTAGACATGCTCTCAAACTCCCATATATCATCCTTCAATATACCATGGTATTTGGCCTTCTTCGTTACCTCGTCCACCACGTACTGCAGAACCAACAAAATCCTCTCTCAAAACATAGCAGTAATCTCTGTCACTGACTTAGTAGTTTGGAGAAGGTCCTCGAACTCCCTCGCCAACTGTTGAACCTCGATCACTGATGCAAACTTAGCCCTAGACCTATAACAAAATCATCCCAACTCATCGCCTCAACAGCCTCGCCTCCCAAGGCATGGTGTAACACCCGGTTCCTGGTATGTATTTAAAGTTATAAGTTATTTATTTTTGTACAAGAACTCGAGGATTTGGAGGCCCGAAACTCGTCGAATAGATATGGATTTGGACGCGGGTTATGAAGTCTACTCGACGAGTTGAGAGCCTCAACTCGATGAGTAGGCCTGGCAGAATGAACCCCTAATTTTAAGCGTTTTGCACCCTATTTAAACACCTTAACCTCCAAAGGTTGGCCTCATTTACAACCTCCATCGTCCCAAACCCTAGCCAAGAAACCCTAATCCACTTTTGGAGAGTTTGGAGCCATTTTTTGCATTCTTTGTGATTTTGAAGCTTGTGAAGGAAGGAGAAGCTTGGGGATTCAAGAGGAAGCTAGTAGATCCAGAGTTTGAGTTGCATTTCTGACTCATTAGAAGTATAAAGTTGATACATTGGCTTTGAATTACTTAGATCTTCATTTATGGTAGTATGTTGTCACTTTTGGGCCATATAGAAGTCATTTTCAGGATTTGAGTATATTATGAAGTTGTCACTTCAGATCTAGGCACTCATGAGCTTATGAGGCTTAAAGTGGCCTGCTTTATAAAGCCTTGGACTTTCTCCATGCCCTAGATCTCTTATATATCTTAGTTTTGGTGTTTCTAGCTTCATGACACCATGTACAGACATAAAGTTAGCAACTTTACGTGATATAACAGCCCTAGGGGACCAGATCTATGGTTTGGAAGCATTGAACTCGATTGGAAGTGAGTGAATGGATTTAGACAAAGAGAAATCGATGAGTTGTTCATCCAACTCGGCAAGCTCCATCATAGTCCCCCAACCATTTCTGTTATTGAGCCAAATCAACGAGTCTAGGAGATGACTCAACGAGTTGGCCATGGTTTTGGGTTTTGAAGACTGAAGAACTTGACGAGTTCAAGGAGGAACTCGACGAGTTGTGTTGTGATGTCCCGACTCTATTATAGGGAGGAACTCGGCGAGTTCATGAAAGAACTCGACGAGTTGTATCGTGATTTCAGGATTTATGATTCATGGAACTCGACAAGTTGATGGACCAACTTAGGGAGTTGAGTCAACTCAGGATGTTGACTTTGAATAGAAGGCTGGCTTTGACTTTGAAAAAAGTTGAACCACAAGGGGTTACGAGTATGAAAGGGTAATTAAGAAGATCTTTTTGTGTATGAGATTGAGTGGTGGTGATTTCAGAGCCGAGGATAGTTCAACTACTACATGACATTTGAGGTGAGTTACCTTCCAATAAAAGTGGGTCGAAGGAACCAATGCCGGCCCACTAGTAAGTGTTATAGTAGAGATGAATGTCTTTGTGATAATTATCTGGTATGCCACCAGTTGTTATGCTTTATGTGCTAGTATGCTATGATATTATGTGATAGTAGTAGGAGGGGTAGGATAGGCCCTAGTACCGGTCAAAAGGACCAAAGGGGTAGGCCAACACCCTAATATGCGAGGTAGTATGTGACTTATGTGTTTATGTACTAGGATGTTATATGGTAGAGGTAGGGGTGAAATAGTCCCTGATACCGGTCGAAAGGACCTAAGGGGGTAGGGCAGCACCATGATATGCTATGAAAGGTACCGGTCGAAAGGACTGAAGGGGTAGGCCAGCACCCTAGTATGCTAGGAAGTTACCGATTGAAGAGACCGAAGGGGTAGGTCATCACCCTGATATGCTAGGCAAGTGACTGGTTGAAAGAGACTGAAGCGGTAGGCCAGTACCCGGACATGTTAGACATTATGTTTATTGTATGACATGTTTGATACATATGACTTATGGGTTTTTATGATATGAGATAACTTAATGATGTTTTCAATAATCTGTTTTATGATTTATCAAATTAAAAGTGAAATTTTTGGTCTTGGATTTTGGGATGTTACATATGACCTACCTACTTCCACCAGTCATGGGCTCTGTCTTTCAAAAGACAGGAAGCAAGTCTGACCTTCACCTCCTCAAGGAAGAGGCTAGACCAGAAGGCATTCCCGATGTCAGCTATCCACCATCTGCTAGCAATAGGGTCCTTCTTCCCAAAGAACTCAGGAGCCCCACATGCACAAAACTCTCGAAAAGTTAGAGAGCATGTACCCACTAAAAGCACCATATCAGTAGAATGTGCCCAAATGCTCATACAAAATATCCATAATGCTCTCCTTGACCGTACCAAAGATCACAGGAGTCTGCTCCAGCATGTTGCGGGTAATCTCAGACGAAATGAACTCTCGCATCTAATTAACCAAGATTCCAGCTCCAGAGCCCAAACCTGATCCCTTACCAGGACCTGAACCACCTCAAGTGACCACCATACTGAAAGTAAACAGTACAGCTATCAAAAAACACTCGAAGAATTTCCACACTTAGCAAGTTCCTTAGTATCCTTGTCACTTCCCTTGCCTCGATTATGGATCCTGTGCTTTCAGTAGTACAGACCCAATACTACCTTCTACACTATCTGTACTTTCCTTAAGAGTCATCCCGATTCCTCTAAGTGATTCCCTTACTACCAATCATGTGCCCTTACTGTTATACATCACATCTGTCAAGCTAACATACTTCCTAGATCCTCCTATGATTCCCTTCCTTCCACTCTACACCATCAGTTGCAGAAGAAACCCCCACTAAGACCCATTAACTATCTAACATATATAAATACATGCAACAAAGACTAGGTGATTCTTTGATTGCCAAGTCTCACACTACAATGGTTGGACTCAAATAATAGTTGTGTAATAGAGTTATACCTAGCCTTCTTAAATTATCTAATTCCTATAACATGTAACCTAACATATTCTCTTGATAGTTAACAGGTAATAACAGTGGTTCTAAAAAGCACAAAGCAAGCAACATTCGAGTATTAAGCTCTAACCAGAGCACTGTCTAATAGGCCATCCTAACATATCATCTGAAATCCATATTAGCATGCAATTCTAATGGCTTATACAATAAGCAAACAAAGGCTTATCTACCAACATACAATTCTGAACAGGTCCTTAGTCCTAAACTAGCATGTTATTCACATATTCACACACTGAGTCAAATAAACAGGTATGGGCATTTTGGGAATACTTACTTGAGCATGGCCGATTTCACGCATCACTCCCCATTTTATAAAAATCCTTTTATAAAATCTTTTTCTTTTTACTAATTCCTCAGTTTGAGTTCATAAATACACGAGAGTGTACCTGAATCCCTCAAACCAAGGCTCTAATACTAACTTGTAACATCCTAAAAATACTAAGTAAATATCTTTGTTTTTAAGTCAACCAAAAGTCCAAAACCATCAATCATTCAATTCGAACCCTCAAAAGTATGAAAATGTGGAAAAATAGTTATCATAGTACAATCCCAAAACCAAAAACTTCTAAACACTTCTGGATGCAATGGGATCATGTCGGGCCCTTCCCTTTTAAACCGGAAGTACCTAAAATATATTTAAACATAAACCATAAGAAAAAAGGTTAGTGAGTTCCCCACAGTACTACATACCATACATACACATCATATATATATATATATATATATATATATATATATATATATATATATATATCATCCTAAAGCTATAACTGGTCTATTTCACCCTTGAGTCCCTTCCGACTCTCCGAGTCCCGTCTGACTCCCTGAGTCCCTTCCAACTCTCTGAGTCCCTTCTGACTAACTGAATCCCTTCCGACTCCGTCAATATCTTTCAACCGGTACGAGTCTACTTCACCCCTACAACATATAGTCATATTAGCAAGAGTCATAAAGACAACAAGCACATATATGCATATCAGTAAGTGTCACAAAGACAACTATCATCCTACAACATAATTCAATGAGCAGACAATGGTTCCTTCGACTTACGAGTTTAGTGAAGAGACTCACCTCAATTTGATGATAAACAAACCACACACTCCAGCTGCTACTACCACAACTTCTTACACTGAACATATCCATAATCATCATTAATTAATAATCAGGGTAACAACCTATAATCAATGGTCCAATCATACTTTATCTTACTATGGGTAAAAGATCATTTTACCCTTCCCACATGACCTAACTACTAATGGCCCAAAACCCATAATGACCTAAGGCCCAAAAATAGCCGAAAAAGACTTAGAGGTGTATGCCATGCATACTTCCTTATTACACCTTGCGTATTGGGCTTCAATAGGAAAGGGATTCGGGCTAAACCCATTACGCCATGCATACCTAGAGGGTACGCCCGACTTACTCCTCTATTGCCCAAAAGTCACCTTTAAGATCTTAATACTTAAAGACCATAGATCCAACTCATAGATCTTAATTTTGGGAAAGTCTTAACTGATAAATTCGACAACTTTAAACTTTTGCATGGTTTAATAGAGCCCAAAACCAAACCCTAGGTTCATAACTTCACAAAATGACCAAAATTTCATGCAATGGTGGACTATAATCCTCAAGATCCGATTTTCATGACTTAAGAACCACGGAAACGGCTAGAAATGATGCTCAAGGGTTCTGGAGTAGCTCATACTTACAAGAACCAAAGCCATGGGACCAAAACACATAACGATTCACCATTAAACAAGATCTAGCAAAGAAACTATCAAGGTTAGAACTTTATACCTCCAAAAGCTTGATAAGGTGAAGGAAACTCTAAATATACAAGCTCGAAGCCTAACAATCCTCAATGGTGTGCTTCTCTTCTTCCACAATGCTCCAAGAACACTTTAAAGGTCCAAAACAAGCTCCAGAAGGTTAGGGTTTCTGTAACACTGTAAATTTTAAAATAAACTTTTCATTTTTAAAATCACATAAACTCCACATCACATTTCCCAAAACCACGAAATGCATAAGTTGTCAAAACACAAGTCAACAAATGTTTGATAAAATCCCAGAATCATCAAAATCATGATCTCTAACTGGTGTGTACAATTAAGTTGGCACCTTCCCGCGATCCTGAGAAGTACCTGAAACACATATCACACAACACGATAAGCACGAAGCTAAGTGAGTTCCCCAAAATACCACATACACAAATAATAATCCTCTCATGGCTATAGCTCGGCATGGACCCTCCGGTCATGCATCTCGGTGAGGACCCTCCGGTCATGTGTCTCAGTGAAGACCCTCTGGTCTCACAACTTAGGTCGGACCCTCCACTCATGTATCTCAATGAAGACCCTCCAGTCTCACAACTCAGTTTAGACCCTCTGTTCCTAACTCAGTAAGGCACAAAATAATATCACATATATCACAAAGGAAAAATGCATAATATCACACAACTCAATATAAGCACATAGGACCCTCCGGTCGATAACTGAAATAAGACCCTCCAGTCACACAGTATTACCACTCAGGTAAGTATAGTGACAAGACTCACCTCGTAAGCAAAGCAAATATGTATCGCACTCAACGGTCGGTCTAGACTCCGCCTACATATCACAATCATCTCTAATTAACACTTTATAATAATCACACTAAAGATGTTAGTCTAATCCCTTTTCTAACTCCAGGAAAGGGTGAAAGATCATTTTACCCCTCCATGGTCTCCATATCCATCACTCGACCAAACCCTAAAAAGTTAACGGAAGTCAACACTCAAGTCAACAATCCATTTTGGCCCAACTTGTCGAGTGCAACTATGCGGCTCGTCGAGTTCCTCCTATTCTCAAAAAATCGGGAAAACTCCAACTCAACTCGTCGAGTTGTCTCATCAACTCGTCGAGTTGTAGTGCGTCCAGAACATCAGGGAAAACCCTAGCCGGCTCGTCGAGTTGGATCATCCACTTGTCGAGTCCCTTAAGTCCATTTCTCATTTAGACGATTTTTGAGTAGAACTAAAGCCCCATACTCGAGATCTAGCCTCCCAAGGCTGAAATACCACGTAAAGCTACAAGCTTTACGTCCATGCATGGCACTTATGGCTCAAAGTGCCAAAACAAGGCTCTATAGAGGGCTTAATTCATAAAAATTGGCCAATAGCTTGATAAAGCTTGAATCTTTAGGCCCAAAGGACCTCCCACTGCCCGAATATGAAGTTTCAACTTCATGACATGCTCAAACAACTCAAAGGCTCAAGAAGGAAGATGGAAATGGCTAAAAACTCCCTAAAGAAGAGATCTAACCAGAGAATGATCAAGATGATAGATTTTTACCTCCAAAAAGCAGCTAGCACTGAAAGAACACCAGATCCAGATGATTCTTCTCGTTCCAAGCCTTATACTCTTCTTTCTCCTTCAAAGAATGCACCAAATTAGACACTTTTAGTCTCTATCTCTCTCTCTCTCTCTCTCTCACATACAGATGATACCAGCTCGTTTAGGCTTTCTCTCAGGGTGTTAAAGCGATAAGGGAGATGGATATGAAGGATTAAGTTCCATTAAATAGGACACAAACCCTGAAAATTAGGGTTTTCATACTCAGTTCCTACTCGTCGATTTGGGGTCCACCAACTCATCGAGTAGACTCTAAAAATCAGGCGGGTGTCTCCAATTCTACTCTGCAAGTTGGGGCCTCCAACTCGTCGAGCCGCCTTGACAAAATGAATACATCTTAATTAAATATTATACCTGAGAGTAAGGATGTTACATTTTCTGAAAGACAGAAAGGATGAATGGAGGTTGGTGATAAGGGAGGCCTCAAGGGTTATAAGGCCTTTAAATAAGGTCTCAATCCTAAAAAATAAGGGTTTGGGTTCAGCAGGATTATGCGTTGCGTACTGCATGGGATGCTCGCGACCAACTTCCATAGTTATGCCCTACGTAGCTGTAATATACGCATGTGTAATGGAGCAAAATGCAACAATTTTATAATTTAAGCCATAAATGAAAATGTTTGGAACACGAGTCTTACAAACTTAGATTAGCACAACAAAATAAACAAATTACTTCTATATACATGTACCATAGGATCTAAGTTTTACTAATTATAGCAACCTACTTTGAATTTAATTTTAAAAAAAGCTTAAATACGTACCTCTTGATCTTTTGATTAAGACATTGTGATGTCCAACTCTTGCAAAGGATGAAGGACCCATCAAAAAATCTCTCTAATGTAGTCAGACCTAAGGCTCCAAGAAGCGTAACAACAAAAACATATTAAGGGATAAGTCGAAATTTTTATATTCCAAGAGAGAGGATATAAATTTCGAACTCATGAAGAAGTATTAAAAAGAGAGAACGAAAATTTAGAAGAAAAACTAGGTCTAGGGTTTGATCCCTAGCACCTTATTTACTGACAGTAGCATGAATCATCAATCTAATCAGATTCCTAAGGATAATCTTTATCTAAGGGTGACAATCCCAACTCGAACCCACCAACCCAACCCGAAACCAACCCAATAAATATTAGGTTGAGTTGAGATTTTGAACCCATTTAATTACATGGGTCAACGTGTCTAACCTGTTTAATTCAATGTGTTGGGTTATTACTGAAATTTCTAACTCGTTTACAACCCACTAACCTGTTTAAAATTTTTAATTATTTTTTAATTTATAATTATTTAGTATTAGTATTTAGTTGATCATTATATTTTGATTTTTTGTTTATCAAAAACCATAGGTCAGTGATCGTTACTGGAATTCGAGTTGGTAAAAGTGATAGTCGAGTTGCATAGAGTTTAGAAATTAAGCATTTATAATATTCTGTGGTTATAAACACTTATTTGTGTTTGTGTTATGTTCTTATAAAGTTATTGTTGTATAATTTTCAAACTTGAATAATTATTATAGCTTTTAAATTGTATGTAATTTTATTTGATGGATTATTTGATTTTTAATGGTTTTTTTTGTGAAAAATTAAACAGATCGACTGGGATTTAACCTCTTTAGTAAGTAGGTTGAGTTGGAAAACAATAAACATGTCAAACCGATTTCAGCCTATATACTAAAAAGGTTGGGTTAGGTTAGGAATTCTCAACACGTTTACTTAAACATGTTGTGTCGGGTAAAGATTTTCTACTCATTTAAGTAAAGAGGTCAATCCATTTATGACTCAATCCAACCCATTGTCACCCTATCTTTACCCTTATCAAAACCTACCTTATTCTATGACATCTCCTAGATTTGTCCACCTCCTTTTCCAAGAGGCTTCTAAAAATTTTCAATTAATCTCAAGGAATTAATCAACATTCAAGCATTTTAATTAAATATAACTATCTATTTAATTACAAAAATAATTTACAATTAATATATTAATTCATAATAAATTAACAACTTATTTTTCTTTATTTTCTGATTGCTAATTATATGCCAACCCAAAGGACCCTGTTATTATTTAGAGATATTATCAATAGTTAATGACATTGTACTTATCATCAACTATTTGAGGTCTAATAGTTCTTAAATGATCAATAGAGAATAGTCATCCAATACAACCGACAAACTCTGATCATAGTCAAAATTCAATCCTTTACTATTGAACCTATGTGGTCTAAGATACCAAGTAAACATAAACCAATGTTCTTAGCCTCCTATAATCTTCGAGCGTCCTTTAAATATATTTTGATATTTATTTAGCCAACAAGAATCAGATACAACATCCCTTTTTCTTTGTTTTGAAAAAAAAATCAAACGTCTTCATCAAATTTTAATGTCAAAAACTATCAAGAACACCACAAACAATATAAACATAAAAATAGAGAAATTACAAGCCATAACAAAAAGTTTGTCCAAACATAAAAGTTTCATACATGTGATGATTTTTTTTCTAAAACCGAAAGTTGAGGTTTTTTCAAAAAAAATTATGTAAACGAGGATAATTGGTAAACCTGCTAAAATAATCAAATCATGAAAAAGTGATGGCTTTTAAGAAAATAAAACAAAATTGACGTTTAATACGGCAGAAAAACAAATATTTAGGTTTTTATATGTAATTATCCCTAAAAACAACTTTAAATTATTATAAATCTTCGTGGGGGTGGGGAGACATTGTTCCAATATTACTGAACTACAATAAAAACTAATTTATCATGAAGCGAATACAATGCAAAGCGATAAGGCCTGTTTCAATATGAGGTATGGTAGAACAGGAGAAACATGAGGAGAAGGGGAGAATTTATAGAACGAGAGGCAAACAAAAAATGAAATCACTTGGAGCCAAATCTAGAAATAAGCCAAAATGCCACCTCTGAAATCACTTTAGAACTGTAAATTAGGAGTCGATTACGAAACCGGGTAACAAGTAACAGATATCCTCCTCCGCTTTGCGGCCTATTCTTGACAACTACTCACCTTTCCCTCTAACTTCTCTTTAGCATATTCTATGAAATCAACGTCTTACTGGTTTTCTTTCTTTTGTGAATCACTCGTTGACAAGGTAAGATGGTTTCACCAAATTAGGAAGCGATAAGTTATGTTTTAATTTTTAGTGTTCTCTGCTTTTTAGCTAAATGGTATTATAGAAACTAAATACTGTATTGTCTACTATAGTTTTGTATATGTGTATTGTTTATAATTTTATTTGTTTTATTTATAAGTTTCACTTTCAACTTTCTGTATGTTTCCTATGGTTTGATTTTAATTGCAATAAAAAGTAAAAAAAAAAAAAAAACTCAAGTTGTATGAGACAGATTTATATCCCTCAATTGATAATATATTTATTATTAGATTTTATTGTATGACCTTTAGTAGGAATTTGTCATGTTATTTATTTGTTTTTTTTTTTTTTTTTGCATCATTTCATGTTTGTGTATGTGATTAATTCTTAATTGTTTATTGTTTAAGCTTATAAAGAAACATTGGTAGAAATATTGCTTATTGTTAATTTTTTATGGCTGATTGGTTGATATGTTGTATCAATTGTTGATTTTATAATAGTTTGTTTTATTAGCTATTGGCAACAGATTTCTATCTATTTTTTAATCAATTTTGTATATTTAGACTAATAGTCCATTTAGGTTTGAAAAAGTAATGCTAAATGCTATTTTTCTATTGTTCAATTTGTCTTGAGTATAACAGGATAATTGATATAGTTGGTTCAAGCAATGCAAAGTGAAATCCTTTTAGGTGAAGTGTGTTAGTTTTAGCTTGTATAATATGTGTTATTTTGACTAATTTCAAATAAAAAGTTTTGTTATATTAATCCTACAACAGATTATGTCTTACATTGGTTCATTGTATTTTGATAGTAAAAAATAGGGCATAATTGAGTTGTTTCGCCCTAGGCATTAAAAACCTTTGAACCGGCCCTGATTTGAATCATAGGTTCAGTTTAGTTACATGGTCAACAATGTTTATTCTATAATAGTTTATCAATCATTTTCCAAATCAGCTATAATCAATAACAAGTTCTAATGAACTTTCTTAATTATATGCAAATCAAATAAGCTATTAATTACACCTTGATCCCAAATGATTCTAAATAAGCTCCTGATTACAATTACCATTACGATCGAAAGAAATACATATTCTAATCCACCAACTCATAAAGCTTCGAATGAAATCAAAAGGGACTCAACAAGCCATTTATCATGAAATACAAATTCACAAACAGTTATGTATCTAAGAAGTTAAATAATCAATATATCGTTTAAGAATTCGTAAAGCTGAGTAGGTGATCAATCAAATTAATACATAAACTAAAAAAAAAAAAAAAAAAAAAAAAAAAAAAAAAAAAAAAAAAACCGCACTAATCATCTCATATTCAAACCAAACCCTAAACTTAAAAACCCAATACTGAAAATAAAATGATTAGCTACTTCGTAAGAAAACTGCAAAGAAAAGTATACCAATACATATAACAAAAAAAAGATAGAATGAACTTTCTTTAAACTCTAGACACTCCTCAAAATCAAAGGCATTTTGATCATTAATGACCATTCTACAAAATAATGAAAAAGAAATAAAAACGAGGGGCAAGAACCTTGAATTTACTCAGCTCGCATATGTGTGTGAATGTTTCTGTGCATCTCCTATTAAAACCTGATGAAATTTCAGCTCTTGGGCTTGGGCTTGGGCTTTAGTCATTAGTTGACGAATCTGGGCTGATGAAAGGATAAAATATCGAGCTTCTTTGTTGTGTTTTTGGCAGCATCTTATTCTTAGGTGTGGTTTGTTGAGTTTGTTAGGCTGCTAAGTGCTAATGCTTATGCTATTATTGACTTTAATGGATGTTGAAAAACATTGATATTGGGCTACTTTGAATTCACTTTACTTTGCTGAAATATTGCACCTCATGGGATGCAACTAGAAATTCTGATGTTGGATTTCATTTGTTTGATTGTGTTAGTGAGGCATTGAGGCCTAAAAGCAAGTCTTAAAAATACTATTGTCCGTTTGTATAAATACAAATTTAACTTAAATGAGTAAAAATATTTAAAATAATCAATGTAAGTAAAAATATTTAAAACATTAAATCACAAAATTTAAATGTAAAAGAGCATAAATTATACTAAAACTAAAACTAGCATAAGACACATTCTAAAATAAATACAAAACGTGAAGTTACAAGTTATCCATGCTAACATTAATCATCGACTTCAGAGACTCATGTATTATATAAGTTAATTTAAAAAAATAAAAGTTAAATATAAGTGTCAAAATATTTGAGAATTTTGAATTTATAAGAAAATAAAAAAAATAATGAATTATTATAATAAAAATGTTTTTTTTTATATTTTAAATTTAAACAAATAGTTTAAATAAATAAAAAAAGCTAATAAGATTTAATTTTGGGAATTTTAAATTAAAATGTAAATTCATTAATGAAATTTATATTCATTTATTACAATTATTACATTAAAATATTATGTGAAATTTAATAAAATAGAAATACTCATAAAATGACATGTGGGAAAAAAATTAATTCAAAATAACCACAAAATAATATTTGATAAATTGAAAGAGAGTGTGACAAGTAAGAAAAAAAAACTCATTTATTGGAGATGATAGATGTGAGACCCGTGTACTATACGGGTTGATTAAAATAAAATTTTAATTGCTAAAAAAACTAAAAATGGTATTAAATCAAAATCGATTATAATGAATTACATTGCATTTATCAATTATAGAGAGTCACTTTCAATTTGTTTCAGGTTTCAATGTATTCTTTTACTATCAAAATTATTTAAAAGGTTGCACTTAAATTTCAAATGACTTTTGATCCATATAAGTTGTCTTCTTTGATTTAAGTTAAAGTTTGACTTTAAAACAGCCAGTCAATATGTATCAAGAAATTGGTGTAAATTTGGTAATTATATGGTAAATTGTAATACCATATAAGAAACATAGTATTATTTTGGAAACTATATAGGATTATCTTAGAATTTGGGGTGACATCATCAAAATTGGATGCTTATTTACGATATCATAGAAAAGAAAGTATATATAGCATTTATAATTTTGATTTTCGAAATTAATATAATAAATACATTAATTAATTAATTTATCTCATTAAATACAAAACAACCAGAAAATGACATGTGGAATTAATTTATTAAAAAAACCATAAAATTAAATGTGGTAAAACTCTTGAGAATTTGACAAATGACAAAATAAAATTTTCATTTATCAGAAAGAATTTAGCTTTCATGATTTCACTAATTACATAGTCAAACATGTTTATTAGCGTATTAAAAATATTTGGTTTGAAGATTCCATAGTTATATTTCATTTCAAAAAGTGGTTCATAATGCACTCATTCTAGACTATGTGATCATTTTTAAAATTATCATCAACTTTGTTATTTAAAAAAAACAAAAGGAAATTGGTTAGATTACTCAATTTTTGTTTATATATATATATATATATATATATATATATATATATATATATATATATATATATATATATATATATATATATATATATATATATATATATATATATAATGAATCTTACGAATAGTGAACTTGTCATTTTTTTAGTATAATTGGTCCCTGTACTATTGTTGGGCTTCAAAGTTAGGAATAATAAATTTGAATGTTTTTTGGCAATTTTGCTCCTCATTTTTTAGCTATTTTGACACTTTTGGTCATTACAATCAATATTTTTATACTTTTTAGGATCCATTTAATATTTAAAGTTTGGCCACAAAACTTTAACGGTTTGACAACTTTGATCCATTTTCTAAAAAGTTGCTAATTCCTACCCCTTTAATTGTTTAGCCATTTTGACACTTCTGGTCCTTACAGTCAAAAGTTTTATATTTTTTTTCATAAAAACATGAAAAAAACGGTCTGTGGCAAAACACGGGCTTTTCATCCTTGCACTTTTTACGTCTGTCATAGTTATCGATTCGGAAACAACATTGAAAGCTTCTAGCCCCCGCGTAGCAGGGGTAACCTTTCTAGTTATTATTATTATTATTATTATTATTATTATTATTATTATTATTATTATTTCTATTATATTGTTTAGGATAAAATATATAAAAAAAACTCACTTTATTTTGGTCATTTTACGGTTTAATCATTATATTTTATTTTCGTCGATAGAAGTCATCAAATTTTGACATTTGTTTCTATACCAATTGGGATTCTATAACAATTTAAGGTCTTTGTTGTTACAATATAAATATAAAGTTTTGTCAAAATTTAATGGCTTTAGTGGAATATTTGGTGCCAAAGTTTAGTGTTAAAGATTTAGTATCACCACGCAAATTTGACAAATTTCTTTATTTTGATTGTTTTAACAAGGGTGTTAAATCAGATAATTATATGTGTTTTTATCCAACACAGTATAAAATATGATTTTTCTATATGATACAAACATGTCATATTTTTTACTTTTTAGTAACACTAAAATCATCCAATTAAAACTCGACATACACGACAAACACGACAAAACTAACTTTAAATAACCTTTAGCTTATGTAATTCATACTTAATCATACAAAAGAAATGGAAATAACAAACACAACATAAAATGACCATTTTTGCTAATATCGTGTCGAATTCAGAACACGAAAATGACCCAACCTGACATTGTGTTTATTAAACTAGACACAAACATGAATTCAAATTTTAATTTCGTCCCAATTTCATTTCATTTTATGTGTTTTGTCGTTCCATGTCATCAATTTTCACCCTTAAATTTATCATGTTGTAGCAGATCAAAGTGGTCAAAAAAGGAAAAAAAATATCAAACTTATACGAGTTTTAATAACGAAACCGAAATATAATGTTTAAACCACAAAAAAAAAGATAATATAATGTCTTGAGTTGTTTCTCTTGTAGTACTCTATGTGCCCAAGGATAGAGCTTGACTATTAATTAATCAAATAGATTAATTGAAATATTCCAGAAGCTCATGGAGAGCCTCATATAACAGTGAATCAGATAAGGATGAAACCCTAAAAGTTTGTATTCTTCTAGAATTCTATTTGCAGTTTATAAATATGCTACTAGGGGTGAATCCTAGAGGCTAATTATGCCTCCCATAAATTTATCCATACCTCTCCCTCTCTCTCTCTCTCTCTCTCTCTCTCTCTCTCTCTCTCTCTCTCTCTCTCTCTCTCTCTCTCTGGACAAAATCACAACCTTTCTCCTAATGGATGGTGAATTTTCTATTAACCGTCGAGGCTAATTATTCTTCCCATAAATTTGTTTCATCCTTTGGTTTTTGGTGTTGTGGGTCTAATTCCATTAGAGGGGTGCTACGTTGGATCCTTCATCCATAGCAATAAAATGAAAAGATCACAATCAAGCAACAAAGAGGTTAGTCGTTCTTTATTTTGTTGATTTTTAAAGTACTTTGTTATAACTAGTAAAAATTAGATTCTAGGATGCACGTACAGTAGGTATGTAACGTCCCAAATTTCAAACCAAAGTTTTCATTTAAAAATAAAAGTATTTATTCAAATTACAACTTCAAGAATCTAGATAAAAACCATTTGATTCAAAAACATTTATCAGATGATCGTTAAAAGTTACTATGTGCGGAAATCTCCAATGGATGCAATGTAGTTAGTCGTGCCCCTCCTTTAATATAAGAAAACCTGGAAATGGTTTAACCACAAACCATAAGCACAAAGCTTAGTGAGTTCTCCAAAATACCATATAACCATACGGGCCGTACCCACATTATATCAAGACCCACCCATCCAATCATCATGGGACCTGCCCAACATACAAATGGGCCCCACCCAACATACAAACGGACCCCGCCAAACACACAATGCAAGAGTCACAAAGAAGGCTAGCATCCTACATAGTATAGTGAGAAGACTCACCTGAAGTACTAAATAGAAGCTCAACAACTATTTCCGTTCTTCAAAATTAACCGTAGCAAAGAGCTCCACAGACAATTCTTGGAAAAGCGGCTCTTGTATTGAGAAAAGGTTGCGCCACCCGTTACATCTTAAAGTAAACACATCTCCCTCATATTGGTCTTGCCAATATCTTTCCAGTTCTGCCACCGTACCAACCCCATTAAGCCAAGACCAATCAATAACGGGTGCTAGAGCGAATTCCCTTTTGTATAGCCAACTCAATCTGTTCAAGTAGTTGTTCAACATCGATTATGGAACATTTTGCGGGAATTGATAAAACGGGTGTAGGCTAGAAACATCAACATTTTCTTGCTCTTTGGGAAATGCCCTTCTTGGTCCCATGATACCTGTAAAATTTAATAGCAAACCAACCCAACAAAACACCAAGATTAAGCAGTTAACCGAAAATAGAAAAATCGATTTCCCAGTTTTCATGTCGTGGGCATAGAAGCTCACGCCATTACTATAGTGTGATGCCAAAACTGCAATCGGTCTTTATGAGGACAAACCGAACTAAAATCAATGTTGGGGTTTGCTTAGGTTGTGATTCTAAGTCTAATAATCATACATGCAACAATAAATTCACTAAAAAGAGAACCAATTTAGACATTTTCTTCTTAAGAAAAAACCCTAACTTTAAATTCACAAAATTAGTAAAATTTACAGGATTAAAGTATGGGAGTCTTACCAATATCGAAGATGGAACACAAAATTGGGAAAACGTTGAAGAAAATCGGTGGAAAATCGAAGTGTGCGAACCGATGGCTTTTTCCGTTCGTGAGTGGGGTTAGTCAAATGTTTATCAGTTGATTAAAAAGGCTGGTCACCCCCATGTTTTTAAAACTCATGTCGTGAGCAATAGCTCTTACGTCGTAAGTGTCGATCTAATTAAAAATACGGGAGAATTTTGTTTACCATGTCGTGGTACTTAATACCATGTCTTGGTTTCGAGAAAATTTGGCCAAAAACTATATTTTTCCTTCTAAAAATTCTTACCACTCCTGAATTTAATCCCACACTTGATTTTGGAAATGTAAGATGACTAAGATTACTATCCTAAATTGCAAAAACAAATAAAACAAGAAGAAAAGAAAATGCTAACCGATCTCGGGTTACCTTCCGATAAACGCTTCTTTTTTCGGAGTCATGAGCCGGACTCCTTCCTACATTACGTTGTTGCGGTTGGGAGTGGGATCTCCCACTGCTCTTTTTACTCCTTCCATTTTCTTTTGTAGGCTTGAACCTATCTTATGTATGCTTTCTTGGACTTTTCTTTCTTTTTTTGAATGTTGCATGCTTCAAGATTTCTCTTAACTCCTTGAGTTTGTGCTTCCTTCGAGTTGTTCCCTTGGTTTTCAGCTAGCCCTTTTTTCCCATCTCCATAGTATCAACAATTTCCTCCTTTCTTTCATGATCATCCTCTTCATCATTTGAACTTAGCTCTTTCTGTCACAAACCTCTCCCTCTTGAATATTTGGTGTAGTAAAGGTGAAGACCTCAAAGATCATCGGTATCGAGGTTCTTGGTTTAGTGGGCTTGACTTGTTCTTTTGTTTTTTCTCTTGTTTGGAGCTATTATTCTTTTAATTTATCTAACTCTTCAAGCTCATTGTCTTCATCCATAAAGAACACTTTATTTTGAGCGTTAGCCTTCCCGAATTCTTCTTCAACTTCGAATGTTGTCTCTTTTTTTCCCACTCACAAGGTGAGCTTTGATTCACGAACATCTACCAAGGCTCGTGTGGTATTATGTAATGACCGTCCAAGGGTAATAGGTTGTAACGACCCAAATTTCACGCCCAAAAATTTCATTTATATTAAGTAGTTTGTAAAACATTTGTAGTAAAACGTCATACGATCATATCATTTCAATAAACATATCTCGTGTCTAAATACCCAACACATGAAAATAGTAATAGTGTCAGAGTACAATCCCAAAATATATCATAATGCGGAAACCAAAGTGTATGTGTATGATGTGCCGATACCGTGCCAACTCCTTCCCCTTCGCTGAAGAGGTACCTGAAACAAAACTGAAAACTGTAAGCACGAAGCTTAGTGAGTTCCCCCATGGTACCACATACCATACAATCATATCATATACATACTACCAGACATTTCTGGGGTGCCGACCTACCCATACTAGGGGTGTTCAAAAATATCCGCATCCGAAATATCCGATTCGAAAATCCGAAAATCCGATCCGAAATTATTCGAAATTTCGGATACCCGGATTTTCGGATATCCGAATTTCGGATATCCGATTTTTCGGATTCGGATACGGATAGTGAATTTATAAAGTTTCGGATATTTCGGATATCCGATATCCGAAAAAAATAAATTTTCTTTATTTTTTAATATTTTAAAATGAGAAATTAGAAACATTGACATGCTTAATGGACTAATGTTCCCCACCATTTTCAACTTTTTCATGACCAGTCTTTCCAAACTTTTATTGCAAACCTTTCCATTTACAATCGTTATATATTTGTTTGTTATAATCTTGGTTCGTTGGCTTATAATAAAAAACTATTAAGTAAATGCTACATATATTTATTTGTTGCTATCGATATTCATCTATGTCGCAAGATTTAACATAGTTGCTATTATTAATTTTAAGAGTTGCAGTGATTTTATGGATCTGATGTTCAGATGTGGATATTTATTTAAAATTAATAAAATTCGGATATCCGGTTTAATATCCGAATCCGTATCCGAAATTTTGGATATACGAAATATCGGATACAGATTCAGATATCAAAAATCAACTATCCGAATTTATCTGTATCCGAAATTTCGGATATCCGGTTTTGAACACCCGTAACCCGTACGGCCATTCTGGGGTGCTGACCTACCCGTGTCAAGCCATTCTGGGGCGCTGACTTACCCGTGTCGAGCCATTCTGGGGTGCTGACTACCCATCGGTCCTAACAACCGAACCTCGGGGACTGGTCCCCTCCTACTACCTCTATCGTTTATAACATACAAGCCAGCATACAAACATATCATCACATATTGTCAGACGTATCTGGGGTTTCTAACTACCCTTCGGTCCATACAACATATCATGCTAGCATATAACATATCAGGTAGTAGCAAACCCAGATGATATCACAAAGACAATCACCTAACATACGAACCCTACTGGTGGGCCGACATTGTAGCCGTAGACCCACTGCTACTGGAAGGTAACTCACCTCGAAGTAGCTACTGATCTGCGCGGGAATTATCTGTCTACTGCTGCTGCTCCGGAAATCCTCCGGTTGTAATTCCCACGAAACACTCAATCAAACACTGCTAACCACCCTTAGGGTAAAATGACCATTTTACCCCTAACTAAGTCAAAAGTCAAAGTCAAAGTCAACTTCCAGTTGAACCGACTCGCCGAGTTGGCTCGCTAACTCGTCGAGGCCCTATCTGGTCGATTGTCCTCACTCCCTACCCTACTCGTCGAGTTAGGCATGACTCGACGAGTTCTCCTTCCATACAAATATCCAATAGTCCTTCATTCGACTCGCCGAGTTGTATAAACAACTCGTCGAGCCCATCTTCATTTGATGAACACTCTGGTCGGTGACTCGCCGAGTTGTATGAACAACTCGTCAAGTATGTTCTTGAGGCAAGAAGGTTGCCTTGGACTCGCCGAGTCAGAGCATTGACTCGTCGAGTTCCTCCATTACTGATTCTGGCTTCCGATTCACTAATCCCACTTATAGCTCACTGATCCCACTCGGCATAACTCAAAAGGGGAAAAATCGGGGACTCGCGAATCGACTCGCCGAGTCCGAAGAACGACTCGCCGAGTCGCATGCATGCAATTACTATATACTCGATTCTGCTTGAATCCAGTGCATTCCATTCATGGATCTGGGTTCTTAGGGCTTGAATATAACGTAACGTTTCCAACTTTACGTATAAATAAACAGAAATGAAGGTTTTAGGGCTCAAAATGCACTAAAAGAGTAGATCTAGGGCTTCCATGCAATATGGCTCCATAAAGGCAGTAGATCCGAGCTCCTAGAGCCCAATCATGCCTAGATCTGAAGTCCCTTAACACTATAAGCTCATTACTCAATGATCAAGACTAGAAGAGGCCTTAAAATGACTATCATAAGCTCTTAACGAGATAATAATGAAGGAACATAGAGGGTTTCGAGTCTAATACCTCTAGAAACTCTGAAATGGCACAAAGATTTCGGATCTTCTTCCTCTCCTCTTGATCTACCTTCTTCTTCTCTCCAAAACTTCAAGGAATTGCACCAAAAGCACTCAAATTACCAAAAGAGGGGTTAGGGCTTCGAGAGGGAGTGTTCTGGACGCAATGGGGGCCGTGATAAGGCACAAAACGATGTTTAAATAGGGTGCAACCCTTTGAAATTAGGGTTTCTTCCAGACTGGCGGACTCGCCGAGTCCAGGATATGGACTCGTCGAGTCGCCAACTTAAACATGCTCGAAATCTCGACCCTACTCGATGAGTCGGGCCTATAACTCGCCGAGTTCCAGCTAAAAATGCAAAAATACTTATTTTTAGTTTAAATTACATACCAGGAACCAGGTGCTACAAATCTCCCCCACTTATTTTTGACTTCGTCCTCGAAGTCTGCCGCTGGCTCCTGGAAAAGCTCGGGATAGAGCTCCATCATCTCTTCTAACGGTTCCCAAGTCCACTCCGAACCCTTCCGGTGCTGCCATTGCACTAGGAATGGCAATGGGGCGGGTTCGGGGCGGGGCATGGATTCCCAAACCCGCCCCGATAACTTTCGGGTATCTTATCGGGGCGCCCCATTGGGTTTCGGGTTTCCCTGTCGGGTTTCGGGTATCTTATCGGGTTTACAACAATTGATAACGAAATCTTTATTCTCTTTTAGGGTACCCCAATGTCTTATAAAATATACATGTTCTAGCAACTCTTTTAAATTAAAAACATGATGCATCACTTTAATAAAATAAACTGGACGTTATATTAAAAATTATTTGATTTAAGTTTTGTTTAATACGTCAAAACACATAAAAATGATCATTAACACCAGATTGTTAATAACTAAAAAAATTGTCCACAATAAGTATTTTATATTTGAACGCGTACAATTAACAGCAAAAATTTTTCAACATTATATATATATATATATATATATATATATATATATATATATATATATATATATATATATATATATATAATCGGGGCGGGGCGGGTCGGGGCGAGGATAACCCACTCCCTGCCCCGAACCCGATAAAAAACCCGATAACGACCCGTTACCCGACCCGAAATGATCGGGTTTCGGGTTTCCCCATCGGGTTCGGGCTTTTTTGCCATCCCTACATTGCACCTTTACTAGCTCCACCCGCTTGTTCCTCAGATCCTTCGACTTCCTGTCAAGGATCGCTACTAGCCGCTCAATGTAATTCAGGTTGTCATCAACTTGAATATCATCTAAAGGCACCACCGCTGAGCCGTCCACTAGGCACTTCCGCAGCTGAGAGATGTGGAAAGTGCTGTGGATCTGACTGAGTTCGGCTGGCAGATCCAGCCAGTACGCCACCTTGCCCACCCGGGCTATAACCCTGAACGGTCTGATATACCGTGGGCCCAACTTGCCCCGCTTCCTGAATCGGATGACGCCCTTCCATGGTGACACCTTCAGGAGAACCATATCCCCAACCTAGAATTCCAGGTTTGATCGACGCTTATCGGCGTAACTTTTCTGCCGACTCTGAGCGGTCTGAGGCTTACTCCGCACCTGCTGAATCCTCTCGGACGTCTTGAGCACCACTTCGGTGCTCCCCATGACCCTTTGGCCAACTTCGCCCCAACATATAGGGGTCCTGCACCTTCTCCCGTACAACATCTCGAAGGGAGGACGGTCAATACTCGCATGATAGATGTTGTTGTATGAGAACTCAGCTAGAGGAAGATAGGTATCCCAACTACCACCGAAGTCTAGCAGGCATGCCCGCAACATATCCTCAAGAGTCTGGATGGTCCGCTCACTCTGACCATCTGTCTGCGGGTGAAAGGTGGTGCTAAAATGTAGACGAGTGCCCAACTTGTCATGAAACTTCTTCCAAAACCTGGAAGTGAAACGCACATCCCTATCTGAAATCACTGATACCGGCACCCCATTCCGCGCCACTATCTCCCTGATATAGATGTCGGCCAACTTTTCAGCCGATATGCTCTCTTGAATCGGAATAAAATGGGCGCTCTTGGTCAATCGATCCACGATTACCCATATCGAATCCACTCCTCGCGCGGTCATGGGAAGCTTCGTGATAAAATCCATCGTAATATCTTCCCATTTCCACAACGAGATATCCAACGGCTGCATCTTCCCATGTGGTCTCTGATGCTCGGCCTTGACCTTCCTGCAGGTCAAACACCGCTCCACATACCAAGCCACATCTCGCTTCATGTAGGGCCACCAATAGTCTAAACGAAGATCCCTATACATCTTCGTTGCCCCAGGATGAATGGAGAACCGGAATTTGTGCGCCTCCTCCATCAAGACCTGGCGCACGCCTCCATGATATGGCACCCACACCCTACGGTGTAGTGTCAATAATCCTTGGCTGTCATAATCGAAGGAGGAAACCTGACCCATTATGCGCTCACTCTTCCGGTGTTCCTCCTTCATGGCCTCCTGCTGGGCTTCCCGAATCTGCTCCAATAGCGGAGTCACCACTGTCATCCGCATGCAAATATCCCTAATCGGCGCTGCCTTGCGGCTAAGCGCATCGGCCACCACATTGGCCTTCCCCGGGTGGTAAAGGATCTCACAATCATAATTCTTTACCACGCCAAGCCACCGACGCTGCCTCATGTTCAGATTCGGCTGGTCCATGAGATACCTCAGGCTCTTGTGGTCCGTTTAAATGGTACACCGAACCCCATAGAGGTATGTTGGATTAATGTCTAAGTCCATAACTATAATTGGTAAGACTTGACCCGACTCGGCATGGTCCATTTGGGTTGCATACCATCATGCACTTGAATGAGAGAAATAAGACACTTATGGTTATTAATATATTATAAGTTCTAGTATATTAATAATAAGAATAATAAGATTATTTAATTAGTATTGATCAAGAATTAATCTAGGATTAATTAAGTGATCAAAAGAAGACTAATTAAATATATGGGTTGATTGTGTAAATCATCCATACTTGTATAGTGGGCTAATGCTCCATGGATAATCAAGTTGGGCTAAAACCCATAGGATGGTCCATGGATGCTCCATGGTGTATTTGTACCCATGGATCCAAGGAAATGGAAAGCCATGACAATTAAGAGTTTACCCTAATTGTGTAACTATATAAGCATCTTATTATTGAGGAAAAATCGGCCACTAGAGATAGTGAAGAAAGGGCTAGCCGATTTTGAAGAGTGTAGATTTCTCTCAAGTCATTCCAAGTGTTTTGATGATTGTGATTCCATTTGAGGTGTCACACTTGGGGCACTAGGCACTCTAGCTTCATGAAGACATTCTACATCAAAGAGGTATGTATTCTATCTTGTTACATTCATAGTTTTTGTATGCTAGATTAGGATAATACCTTGGATGTTCTTATTTGCATGTATAATAGAGAAAACATAGATCCAAGGTATTTAGGGTTGCATGTACACTTAGGAAGTGTTAGAATGCTAAAAACCCAACAGTGGTATCAGAGCCACGGGTTGTTTTCTGTTATATTGATGCAAATATTTTATTTTTTTTTTCAAAGTTGAAAAAAAAAGAAAAAAAACATGAAGTTTGTCAAATTTTAAAATAATTACTTGTTCTTGTGAAAAACTAATTATTTGTAAAATTTGAATAATTTGCTTTATGAGTTGAATTAGGTCAAATTTAATAAAAGATAAAATAATATGATTATTTTATTAGTTTTAAAAGTTTGATCTAAAAAGTTTTATTTTTTTGAAACCTCCATAAGTTATGGATTTGAAAAGGTTTTAAAAAAAAATTGATTCAAAGTTTTTTTGGAGTTACAAAATTTGGTGTTAATGTTTTAAAGGATTACATAACTTAAGAATAAGTTATGGATCACCAAAAGTTTTTTGTGTTATCTTGTTTTATGAGTGAATTTAAATTAATGATGAAAATTATGTGATAGTTGGTTTTAATCCAAATTAATCTAAGAATTGATTCTAAAATGTGTTTTTGTAACTTGTCCTCAAGTTATATGAAAAGTCACATTTAAGAATCATAAAACTCATAAAAATTGGCAAAGGTTACAAAAATGAAGAGTCTAGTTCTAATTAAATGGTTTTATGACTCCATAACTTGTCCTCAAGTTATGGAGGACCAAGAGTCTCTTCATTTAATAAAAAAAAAAGTGTAACCTTAATTAATTTCATAAGTTATAAAATAAAGAAAAGTTAATTCTTTTATTAGTTTAAAGTCTTCCATAACTTGTCCTCAAGTTATGGAACTTGAAGAGTTTTTGGATTAAAACTACTTTAAACACATAAGTTATGGAATTAATTAGTTTTGAATAGTTTCAAAACTTGCCCTCAAGTTTTGGAATTTTAAAAGTTTTCAAGTATGAATACTTTAATTCCAAGTTGGCCCTTAGAATTTTAAAGAGTTAAAATTCAAACCTTATACTTTATAATATTATAAGTTAATAATATATATATGTATAAGAGTAAAGTCAGTCTTACCGCTAGTACGCCTCATTCACGAAGCGGGTCTATAAGGTGGGTATAAGGTTGTTGCCTATAAAATGGCAACTTAATGGGTGTCCACTCTCACCCACCGCTTGCTTGACTGGTGGAGGGTCGTTAGCCGAACGGGTTTGACAGGACTAGAATTCTCCCTTCATTAAAAGTATTAATGATAATACTAAGTAACTAAACTCTTAATAATACCCAATCTTAGTTACTTAGGAAAAATGTGAATAAGGTGCTAATCCATGAAATTACACTTTGCACTTTGTTTAAGTCGTTAGTGGAGCGTGTGTGGTTAACCGGCACACTAACTTGGACTTAACAAGGTAGGTAAAGGGTGACTTAATATTTATCATAGTATCGATGGAGCGTGTGTGGTTAACCGGCACATCGATTGAGGGGTAAACACTTAAGGGTACCAAGTGATTTGCATGGTTACTTCACACCTTGTTTTGTGATCCTCGGCATCCCAGTCACAAAACCTGAAGGGCACACTCGAGATTGAAACATGCCTTTGAACAGTTCAATGAATCTCAAAGATCTAGGAGTTTCAAAACCAATTAAAACCTAATAATACATTTCGTTTATCTTGGTGGAAATTGGTGAATCGTCATTCACCTACCTTCAAATATTTTATAGCTTGGATTACGGCATACCTCTTCTAAGTTATAAAATAGTTTGTTGGGTCCTAGCCTTAATATTTCATATTGGGTGTCATATTAAGGACTTTAAATCAACTATCTTGAATATCTCCCAAAAGATGTCTGGTTTAGACATTTATGATCTTCCAAATCTCTTGAAACAAGCTTTCCTAATGAAGATGATGTCCCATGGATATCATACTTCTTCACCCCTTCAATTATTCTCCCCAACCCACAAGTTCTTGAAAAATTTAAGGTCACTCAAGCCCTATTGGCAAGGCAAGGTCTAGGTGTGATCACATCTTGGAGATGTAGTCACATATTGACAAGCCGGGAGAGTTGGGTGTCAAAGTCTTGAGAAAGTTGGTGGTTCAATCACTTTCTAAGTCACATAGTGAGTTCCTTTGGGACACCTATGTAATAGACTATGACAAGACCCTTAATGATCTTATCTATTTGTTAAGATCAACTTCCTTAAAACTTGATGGACATTGACAATAGTGACACAGGAAATCCCGGAAAGCATTCTCTTCCCAATGGAAAGGGATCGGCTATAGTCAACTCGGTTGACCAAATGGTAAAGAGAAAAGCTAAGTCTGTGATAGTCCTGTGTACCATTATCAAAGGGTCCATATGTTTGTATTGCCAAAGAAAGGGCATTGGTTGCGAAGCTGCCAAATTTACCTAAGGATGTTAAAGTCAATAAGTTTGACTCTACTTCAGGTAAAATCCACTATCTAACTCTGTTAAGTTTCTATTCTGAGATTCTTGATACATGATGTGACCGGGTCGCATGGTGATGGTTTAAGAATCAAAGGAAAGTGAAGAAACTTAAAGGAAGAATATGCTGAATCTGATCGCATAGATGGATTTCTATCGCATAGTTTGAAAAATCGGATTCTTGAGCTACTTCTTAGGAGTTATGAGATATTGCTTAGGAATAGATAACAACAAGTTTTCATATGGATTGTAAGGATAGTTTTTCCGCAAAGTTTTAAAATAAAAAAGAAAATTTTTGATTTTATTTATTTTAAAATATCCTTACAATGGCATTTGGAAAGAAAATTGTTGCTTATAAGATTCCATTAACAGCAAGAGTGGAAACATGAAATTGATTCTTTCATTTGTGGTAATGTCTAAATTTACCAAATAAGGAAAGATTCTCATCACCCAAGTTTCAAGTGGACCGGAACTTGGAATCATGCAAGTTGTATAGCATGATGAATGAGAACTTTCAAGTTTTGGAAAAATTAAGACTAATTACTTGTTCACATGGATGTGTGAGTCAAGTAAAGGACTTAGGGATCGAGTACACATTCTTGTGCACTGATTAAGTCCACCACAAAAGATCGATAAGAAGAATCAAATTAGGCAGAAGGATAAAAGTTTCTCAAATCTGAAAAGATGGGAGAGTACTTTAGTATCATTTTTGTGATCATCTTAATGATTAAGAAACCATATCACAATTAGTTCTCTAAGGAAATCTTAGTGCATTCTTATGACTAAGAAGAGGAACTTGAATTGTTGAAGTGGTTAAATCAAGAAGATGAGTCATACTTCGTTCCAATACAAGTCTTAGAGTCATACTCCAAGATTGTAACTTGGGTGACATGTCTCAAAAGAAGGTTTAAAACACTTGTCAAATGTAAGAGTAAAAGTTTTTCTACTCTTGTACATTTGAAATTGGTAAGTTGTGATGTTTTGGATAAAACAAAGACCAACTTAGGCCAATTGGGTAAAGTGTTTTTCTTGATTAGAATCCACACTATCTCTTGGATATTTGACAAGGGAGTCTTATAGGTCAAGAGGACAGTGGGAGTCTTAAAGGTCTTGAAAGTCTCAAGAACTAATCAAGAATAAAACCTGAAGTTCTTCACTAGCACACGACTTGAGGTTTATAACCTATCGTGTTGACTTATTCTGTGCCCATTCCAGTTAAAGTTGGCTTTGCATATGAGTTCTTAGAGTTCTCAATTAGTTGCATAACAACTTGGAAGCAATGGCAGGCCCTTGAGCTGCCAGGTGGCAAGAAATTAAGATTGAGTTCAGTCCATATGAGTTTGGATTTGTCATTATCCTTGTCTTGTGACTATGATTTTGACAATTCACATGGATAAGAACACATACACCAGTAAATCTAAGTGTCATAAGGTTTCTCTCCGATTCATGAAAATGATGGTGAGGAAACACTTTCACTAAGTAGATTTTAGCTAGATAGCAATTGTGATATTTGCATTCTCAAAGTCGTTAGTGGAGCGCGTGTGGTTAACTGGCACACTAACATGGACTTGTGAGAAGTGGCAAAAAGGTCTAAACATTATGATTACGGCATCCCTCTTCATAATTGTTTAGATACACAAGTGTGCTATCTAAGGGAAGGTGTATGATTTTGATAAAGTCTTATCAAAACAATCTAGTATCAGAAATCTGAACTTTGGTAAGAAAGTCAATAAAGTATTGATTTCTAGAAGTCCAGCTGATTTCTGGGTACATGTCAAAGCTAATGGGAGCATAAGTGATATGCTAATAATCATCATGTTAGTGGGAGCATGATAATTATGATAAGTATTGCAAGCTAGCAATGTTAATTATAGAAAACAAAAGGTTTCAATTGGGAAAAAGTTGTTTTGCTATAATTAAGGGAGAGGAAATTATGCTTCATCTCAAATCTATAAGCTTAGATCATGAGGTTTTAATCATTTAGTCAAGGATATATATATGAATTTCATGTTGGAATGACTCAACATAAGGAAATTCTGTATATGAGTCCATTATTTGCGTTCTAAAATTCGATTATGATTACGGCATCCCTCTTCATAATCTGAATTATGAGAACTTGGCAAATTGAAATGGAAATGTTATAGCAAAAGACTGGTTTAGTCTTTATGTGAGACATCATGAATCGTGTCCCATATGCTTCGGATATAGGATCGATTACATGTGCTATAATCATCCGTTCTAAAATTTTCAAAAATGCCTGGGGCATTAAGAAGGGAAAAGGTTTAGAACTGGATATGACTAAAAGGATTAAACAATTGTCGAGGACAATCTAAGGTTTACCAAAGATTGGTTACTCAAGGACAATTGGAAGTATAGTGATAATTCTGGAAGGACCATATTGACATAATCTGTAAGGAGGCAACTCTTGTTCAGAAGTGATAGTCAAAATGGAATCTGGAAATGTTTCAAAGTTAGAATTTTTCAATCTGTGTAAGATTAAGGAAACTTAATGCAAGAAGGATATTTCCAAGGAACTGATCTCCTTTGGAATGCTCTGTAATGTTTGTTGTCAAGTCTTTATGACTTTGTGCATAATAATTACAAGAGGATCAATGCATATAAGTTTAGAATCTAACAGATTTCAGTAAATGGCATGAATTTGGAATTCTTGCATTTGCAGTAAGCATTTGGGAGTGTGAAAAGAGAATCATTTGAAGTAATGTTCAATTGATCTAGTTCAAAAAGTAAAGATCATAGACAAACATAGTATGCATACTTGGTGTATGGCATGACTAGTGTTTAGAAAACATAGTGTACATGCTTGGAGCATGGGAAAACTATTGTTTTAAATTCAAGAATAAAGTTGATAGCTGAAACAGTATACAATGAATAATGTGTAATCATATGGTGATAAATAAAAGGTGTTTTATTTATATTCATAAGTTCTGAGACCATATTGGATTCTATTATTATTGTGTTTCACTTTGCATGTTTTGACTTCCCGAATAAACTGGGTTATTCTTCCGGAATGACTAAGTTATTCAAACCATCCACAGTCGGTCATATGTTGGAAGTAGATATGAATTAAGACTGTCATGATGGGTTGTAGAGGTCTAAGGTGTTGGACAAGGCTACAACAATCATGAGTGCTCATAAGTTCTGAGTATTGGATTCAACCCGCGCTCGTTGGAATCACTTCATGGATTTTATCACGAGTGATCATGAGACGATAATATCTTATATTCTTCAAACCTAGAGATATGAGTTGTTACTATGAGTTGATAGTACATTGATTGCACGAAACCGCATTTGGTAACTCGGTGCTATAAAATGTGCTTTTGAGTATGATTCAACAAGTAGTAGAACAAGCCATATGAGTCGAAGTTTATCCGTTCCTTTTACCTTCGGGATAAAAGTGATATCTGTGGGCCCCTCGATGATTTGATGATGACAAATGGAAGTGCTCGGCCGGGCCAGGACTGATTTGATTTGTTCAATTAGTCAGTCGTCATAAATCGGAAATCGGGAAACAACAAATGGACAGAGAGAATGATTATAATCCATGTCTCAGTCCATATGATATCTAGAATGGAGGAATATATGATCCCTTATCTAATGGACAAGTCACTGACAAAGGTCAGAGTTTATCTACAAGGTCAGAGTTCGACAGAAGCTTTTGAGAGCTACGATTGCCAGTTGGTTCCTGAAGTCATACGCAATAATAGTTTTAGACTTATCCAAGTGGGAGACTGTTGGATTAATGTCTAAGTCCATAACTATAATTGGTAAGACTTGACCCGACTCGGCATGGTCCATTTGGGTTGCATACCATCATGCACTTGAATGAGAGAAATAAGACACTTATGGTTATTAATATATTATAAGTTCTAGTATATTAATAATAAGAATAATAAGATTATTTAATTAGTATTGATCAATAATTAATCTAGGATTAATTAAGTGATCAAAAGAAGACTAATTAAATATATGGGTTGATTGTGTAAATCATCCATACTTGTATAGTGGGCTAATGCTCCATGGATAATCAAGTTGGGCTAAAACCCATAGGATGGTCCATGGATGCTCCATGGTGTATTTGTACCCATGGATCCAAGGAAATGGAAAGCCATGACAATTAAGAGTTTACCCTAATTGTGTAACTATATAAGCATCTTATTATTGAGGAAAAATCGGCCACTAGAGATAGTGAAGAAAGGGCTAGCCGATTTTGAAGAGTGTAGATTTCTCTCAAGTCATTCCAAGTGTTTTGATGATTGTGATTCCATTTGAGGTGTCACACTTGGGGCACTAGGCACTCTAGCTTCATGAAGACATTCTACATCAAAGAGGTATGTATTCTATCTTGTTACATTCATAGTTTTTGTATGCTAGATTAGGATAATACCTTGGATGTTCTTATTTGCATGTATAATAGAGAAAACATAGATCCAAGGTATTTAGGGTTGCATGTACACTTAGGAAGTGTTAGAATGCTAAAAACCCAACAAGGTAATGCCGCCAAATCTTGAGGGCGAAGACCACTGCCCCCAACTCTAAATCGTGTGTCGGGTAATTCGCCTCGTGAGGCTTCAGCTGCCTCGAGGCATAAGCAATGACATGCCCTCTCTGCATCAATACCGCGCCCAAACCTAAAATAGACGCGTCACAGTATACCACAAAATCCTCTACGCCCTCTGGCAGGGCTAAGATTGGCGCCTCACACAACCTCTGTCTCAGAACCTCAAACGCTGCCTGCTGCTCAGGCCCCCATTGAAAGACCACAACTTTCTTGGTCAACCGTGTCAGGGGTACGACTATCTTGGAGAAGTCCTGAATGAATCTCCGATAGTAGCCTGCTGATCCCAGGAAACTCTGAATCTCGGACGGAGACTTCGGAACCTCCCACCTCATCACAGCCTCCACCTAGGCCGGATCCACCGAAATCCTATCCTGGTTGACAAGGTGTCTGAGAAACTGCACGTCGCGCAACCAGAACTCACACTTGGAGAACTTAGCGTATAAGGTCTCCCTCCTCAGGGTCTCCAACACCTCTCGTAGATTCCCCTCGTGCTCCTCCTGCGTCTTGGAATAAACCAAGATGTCGTCAATGAAAACTATCACAGACCGATCCAACATCGGTCTGCACACGCGGTTCATGAGGTCCATGAATGCGGCAGGGGCATTGGCGAGCCTAAATGGCATCACCACGAACTCATAATGGCCATAGCGCATCCAAAACGCGGTCTTCTGCACATCCTCCTCTCTGACCCTCATCTGATGATAACCCGAACGCAAATCGATCTTGGAGAACCAAGATGCTCCATGTAACTGGTCAAAGAGATCATCAATCCTCGGGAGTAGGTAACGGTTCTTCACCGTTACCTTGTTCAGCTCCCGATAATCTATGCACATACGATGCGACCCGTCCTTCTTCTTCACAAACATAATCGGGGCTCCCCAGGGTGAACTACTCGGTCTAATGAATCCCTTGTCTAACAGCTCATGCAACTGTGTAGACAACTCCTGCATCTCGGGAGGAGCCAATCGATATGGTGCCTTGGCTACTGGAGCCGCACCAGGGACTAGGTCGATCCTGAACTCTACCTGTCGCTCTGGAGGTATTCCAGGAAGATCCTTTGGGAACACATCAGCATAGTCTCGTACCACCGGAATCTTCCTCACCGTCACCTCACCCGACTCCCGGGTATCCATAACATACGCGACATATCCCGCACAACCCTGCTAAAGGTAGCGCCTAGCTCTCGCTGCTGAACATACTGTGGGTCCACACTGTGGCATCTCGCTGTGAATCACCAACTCTCCCCCACTCGGGGTCCTGATCCGCACCAGCTGCTGTGGGCAATCTATCACCGCCCCATTAGGGCTCAACCAATCCATGCCTATAATCACCTTGTTCCCACGCAACGGAATGGGAACCAAATCCACCAAGTAGCACTCCTCAAACAACCTTAGGACACAATCTCTGAACACTGATGATGCTCGCACCGATCGATCGTCAGTAATCTCTACCTCCAAAGGGCAATCCAACATGCCCGAAGACTCAGTAAACCTCTTGCTAAGCACAAGAGAAACAAACGATCGGGTGGCACCCGAGTCAAACAACACCTGAATTGGGATACCGTTCACATGGAATGAGCCTAACGCATATACACAGAGCACATATCAATATCATAACATCATGAAAATAAAATAGAGGGAAAGAATTATACCTTCACCACATCAGGTGCGGCGCGTGCTTCCTCGGTAGTCAGCTGAAATGCCCGGCTCCTCACCACTGGAGCCTCTGCCTTACCCTGCCGGCCATTAGTGATCCGCAAGGTCGCTGGAGCTGGCGCATTCACTGGCGCTGATGCTGTTATCAACCGGGGGCAGTTGGCCTTCTTGTGGCCCCTCTGGTTGTAGTGGAAACATAACAACTCAGACGTCTGAATAACCGAGTGTCACACCCCAAAACCAAGAACGGCGGAAACATTCTGGGAAGGAGGACGTCATGTAAAGTATCACAACACAGTAAAAGTAAGCAAGCAAACAACATCATCCATTGCATTAAATATATAAGTTTAATACAAGTGTGGTCTGTATAGTTATAGTCACCAAAAATAATGTAAATCAAAATAATAAGATTAGTCTTGGATGCGCTCCATCTTCTGAAAAGCTGGCATCGGTACCTGTCTACTGATGACCTGAGAATACAAGTTATTTTGAAAGAGTTTATCAGCATTAAGCTGGTGAGTTCATAAGTATTTTAGTGTCGGTGTTTGTTATCAAAACGTTTGAACATGTCTTAAGTGTAAGTTCGTAAAATGCATGTAAATGTTTGTAAGTGTTTGTAAAAGTTTGAATCTCTCAGAAAATCCTATATTTTATATTAAAGTAGCTTTCTACCAAGGCTTAACTGTTTTGTATGTTCGTTTGTTGTAAAAGTGTGTAATTTCCCAAGTGTAACTATCATTAACAAAATATAGTTTGTACATTAATGTTTAAGTGAATTAATCACTAAATATATGTAAGGGGTAAATTATTGTAGTAATGTAGTGTTGTATTATAGGAACTACTGTTGTACTAACTACCTTAAACCAGATTTATATTAAGGTATTATGTGATTTGATTGTACCATACTATCGACTGGTAACAACGACATACGAATAGTCGTAAAAACGGAATGAAGTTTGGCACACGCAGACCTGCAGGTCCGACTGTAGCTAGCAGCAAGGTGTAGGATAGTCAATCCAGTATAGATCTATACGCAAACTCATGCTCTCCCTCCAAGAGAATTATGGCTACAACTCGGGCCATGACATTTAAGGCATGCTCCGATATAGTGGATCACAATTGTTAACGTATTCATGTATAGGTAATGTAATGTTACTTGTTCTAGTATCGTTGTACATGTTCTCTTCCTAGTATAGTTGTATATGTTCTTCTTCTAGTATAGTTGTATATGTTCTTCTCCTAGTATAGTTGCATATGTACTCATAGTAATGTAATGTATATGTTCTCATAGTAATAAGTATTGACTCATGAATGAACTGACTCATTGATCTAGCAATAGTATAAGTATGATCCTGTGCTACCCCGATGGTAGTCTAATAATGATGTAACTAGTACGCATGAATATGGAAGCACTTTTATGTCTATATGTACACATGATATATAATTAATATTTAAACGACCTTCGGACGAGTACCCGATATCCTATCAGACCACATCCAAATCGAGGAAAAGGAAACAAGGTGGATAGCCTTCCTAAGTCTTTTAAACATTACTTATATAACTATACATATACGGGCATGCAATTTATAAGAAGTATAACAAAGTTTAAATAAAAGTATTTGATAAGTAAGAGAGTTTGTAAAGCAGTTTAAAGTAAAACAGTTTGAACAGTAATAAAATCATTGGTTTTATAGTTATTAATCACATGTGATTGATGTAATAACTATAAGTATTTAACTTGTATCCCCCCCCCCCCAATAAAAGCATTTAAAACATTTAAAAGTATTTCAAAGGTTAATTAAAGGGGTATGAACTCACTTGTGGTGAGTGGATTGGATTGGAGTGTCAGACACTGTGTTAGGTGGCAAACGGAGACTTGTACACACGCACGAGCCTAGTTATCATATAATGAGCATGTATATAACTAATTAGCCAAATAATAACTAATAAATTTAGTTGGGAAGTCTTGATCATGTAAACACCTTGTATAGGTGGTATAAGTCTTAAGGGTTGCATCTAAGTTGTTGTTGGACAAGGCTAAAGGGGTTTAAAGTTCCCTAGGACCTTGTATATGTGTTTACTCTTCAATAAACTCCACATAAGGAGTTTACGGTTGTAAACCCTTGAGTTTACGGCCGTAAGCTCTCAAACATGTTTACATAATTTGTTTTGAAGTGCTACTTGGTTTCTAGAATAAGTTCTACTTGGTGGTTTGATTCTTGGAAGGGTTTATGGCATAGAAACACTCCTTTGAGGAGTTTACGGCCCCAAGGCTAATTCCTTTGGAGTTTATGGCCGTAAACTCCCTTGGAATTAGAGATGGCAACGGGGGCAGGGAACACAAGGGACCTTAATCTCCATCCCCATCCCCAAATCCTCTTTCCAATCCCCATCCCCATCGGGGAATATAAATAAAACCCCATCCCCACCCCAACGGGGACTGGGGATCCCCAACGGGGAAATGGGGATTTCTTTATCTCTTTTAACATGTAAACTTTTACGTGAGAAAAAACTCTATATTTCAGTTTTACCAACATAAGTTTAAAGATTTTATAAAATATATAAGTACCCATAAATTGCATAAAAAATATAAATAAATTTTCTACTAAAGTTAAATACATACATGAAAAATCAAGTAGAAAAAAATTATCAGATTGATATTTAAGGTAAAATAGATCAACCAAAGAGAAATATATATATATATATATATATATATATATATATATATATATATATATATATATATATATATATATATATATACACGAGTTTAAATTAGATAAAAGAAAAAGCAAAAGGTATAATTTCAACCAAGTAATTACTAATGAGTTAGGTTACTTAGATCAAATTTTATGTATTATAAACTATACTATAAATATACGTTATGTATTATTTTTATATATTAATATATGTCGGGGGCGGGTCCGGGTCGGGGATTAAGGGTATCCCCATCCCTATCCCCATCCCCACTTTTTTTATTCGGGTATTCCCCATCCCCGTCCCCATCCCCGGTCAACTTGGGGATTCCCCAGTCAAAACGAGTGCGGATTTCGGGTTCCCCATTGGGTATGGGGCTTTTTGCCATCCCTACTTGGAATGATGTTTTTGATACTTTCAAGTCCCATACTCACATAGGATATATTCTAGGCAATTATTTAAGGCAAATGAAGACCCTAGGCACACTTTGGTGCCCTTTATTGATGTTCACGGCGCAAGAATATTACTAGGGCCGTAAACTCACTTTGGGGAGGTGCCTTTGATGTTTTAAAGTCCACAAATTAGCTAGGATCAAATAGGGTTTAATGTCCAAGGCTTTAGGAGTGATTAACACACTCTTTGGCCCTTGATTTTGGAGTTCACGGTCCAAGAACTTCTTGGGCCGTGAACACCCTAATCTTGGTGTTTTTGATTGTTTTCTAGTCCTAAATATACTTACAAATAAGCCTAAGTCCGTCACTTATCATGGGGAAAAGACTAGGTAGCATTTAAGCCTCATATTGGAGTTTACTCTCCAAGAACGTTCTTGGGCGGTAAACTCCCGAATCTCACAGATTTGATATGTAAACTAAGTTATTAAGCACATAATAAGCATTATAAGACAACTAGAGAAGTGTACTCACGATTTGGGGCGAAAACCCAAAGATCCGTGAGAGAGAAAATGGCTTTTCTCTAGTTGGAAATGCGAATAATGAATGAATTTGGTTCAGAATTCTATTTATAGTCCTGAGATATTTTTGGCAGAAAATATTTTTATTCTCAAAATGATTTCTAATATAACAGAGTGTTGGAATAACAGTGTTGCACAAAACCCTAGTGCATCCACTCTCCTGATATTTCCTGAAGTGTAAACCCTGAAGTACTCAAACTTATACGGAAAAGTCTGAAAATTAACTATGACTGTTATAACTTCTATTGAAATGATATTGTGTGTACATAATGGAAATTTCGGGTTGTCACATCATTCCCCCGTTAGAAGGAATTTCGTCCCGAAATTAGAATTTAAGCAAATAAGAAGTTACAAATAACTTAAGCGAAAAGATGAGGGTATTTTAGTTTCATCTGATCCTCGCGTTCCCAAGTGAATTCCAGTCCTCGCTTGGCGTTCCAGCGAACCTTCACGATCGGGATACGGCTTTGCTTCGTCTACTTGACCTCACGGTCCATGATCTCTACCGGTTCTTCCACAAAGTTGAGGCTCTCTTTGATCTCGATCTCTTCGAGTGGGATTACAAGAGTCTCGTCGGACAGACACTTTTTCAAGTTAGATACGTGGAATGTAGAATATACGTTACGGAGTTCGTTGGGTAGGTTGAGTTTGTAAGCTATGGGGGCGACTCTTGCGAGAATCTTGAAGGGTCCTATATACCTTGGATTAAGCTTCCCACGCTTACCGAAGCATATCAAGCCCTTCCAGGGTGAGACTTTAAGAAGGACTTGGTCTCCCACCTGGAATTCCAAAGGTTTCCTTCGCTTATCAGCGTAGCTCTTCTGTCGATCTAGAGGCTTTCAATCGTTCCCGGATCTGAACGATTTTCTCCGTCGTTTCCCGAATGATCTCCGGACCGGTGAGAGTACTCTCAGAAGCTTGCCCCCTAGCTAATTGGGTATCACCCACCTCAGCCCAACACAGGGGGATCTGCACTTTCGGTCGTAGAGGGCTTCAAATGGAGCAACCTTGATGCTCGTGTGATAACTGTTATTATAGGAAAACTCGACAAGGGGTAAGTGAGTATCCCATGCCTTTCTAAAGTCGATCACACAGGCTCTCAGCATATCTTCCAGTGTTAGGATGGTCCTCTCACTTTGTCCGTCGGTCTGTGGATGGTAGGTTGTGCTCATGTCCAGCCTTGTTCCCAGGGAGTGTTGTAGCGATTTCCAAAATCTTGAGGTGAACCTACTATCTCTATTGGAGATAATGGATATAGGTACACCATGTAGTCATACGATCTCCCTAATGTATGTTCTCGTAAGCTTCTCCATCTTGTCAGTTTCTTTGATAGGCAGGAAGTGTTCAGACTTGGTTAGTCTATCGACGATGACCCATATGGTATCAAGTCCACCCGTTGTCTTGGGTTACTTGGTTATGAAATCCATGGTGATCCGCTCCCACTTCCATTCTGGAATCTCTGGTTGTTGTAGTAAACCGGAGGGCTTCTGGTACTCGACCTTAACCTTTGCGCAAGTACGACATTTACTTACAAAGGTAGCAATCTCTGCTTTCATATTAGGCCACCAGTATAGCTTTTTAAGATCCAGATACATCTTATCTGAACCTGGGTGGACGGAATACCGAGTGTTGTGTGCCTCGGTCATGACCAAGTCTCAGAAACCACCGCGTTTCGGTGTCCAGATCCGGTTTATGAAATATAAGGCTCCGCCACTCTTGGCTTCTAGGTTTTTATCCATTCCTCTAAGGGATTCACTCGTCACATTTTCAGGTTGCATAGCTTCAAGCTGGGCCGCCTGAATTTGCTTAGACAAGTGCGAATGGATAGTTATTGTCAATGACTTGACTCTTCGACCAGAATATTCTTTCCGACTTAGGGCGTCTACTACTACGTTGGCTTTACCCGGATGATAACGAATTTCGCATTCGAAGTCACTGAGTAGCTCGACCCATCGTCGTTGTCTCATGTTGAGCTCTTTCTGATCGAATATGTGTTGTAAGCTCTTGTGTTCGGTAAAGATAGTGCTTTTCGTTCCGTACAAGTAATGTCTCCAGATCTTCAGAGCAAACACAACTGCCCCTAGTTCAAGATCGTGGGTCGTGTAGTTAACTTCGTGTGTCTTTAACTGTCTCGAGGCGTAGGCAATGACCTTACCTCGCTGCATCAGAACACACCCGAGCCCTTGATTCGATGCATCGCAATAGACTACGAAGTCTTCTATCCCTTCGGGGAGGGATAGTATTGGTGCGGTGCTCAAGGCTCGCTTGAGCGTTTGGAACGCTCTCTCCTGTTTCTCTTCCCAGTTAAAGGACACGCCTTTCTGGGTCAGTGTTGTAAGAGGTTTCGCAATTCGGGAGAAGTTCTGTATGAACCTGCGGTAGTAGCCAGCGAGACCTAGAAACTGCCTAATTTCTGTAGGCGTCTTCGGTGCTGACCAGTTCTCAATGGCTTTAATTTTGGATGGGTCGACGTGGATTCCCTCTTCACTTTCCAAGTGTCCTAAGAATTCGACTCTTCGGATCCAAAATTCACACTTAGAGAACTTCGCATAGAGCTTCTCCGCTCGTAAAGTTCCTAAAACTTGTCGCAGATGATCGCCATGCTCTTCCTTACTTCGGGAGTAGATCAGGATGTCATCAATGAATACAATGACGAACTGATCCAAGTAAGGTCGGCATACTCTATTCATCAGATTCATGAAGACTGCGGGCGCATTGGTCAATCCGAATGGCATCACTACGAACTCGTAGTGTCCGTAACGAGTTCGGAAGGCTGTCTTCGGAACATCCTCCTCTAGCACTCGTAACTGGTGATATCCGGATCTCAGATCAATTTTGGAAAAGTAGTTCGCCCCTTGCAATTGGTCAAATAGATCGCTATGCGAGGCAGAGGGTAACGATTCTTGACCGTTAGTTTGTTGAGTTCTCTGTAGTTTATACACATACAGAATGATCTGTCTTTCTTCTTAACGAACAGGACCGGTGCTCCCCAAGGTGAGAAACTTGGTCTTATAATGCCCTTGCTGAGCAGTTCGTTAAGTTGACCAGATAGTTCCTGCATCTCTGCTGGTGCTAATCGGTAGGGCGACTTGGCTACTGGGGTAGCTCCTGGGACTAAGTCGATTCTGAACTCGACCTGTCGTTGCAGAGGTAATCCTGGTAGCTCTTTTGGGAAGATGTCGGGAAAGTCGCTCACTACTGGAATGCTCTTTAGTTCCTTCGTTTCGAGGCTCGTATCGACGACGTGAGCAAGGAATGCGTGGTATTCTTTACGCAGATACTTCTGTGCTTGAATACTTGATATAATACGAAGACTCGCACTGGGTTTGTCGTCGTAGACGATAAGATTTTCGTTAGACGGGAGGTTTAGACGGACTGCTTTCTCGTAGCACATGATGTCGGCGCGATGAAGACTTAACCAATCCATGCCGATGATAACGTCGAAGCTTTTTATTGAGACCGGCATAAGGTCGATTGGGAATGAATGGTTATCTAGAGTTAGGGTACAGCCTAAGTATATGCTATTTGTGTTTTCTGTTTTTCCATTAGCCATTTCTACTGTGAATTGTTCTTTAAGTGTGTGTGGTTGTTTCTTAAGCATGCGAGCAAACTTATGGTTCATGAAGCTTCACTCCGCTCCACTATCGAATAGAATGCATGCATAGGAGTTATCGAGGAGGAACGTACCAGTCCCCACCGTCGGGTCAGCAACTGCTTCCCCATGGCCTATTGCTAGTACCCTCCCTGCTCCGCCAGCATTCTTCGCTTTGGGGCAGCCCCTCTTATAGTGGCCTGCTTCACCACATCCATAGCAGGTCGGGCTCGCACCAGAGTCGGGGACTTAGGTGATCGGCCTCGCCGGGGATTTACAAAAACGGACGGTGTGTCCTTTTCTGTTGCAGTTAGAGCACTGCATTTCACGGCAGGGGCCGTTGTGGTGGTAGTTGCATTGGTTGCATTTGGGCAAACTTCCGGCATACTGTCCCACCGGAGCAGTAGCAGTAGCAGTAGGGGTTATCGCGGCATGCACTGCCACAATTTGCTGCTTTTTGGCAGCTCACTGCTTCTTCTTCTTTTCGTCCTAAAGCTTCCGCTTAGCGTCATCGGGTTTTGAGGGTTCTGAGATGGCTAGAGTTGTTGTTGTTGCAGGGGTTTTGACTCCATGGTCGATGAGTCGCTGCGCCAATCGCTTGGCACTGTCGAAGGTAGCAGGGTTTGATGATAGGACATTCCCCTGATACGGAGGCACCAGCCCTCATATGTACCTCTCGATCTTTTTCCCCTTGGTGGGAACCATATTGGGGCAGAGGGCCACCAGTTCGCTGAACCTGGCGATATAGGAGACTACGTCGGAACCCTTCATGGTTAGGCTCCACAGCTCCTGCTCCAATTTCTGGATTTCGCCCCTCGGGCAGTATTCCTCAATCATGAGGTCCTTCATGGTTTCCCAACCCATGTCATTCGCCACCATGAGAGTTAGTGCCTTAACATGGACGTTCCACCACGTTAGGGCCTTTCCTTCAAAGGTGCATGCGACATATTTGACTTTGCTCGCAGCAGGGCATGAACAAATTTCGAAGACCGATTCAGTCTTCTCGAACCATTGCGAGAGGGTAATGACTCCGCCGGTCCCATGAAAGGACTTCGGCTTGTAGTTGGTGAAATCCTTGTAGGAGCACTCTCTCGAGCGCACAAGGGTTTCAACCGGAATTGGTTCAACAGGGGTTCCACCTCTACTGGCATCAGAAAAGTGATACTGAGCCATGGCAGTTGCCACTGCTGTGGCTACGGCAACATTCAGGGCTGCAGTATCGATGACCGGAGGAGGAGGAGGTGGAGGTGCAGGGTTACTCCTGGTAGATTTGCGAGGAGGCATCTTTCAACTATAAGTTTAGAAAGATGAATAAAATGGTAAGAATCAATTGTAGGTAGGGTGAGAGTAACACATGGACTAATCAACTGAGCTATTCCGGTTACGATCTCTATGCGAGAAAAGAGGTATAAGAATGTAGTATATAAGTAGCTTGTAGTAGCACAAAATACTCCTATAATATTTTAAGTTTAGGTTCTACTGATCTTCTTGCGGTATTGTTGGTAAGTTTTTAGACTTGCTAACATATAACAACCATTCTAGGGCATATGCTAATCACTCCTAGGACCAACATAGTTGATCAGGCTATGCCATTCCTAGGACTGACCATACATCCCCGAGCTTACCTGTGATATTTAACAATCATAATACTTTTGTTCTTGTCATTGTGACACTGATTTTAGTATGAATGCAAACTAGTATACTTAATTAAATATTTTAATATTTAAAGTATAGACTCTTGGTCAGAGTGTTTTAATCCCAAATGGGTTTATAGTTAGTATATCTTTTATGGTTTGATATACTTAATTCACTATAAACAATGCTCTGATACCAATCTGTCACACCCCAAAACCAAGAACGGCGGAAACATTCTGGGGCGGAGGACGTCATGTAAAGTATCACAACACAGTAAAAGTAAACAAGCAAACCACATCATCCATTGCATTAAATATATAATTTTAATACAAGTGTGTTCTGTACAGTTATAGACACCAAAAATAATGTAAATCAAAATAATAAGATGAGTCTTGGATGCGCTCTATCTTCTCAAAAGCTGGCCTCGGTACATGTCTACTGATGACCTGAGAATACAAGTTATTTTGAAAGAGTTTATCAGCATTAAGCTGGTGAGTTCATAAGTATTTTAGTGTCAGTGTTTGTTATCAAAACGTTTGAACATGTCTTAAGTGTAAGTTTGTAAAATGTATGTAAATGTTTGTAAGTGTTTGTAAAAGTTTGAATCTCTCAGAAAATCCTATATTTTCTATTAAAGTAGCCTTCTACCAAGGCTTAACTGTTTTGTATGTTCGTTTGTTGTAAAAGTGTGTAATTTCCCGAGTGTAACTATCATTAACAAAATATAGTTTGTACATTAATGTTTAAGTGAATTAATCACTAAATATATGTAAGGGGTAAATTATTGTAGTAATGTAGTGTTGTATTATAGGAACTACTGCTGTACTAACTACCTTAAACCGGATTTATATTAAGGTATTATGTGATTTGATTGTACCATACTATCGACTGGTAACAACGACATACGAATGGTCGTAAAAACGGAATGACGTTTGGCACCCGCAGACCTGCAGGTCCAGCTGTAGCTAGCAGCAAGGTGTAGGATAGTCAATCCAGTATAGATCTATACGCAAACTCATGCTCTCCCTCCAAGAGAATTATGGCTACAACTCGGGCCATGACATTTAAGGCATGCTCCGATACAGTGGATCACAATTGTTAACGTATTCATGTATAGGTAATGTAATGTTACTTGTTCTAGTATCATTGTACATGTTCTATTCCTAGTATAGTTGTATATGTTCTTCTTCTAGTATAGTTGTATATGTTCTTCTCCTAGTATAGTTGTATATGTACTCATAGTAATGTAATGTATATGTTCTCATAGTAATAAGTATTGACTCATGAATGAACTGAATCATTGATCTAGCAATAGTATAAGTATGATCCTGTGCTACAACGATGGTAGCCTAATAATGATGTAACTAGTACGCATGAATATGGAAGCACTTTTATGTCTATATATGTACACATGATATATAATTAATATTTAAACGACCTTCGGACGAGTACCCGATATCCTATCAGACCACATCCAAATCGAGGAAAAGGAAACAAGGTGGATAGCCTTCCTAAGTCTTTTAAACATTACTTATATAACTATACATATACGGGCATGCAATTTATAAGAAGTATAACAAAGTTTAAATAAAAGTATTTGATAAGTAAGAGAGTTTGTAAAGCAGTTTAAAGTAAAACAGTTTGATAAATAGTTTGAACAGTAATAAAATCATTGGTTTTATAGTTATTAATCACATGTGATTGATGTAATAACTATAAGTATTTAACTTGTATTCCCCCCCCCCCCCCCCAATAAAAGCATTTAAAACATTTAAAAGTATTTCAAAGGTTAATTAAAGGGGTATGAACTCACTTGTGGTGAGTGGATTGGATTGGAGTGTCGGATACTGTGTTAGGTGGCAAACGGAGACTTGTACACACGCACGAGCCTAGTTATCATATAATGAACATGTATATAACTAATTAGCCAAATAATAACTAATAAATTTTGTTGGGAACTCTTGAACATGTAAACACCTTGTATAGGTGTTATAAGTCTTAAAGGTTGCATCTAAGTTGTTGCGGGACAACGCTAAATGGGTTTAAAGTTCCCTAGGACCTTGTATATGTGTTTACTCTTCAATAAACTCCACATAAGGAGTTTAAGGTCGTAAACCCTTGAGTTTACGGCCATAAGCTTTCAAACATGTTGACATAATTTGTTTTGAAGTGCTACATGGTTTCTAGAATAAGTTCTACTTGGTGGTTTGATTCTTGGAAGGGTTTAGGGCATAGAAACACTCCTTTGAGGAGTTTACGGCCCCAAGGCCAATTCCTTTGGAGTTTACGGTTGTAAACTCCCTTGGAATGATGTTTTGGATGCTTTCAAGTCCCGTACTCACATAGGATATGTTCTAGGCAATTGTTTAAGGCAAATGAAGACACTAGGCACACTTTGGTGCCCTTTATTGATGTTCACGGCCCAAGAATATTACTAGGGCCGTAAACTCACTTTGGGGAGGTGTCTTTGATGTTTTAAAGTCCACAAATTAGCTAGGATCAAATAGGGTTTAATGTCCAAGGCTTTAGGAGTGATTAACACACTCTTTGGCCCTTGATTTTCGAGTTCACGGTCCAAAAACTTCTTGGGTAGTGAACACCCTAATCTTGGTGTTTTTGATTGTTTTCTAGTCCTAAATACACTTACAAATAAGCCTAAGTACGTCACTTATCATGGGGAAAAGACTAGTTAGCATTTAAGCCTCATATTGGAGTTTACTCTCCAAGAACGTTCTTGGGCGGTAAACTCCCGAATCTCACAGATTTGATATGTAAACTAAGTTATTAAGCACATAATAAGCATTATAAGACAACTAGAGAAGTGTACTCATGATTTGGGGCGAAAACCCGAAGATCCGTGAGAGAGAAAATGGCTTTTCTCTAGTTGGAAATGCGAATAATTAATGAATTTGGTTCAGAATTCTATTTATAATCCTGAGATATTTTGGGTAGAAAATATTTTTATTCTCGAAATGATTTATAATATAACAGAGTGTTGGAATAACAGTGTTGCACAAAACCCTTGTGCATCCACTCTCCTGATATTTCCTGAAGTGTTAACCCTGAAGTACTCAAACTTATACGGAAAAGTTTGAAAATTAACTATGACTGTTATAACTTCTATTGAAATGATACTGTGTACAGACTGGAAATTTCGGGTTGTCACACCGAGGTAGGGGTAGTACAATCCCTGCTAAAGTGCCCCGCCTTGCCGCACTTATAGCAGCCTGAAGATCCCAATCTGCATGCCCGCTCATGTAGCCTGACACATTTTCTGCAGCGGTCCGGTCCCGACTGGCCTTTCGGCCTACCATCTGATCCCTTGGGCTTCTTCCCCGAAGCCCCTTCCGTGACCTACTCCTCCTCTGCCTTCCTCTTCCGGATGTGCTCCAGATCTATCTCCCATTCCCTTGCCCTGGCAATCATAGAGTCCAGGGTAGGGCAAGCTAAAAAACTGACATGCTCCCGAATATCAGCTCGTAGCATGTCATGATAGCGGGTCCTCCTCATATCCCCATCACCTGCATACTGGGGCACCAACAACGCCCTCTCCCGGAACTTGGCAGTGATCTCTGCCACAGTCTCCATCGTGTGCCTCATATCCAAAAACTCCCTGCCCAGCTGCTGAAGCTCGACAGCCGGCGCAAACTCTGCCCTGAACCTGGTCACAAAGTTCGACCAGGTCATAGCCTCAACAGCCGAGGCTCCCAATGAGTCACCGACAGACTCCCACCAATCTCTATCTTGGTCTCGTAAACATCCTGTTGCATATCTCACCTTTGACCCCTCGGGGCAGAAGCTAGTCAACCGCCTGGCAGCTATGGGGTCCTTCGTCCCATGGAAATCTGGCACACCACTACCCCTGAAGTCCTTAAAGGACAGTGTGCGAGATCCTGACTGGCCAGATGCCATGTCACTTCTGAATGCTCTGAGGCGATCCTCCATCAGCTCAACTATCCCTTCCTTGATCGACCCGAAAATGATGGGGGTCGACTCAAGGATGCCTCTGGTGATCTCTGACAAGATAAACTCGCATAGCCTCTCATGTGCTGGTTCGGAACCTGATCCCTCTCCAGAACTGCCAATTGCTGGCCTCTGATGTAGTACCACCATTCTGCAATACATACAGGAAACTATTAGTGATACTTATATCTTTAAAGGGATCACATCTATTACAAGTTCCCCTGTCTTGTCTTAGCCTTCCCTAAGTCGGGTACGGATCCTCTGCTTCTAGTAGTACGAGCCCATACTACCTTCCACATCTATCCATACCTTTTTTAAAGATTGCCATGACTCCACCAGATCCCTTTTACCACTGCTGATCTCTACTACTATTATCCTAGGCTTACCCTAGGAAACCTCTGACTCCACCCAAACTGGTCCTTAGTTGCTGAAGGTCTCTTTGTAATGCCAATTAGCCATTACCTGAATACAATCACATGCAACGAGGCTCGGATAATCCTTAGAGTAAGGGACTCTTCCCCACAACGGTTAGGACTCAAACAAGAGCTACGCCATAGGGTCATATCCAACACTCTGAGATTATTCAACCCTGATCACATATGACTTTAACGTATTCACCTAATAGCTAACTCCCATCACTTAAGGCCCACAAAGCACAAAGAAAACAAAATTCGGACAAAAGGAAACAATCTCAAGCAACTAGCATACAATGCTAAGCTCATACTATCAGGCATAACCTAAACAGGCTATCCTACTGATGTCTACTCAAATCTAGCATGCAACTCTCATAAGCTAAATCATATAAAGCAGGCACATAAGGCATCACTCCAAAATCCTTAGTCCTATTCTAGCATGATGTGCTACTGAATCTGATAAACATAATATAACATTGTATGGGTACTTTGGGGAATACTTACTTGAGCTCGGACGGTCGCGCACATCACACACTTCGTTCTTCTTCAAAACTCTTAACTTAACTTGTAGAAAACATTTTCCCTTTTTAAAATCTTTTAGTCCCTCGATTTGAGTTCAGACACCCCCGAGGGTGTGTCCGAATCCCTCAAACCAGGGCTCTGATACCAACTTGTAACGACCCAAATTTCACGCCCAAAAATTTCATTTAAATTAAGTAGTTTGTAAAACATTTGTAGTAAAACGTCATACGATCATATCATTTCAATTAATATATCTCGTGTCTAAATACCCAACACATGAAAATAGTAATAGTCTCAAAGTACAATCCCAGAATATATCATAATGCGGAAAACCAAAGTGTGTGTGTATGATGTGCCGCTACTGCGCCGACTCCTTCCCCTTCGCTGAAGAGGTACCTGAAACAAAACTGAAAACTGTAAGCACGAAGCTTAGTGAGTTCCCCCATGGTACCACATACCATACAATCATATCACATACATACTGCCAGGCATTTCTGGGGTGCCCGACCTACCCGGTACGACCATTCTGGGGTGCCGACCTACCCGTGTCAAGCCATTCTGGGGTGCTGACCTACCCGTGTCGAGCCATTCTAGGGTGCTGACTACCCATCGGTCCGAACAATCGAACCTCAGGGGCTGGTCCCCTCCTAATACCTCTATCGCATATAACATACAAGTCAGCATACAAACATATCATCACATACTGTCAGACGTATTTGGGGTGTCTGACTACCCTTCGGTCCATACAACATATCATGCTAGCGTATAACATATCAGGTAGTAGCAAACCTAGATGATATCACAAAGACAATCACCTAACATACGAACCCTACTGGTGGGCCGGCATTGTGGCCGTAGACCCACCGCTACTGGAAGGTAACTCACCTCGAAGTAGCTGCTGATTTGCGCAGGAATTGTCTGTTTGCTGCTGTTGCTCCGGAAATCCTCCGGCTACAATTCCTACGAAACACTCAATCAAACACTGCTAACCGCCCTTAGGGTAAAATGACCATTTTAACCCTAACCAAGTTAAAAGTCAAAGTCAAAGTCAACTTCCAGTTGACCCGACTCGCCGAGTTGGCTCGCTAACTCGTCGAGTCCCTATCCGGTCGATTGTCCTCACTCCCTACCCTACTCGTCGAGTTAGGCATGACTCGACGAGTTCTCCTTACATACAAATATCCAATAGTCCTTCATTCGACTCGCCGAGTTGTATGAACAACTCGTCGAGCCCATCTTCATATGATGAACACTCTTGTCGGTGGCTCGCCGAGTTGTATGAACAACTCATCGAGTTTGTTCTTGAGGCAAGAAGGTTGCCTTGGACTCGCCGAGGAAGGGCATTAACTCGCCGAGTCCCTCCGTTACTGAGTCTGGCTTCCGATTCACTGATCCCACTTATAGCTCACTGATCCAACTCGGCATAACTCAAAAAGGGAAAAATCGGGGACTCGCGACTCGACTCGCCAAGTCCGAAGAACGAATTGCCGAGTCGCCTGCAAGCAATCACTATATACTTGATTCTGCTTGAATCATTGCATTCCATTCATGGATCTGGGTTCTTAGGGCTTGATTATAACGTAAAGTTTCCAACTTTACGTATAAATAAACACCAATGAAGGTTTTAAGGCTCAAAATGCACTAAAAGAGTAGATCTAGGGCTTCCATGCAATATGGTTCCATAAAGGTAGTAGATTCGAGCTCCTAGAGCCCAACCATGCCTAGATCCGAAGTCCCTTAACACTATAAGCTCATTACTCAAAGATTAAGACTAGAAGAGGCCTTAAAATGACTATCATAAGCTCTTAATGAGATAATAATGAAGGAACATAGAGGGTTTTGAGTCTAATACCTCTAGAAGCTCTGAAATGGCATAAAGATTCTGGATCTTCTTCCTCTCCTCTTGATCTACCTTCTTCTTCTCTCCAAAACTTCAAGGAATTTCACCAAAAGCACTCAAATTACCAAAAGAGGGGTTAGGGCTTCGAGAGGGAGTGTTCTGGACGCAATGGGTGCCGTTGTGAGGCACAAAACGATGTTTAAATAGGGTGCAACCCTTTGAAATTAGGGTTTCTTCCAGACTGGCGGACTCATCGAGTCCAGGATATGGACTCGTCGAGTCGCCAACTTAAACGCGCTCGAAATCCCGACCCTACTCGGCGAGTCGGGCCTACAACTCGCCGAGTTCCAGCTAAAAAGGCAAAAATACTTAGTTTAAATTACATACCAGGAACCAGGTGCTACATAGGTACAACCTCATCCTCTTTCATGTCTATTACCACAAAGTCGATTGGAAAAACAAATTTTCCAATATTTACCTATATATCTTCAATTATGCCTTGAGGATAAGTCACCGAACAATTTTCCATATGAATTTTCATCCTTATGGTCTTCAATTCTGGAACGTTGTGCTTCTGATAAAACGAATTCCGGATTAAGTTTATATTAGCTCCATAATCGACCAACGCAAGTGTCTTCATGTTATTTCCTAACTCACAAGGTAAAGTAAGGCATCCAGGATCTCCCATTTTCTTTGGTACTCCTTCCGTAATTACCATTGAACATTGTTCACTAAAAAACCACCTTGGAATTCTTCTCTAATTGTTGGCGAGTGTCTAGGAGGTCTTGAATAAATTTTGTGTATTCAGGAATTTTGGCTAAGGCTTCAATAAATGGGGTATTAATTGCAATACCCTTGACTTGTTGCATAAACTTCTTATATTCTTGTTCCAATGGATGTACTCTAGCTTGAGAAGGAAATGGTAATGGAGGTTGATATGGCTTGATAAGAGAAGAAAATTATCGATCAGTCTGATCCCAAGACATGAGTGGTTGTTCCTCAAGTCATCTGAACTGGGCACCAGAACAATTTTTTCTTTAATCTTCTTTCTTTTTGGTCGTAGATCGGGCTGCTTTGTGTCTTCATTTAACGCCTCTAAAAAATCAGAGATGGTGTCTTCTTCAGTAGATATGGACATTATATGAGGTTGCGCCTTTGATCGAGAATTTTAGGAGGTAATCATTCGTTAACTAGTGTAATTAATTGCCCGAGTTGAGTCTCAATGTTTTTTATGGACGCTTGTTGGTTTCTAATGGTAACATCAGTTGCATTGTGTTGTTTTTTTAGAAGCCTCGATGAACCTATTAATCATAAACTCAAAGTCTATCTTCTTCTCGGGCGGTGGTTGTTATTTTTAGTAGAAGCCTTGTCCAGTTTGCCAATATTTTTCTTCTTTTTGCTTATTGTATTCTTCATATGGCAACCATTCTTTCGTTGTCTTTCTCCAATCTTCATCAAAACGGTCTCCACTCGAATAACAAATTTGAACCCTTCTATTCCCACTTGCTTCTAAATGGAAATCCTTGGTAAAGTGTAGATCATTGCATTTTCCACAACCCACACATATTGCGTGTATAAATTGATCAATTTTCTTCGTTCTTCGATCCATTTTATTTAACATTGCAAAAATTGTCGCCATGTCTTCCGAAGCACCATTTCCAATTCCCTTTGCTCCGTCTTGTCAAGGGTTGTAGTATTCTCTTGAATGCTTTGAAAACTCTTCTATTAGCTCTTCAATGGTAGCGAGATTCTTCTTTGTAAGAGGTCCTTGAGAATCGAGGAGTTGCCTTGTCATCACGTTTACCCCATCATAAAATATAGATACTTCTTGTTGCTCATTAAGATCATTTTGGGGACAATTTCTTAGTAATCCCTTTTATCTTTCCCATGCTTCATATAAAGATTCCCTCGCTTGTTGCTCAAAATTGGCTATGACCTTCTTAAGTTTAGAAACCTTCAATGGTGGGCAAAATTTTTGTAGGAATTCTTCACGTATTTGTTCCATGTTGTAATTGCACCCGGTGGGAGTGTGTTCAACCAATCTTTAGCCGCTCATTTGAAAGTTATTGGAAGCATTCTTAACAACACCATTTCTCTTGGTACATTAGGAATATTAAAATAATCGGCGATGTCATTGACTTTATCAAGGTGTTTGTATGAATCTTCATGATATTTTCCATAGAATAGGATATCTTTTAGCGCGGAAAGGATGTGTCCCTTGCGCTCAAAGTTTGCAGTAGAGGGAATTTTGGGTTGCACAAGGCCGAGACCGGTGTCCTCATGAATTCTCTTCTTGTATGCCTCCATCGTCATGTCAGCAATGTTTTCCATGTTGTTTTTGGGCTCGCTTTCGGGTTCACTACTTTTGTCTGATTCTGTTTTGGGCTCGCAACCAACTTCCTTTTTGTTAGGAGTCTTCTCAAAGCTTTCAAACTTGTTTTCGTTTATCGACTTGTTGCTTGATTCTCCAATGTGTATGTTCTTCTTTTTATGAAATGCTGACTCTGGATTGTCAAATGGTGTCTTCGATTCGCGGGTCATATACTATTGAAACAAAACAAAAACAAAAACGTAAAAATGAACTAAAATAAAATAAAATAAGATGAGATTGCAGGTCTCACGTCGTGAGCGTGTATGCTCACGTTGTGAGGACTGAAATTCAGGAAATTTAAACTAATGTAGAAAATTAACTTTTTTTTTGTTAGTTTTACCCCACAAAAATGATCGATTAATCTAAAGAAATTAAACTAACAATTGAAATAGCCGTTCACCGACAATGATGCCAAAAACTTGATGTGCACAGATTATACTAATCTAGCTTTAAATTTGTAAACCTAACTAATTATCTACTAATGCATCTATAGGTAGTGTACCTATTCAGTTTATAGAATAGTAAATTAAGTTGGTTATCGAACTCAGGGAATAGATTTAGCTAATAATTTAACTACTAAAAATTAATTTGAAAACATGTAACTAGAATAGTAAAGTAAGTTGGTTATCGAACCTGTTTGATCAAGTCACGATCTGAAGGCACCATGTATCCTATGGATGTCTCTCTCATCATTGGAAAACCACAGTTGTGTTTTCTCTCCAAAGTTGTATCCAAAGTTAGATGGTTATGGCACCTCAAGCTCGCTCATCTCAACTTCAAGTATATCAACACCTTGGTTACTGGAGAGCTAGTCAGAGGATTACCCATTCTCAAGTTCAGCAATGACACTCTATGTCCCGCTTGTGAATGTTGTAAGCAGTCCAAGGCAAGTCACCCCATGGTGATTGACTCGTCAATATCTGACCACTTGAACTTCTACACATTGATCTTTGCGGTCCATCAACCGTAGCCAGTCTTCATCACAAAAAGTACATACTGGTTATAGTTGATGACTTTACTCGATTCACTTGGGTATTCTTCCTCAGACTCAAATCCGAAACACCTCAGATTCTCATCAACTTCATCAAAGAAATAGAACTCCATATCAAGCTGCCTGTTAGACGCATCCGCAGTGATAATGGAACCGAATTCTCTAACCATCCACTCAACAGCTTCTTGGTGTCTAAAGGTATCACTCACAACTTCTCAGCTCCTTATACACCTCAACAAAATGGTGTAGTAGAGAGAAGGAACCGTACTCTAGTTGAAGCAGCCAAATCCATGCTCAACTTCGCACACCTTCCTCTTTACTTCTGTGCTGAAGCCGTAGCAACTACATGCTTTGTTCAAAACCGAAGCATCGTGTGCAAACACCTCAATAAAACACCATATGAAGGTTTCAACAACCAGAAACCAAATGTCCATTTCTTTCATATCTTTGGGTGTAGATGTTTTGTGATCAATAACAGAGATCAACTTAACAAATTTGCACCGAAGTTCGATGAAGGCATTTTTCTTGGTTATTCTACGAATAAGGTTGCTTACCAGGTTCTCATCAGACGTACGAGGCTAATCATTGAAAGTTTCGATGTGAAGTTCGACGACTCTTACATCCGCAACACCCCTCCATCTACTGAAACCACTGCCATCATGGAAAGTGACATTCCTGCTTCCTCAATTCCTCTAAACCTGGTTGAAGTCAATTAGGATGATCTTTTCGACCCTGTTGAAACTGCAAAACTATCTGAAGTTCTTGGGTCACCAACTGCTCAACAACAACACACTGATGTTTTTGGTCCGTCTCTATCCGAAGTAGCATCTCTTAATACTTTTACCTCTCCGGTTGAGGGGGAAAGCTCTACTCCGGATCAAGCAACAACCATCGAGGTTCCAGTATTTGATAATGCTCAAGCTCCTCTACTCAGAAAATCACTACCATCAAACGTATCTTCGGATTCGGATGATGAAATCATAGAGACCATTGACACTCGAACCGATTCAAGAATCATTTCCCTCCCATCAGCAGTCCAGGGGGAACCTTCTCAGGTTCCAGAGGAACTCCCATCAGCACTCCAAGTGGAACCTCTCCAAGCTACTTAAGAAAATATCATTCTCGCTCCAACAAGCCAAGATAACTCTGCAGGATGTTCTCAAATCCAGGGGGAACTGCCATCCCCATCCGAAGAAACCTCTGATATTGAAGACATTCCTTCTACCGAAGCCGCTGACCATCTGATGCCTCGTCTACATGTATAGACGAAGGACCACCCACTAGGTCAAATCATTGGTAATCCATCCGCAGGTATCCAGACTCGATCTGCCAAAGACTTATCTGACCATTGTCACTACGCATCATTCATGTCCGCAGTCGAGCCCCGATCGATCAAAGAAGCATTATTGGAACCTGATTGGATTACTGCAATGCAAGAAGAGCTGGAAGAATTCGAAAGAAACAAAGTGTGGCAACTTGGTCACATACCACAAGGCTATACTATTGTTGGAACAAGATGGGTGTTCGAGAACAAGTTAGATGAATCTGGTGCGGTTATCAGAAATAAGGCAAGACTAGTTGCAAAAGGGTATAGTCAACTGGAAGGTGTTGACTACAATGAAACATATGCTCCGGTGGCAAGAATGGAAGCAATTCAAATCTTTTTAGCTTATGTTGGCCACAAAAACATCAAGGTATACCAAATGGATGTTGACAGTGCTTTTCTTAATGGGGAATTGAAAGAAGAGGTTTATTTGTAACAACCTCCTGGTTTTGAAAATATTGAATTCCCTTACCATTGCTACAAGCTTCATAAAGCAGTCTATGGTCTGAAGCAAGCTCTAAGAGCTTGGTATGAGACTCTTTCTGAATTTCTAGTCTCTTCAGGCTACAAAAGAGGAGTGATTGATTCCACACTGTTTAGAAAAGCAAACAGTGACCACCTTATGCTTGTACAAATATATGTGGATGATATCATCTTTGGATCGACTGATCAAGGAATGGTGAATGATTTTGCTAAGCTCATGAAAAACAAATTTCAAATGAGCATGAATAGAGAGATTAACTTCTTTCTAGGTCTTCAAGTCAAACAAATTCAGCAAGGGATATTCATTCATCAAGAGAAGTACACCACTGAACTTTTGAAGAAATACTCTATGGACAACTGCTCCTTGGCTAAGGTCCTTATGGTCTTCGGATATAAGATCTCTGCTGATCCCTCTGGCGAATCTGTGGATCACAAGACTTATAGAGGCATCATTGGCTCTCTTATGTACCTTACCGCAAGCCGACCGGACATTGTCTTTGCTACTGGTGTATGTGTAAGGCATCAGGCTGACCCAAAAGTGTCACACATGACCGCAGCCAAACAAATTCTCCGGTACCTAAAAGGAAGCAAATCTCTTGGTCTATGGTACCCTGCATGCAATGATTTCAGTCTGCAAGCTTTTACCGATGCAGATCATGCTGGATGCAAACTTGATCGAAAAAGTACATCTGGTGGATGTCAATTTTTGGGAGGTAGACTTGTCAGCTGGTCCTCAAGAAAACAAATATGTGTTTCTTTGTCTACCGTAGAAGCAGAATATGTGGCCGTAGCCAGTTGTTGTTCTCAACTTCTATGGATGAAAACACAATTGTTAGACTACGGATACAGAATGTTGCAGATACCAATCTATTGTGATTCTGAAAGTGCCATAGCGATTTCTCATAATCCTATTCAACACTCCAAGATGAAACATATTGAAATATGGTATCATTTCATCAAAGATCACATTCTGAAAGGTAACATCGAACTCATCTTTGTCCCTACCCATTAAGAGATTGCTGATGTCTTTACTAAAGCACTTGACTCTACCAAACTCAATGTGTTCTTACAAATGTTGGGAATGATGAATCCGGACCCTAAATTCTTCTTGAATTGATAGATACCGCAGACCCACTTGGTCTCCATTGCGGTTCTAGCTGAAAGACATTTATAACAGATGGTTTTGGTATATCTTGTGTACCGTAGTCTATGTACCGCAACCATATGTTATATCTATCTTTCATGGGTCTTTATTGCTTATTGTCACTAACTTTTTGTACAAGTGCTCTTCTCAGTTTCTCCCACCGCAGTCATCCGCAATAACAAAGAAGCCATCTGCAATGATGTGTTCTCCGCAGTTACATAAATTGTTTCTCAGAATTTTCTAAAAAAAACAAAATAGTGTGCTAGTTAATGATCCTTCATTAAATAAAACATTAAATAAAAATATTCCTTTGGGATACTATCACATTCTTTTTCTCTAAACCTCGTGTCAAACCTATTTTAGGTATGATGACAAAATAAAAGATTTTCCAAATCAAATCCTCCAATATGTCTTTTCCTATTACCCCAAACCATCACATCCGTTACAACTTCCGCTTTAACCAACGGATTTTTCTCACCCCTCCACACGTTCTCAAGACGTGATACAACTTCTGACATTTCATTAAATGTAGCGTCCTTTTTTGGATAATCCCAATTTCAATCTTTATCCCTTTTTATCAATTTGTGGTTAAGATTAAAGATGCTAAACTAAAAGATAAACCCAAACGTTTTTACCCAATTTCACTTAGGTAAAAAAAACGTTTCCCGCTTCATCGAGTCACTATAAAACCCCTTTCTTTTCCACAAAGAAAAGTTTAAGCTCTCTAAACCTTAAAACTCTTCTGCATTGTTCAAGCTCTCTCAAAAACTCAACAATGGTGATATCTGGCGCTTCAAAGAAACAATCCAAAGCTTCTGGATCAGTGAACCCAACTGGTTCTGATTCTCCCACAATTGCCTCTAGCAATTTAAGAGTCGTTTTCAAAGATCAACCCACATACAATGCTCCCACAAAACTGATGATCAAGTTCTTAAAGAATCATCCCCTGTTTGGACCATTCGATGCTTTCACAGATGTTGTTCCACTCTCCACTCTCTACAAATGTGCTTTCTCTGCCTATCGCCCAATCGATAACCCCCAGGAAGTCCACCGAAATCTTATCAATGATTCTTTGGTCATTCTGTCCAAAGAAAAATTTCTCAATGCCATCAATCTGCTTGTTCATCCCTCCATTAAGTTCTTCACACCATCAATGGCGGACATCACCTCTGCGGTCTGGCAGTTTGTATGCCATTTTATCATCCGCAGTCTGTCCGGTAGAACCTGAGGCACGGATAACATGGGCCTAAAGCTTTTGGAACTGGTTTGGAGCATCTATACAGGCCACGATGTGAACTATGGTCAGATTGTTTGGGATGATTTTCTAAAATACATTCCCAAAGAGAGCCCAAGGCAGAACCCATCCGAGCTTACTTTTGCTAGGTTCTGGTCTCTCTACATTTCTGACTTGCATGCGGATGCTGGAATTGACATGGGCGGTGACATCAATCTCTTCATCACCAAGGATCTGAAAAGGTACAACCCTTCCTCTGACCAAACAATCTTTGGTCCAATCCGCAAACTTCCTACTCATATTCTTTCTACCCTTGGTCTCAAGATTGCTGATGTCTCAGACCACATTGAGGCTACGGAAGGTATTGACCCATACCTTCCTACCCTGCCTCTTCCATCCACATCCTTAAACCCTGAAGGTACCGTAGTCGCTTCCACTACAACTCTTTCTAATGTCTCTTAGAGACGCAAACACAAGGTTTCTTCTCTCCATGGTCCCCGCAACCCAAAGAAATCTGGAACTCCCAAAAAGGATGCCTCTAAACCATCCAAACCCTCAAAGAAAAGAAAAACACCACCTGCAATCACAACTGCTGAACCAAGTCACCATGACTCCAACAGTGATTCTGAAGAGGTTAACCAACCCATTTCTATCCTCAAGAAACGAAAACCTGATCCTACTAGCCAAATGCATGACCGGACAGATACCTCAACCTCTCAACAGGCTCCAGTACTCCTTGGGATGCCTGCACATCCATTCGAAACCACTATCTTTTTTCCTTTCAGACTCAGAAAGTGAGTCTGAATCACAGCAAAGACGAGACTCCCTCTAGTACATTCCCAAAGGGATAATACTTGTCCTCGCCCTAAAGTCTCCAGGGCTTCCCGACTGTATATTTTTTCACCCGAGGAGTTGAACTCCATCCTGTTGAACGTCACCCAAACACTACAAACACCTTCCCATCCGCAGGGCACTTCTTCCGCCCATGCCAGAACTGAGCCGAGGCCAAACTTGACTACAGGTCAAGGAGACCAAGGAAGCTCAGGAAATCCTACTCTGCTTTCACTACAAACAGGTGGATTAGGCATGGTGAGCACAAATGTGCAAGGATCCGTGAACCCACGGGACACTTTGGTGCGATTTACAGAAATTGACGGTGAAGACTCGAATGATTCTTGGAGCAAGTATCAACCCTCCAATGAGGCTGAAGCCAAGAAATGTGCCGCTTTTCATAGGGAATTCCAAGTTCGCAAGGATCAGCAAATCAAACAACAGCAGCTCAAGGAACAAGAGATACAAGCTATGGCTAAGTATTGGGCAGATGCCATCAACAATGCCAATACCGTAGCCACAATCCTAAAAGTTCAAGACTGGATGTCCGCAATGGCCGAAACAGTTCTGAAATCTTAGGAAGCCGTTGCTGATCAGCATGTCTCTCAAGCTCCCCCCTCTCCCACTGCTGCAGGTTCACAAGATGACGAACCGGAAATCGAAGTGATCTCTGCTCCCATTTTTGGCTTCAATGATGATGAACTACAAGAGGTAAACAAACCCTCTCCTTCTGATGACGATCTTATGATGTTTGATGAAGATGAAGAATCCAGTGGTTCTCATCACTCCACTTCTAAGCCAAAGGAAAAGAAGAAGAAGAAAAAGAATGCGGTGACAAGGAAGGAATTTCTCAGTCTATAGGCCAAAGTAGATCAAATCTTAGCTGCGGTCAAGCCAAATCAACCGCAACCAGAAGACATTCTTGGACCCCAGTCCTTGATGCAAAGAATCGAACGGCTGGAAACTAGAGAGAGAATGGTTGCGGAGCGTATCTCTCTGAAGATCGAAATGGGGATCAGATCACTTGATAATAATCGTCAAGCTGATCACAGAGAATTTATGGCTGCCGCGGAACGCCTCATCTCTGAGGTTACCACAATCAAAACTGATCTCCAAGCAGCCATTGCGGATCAAGCCTCACATTCTAAGAAGTTGATTGCTGAGACTCACACTGCTTATGAGTCTGCAATCTCCATTCTCCAAACAATAATCAACAGAATGCAATGATCTCTATCTGTCAACTTCCATGGTCCAGAAATTCTTCAACTCAACAAGGAGATCGACAAACTACTCTTCAATCCCTCCATCCCCAATAATCAACAACTGGCCGAAGCCCTCAAAGCACAATTCCAAGTGGTGTTTGACAAGGTTGATGGCCTTCGTCAATGGCTTGAGGAGGCTCCGGGTCTGAACGCCTCAAGAGGGGGAAATGAAGAAGTCCATCGGGAAGAAGAAGTCCTTCATTCCAACCAATCCATCTCACAACATCAAACTCCCCCTATCTCCACTGGAAAAATCCCAGCACCACAACCTTCACCGCAACCATCTCATCACACTCCACCTCACAACTCTCCAATTCAAACTGAAAACACTCCTGAAAAACCAGAGACTCCCCCTCACTTCAAGAATCTGGTGGAATATATGTATTCTCCGAGTTCAAATGACTCACTTGCCACTGCTCAAAGAAAAAGTGATTGGAGGGCAGCCAAGCTTGCTGAAGAAGTATGGATACTTTGCGGTTTTGACACGGTCATGGATAAGTCCCTGATAAACTCTTGGGCCGATCCCCACAAAAGATTTCTTGATGATGACTATGACCCATATCTTACATATGCAAAACCCCCCTCAGATGGTTACTGGGATGTCCCAATCTCACCAAATGCCAGATACTTCACTGTATTTTAGCAGTTCGACCGTAGCCTTCCTGACGATAAAAGACTTCCAATGGAATTTGAGAGACTTAGCCAATTCTATGCTAAGCATGCCTCTTTCGTTGAACATATATGGTCTAACGATAGACCATCCGCAGTAAAAAATTACAAGATTCGGAAGTTTATGAAGGCTGAGTTCATCCAGTACACTCTGACCAGAAGGGAACACGACTACATCCGCACCCAGACTGATTTTCCAAGTATAAACCATGAAGAAGTCTTTCTCATCGCCAAGGTATTTCAGCACAAATTTGGGGAGCATCTGAAGATGAAGATTGCACTTGAAAGGGCCAGTACTTTCCTTAAGGAAACAGTCTGTGACTTCGCCAAGATCGATGCAAACATTCACCCCACCATCGCCAAGATAGTCGATCAGCCACCACTTAACCCCGCACCGATGCCTACGGGAGGCTTTGAAGAAAAATCTTTAGGTGCAACCAACTATCCTGAGCTTGGAGTCATTCTCAAGAGGAAGACAGACAATGTCAAATATTTCATTCCTATGACTTCCATGCATCGTCTCACCAGAAAGCAACTTGACATCTGCTGAGACGCGGTTGAATAATCCAAACACACCACCGCAGAGGTCAAGTTCGAAATACTTAGAAGAATTAACTTGTTGGAGAACATCAGGAAGTTTTGGTGGATCCTGATAAAGTTACTTAAACTTGATAGCTGATCAAGTTAAAGAGGTCACTTAGGGGGAAATTGTTGAAGCAAAAAAGTGACCCTCTTGAACAATCAGCTACCGCAGCCTCCAAAGCCACCGCAGTCAAGCAAGCTTCATCAGTAATCATCAACCGAAGTATTCAATACCGCAGTCTCTATCTTGTTTACATTACTTTTTCTTTATTGTAAAACACTCTATTGTCCAGTATGCCTTGCACGACTACTCTTAGACTTGTAAATCTGTTATCTATTTGAGTCTCTATAAATAGAGCTCATCCTCATGTATTAAAATATATTGCATCCAATTCTAATACACAGTACATCTCAAAGTTCTCTTTCTATCTTACTTATCCAATCTTCTTACTCACTTAATTAATCACAATCTCTCCTCGGAGAAAGTCATCTGTGACTTAATCACTAAGTTTGATCTCACTTATTAACTTGGTTTGAATGCACTCCTCGTTATGTATCAACTTATGTGTATACTTGATATAACAATTTTTGTGTTTACATTTATTTATTTTTCCACAACTAACACTTAATAATATTATTGTTGAGCTTTTAGATCCTTCGAGATTAACTATTCCTGTCACACCCCGAAAACCGAAGGCGGAAACATTTCCAGGGTTGACTCCATGTTGAGTATCAAATCCAATGCACATAGTAAGTAAAGTAGAACAACCATTACATTACATATAGAAAAGCTCACATTTGTTTCAAAATTAAGTTGTACAGTTGTAATACATAGTATATATAAACAAAACGAGACAAGTCTTCTGCGTACTCCGACGTGGAACAAAATGATCTTCGGGTACCTGTTCTAATGTTGACCTGAGAACACAAGCGGTTTGAAAATCAGCATAACGCTGGTGAGTTCATAAGCGGTTTTTGTTTTGTGAACGTGTTCGAGTTTCCTTTCTGTTTCTGAAAATGTTACACACACCAAGAAAATTCCATATTTTCTTAAAAAGATTGGTTTTTGTTCTAAACATGTAAAGTATAGTTGTACACTGAAAACACGTTTACTCTTGTGAAAATGTACAGTTATGTTATTTGGTTTGTTATACTGTCCTGGTTACGTACCAATGTATCCCCAGGAAAGTTCCATACTTTCCTGATTGTGTTTTTACCAATTGTAACAGATGTAAAGTTATCCGTTTTGTTACACTTTTCTAGTTATGTAAACGTTTCCCAGGAAAGTCCCATACTTTCCTGAATGTTGGTTATCAATGTAAAAGATGTATTCTGAAACCTGGTTATCTTGTAAAATGTGTTGAGTTATTCATTATTACTATTAAGTAAATCACTGTTATCCTAATTGCGAGTTCCATAACCATACGATAGACTAGATATGGCAATAAGTAGTCCACATCACCTTATGACTTTTGTCACCCTTGAACCATTTCAGTTCGGCTGTAGCTAGCAGCCAGGTGTGGGGTAGTCAGCCCCGTATAGATCTATAGACTCAAGTCATGCTCTCTAATCCCCAGAGATTTTGGTTACGGGTGCAGTCCTCCACTCGCATATCTCTGTGGAGTGTTCACCGAGGACGTGTCTCCAATCATACAAGACTAACAATTTACTAGTAATAATATGATAATCCTCCACTCGCGTATCTCTGTGGAGTGTTACCGAGGATATACAGTGTACAAGTTTTATGATAATAACATGCTTTTAACTGATAAAATGTAGAAACCATTTGTGAAATATATATAAAACATAATAGTTTATAAACCCATTTCACAAATAATATGTTTACGTGATCTGCATGTTCAAACGATTATCAGTTGTATCAATCAGTGTTAAAAGCATATAAAATGTGAAGCACACATGAAAACAAGTTTTGAGTACAAGTAACCCCTTGTACTTTGCTTATGTTCCCCCCTGAAAACAGTGAAAAACAATTGAAAACAGTGAAAAAGGGTAGGGGTATGAACTCACCGCTTAATGTAAAGATCGAGTGTCAACGGATGCCCTGAACTCCTATGGCCCCTACTTTACATGTGATGACACATAAATGAGTTAGAACTAAGGTTTTTCCATGACTAAACATGATGGGAAAACATCCTTAGGGATTGGAATTACTAAGAATAAGTGTCCTATGATCCAAACTTAATGATTTATGCAAGTTTAGGGCCAAAAATGGGTATTAGAGTGGGTGTATGGTCTTGAAAATGAGTGTACGGCTGGGGAGTGCAGCCAGGAGTGTGTGAGAGGCAGCACAAAAGAGTGTGCGGCCGTACAGCGGGTGTGTGCAGCCGTACATAGGAGTGTGCGGCCGTACACTCCTCATTTGAGTCCATATGTTGATTTTGAAATGTATGCTCTTCATACTTGGGAATTTTGAATGTATGCTGCCCCCATTTGAAGGTGTGCGGCCGTACACCTTCATGGGATGATGAATATAATGAGTTTTAAGCTTGGGATTCAAGTGTTTACCACTACACTTAGCTTGAAGATGAAGTAGATCATGATTATGAAGCCTTCCAAGTGTTCTTGGTTAATGATTTAGAGAGAGAAAGTAGAGAGAGGGAAGAGAACATCTAAATGAATGAATGAAGAGGTATCCATCCATAAATTGAATTGGGTGTGAGGTTTAGGGTGTTTGCGGTTGGGTGTGTGGCCGTACACACAGGTGTGTGGCCGCACACACCTTATTTGGTGAGTTTTGGCCCGATTTTGTGATACTAAACACTCTCCAACCCTTCCTAAGACTCATATCTAAATTATACTAAGTCTAAAGCACCCATATCAAATCACAAGATTTAATAAAAGACAATAACTCAAGTTTTAGTGCTGAAACACAAATCAATTACATGGGTTAGAAGTTTCGGGTTGTCACATTATCCCCCTGTTAAAGAGAATTTCGTCCCGAAATTCAAAATTAAGATACAAGTCAAGATACAAATCATGGATCTGGAAAGAGATGTGGATACTTCTGTTTCATCGAGTCTTCACGCTCCCAAGTGAACTCCGGTCCCCGCTTGGCATTCCAGCGGACCTTCACTAACGGGATGCGGCTTTGTTTTGTACGTTTGACTTCTCGATCCATGATTTCGATCGGTTCCTCCACGTAATTGAGGTTTTCATTGATCTCGATCTCGTCTAAAGGAATTACTAAGGTTTCATCGGATAGGCACTTCTTGAGATGTGAAACATGGAAGACGGGATGAATGTTACTGAGCTCATGGGGTAAACGAAGTTTATAGGCTACTGGACCGATCCTGGCGAGGATCTCGAAGGGTCTAATGTACCTAGGGTTAAGTTTCCCACGCTTTCCAAAACGTATCGTGCCTTTCCAGGGCGAGACCTTCAACAGGACATGGTCTCCAACCTGGAATTCCAGAGGTTTCCGGCGGTTATCAGCGTAACTCTTTTGGCGATCTCGTGAAGCTTTCAATCGTTCTCGGATTTGGATGATCTTCTCAATGGTTTCGCGGATGATTTCAGGACCAGTGAGAGCACTGTCAGGGATTCGACTCTTGGCTAGCTGTGTGTCCCCCAACTCGGCCCAGCACAGAGGGGATCTGTACTTACGACCGTATAGGGCTTCAAACGGGGAAACCCTGATGCTGGTGTGGTAACTATTGTTGTACGAGAACTCGATCAAAGGTAGATGTGTGTCCCACGACTTTCCAAAATCAATGACACATGCTCTAAGCATGTCCTCCAGGGTTTGGATAGTTCTCTCACTTTGTCCATCGGTTTGAGGATGATACGCTGTGCTCATGTTTAGATTGATTCCAAGGGCTTTCTGGAGAGACTGCCAGAATCTGGAGGTAAACCTGCTATCTCGATCAGAGATAATGGACGCAGGTACACCGTGCAGTCGAACTACCTCTTGGATATAAATTCTCGCGAGTCCTTCCATCTTGAATGATTCTTTGATCGGAATGAAGTGAGCGGACTTTGTTAGACGATCGACAATTACCCAAATGGTATCGTACCCACTCGGACACTTGGGTAGTTTAGTGATGAAATCAATAACAATCATCTCCCATTTCCATTCGGGTATCTCAGGCTGTTGGAGCAGACCCGAGGGTTTCTGATATTCGATTTTCACCTTAGCGCAAGTCAGGCACTTGCCCACGATTGTAGCTATCTCAGCTTTCATGTTTGGCCACCAGTATTGTTTCTTGAGATCTAGGTACATCTTGTCCGAACCCGGGTGAACAGAGTATCTGGTCTTGTGTGCTTCACTTTGCGTACCGAACTTTCCTTTCGGCTAAGGGCATCTACTATCACATTGGCCTTGCCGGGATGGTAATGGATTTCACACTCATAATCGTTGAGTTGTTCTACCCATCGCCGTTGCCTCATGTTCAAGTCTTTCTGATCAAAGATGTGTTGCAGGCTCTTATGGTCAGTGAAGATCGTACACTTGGTTCCGTAGAGATAATGTCTCCAAATCTTCAGAGCAAAGACTACGGCTCCTAATTCCAAGTCATGAGTGGTATAATTGACCTCGTGTGTTTTCAGCTGTCTAGAATCATAATCAATTACCTTTCCTCTTTGCATCAGCACACAGCCTAAGCCTTGATTAGACGCATCGTAGTAGACAACGAAGTCCTCTGTCCCTTCGGGTAGGGACAGAACAGGCACGCTGCACAAGGCTTTCTTCAATGTCTGGAACGCGGTTTCTTGCTTATCACTCCAATAAAAGGGTACACCTTTCTACGTTAGAGTGGTTAAGGGTTTGGCGATTCTCGAAAAGTTCTAGATAAATCTCCGATAATAGTCGGCGAGACCCAAGAATTGTCGAATTTCTGTGGGTGTCTTCGGTGCCGACCAATTCTCTATCGCTTTTATCTTGGAAGGATCTACATGAATACCCTCTTTGCTTACCACGTGACCAAGGAAAGTTACTTTCCGAATCCAGAACTCACACTTGGAAAATTTTGTGTACAACTTCTCGGATCTAAGGGTTTCCAACACTAGCCTCAAGTGCTGTTTGTGATCTTCTTCGCTTCTGGAATAGACAAGTATGTCATCAATGAATAAAATGACGAAATTGTCCAGATAGGGACGACACACCCGGTTCATCAGGTCCATGAACACTGTCGGTGCGTTAGTGAGACCGAAGGGCGTCACTACGAACTCGTAGTGTCCATATCGAGTTCTGAAAGCTGTTTTGGACACATCACTCTCATGAACTCGTAGCTGATGGTACCCTGACCGAAGGTCTATCTTGGAAAAGTAACTGGCTCCCTGGAGTTGATCGAAGAGGTCATCTATTCGTGGAAGAGGATATCGGTTCTTGACGGTCAACTTGTTCAGCTCGCGATAATCGATACACATCTGAAAGGATCCATCTATCTTCTTGACAAACAATACAGGAGCTCCCCAGGGTGAGGAACTCGGTCTAATGAATCCTTTACTGAGCAACTCATTGAGTTGGCTGGATAACTCCTGCATTTCTGCTGGAGCTAAGCGATACGGAGACTTCGCTATGGGAGTAGCTCCAGGAATTAGGTCAATACGGAACTCGACCTGACGCTCGGGAGGAATTCCTGGAAGCTCTTCGGGAAACACATCAGGAAAGTTACAGACTTCGGGGATGCTCGAGAGGTCTTTAACTTCCTGTTTCTCGTTGATTACATGAGCTAAGAATGCAATGAACTCCTTTCGCAAGAGGTTTTGAGCTTTGATGCAGGAGATGATACGAAGATTGGAACTGAGTTTATCGCCATAGATTATGAGAGTTTGATCCAAAGGAAGGTTGAGACGGATGGCTTTTTCGAAACAGAGGATATCAACATGATTGGGACTCAACCAATCCATGCCAATGATGACATCAAAGCTCTTTATGGAAACCGGCATGAGATCGATAGGAAATGAATGGTCGTTCAGGGTAAGGGTACAACCTACGAATATCTCGTTAGCGCTTTCTTTCTCACCATTGGCCATCTCAACGGTAAACGTTTCAGTTAAAGGATGGGGATTATGTTTTAGGTTATGCTTGAACGAATGACTAACAAAGCTTCTTTCAGCACCCGAATCGAAAAGAATATTAGCATATGAGTTGTCGAGAAGGAACGTACCCAAGACAACAGTGGGATCGGCGACCGCTTCCTCCCGTCCCATGGCGAGGACCCTTCCGGTGTTGTCAGCTGTAGACTTCTTAGGGCAGTTCCTTTTAAGGTGCCCAACTTCACCACAGTTGTAGCAGGCTTGACCAACGCCTGCTCCTGAAGATTGATTGGCCGATTGGGCCGAAGCTTTGCAGAATCGGACCGTGTGCCCCTTCTTACCACAATTGGTACATGACAATTCTTGGCAGGGGCCAGGGTTGTGGTGATACTTGCACTTGTCACAGAGGGGAAGATTACCAGCATACCGACTGGTAGGAGTTGGAACTGTGGATCCCACAACAGAAGCAGCAGCAACGGGGGTAGTAGCAGCATGGACTGCTACAGTTTGTTGTCTTTTGGAGGATTCATGGGAAGATTGACCCTTCTTCTTCTTCCAGAACTTTCTCTTCTCACCACTGCTTTTAGTCGACCCAGGAGCGGTAGTGGTTTCCTCGACATCATCACTGTGGTCAATTATGGCTTGGGCTAAAGTCTTAGCACTATCAAATGTATCAGGGCGAGCAGCTAAAACATGACCCTTTGTTGGATTGGTTAACCCCCAAATAAACCTCTCGATCTTTTTGCTTTCAGGAGTGACCAGACCAGGACAGAGAAGGGCAAGATCATCGAATTGGGATGTATATGCAGCAATGTCGGAACCTTTCATCTTCAGGTTCCAGAGCTCATGCTCTAGCTTCTGCATTTCACCACGGGGACAGTATTCGGCAAGGAGGAGTTCTTTCATGGCGTCCCAGCCCATGGCATTGGCTACGGGTAGGGTCAAGGATTTGACTCGGCCATTCCACCAAGTCAAGGCTTTATCACTGAAGGTACTGGATGCAAATTTGACCTTATCGGACTCAGCACAGGCACAGATTTCAAAAATGGATTCGATTTTCTCGAACCTTCGGGACAAGGAAATGACACCACCAGTGCCATCGAAGGATGAAGGCTTCGCATTCATGAAGTCCTTGTAGGAACCCTCCTTTCGGTGTTCCTGATTACTTTCTTGATCTTGAGTACCACCTCCCGAACCACGGGTGTTTAACTGGGACATAGCAGTTGCCACCGCGGCGGTAACAACTGTTTGGAATAACACGGGATCAATTTCAGGAGGAGGTGGTGGCGGAGGGTTGTTGGTCTTTGAGCTGGGTCTCTTTCTGGGAGGCATCTTGATCTAATAAGATCAAGAAAGAGAGGATGATAAGTCCTCTGAATTGGATCGAGAGATATGACAGATATTTATTCCAAATAAGCGATAAAGCAGGAAAGAGTTATCAAAGCAGGTAAACTATCGCTAATGGATTGATCAAGGATCTATACGTGAACGAGGATTCTTACGAAGAATTGGCTTGAGAGATACTCCCATAGTATTTCATGATTCGATACTATACTGGCGCGATGTTTGTGGTATTAGGGTAAGTTTTAGGCATGCCGCATACCACAATCTCTCCCAAGCACATGTTGGCTGTGTCTCGAATGAATATAGTTGGCCAGGCTATATTGATCCTAGACACGAGTACATAACTGCCCAGGTTTAACCGTAGTACTCAACACCCATTTACTTATGTTTTGTTCTACTTGTAGTTACGGATCTCGACGGTTCGGTATACTTGTATACTTTTGAAAATACTTATAGTTTGAAGATACTTTTAATTCAGAGCACTTAGGCCCTTTTAGTGTTTATAGTTTTATACCATGTAAGGTTTGGTATACTTTATTCACTATAAACAAGGGCTCTGATACCAATCTGTCACACCCCGAAAACCGAAGGCGGAAACATTTCCGGGGTTGACTCCATGTTGAGTATCAAATCCAATGCACATAGTAAGTAAAGTAGAACAACCATTACATTACATATAGAAAAGCTCACATTTATTTCAAAATTAAGTTGTACAGTTGTAATACATAGTATATATAAACAAAAAGAGACAAGTCTTCTGCGTACTCCGACCTAGAACAAAATGATCTTCAGGTACCTGTTCTAACACTGACCTGAGAACACAAGCGGTTTGAAAATCAGCATAATGCTGGTGAGTTCATAAGCGGTTTTTGTTTTGTGAAAGTGTTCGAGTTTCCTTTCTGTTTCTGAAAATGTTACACACACCAAGAAAATCCCATATTTTCTTAAAAAGATTGGTTTTTGTTCTAAACATGTAAAGTATAGTTGTACACTGAAAACACGTTTACTCTTGTGAAAATGTACAGTTATGTTATTTGGTTTGTTATACTATCCTGGTTACGTACCAATGTATCCCCAGGAAAGTTCCATACTTTCCTGATTGTGTTTTTACCAATTGTAACAGATGTAAAGTTATCCGTTTTGTTACACTTTTCTAGTTATGTAAACATTTCCCAGGAAAGTCCCATACTTTCCTGAATGTTGGTTATCAATGTAAAAGATGTATTCTGAAACCTGGTTATCTTGTAAAATGTGTTGAGTTATTCATTATTACTATTAAGTAAATCACTGTTATCCTAATTGCGAGTTCCATAACCATACGATAGACTAGATATGGCAATAAGTAGTCCACATCACCTTATGACTTTTGTCACCCTTGAACCATTTCAGTTCGGCTGTAGCTAGCAGCCAGGTGTGGGGTAGTCAGCCTCGTATAGATCTATAGACTCAAGTCATGCTCTCTAATCCCCAGAGATTTTGGTTACGGGTGCAGTCCTCCACTCGCATATCTCTGTGGAGTGTTCACCGAGGACGTGTCTCCAATCATACAGGACTAACAATTTACTAGTAATAATATGATAATCCTCCACTCGCGTATCTCTGTGGAGTGTTACCGAGGATATACAGTGTACAAGTTTTATGATAATAACATGCTTTTAACTGATAAAATGTAGAAACCATTTGTGAAATATATATAAAACATAATAGTTTATAAACCCATTTCACAAATAATATGTTTACGTGATCTGCATGTTCAAACGATTATCAGTTGTATCAATCAGTGTTAAAAGCATATAAAATGTGAAGCACACATGAAAACAAGTTTTGAGTACAAGTAACCCCTTGTACTTTGCTTATGTTCCCCCCTGAAAACAGTGAAAAACAATTGAAAACAGTGAAAAAGGGTAGGGGTATGAACTCACCGCTTAATGTAGAGATCGAGTGTCAACGGATGCCCTGAACTCCTATGGCCCCTACTTTACATGTGATGACACATAAATGAGTTAGAACTAAGGTTTTTCCATGACTAAACATGATGGGAAAACATCCTTAGGGATTGGAATTACTAAGAATAAGTGTCCTATGATCCAAACTTAATGATTTATGCAAGTTTAGGGCCAAAAATGGGTATTAGAGTGGGTGTATGGTCTTGAAAATGAGTGTGCGGCTGGCGAGTGCAGCTAGGAGTGTGTGAGAGGCAGCACAAAAGAGTGTGCGGCCGTACAGCGGGTGTGTGCGGCCGTACACAGGAGTGTGCGGCCGTACACTCCTCATTTGAGTCCATATGTTGATTTTGAAGTGTATGCTCTTCATACTTGGGAATTTTGAATGTATGCTGCCCCCATTTGAAGGTGTGCGGCCGTACCCCTTCATGGGATGATGAATATGAGGAATATAATGAGTTTTAAGCTTGGGATTCAAGTGTTTACCACTACACTTAGCTTGAAGATGAAGTAGATCATGATTATGAAGCCTTCCAAGTGTTCTTGGTTAATGATTTAGAGAGACAAAGTAGAGAGAGGGAAGAGAACATCTAAATGAATGAAAGAAGAGGTATCCATCCATAAATTGAATTGGGTGTGAGGTTGAGGGTGTTTGCGGTTGGGTGTGTGGCCGTACACACAGGTGTGTGGCCGCACACACCTTATTTGGTGAGTTTTGGCCCGATTTTGTGATACTAAACACTCTCCAACCCTTCCTAAGACTCATATCTAAATTATACTAAGTCTAAAGCACCCATATCAAATCACAAGATTTAATAAAAGACAATGAACTCAAGTTTTAGTGCTGAAACACAAATCAATTACATGGGTTAGAAGTTTCGGGTTGTCACATTATCCCCCTGTTAAAGAGAATTTCGTCCCGAAATTCAAAATTAAGATACAAGTCAAGATACAAATCATGGATCTGGAAAGAGATGCAGATACTTCTATTTCATCGAGTCTTCACGCTCCCAAGTGAACTCCGGTCCCCGCTTGGCATTCCAGCAGACCTTCACTAACGGGATGCGGCTTTGCTTTGTACGTTTGACTTCTCGATCCATGATTTCGATCGGTTCCTCCACGAAATTGAGGTTTTCATTAATCTCGATCTCGTCTAAAGGAATTACTAAGGTTTCATCAGATAGGCACTTATTGAGATGTGAAACATGGAAGATGGGATGAATGTTACTGAGCTCATGGGGTAAACAAAGTTTATAGGCTACCGGACCGATCCTGGCGAGGATCTCGAAGGGTCTAATGTACCTAGGGTTAAGTTTCCCACGCTTTCCAAAGCGTACCGTGCCTTTCCAGGGCGAGACCTTCAACAGGACATGGTCTCCAACCTAGAATTCCAGAGGTTTCCGGCGGTTATCAGCGTAACTCTTTTGGCGATCTCGTGAAGCTTTCAATCGTTCTCGGATTTGGATGATCTTCTCAATGGTTTCGCGGATGATTTCAGGACCAGTGAGAGCACTGTCAGGGATTCGACTCTTGGCTAGCTATGTGTCCCCCAACTCGGCCCAGCACAGAGGGGATCTGCACTTACGACCGTATAGGGCTTCAAACGGGGCAACCCTGATGCTGGTGTGGTAACTATTGTTGTACGAGAACTCGATCAAAGGTAGATGTGTGTCCCACGACTTTCCAAAATCAATGACACATGCTCTAAGCATGTCCTCTAGGGTTTGGATAGTTCTCTCACTTTGTCCATCGGTCTGAGGATGATACGCTGTGCTCATGTTTAGAGTGGTTCCAAGGGCTTTCTGGAGAGACTGCCAGAATCTGGAGGTAAACCTGCTATCTCGATCAGAGATAATGGACGCAGGTACACCGCGCAGTCGAACTACCTCTTGGATATAAATTCTCGCGAGTCCTTCCATCTTGAATGATTCTTTGATCAGAATGAAGTGAGCGGACTTTGTCAGACGATCGACAATTACCCAAATGGTATCGTACCCACTCGGACACTTGGGTACTTTAGTGATGAAATCAATGGCAATCATCTCCCATTTCCATTCGGGTATCTCAGGCTGTTGGAGCAGACCCGAGGGTTTCTGATATTCGACTTTCACCTTGGCGCAAGTCAGGCACTTGCCCACGATTGTAGCTATCTCAGCTTTCATGTTTGGCCACCAGTATTGTTTCTTGAGATCTAGGTACATCTTGTCCGAACCCGGGTGAACAGAGTATCTAGTCTTGTGTGCTTCACTTTGCGTACCGAACTTTCCTTTCGGCTAAGGGCATCTACTACCACATTGGCCTTGCCGAGATGGTAATGGATTTCACACTCATAATCGTTGAGTAGTTCTACCCATCGCTGTTGCCTCATGTTCAAGTCTTTCTGATCAAAGATGTGTTGCAGGCTCTTATGGTCAGTGAAGATCGTACACTTGGTTCCGTAGAGATAATGTCTCCAAATCTTCAGAGCAAAGACTACGGCTCCTAATTCCAAGTCATGAGTGGTATAATTGACCTCGTGTGTTTTCAGCTGTCTAGAAGCATAATCAATTACCTTTCGTCTTTGCATAAGCACACAGCCTAAGCCTTGATTAGACGCATCGCAGTAGACAACGAAGTCCTCTGTCCCTTCGGGTAGGGACAGAACAGGCACGCTGCACAAGGCTTTCTTCAATGTCTGGAACGCGGTTTCTTGCTTATCACTCCAATAAAAGGGTACACCTTTCTGCGTTAGAGTGGTTAAGGGTTTGGCGATTCTCGAAAAGTTCTGGATAAATCTCCGATAATAGTCGGCGAGACCCAAGAATTGTCGAATTTCTGTGGGTGTCTTCGGTGCCGACCAATTCTCTATCGCTTTTATCTTGGAAGGATCTACATGAATACCCTCTTCGCTTACCACGTGACCAAGGAAAGTTACTTTCCGAATCCAGAACTCACACTTGGAAAATTTTGTGTACAACTTCTCGGATCTAAGGGTTTCCAACACTAGCCTCAAGTGCTGTTTGTGATCTTCTTCGCTTCTGGAATAGACAAGTATGTCATCAATGAATAAAATGACGAAATTGTCCAGATAGGGACGACACACCCGGTTCATCAGGTCCATGAACACTGTCGGTGCGTTAGTGAGACCGAAGGGCGTCACTACGAACTCGTAGTGTCCATATCGAGTTCTGAAAGCTGTTTTGGACACATCACTCTCATGAACTCGTAGCTGATGGTACCCTGACCGAAGGTCTATCTTGGAAAAGTAACTGGCTCCCTGGAGTTGATCGAAGAGGTCATCTATTCGTGGAAGAGGATATCGGTTCTTGACGGTCAACTTGTTCAGCTCGCGATAATCGATACACATCCGAAAGGATCCATCTTTCTTCTTGACAAACAATACAGGAGCTCCCCATGGTGAGGAACTCGGTCTAATGAATCCTTTACTGAGCAACTCATTGAGTTGGCTGGATAACTCCTGCATTTCTGCTGGAGCTAAGCGATACGGAGACTTCGCTATGGGAGTAGCTCCAGGAATTAGGTCAATACGGAACTCGACCTGACGCTTGGGAGGAATTCCTGGAGGCTCTTCGGGAAACACATCAGGAAAGTTACAGACTTCGGGGATGCTCGAGAGGTCTTTAACTTCCTGTTTCTTGTTGATTACATGAGCTAAGAATGCAATGCACTCCTTTCACGAGAGCTTTTGAGCTTTGATGCAGGAGATGATACGAAGATTGGAACTGAGTTTATCGCCATAGATTATGAGAGTTTGATCCAAAGGAAGGTTGAGACGGATGGCTTTTTCGAAACAGAGGATATCATCATGATTGGGACTAAACCAATCCATGCCAATGATGACATCAAAGCTCTTTATGGAAACTGGCATGAGATCGATAGGAAATGAATGGTCGTTCAGGGTAAGGGTACAACCTACGAATATCTCGTTAGCGCTTTCTTTCTCACCATTAGCCATCTCGACGGTAAACGTTTCAGTTAAAGGTTGGGGATTATGTTTTAGGTTATGCTTGAACGAATGACTAACAAAGCTTCTTTCAGCACCCGAATCGAAAAGAATATTAGCATATGAGTTGTCGAGAAGGAACGTACCCAAGACAACAGTGGGATCGGCGACCGCTTCCTCCCGTCCCATGGCGAGGACCCTTCCGGTGTTGTCAGCTGTAGACTTCTTAGGGCAGTTCCTTTTAAGGTGCCCAACTTCACCACAGTTGTAGCAGGCTTGACCAACGCCTGCTCTTGAAGATTGATTGGCCGATTGGGCCGAAGCTTTGTAGAATCGGACCGTGTGCCCCTTCTTACCACAATTGGTACATGACAGTTCTCGGCAGGGGCCAGGGTTGTGGTGATACTTGCACTTGTCACAGATGGGAAGATTACCAGCATACCGGCTGGTAGGAGTTGGAGCTGTGGATCCCACAACAAAAGCAGCAGCAACGGGGGTAGTAGCAGCATGGACTGCTACAGTTTGTTGTCTTTTGGAGGATCCTTGGGAAGATTGACCCTTCTTCTTCTTCCAAAACTTTCTCTTCTCACCACTGCTTTTAGTCGACCCAGGAGCGGTAGTGGTTTCCTTGACATCATCACTGTGGTCAATTATGGCTTGGGCTAAAGTCTTAGCACTATCAAATGTATCAGGGCGAGCAGCTAAAACATGACCCTTTGTTGGATTGGTTAACCCCCAAATAAACCTCTCGATCTTTTTGCTTTCAGGAGTGACCAGACCAGGACAGAGAAGGGCAAGATCATCGAATTGGGATGTATATGCAGCAATGTCGGAACCTTTCATCTTCAGGTTCCAGAGCTCATGCTCTAGCTTCTGCATTTCACCACGGGGACAGTATTCGGCAAGGAGGAGTTCTTTCATGGCGTCCCAGCCCATGGCATTGGCTACGGGTAGGGTCAAGGATTTGACTCGGCCATTCCACCAAGTCAAGGCTTTATCACTGAAGGTACTGGATGCAAATTTGACCTTATCGGACTCAGCACAGGCACAGATTTCAAAAATGGATTCGATTTTCTCGAACCTTCGGGACAAGGAAATGACACCACCAGTGCCATCGAAGGATGAAGGCTTCGCATTCATGAAGTCCTTGTAGGAACCCTCCTTTCGGTGTTCCTGATTACTTTCTTGATCTTGAGTACCACCTCCCGAACCACGGGTGTTTAACTGGGACATAGCAGTTGCCACCGCGGCAGTAACAACTGTTTGGAATAACACGGGATCAATTTCAGGAGGAGGTGGTGGCGGAGGGTTGTTGGTCTTTGAGCTGGGTCTCTTTCTGGGAGGCATCTTGATCTAATAAGATCAAGAAAGAGAGGATGATAAGTCCTCTGAATTGGATCGAGAGATATGACAGATATTTATTCCAAATAAGCGATAAAGCAGGAAAGAGTTATCAAAGCAGGTAAACTATCGCTAATGGATTGATCAAGGATCTATACGTGAACGAGGATTCTTACGAAGAATTGGCTTGAGAGATACTCCCATAGTATTTCATGATTCGATACTATACTGGCGCGATGTTTGTGGTATTAGGGTAAGTTTTAGGCATGCTGCATACCACAATCTCTCCCAAGCACATGTTGGCTGTGTCTCGAATGAATATAGTTGGCCAGGCTATATTGATCCTAGACACGACTACATAACTGCCCAGGTTTAACCGTAGTACTCAACACCCATTTACTTATGTTTTGTTCTACTTGTAGTTACGGATCTCGACGGTTCGGTATACTTGTATACTTTTGAAAATACTTATAGTTTGAAGATACTTTTAATTCAGAGCACTTAGGCCCTTTTAGTGTTTATAGTTTTATACCATGTAAGGTTTGGTATACTTTATTCACTATAAACAAGGGCTCTGATACCAATCTGTCACACCCCGAAAACCGAAGGCGGAAACATTTCCGGGGTTGACTCCATGTTGAGTATCAAATCCAATGCACATAGTAAGTAAAGTAGAACAACCATTACATTACATATAGAAAAGCTCACATTTATTTCAAAATTAAGTTGTACAGTTGTAATACATAGTATATATAAACAAAAAGAGACAAGTCTTCTGCGTACTCCGACCTAGAACAAAATGATCTTCAGGTACCTGTTCTAACACTGACCTGAGAACACAAGCGGTTTGAAAATCAGCATAATGCTGGTGAGTTCATAAGCGGTTTTTGTTTTGTGAAAGTGTTCGAGTTTCCTTTCTGTTTCTGAAAATGTTACACACACCAAGAAAATCCCATATTTTCTTAAAAAGATTGGTTTTTGTTCTAAACATGTAAAGTATAGTTGTACACTGAAAACACGTTTACTCTTGTGAAAATGTACAGTTATGTTATTTGGTTTGTTATACTGTCCTGGTTATGTACCAATGTATCCCCAGGAAAGTTCCATACTTTCCTGATTGTGTTTTTACCAATTGTAACAGATGTAAAGTTATCCGTTTTGTTACACTTTTCTAGTTATGTAAACGTTTCCCAGGAAAGTCCCATACTTTCCTGAATGTTGGTTATCAATGTAAAAGATGTATTCTGAAACCTGGTTATCTTGTAAAATGTGTTGAGTTATTCATTATTACTATTAAGTAAATCATTGTTATCCTAATTGCGAGTTCCATAACCATACGATAGACTAGATATGGCAATAAGTAGTCCACATCACCTTATGACTTTTGTCACCCTTGAACCATTTCAGTTCGGCTGTAGCTAGCAGCCAGGTGTGGGGTAGTCAGCCCCGTATAGATCTATAGACTCAAGTCATGCTCTCTAATCCCCAGAGATTTTGGTTACGGGTGCAGTCCTCCACTCGCATATCTCTGTGGAGTGTTCACCGAGGACGTGTCTCCAATCATACAGGACTAACAATTTACTAGTAATAATATGATAATCCTCCACTCGCGTATCTCTGTGGAGTGTTACCGAGGATATACAGTGTACAAGTTTTATGATAATAACATGCTTTTAACTGATAAAATGTAGAAACCATTTGTGAAATATATATAAAACATAATAGTTTATAAACCCATTTCACAAATAATATGTTTACGTGATCTGCATGTTCAAACGATTATCAGTTGTATCAATCAGTGTTAAAAGCATATAAAATGTGAAGCACACATGAAAACAAGTTTTGAGTACAAGTAACCCCTTGTACTTTGCTTATGTTCCCCCCTGAAAACAGTGAAAAACAATTGAAAACAGTGAAAAAGGGTAGGGGTATGAACTCACCGCTTAATGTAGAGATCGAGTGTCAACGGATGCCCTGAACTCCTATGGCCCCTACTTTACATGTGATGACACATAAATGAGTTAGAACTAAGGTTTTTCCATGACTAAACATGATGGGAAAACATCCTTAGGGATTGGAATTACTAAGAATAAGTGTCCTATGATCCAAACTTAATGATTTATGCAAGTTTAGGGCCAAAAATGGGTATTAGAGTGGGTGTATGGTCTTGAAAATGAGTGTGCGGCTGGGGAGTGCAGCCAGGAGTGTGTGAGAGGCAGCACAAAAGAGTGTGCGGCCGTACAGCGGGTGTGTGCGGCCGTAAACAGGAGTGTGCGGCCGTACACTCCTCATTTGAGTCCATATGTTGATTTTGAAGTGTATGCTCTTCATACTTGGGAATTTTGAATGTATGCTGCCCCCATTTGAAGGTGTGCGGCCGTACACCTTCATGGGATGATGAATATGATGAATATAATGAGTTTTAAGCTTGGGATTCAAGTGTTTACCACTACACTTAGCTTGAAGATGAAGTAGATCATGATTATGAAGCCTTCCAAGTGTTCTTGGTTAATGATTTAGAGAGAGAAAGTAGAGAGAGGGAAGAGAACATCTAAATGAATGAACGAAGAGGTATCCATCCATAAATTGAATTGGGTGTGAGGTTGAGGGTGTTTGCGGTTGGGTGTGTGGCCGTACACACAGGTGTGTGGCCGCACACACCTTATTTGGTGAGTTTTGGCCCGATTTTGTGATACTAAACACTCTCCAACCCTTCCTAAGACTCATATCTAAATTATACTAAGTCTAAAGCACCCATATCAAATCACAAGATTTAATAAAAGACAATGAACTCAAGTTTTAGTGCTGAAACACAAATTAATTACATGGGTTAGAAGTTTCGGGTTGTCACATTATCCCCCTGTTAAAGAGAATTTCGTCCCGAAATTCAAAATTAAGATACAAGTCAAGATACAAATCATGGATCTGGAAAGAGATGCAGATACTTCTATTTCATCGAGTCTTCACGCTCCCAAGTGAACTCCGGTCCCCGCTTGGCATTCCAGCAGACCTTCACTAACGGGATGCGGCTTTGCTTTGTACGTTTGACTTCTCGATCCATGATTTCAATCGGTTCCTCCACGAAATTGAGGTTTTCATTGATCTCGATCTCGTCTAAAGGAATTACTAAGGTGTCATCGGATAGGCACTTCTTGAGATGTGAAACATGGAAGACGGGATGAATGTTACTGAGCTCATGGGGTAAACGAAGTTTATAGGCTACCGGACCGATCCTGGCGAGGATCTCGAAGGGTCTAATGTACCTAGGGTTAAGTTTCCCACGCTTTCCAAAGCGTACCGTGCCTTTCCAAGGCGAGACCTTCAACAGGACAGGGTCTCCAACCTGGAATTCCAGAGGTTTCCGGCGGTTATCAGCGTAACTCTTTTGGCGATCTCGTGAAGCTTTCAATCGTTCTCGGATTTGGATGATCTTCTCAATGGTTTCGAGGATGATTTTAGGACCAGTGAGAGCACTGTCAGGGATTCGACTCTTGGCTAGCTGTGTGTCCCCCAACTCGGCCCAGCACAGAGGGGATCTGCACTTACGACCGTATAGGGCTTCAAACGGGGCAACCCTGATGCTGGTGTGGTAACTATTGTTGTACGAGAACTCGATCAAAGGTAGATGTGTGTCCCACGACTTTCCAAAATCAATGACACATGCTCTAAGCATGTCCTCCATGGTTTGGATAGTTATCTCACTTTGTCCATCGGTCTGAGGATGATACGCTGTGCTCATGTTTAGATTGGTTCCAAGGGCTTTCTGGAGAGACTGCCAGAATCTGGAGGTAAACCTGCTATCTCGATCAGAGATAATGGACGCAGGTACACTGTGCAGTCGAACTACCTCTTGGATATAAATTCTCGCGAGTCCTTCCATCTTGAATGATTCTTTGATCAGTTGGAAGTGAGCGGACTTTGTCAGACGATCAACAATTACCCAAATGGTATCGTAACCACTCGGACACTTGGGTAGTTTAGTGATGAAATCAATGGCAATCATCTCCCATTTCCATTCGGGTATGTCAGGCTGTTGGAGCAGACCCGAGGGTTTCTGATATTCGACTTTCACCTTGGGGCAAGTCAGGCACTTGCCCACGATTGTAGCTTTCTCAGCTTTCATGTTTGGCCACCAGTATTGTTTCTTGAGATCTAGGTACATCTTGTCCGAACCCGGGTGAACAGAGTATCTGGTCTTGTGTGCTTCACTTTGCGAACCGAACTTTCCTTTCGGCTAAGGGCATCTACTACCACATTGGCCTTGCCGGGATGGTAATGGATTTCACACTCATAATCGTTGAGTAGTTCTACCCATCGCCGTTGCCTCATGTTCAAGTCTTTCTGATCAAAGATGTGTTGCAGGCTCTTATGGTCAGTGAAGATCGTACACTTGGTTCCGTAGAGATAATGTCTCCAAATCTTCAGAGCAAAGACTACGACTCCAATTTCCAAGTCATGAGTGGTATAATTGACCTCGTGTGTTTTCAGCTGTCTAGAAGCATAATCAATTACCTTTCCTCTTTGCATAAGCACACAGCCTAAGCCTTGATTAGACGCATCGCAGTAGACAACGAAGTCCTCTGTCCCTTCGGGTAGGGACAGAATAGGCACGCTGCACAAGGCTTTCTTCAACGTCTGGAACGCGGTTTCTTGCTTATCACTCCAATAAAAGGGTACACCTTTCTGCGTTAGAGTGGTTAAGGGTTTGGCGATTCTCGAAAAGTTCTGGATAAATCTCCGATAATAGTCGGCGAGACCCAAGAATTGTCGAATTTATGTGGGTGTCTTCGGTGCCGACCAATTCTCTATCGCTTTTATCTTGGAAGGATCTACATGAATACCCTCTTCGCTTACCACGTGACCAAGGAAAGTTACTTTCCGAATCCAGAACTCACACTTGGAAAATTTTGTGTACAACTTCTCGGATCTAAGGGTTTCCAACACTAGCCTCAAGTGCTGTTTGTGATCTTCTTCGCTTCTGGAATAGACAAGTATGTCATCAATGAATAAAATGACAAAATTGTCCAGATAGGGACGACACACCCGGTTCATCAGGTCCATGAACACTGTCGGTGCGTTAGTGAGACCGAAGGGCGTCACTACGAACTCGTAGTGTCCATATCGAGTTCTGAAAGCTGTTTTGGACACATCACTCTCATGAACTCGTAGCTGATGGTACCCTGACCGAAGGTCTATCTTGGAAAAGTAACTGGCTCCCTGGAGTTGATCGAAGAGGTCATCTATTCGTGGAAGAGGATATCGGTTCTTGACGGTCAACTTGTTCAGCTCGCGATAATCGATACACATCCGAAAGGATCCATCTTTCTTCTTGACAAACAATACAGGAGCTCCCCATGGTGAGGAACTCGGTCTAATGAATCCTTTACTGAGCAACTCATTGAGTTGGCTAGATAACTCCTGCATTTCTGCTGGAGCTAAGCGATACAGAGACTTCGCTATGGGAGTAGCTCCAGGAATTAGGTCAATATGGAACTCGACCTGACGCTCGGGAGGAATTCCTGGAAGCTCTTCGGGAAACACATCAGGAAAGTTACAGACTTCGGGGATGCTCGAGAGGTCTTTAACTTCCTGTTTCTCGTTGATTACATGAGCTAAGAATGCAATGCACTCCTTTCACGAGAGCTTTTGAGCTTTGATGCAGGAGATGATACGAAGATTGGAACTGAGTTTATCGCCATAGATTATGAGAGTTTGATCCAAAGGAAGGTTGAGACGGATGGCTTTTTCGAAACAGAGGATATCATCATGATTGGGACTCAACCAATCCATGCCAATGATGACATCAAAGCTCTTTATGGAAACCGGCATGAGATCGATAGGAAATGAATGGTCGTTCAGGGTAAGGGTACAACCTACGAATATCTCGTTAGCGCTTTCTTTCTCACCATTAGCCATCTCGACAGTAAACGTTTCAGTTAAAGGTTGGGGATTATGTTTTAGGTTATACTTGAACGAATGACTAACAAAGCTTCTTTCAGCACCCGAATCGAAAAGAATATTAGCATATGAGTTGTCGAGAAGGAACGTACCCAAGACAACAGTGGGATCGGCGACCGCTTCCTCCCGTCCCATGGCGAGGACCCTTCCGGTGTTGTCAGTTGTAGACTTCTTACGGCAGTTCCTTTTAAGGTGCCCAACTTCACCACAGTTGTAGCAGGCTTGACCAACACCTGCTCCTGAAGATTGATTGGCCGATTGGGCCGAAGGTTTGCAGAATCGGACCGTGTGCCCCTTCTTACCACAATTGGTACATGACAGTTCTCGGCAGGGGCCAGGGTTGTGGTGATACTTGCACTTGTCACAGAGGGGAAGATTACCAGCATACCGGCTGGTAGGAGTTGGAGCTGTGGATCCCACAACAGAAGCAGCAGCAACGGGGGTAGTAGCAGCATGGACTGCTACAGTTTGTTGTCTTTTGGAGGATCCTTGGGAAGATTGACCCTTCTTCTTCCAGAACTTTCTCCTCTCACCACTACTTTTAGTCGACCCAGGAGCGGTAGTGGTTTCCTCGACATCATCACTGTGGTCAATTATGGCTTGGGCTAAAGTCTTAGCACTATCAAATGTATCAGGGCGAGCAGCTAAAACATGACCCTTTGTTGGATTGGTTAACCCCCAAAGCAACCTCTCGATCTTTTTGCTTTCAGGAGTGACCAGACCAGGACAGAGAAGGGCAAGATCATCGAATTGGGAAGTATATGCAGCAATGTCGGAACCTTTCATCTTCAGGTTCCAGAGCTCATGCTCTATCTTCTGCATTTCACCACGAGGACAATATTCGGCAAGGAGGAGTTCTTTCATGGCGTCCCAGCCCATGGCATTGGCTACGGGTAGGGTCAAGGATTTGACTCGGCCATTCCACCAAGTCAAGGCTTTATCACTGAAGGTACAGGCTGCAAATTTGACCTTATCGGACTCAGCACAGGCACACATTTCAAAAATGGATTCGATTTTCTCGAACCATCGGGACAAGGAAATGACACCACCAGTGCCATCGAAGGATGAAGGCTTCGCATTCATGAAGTCCTTGTAGGAACCCTCCTTTCGGTGTTCCTGATTACTTTCTTGATCTTGAGTACCACCTCCCAAACCACGGGTGTTTAATTGGGACATAGCAGTTGCCACCGCGGCGGTAACAACTGTTTGGAATAACACGGGATCAATTTCAGGAGGAGGTGGTGGCGGAGGGTTGTTGGTCTTTGAGCTGGGTCTCTTTCTGGGAGGCATCTTGATCTAATAAGATCAAGAAAGAGAGGATGATAAGTCCTCTGAATTGGATCGAGAGATATGACAGATATTTATTCCAAATAAGCGATAAAGCAGGAAAGAGTTATCAAAGCAGGTAAACTATCGCTAATGGATTGATCAAGGATCTATACGTGAACGAGGATTCTTACGAAGAATTGGCTTGAGAGATACTCCCATAGTATTTCATGATTCAATACTATACTGGCGCGATGTTTGTGGTATTAGGGTAAGTTTTAGGCATGCCGCATACCACAATCTCTCCCAAGCACATGTTGGCTGTGTCTCGAATGAATATAGTTGGCCAGGCTATATTGATCCTAGACACGACTACATAACTGCCCAGGTTTAACCGTAGTACTCAACACCCATTTACTTATGTTTTGTTCTACTTGTAGTTACGGATCTCGACGGTTCGGTATACTTGTATACTTTTGAAAATACTTATAGTTTGAAGATACTTTTAATTCAGAGCACTTAGGCCCTTTTAGTGTTTATAGTTTTATACCATGTAAGGTTTGGTATACTTTATTCACTATAAACAAGGGCTCTGATACCAATCTGTCACACCCCGAAAACCGAAGGCGAAAACATTTCCGGGGTTGACTCCATGTTGAGTATCAAATCCAATGCACATAGTAAGTAAAGTAGAACAACCATTACATTACATATAGAAAAGCTCACATTTGTTTCAAAATTAAGTTGTACAGTTGTAATACATAGTTCATAAGCGGTTTTTGTTTTGTGAAAGTGTTCGAGTTTCCTTTCTGTTTCTGAAAATGTTACACACACCAAGAAAATCCCATATTTTCTTAAAAAGATTGGTTTTTGTTCTAAACATGTAAAGTATAGTTGTACACTGAAAACACGTTTACTCTTGTGAAAATGTACAGTTATGTTATTTGGTTTGTTATACTGTCCTGGTTACGTACCAATGTATCCCCAGGAAAGTTCCATACTTTCCTGATTGTGTTTTTACCAATTGTAACAGATGTAAAGTTATCCGTTTTGTTACACTTTTCTAGTTATGTAAACGTTTCCCAGGAAAGTCCCATACTTTCCTGAATGTTGGTTATCAATGTAAAAGATGTATTCTGAAACCTGGTTATCTTGTAAAATGTGTTGAGTTATTCATTATTACTATTAAGTAAATCACTGTTATCCTAATTGCGAGTTCCATAACCATACGATAGACTAGATATGGCAATAAGTAGTCCACATCACCTTATGACTTTTGTCACCCTTGAACCATTTCAGTTCGGCTGTAGCTAGCAGCCAGGTGTGGGGTAGTCAGCCCCGTATAGATCTATAGACTCAAGTCATGCTCTCTAATCCCCAGAGATTTTGGTTACGGGTGCAGTCCTCCACTCGCATATCTCTGTGGAGTGTTCACCGAGGACGTGTCTCCAATCATACAGGACTAACAATTTACTAGTAATAATATGATAATCCTCCACTCGCGTATCTCTGTGGAGTGTTACCGAGGATATACAGTGTACAAGTTTTATGATAATAACATGCTTTTAACTGATAAAATGTAGAAACCATTTGTGAAATATATATAAAACATAATAGTTTATAAACCCATTTCACAAATAATATGTTTACGTGATCTGCATGTTCAAACGATTATCAGTTGTATCAATCAGTGTTAAAAGCATATAAAATGTGAAGCACACATGAAAACAAGTTTTGAGTACAAGTAACCCCTTGTACTTTGCTTATGTTCCCCCCTGAAAACAGTGAAAAACAATTGAAAACAGTGAAAAAGGGTAGGGGTATGAACTCACCGCTTAATGTAGAGATCGAGTGTCAACGGATGCCCTGAACTCCCATGGCCCCTACTTTACATGTGATGACACATAAATGAGTTAGAACTAAGGTTTTTCCATGACTAAACATGATGGGAAAACATCCTTAGGGATTGGAATTACTAAGAATAAGTGTCCTATGATCCAAACTTAATGATTTATGCAAGTTTAGGGCCAAAAATGGGTATTAGAGTGGGTGTATGGTCTTGAAAATGAGTGTGCGGCTGGCGAGTGCAGCTAGGAGTGTGTGAGAGGCAGCACAAAAGAGTGTGCGGCCGTACAGCGGGTGTGTGCGGCCGTACACAGGAGTGTGCGGCCGTACACTCCTCATTTGAGTCCATATGTTGATTTTGAAGTGTATGCACTTCATACTTGGGAATTTTGAATGTATGCTGCCCCCATTTGAAGGTGTGCGGCCGTACCCCTTCATGGGATGATGAATATGAAGAATATAATGAGTTTTAAGCTTGGGATTCAAGTGTTTACCACTACACTTAGCTTGAAGATGAAGTAGATCATGATTATGAAGCCTTCCAAGTGTTCTTGGTTAATGATTTAGAGAGACAAAGTAGAGAGAGGGAAGAGAACATCTAAATGAATGAAAGAAGAGGTATCCATCCATAAATTGAATTGGGTGTGAGGTTGAGGGTGTTTGCGGTTGGGTGTGTGGCCGTACACACAGGTGTGTGGCCGCACACACCTTATTTGGTGAGTTTTGGCCCGATTTTGTGATACTAAACACTCTCCAACCCTTCCTAAGACTCATATCTAAATTATACTAAGTCTAAAGCACCCATATCAAATCACAAGATTTAATAAAAGACAATGAACTCAAGTTTTAGTGCTGAAACACAAATCAATTACATGGGTTAGAAGTTTCGGGTTGTCACATTATCCCCCTGTTAAAGAGAATTTCGTCCCGAAATTCAAAATTAAGATACAAGTCAAGATACAAATCATGGATCTGGAAAGAGATGCGGATACTTCTATTTCATCGAGTCTTCACGCTCCCAAGTGAACTACGGTCCCCGCTTGGCATTCCAGCAGACCTTCACTAACGGGATGCGGCTTTGCTTTGTACGTTTGACTTCTCGATCCATGATTTCGATCGGTTCCTCCACGAAATTGAGGTTTTCATTGATCTCGATCTCGTCTAAAGGAATTACTAAGGTGTCATCGGATAGGCACTTCTTGTGATGTGAAACATGGAAGACGGGATGAATGTTACTGAGCTCATGGGGTAAACGAAGTTTATAGGCTACCGGACCGATCCTGGCGAGGATCTCGAAGGGTCTAATGTACCTAGGGTTAAGTTTCCCACGCCTTCCAAAGCGTACCGTGCCTTTCCAAGGCGAGACCTTCAACAGGACATGGTCTCCAACCTGGAATTCCAGAGGTTTCCGGCGGTTATCAGCGTAACTCTTTTGGCGATCTCGTGAAGCTTTCAATCGTTCTCGGATTTGGATGATCTTCTCAATGGTTTCGAGGATGATTTCAGGACCAGTGAGAGCACTGTCAGGGATTCGACTCTTGGCTAGCTGTGTGTCCCCCAACTCGGCCCAGCACAGAGGGGATCTGCACTTACGACCGTATAGGGCTTCAAACGGGGCAACCCTGATGCTGGTGTGGTAACTATTGTTGTACAAGAACTCGATCAAAGGTAGACGTGTGTCCCACGACTTTCCAAAATCAATGACACATGCTCTAAGCATGTCCTCCAGGGTTTGGATAGTTATCTCACTTTGTCCATCGGTCTGAGGATGATACGCTGTGCTCATGTTTAGATTGGTTCCAAGGGCTTTCTGGAGAGACTGCCAGAATCTAGAGGTAAACCTGCTATCTCGATCAGAGATAATGGACGCAGGTACACTGTGCAGTCGAACTACCTCTTGGATATAAATTCTCACGAGTCCTTCCATCTTGAATGATTCTTTGATCAGAATGAAGTGAGCGGACTTTGTCAGACGATCAACAATTACCCAAATGGTATCGTACCCACTCGGACACTTGGGTAGTTTAGTGATGAAATCAATGGCAATCATCTCCCATTTCCATTCGGGTATCTCAGGCTGTTGGAGCAGACCCGAGGGTTTCTGATATTCGACTTTCACCTTGGGGCAAGTCAGGCACTTGCCCACGATTGTAGCTTTCTCAGCTTTCATGTTTGGCCACCAGTATTGTTTCTTGAGATCTAGGTACATCTTGTCCGAACCCGGGTGAACAGAGTATCTGGTCTTGTGTGCTTCACTTTGCGAACCGAACTTTCCTTTCGGCTAAGGGCATCTACTACCACATTGGCCTTGCCGGGATGGTAATGGATTTCACACTCATAATCGTTGAGTAGTTCTACCCATCGCCGTTGCCTCATGTTCAAGTCTTTCTGATCAAAGATGTGTTGCAGGCTCTTATGGTCAGTGAAGATCGTACACTTGGTTCCGTAGAGATAATGTCTCCAAATCTTCAGAGCAAAGACTACGACTCCTATTTCCAAGTCATGAGTGGTATAATTGACCTCGTGTGTTTTCAGCTGTCTAGAAGCATAATCAATTACCTTTCCTCTTTGCATAAGCACACAGCCTAAGCCTTGATTAGACGCATCGCAGTAGACAACGAAGTCCTCTGTCCCTTCGGGTAGGGACAGAACAGGCACGCTGCACAAGGCTTTCTTCAACGTCTGGAACGCGGTTTCTTGCTTATCACTCCAATAAAAGGGTACACCTTTCTGCGTTAGAGTGGTTAAGGGTTTGGCGATTCTCGAAAAGTTCTGGATAAATCTCTGATAATAGTCGGCGAGACCCAAGAATTGTCGAATTTATGTGGGTGTCTTCGGTGCCGACCAATTCTCTATCGCTTTTATCTTGGAAGGATCTACATGAATACCCTCTTCGCTTACCACGTGACCAAGGAAAGTTACTTTCCGAATCCAGAACTCACACTTGGAAAATTTTGTGTACAACTTCTCGGATCTAAGGGTTTCCAACACTAGCCTCAAGTGCTGTTTGTGATCTTCTTCGCTTCTGGAATAGACAAGTATGTCATCAATGAATAAAATGAAAAAATTGTCCAGATAGGGACGACACACCCGGTTCATCAGGTCCATGAACACTGTCGGTGCGTTAGTGAGACCGAAGGGCGTCACTACGAACTCGTAGTGTCCATATCGAGTTCTGAAAGTTGTTTTGGACACATCACTCTCATGAACTCGTAGCTGATGGTACCCTGACCGAAGGTCTATCTTGGAAAAGTAACTGGCTCCCTGGAGTTGATCGAAGAGGTCATCTATTCGTGGAAGAGGATATCGGTTCTGGACGGTCAACTTGTTCAGCTCGCGATAATCGATACACATCCGAAAGGATCCATCTTTCTTCTTGACAAACAATACAGGAGCTCCCCATGGTGAGGAACTCGGTCTAATGAATCCTTTACTGAGCAACTCATTGAGTTGGCTGGATAACTCCTGCATTTCTGCTGGAGCTAAGCGATACGGAGACTTCGCTATGGGAGTAGCTCCAGCAATTAGGTCAATATGGAACTCGACCTGACGCTCGGGAGGAATTCCTGGAAGCTCTTCGGGAAACACATCAGGAAAGTTACAGACTTCGGGGATGCTCGAGAGGTCTTTAACTTCCTGTTTCTCGTTGATTACATGAGCTAAGAATGCAATGCACTCCTTTCACGAGAACTTTTGAGCTTTGATGCAGGAGATGATACGAAGATTGGAACTGAGTTTATCGCCATAGATTATGAGAGTTTGATCCAAAGGAAGGTTGAGACGGATGACTTTTTCGAAACAGAGGATATCATCATGATTGGGACTCAACCAATCCATGCCAATGATGACATCAAAGCTCTTTCTGGAAACCGGCATGAGATCGATAGGAAATGAATGGTCATTCAGGGTAAGGATACAACCTACGAATATCTCGTTAGCGCTTTCTTTCTCACCATTAGCCATCTCGACGGTAAACGTTTCAGTTAAAGGTTGGGGATTATGTTTTAGGTTATACTTGAACGAATGACTAACAAAGCTTCTTTCAGCACCCGAATCGAAAAGAATATTAGCATATGAGTTGTCGAGAAGGAACGTACCCAAGACAACAGTGGGATCGGTGACCGCTTCCTCCCGTCCCATGGCGAGGACCCTTCCGGTGTTGTCAGCTGTAGACTTCTTAGGGCAGTTCCTTTTAAGGTGCCCAACTTCACCACAGTTGTAGCAGGCTTGACCAACGCCTGCTCCTGAAGATTGATTGGACGATTGGGCCGAAGCTTTGCAGAATCAGACCGTGTGCCCCTTCTTACCACAATTGGTACATGACAGTTCTCGGCAGGGGCCAGGGTTGTGGTGATACTTGCACTTGTCACAGAGGGGAAGATTACCAGCATACCGGCTGGTAGGAGTTGGAGCTGTGGATCCCACAACAGAAGCAGCAGCAACGGGGGTAGTAGCAGCATGGACTGCTATAGTTTGTTGTCTTTTGGAGGATCCTTGGGAAGATTGACCCTTCTTCTTCCAGAACTTTCTCCTCTCACCACTACTTTTAGTCGACCCAGGAGCGGTAGTGGTTTCCTCGACATCATCACTGTGGTCAATTATGGCTTGGGCTAAAGTCTTAGCACTATCAAATGTATCAGGGCGAGCAGCTAAAACATGACCCTTTGTTGGATTGGTTAACCCCCAAATAAACCTCTCGATCTTTTTGCTTTCAGGAGTGACCAGACCAGGACAGAGAAGGGCAAGATCATCGAATTGGGAAGTATATGCAGCAATGTCGGAACCTTTCATCTTCAGGTTCCAGAGCTCATGCTCTAGCTTCTGCATTTCACCACGAGGACAGTATTCGGCAAGGAGGAGTTCTTTCATGGCGTCCCAGCCCATGGCATTGGCTACGGGTAGGGTCAAGGATTTGACTCGGCCATTCCACCAAGTCAAGGCTTTATCACTGAAGGTACAGGCTGCAAATTTGACCTTATCGGACTCAGCACAGGCACAGATTTCAAAAATGGATTCGATTTTCTCGAACCATCGGGACAAGGAAATGACACCACCAGTGCCATCGAAGGATGAAGGCTTCGCATTCATGAAGTCCTTGTAGGAACCCTCCTTTCGGTGTTCCTGATTACTTTCTTGATCTTGAGTACCACCTCCCAAACCACGGGTGTTTAATTGGGACATAGCAGTTGCCACCGCGGCGGTAACAACTGTTTGGAATAACACGGGATCAATTTCAGGAGGAGGTGGTGGCGGAGGGTTGTTGGTCTTTGAGCTGGGTCTCTTTCTGGGAGGCATCTTGATCTAATAAGATCAAGAAAGAGAGGATGATAAGTCCTCTGAATTGGATCGAGAGATATGACAGATATTTATTCCAAATAAGCGATAAAGCAGGAAAGAGTTATCAAAGCAGGTAAACTATCGCTAATGGATTGATCAAGGATCTATACGTGAACGAGGATTCTTACGAAGAATTGGCCTGAGAGATACTCCCATAGTATTTCATGATTCGATACTATACTGGCACGATGTTTGTGGTATTAGGGTAAGTTTTAGGCATGCCGCATACCACAATCACTCCCAAGCACATGTTGGCTGTGTCTCGAATGAATATAGTTGGCCAGGCTATATTGATCCTAGACACGACTACATAACTGCCCAGGTTTAACCGTAGTACTCAACACCCATTTACTTATGTTTTGTTCTACTTGTAGTTACGGATCTCGACGGTTCGGTATACTTGTATACTTTTGAAAATACTTATAGTTTGAAGATACTTTTAATTCAGAGCACTTAGGCCCCTTTAGTGTTTATAGTTTTATACCATGTAAGGTTTGGTATACTTTATTCACTATAAACAAGGGCTCTGATACCAATCTGTCACACCCCGAAAACCGAAGGCGGAAACATTTCCGGGGTTGACTCCATGTTGAGTATCAAATCCAATGCACATAGTAAGTAAAGTAGAACAACCATTACATTACATATAGAAAAGCTCACATTTGTTTTAAAATTAAGTTGTACAGTTGTAATACATAGTATATATAAACAATAAGAGACAAGTCTTCTACGTACTCCGACCTAGAACAAAATGATCTTCGGGTACCTGTTCTAACGCTGACCTGAGAACACAAGCGGTTTGAAAATCAGCATAACGCTGGTGAGTTCATAAGCGGTTTTTGTTTTGTGAAAGTGTTCGAGTTTCCTTTATGTTTCTGAAAATGTTACACACACCAAGAAAATCCCATATTTTCTTAAAAAGATTGGTTTTTGTTCTCAACATGTAAAGTATAGTTGTACACTGAAAACACGTTTACTCTTGTGAAAATGTACAGTTATGTTATCTGGTTTGTTATACTGTTCTGGTTACGTACAAATGTATCCCCAGGAAAGTTCCATACTTTCCTGATTGTGTTTTTACCAATTGTAACAGATGTAAAGTTATCCGTTTTGTTACACTTTTCTAGTTATGTAAACGTTTCCCAACAAAGTCCCATACTTTCCTGAATGTTTGTTATCAATGTAAAAGATGTATTCTGAAACCTGGTTATCTTGTAAAATGTGTTGAGTTATTCATTATTACTATTAAGTAAATCATTGTTATCCTAATTGCGAGTTCCATAACCATACGATAGACTAGATATGGCAATAAGTAGTCCACATCACCTTATGACTTTCGTCACCCTTGAACCATTTCAGTTCGGCTGTAGCTAGCAGCCAGGTGTGGGGTAGTCAGCCCCTTATAGATCTATACACTCAAGTCACGCTCTCTAATCCCCAGAGATTTTGGTTACGGGTGCAGTCCTCCACTCGCATATCTCTGTGGAGTGTTCACCGAGACGTGTCTCCAATCATACAGGACTAACAATTTTCTAGTAATAATATGATAATCCTCCACTCGCGTATCTCTGTGGAGTGTTACCGAGGATATACAGTGTACAAGTTTTATGATAATAACATGCTTTTAACTGATAAAATGCAGAAACCATTTGTGAAATATATATAAAACATAATAGTTTATAAACCCATTTCACAAATAATATGTTTACGTGATCTGCATGTTCAAACGATTATCAGTTGTATCAATCAGTGTTAAAAGCATATAAAATGTGTAGCACACATGAAAACAAGTTTTGAGTACAAGTAACCCCTTGTACTTTGCTTATGTTCCCCCTGAAAACAATGAAAAATAGTGAAAAAAGGTAGGGGTATGAACTCACCGCTTAATGTAGAGATCGAGTGTCAACGGATGGCCTGAACTCCTATGGCCCCTATTTTACATGTGATGACACATAAATGAGTTAGAAATAAGGTTTTTCCATGACTAAACATGATGGGAAAACATCCTTAGGGCTTGGAATTACTAAGAATAAGTGTCCTATGATCCAAACTTAATGATTTATGCAAGTTTAGGGCCAAAAATGGGTATTAGAGTGGGTGTATGGTTTCGAAAATGAGTGTGCGGCTGGGGAGTGCGGCCAGGAGTGTCTGAGAGGCAGCACACAAGAGTGTGCAGCCGTACAGAGGGTGTGTGCGGCCGTACACAGGAGTGTGCAGCCGTACACTCCTCATTTGAGTCCATATGTTGATTTTGAAGTGTATGCTCTTCATACTTGGGAATTTTGAATGTATGTTGCCCCCATTTGAAGGTGTGCGGCCGTACACCTTCATGGGATGATGAATATGATGAATATAATGAGTTTGAAGCTTGGGATTCAAGTGTTGACCACTACACTTAGCTTGAAGATGAAGTAGATCACAATTATGAAGCCTTCCAAGTGTTCTTGGTTAATGATTTAGAGAGAGAAAGTAGAGAGAGGGAAGAGAACATCTAAATGAATGAATGAAGAGGTATCCATCCATAAATTGAATTGGGTGTGAGGTTGAGGGTGTTTGTGGTTGGGTGTGTGGCCGTACACACAGGTGTGTGGCCGCACACACCTTATTTGGTGAGTTTTGGCCCGATTTTGTGATACTAAACACTCTCCAACCCTTCCTAAGACTCATATCTAAATTATACTAAGTCTAAAGCACCCATATGAAATCATAAGATTTAATAAAAGAAAATGAACTCAAGTTTTAGTGCTGAAACACAGATCAATTACATGGGTTAGAAGTTTCGGGTTGTCACAATTCCATTATATACTTGTTCTAACGTTTTTTCAAGTGTGTCTCAAAGTTTTTCTCTCAATAATTATACCCTCGCACTCTCAAGTCATCACTCTCACCAAGGATAAGGACCCAGTCCTTAGTCCTTTGTAGGTACTTAAGAATGTTCTTTACCGCAATCCAATGAGCTCTACCAGGATTCCCTTGATATCGACTTACCATGCTCAAAGCAAAAGCCACATCAGGGTGAGTACACATAATAGCATGCATGATCAAGGCAAGAATGGAAGCATATGGTACTCGACTCATTTCTCCCATTTCGGCATCGGTACTCGGAGTCTGAGTCTTACTCATTTTGGTATTGCTCTGGATAGGCAATTCTCCTTTCTTGAAATTCTCCATGTTGAAACGTTTCAACACCTTGTCCTAGTAGGTACTTTGACTAAGTCCTATTAGTCTTTTACTCCTATTTCTCACTATCCTTATCCCTAGAATATAAGCAGCTTCTCTGAGGTTCTTCATAGCGAAGCACTTCCCAAGCCAAGACTTAACCTCCTGCAAGGTTGGGATGTTGTTTCCTATGAGTAGTATGTCATCCACATACAATACGCAAAAGTTAACTATACTCCCACTAGCTTTAACATATACATAGGACTCATCCTCACTTCTTGAAAAACCAAACTCTTTGACTTTCTCATCGAAACAAAGATTCCATCTGCGAGACGCTTGTTTTAATCCATAGATGGATTTCCCAAGCTTACACACTCTATTAGCGTACTTTGCATCTACAAAACCATCTGGCTGAATCATGTAAACATCCTCAGCTAACTTCCCATTAAGGAAAGCGATTTTGACATCCATCTGCCATATTTCATAATCATGAAACGCATCTATGGCTAGCATAACCCTTACAGACTTTGTCTTCGCTTCTGGTGAGAAAGTCTCGTCATAGTCAACTCCGGAAGTTTGAGTAAAGACCTTCGCAACCAATCATGCCTTATAAGTGTGTACTTTCCCATCCATGTCGGCCTTCGTCTTGAAGATCCATTTACACTCGACCATCTTACGACCCGGTACATTGTCAACCACGTTCCAAACTTGATTTTCATGCATGGACTGAATCTCGCTGTCCATAGCCACTTTCCATTTTGCAGACTCCAAACACGCCATGGCTTCCTTGTAGTTGTTAGGTTCTTCCATATTTATTAGTGTACTATCACTAATAAACTTATCGCCTTTAGTAGTAATATGCAAACCGTAAAACTCTGGTGGAACGCGAACTCTACTGCAACGACTCAGAGGTAAGGACTCATCAACTAGTTCAACAGGAGTTTCCTCCTCGGGTTGAGTGCTAGTGTTTGAGGTTCCTTCATCACTTGATTCTTGAAGCTCTTCAAGATCAATTTGCCTCCCACTGTCCTCTTGGCATATGAGTTCTCTCTCTCCGAAAACCCCTTTCCTCGCAACGAAGACAACATTGTCACTCGATCTATAGAAGAGATATCTAAAGGACTTATTGATGGGTTTTGAGCATTCTAACACTCCTACGGTGTACATGCAACCCTAGAAACCTTGGATCTATGTTTTCTCTATTATATATGCAAAATTTACTTTCCAATGTTCTCAACCTAACTAGCATGTTATGGGGTACTTGTAATATAAAAACTTTAGTAGAATAACATACCTTTTCTTGTGGTTGATTGCTTGGAGTCTTGAGAGCCTAGAACCAATAATGTGGATGCCTCAAGTGGAATCACAAATCACCAAATCAATTTTGAAAGCTTGAGAGAATAGTATGCACAAGAGAAATCAACCCACTCTTGTTCACTCACACACTAGTGCCATTTCATGTGCCAAATACCTCTTTATATAGTATGGATGATTAGGGTTACATCCATGTAAACCCTAATACCCATGAAATTTCATTTCCATAGGATCCATGGGTTAAAAACTCCATGGACTATCCATGCAAGCTTAGCCCATCCTAAGTGAACATGGCTCATTCTATATATATAAGAGTCCATATTTAATTAGTTCATTTTTTATCACTAAATTAATTATTAATCCATACTAATTAAATAATATGATTTCATATTAATATATTAATAAATCATAAATATACTATTCTCAAAGGATTATCCATACAAATTCTTTCGGTGAAGTGCAAACCAAATGGACCATGCTGTGTCGGGCCAAGTACATATCAAATATAGTTACGGACTTAGACACCTTATCCAACAGTCTCCCACTTGGATAAGTCTGATAACTATAGTTGCAAGTATGAGTTTACAAACCGACCAGCAATCGTAGCTCTTAAAAATCTGTTGAACTATGAAATGCCATTTTAGATAAGTGATCATATAATCCTATGTTCTAGATATCAGCTGGACAAATACATGGAACAATGTCGTACTTATTGTCCAGCAGTTTGTTTCCCGATTTCCAATTTGTTTGAGAAAGGACTGAATGATGGGTTTTGAGCATTCTAACACTCCTATTGTGTACATGCAACCCTAGAAATCTTGGATCTATTTTTTTTATCTATGATACATGCAAATTTATTTTTCCAAGGTTCATAACCTATCTAGCATACATGGGGAACTTTTAAACATAAAAGCTAGTAAGAAATACATACCTTTAGTAGCTTGGATTCCTTGATGACTTTGTGAGCCTAGCACCCCAAATGTGATGCCTCAAATGCTTCACACAACACCAAAATACTTGGAATAACCTTGAGAGAAGTTCACTATACTCTAAAATTGGCTAGCCCTCTTATTTACTTGTAGTAGTGCCGATTTTGCTTGTCAAGGGGTCTTTATATAGTTGTGACACAAGTAGGGTTACACCATGTAAACCCTGATTGTCATGGCTTTCCATATTCCATGATCCATGGGTTTGTAAACTCCATGCACTATCCATGGAGCACCTTATGGGTTTTAGACCAATCCATACAAACCATGGATCATTATCCCACTATATAAGAATAGATTATTTACACAATCAACCCCATATATTTAGTTAGTCTCTTTTTGATCACTTAATTAATTCCAAATTAATTCTTTGGTCAATACTAATTAAATAATATTATTAATATATTAGTACTTATAATATATTAATAAACCTTAAGTGTCCTTTCTCTCATTTTGGTCTATCCAAGTATTGCAATGCCAAGCACCCCAAATGGAGCATGTCGGGTTGGGTCAAGTACATACCAAATATAGTTATGGACTTAGACACTATATCCAACAGTCTCCCACTTGGATAAGTCTAATAACTATAGTTGCATATATGACTTCAGAATCCGACTAGCAATCGTAGCTCTTTCAAAGTCTCTCGGAATTGAGATGATGATGATACGCCATTTAAGATAAGTGATCATATAATCCTCTGCTCTCAAGATATCGGCCGGAAAAATACATGGAACATGGTCTTACTTATTGTCCAACATTTGTTTCTCGATCTATGATCTGTTTGACATAGAAATAAATTGAACACATCAATTAGGTTCTGACCGGGCCCGGTACATAGGTCAAAACCAAATCATCGAGGGGCCCAGATATTGCTTCTAATCCTAAAAGGAAGAGATAAACTTCGATCATGTGCTTGTACTGACTACTTATTGAGTTATGCACAAAAGCACGTTTTATAACATCGAGTTAGTAATGAGTTTTCGTACAATCAATGTATAACCAACTCATAGTCAACAACTCATATCTCTAGGTTTGAAGATTTATATGATATTACCGTCTCACAGTCACTCGAGATAAATTCCATAAAGCGATACTAGTGAGCGTGCGGGTTGAGTCCAATACTCAGGCCTTATGAGCACTCTTGAATGTTGCAGCAACCATTTCTATGTCTAATACACCTTAGACAATCTACAAACCAAATTCATGACAGTCTTAATTCAATACCTACTTACAAAGTATGACTGGCTGTGGAGAATTTGAATAATATACTTATTCTAGAAGTCAAAACATGCAAAGTTGAAAAAATAGTAAACGGTTAATCTTAAGATAGTAACACTTTACTCATAAATAAACAACAAATTTTATTTAATCATCAAATGTCAATTACATTTTACAAGTTTCAAAAATATCTAATTATTAAAACTAATATCATCCTTCAGCCCGATGCGCGTCTTATGCTATAATGCTTAACCCTACTCAGTCCCTTCGTGATGGGATCTGCTGGCTTCTCATATGATGATACCCTCTTGGCCACGAGGATTCCTTCTTCTATTCGATGTCTAATGAAATGGTATTTTCTGTCAATGTGTCTGGATCTCCCATGATCCCTTGGTTCCTTAGCTAAAGCAACTGCACTTTCGCTGTCACAGAAAATTTCCATTGGCTCTTTTATAGTTGGTACAACTCCAAGGTCTCCAATGAAGTTCTTTAGCCATATCGTCTCTTTTGCTGCCTCGTTTGCTGCTATATACTCTGATTCGCAAGTTGAATCTGCTACCATATCCTGCTTGGAAATTTTCCAAGTAATTGCTCCTCCATTTAGGATAAAGACCCAGCCCGACTGAGAGCGGAAATTATCCCTATCAGTCTGAAAGCTAGCATCGCTATACCCTGCCACTCTCAAGTCATCACTGCCACCAAGGGTAAGGACCCAATCCTTAGTCCTTCGTAGATACTTGAGAATGTTCTTTACTGCAGTCTAGTGAGCCTTTCTAGGGTTCCCTTGATATCTACTGACCATGCTCAAGGCAAAGGCCACATCAGGGTGAGTACAAGTCATAGCATACATGATTAAGCCAACAGTGGAAGCATATGGTACATGACTCATCTCAACTATCTTTGCCTCTGTACTCGGACTCTGAGTCTTACTCAGTCTGGCATTACTCTGGATTGGTAATTCCCCTTTCTTGGAATCCTGCATTCTAAACCTCTTTAGTACCTTATCCAAGTAAGTATTTTGACTAAGTCCAGTTAGTCTCTTACTCCTATCTCTCAATATCCTTATCCCTAGGATATAGACAGCTTCCCTAAGTTCCTTCATAGCGAAACACTTCCCAATCCAGGACTTAACCTCCTACAAGGTTGGGATGTCATTTCCTATGAGTAGTATGTCATCCACATACAACACCAAAAAGCTAACTATACTCCCGCTAGCCCTAACATATACACAAGACTCATCCTCGCTCCTCGAAAAGCCAAACTCTTTGACTTTCTCATCGAAACAAAGATTCCATCTGCGAGGTGCTTGTTTTAATCCATAGATGGATTTCTCAAGCTTACACACTCTATTATGGTACTCTGCGCTGAAAACACCCTCTGGCTGACTCATGTAAACATCCTCGGCCAACTTTCCATTAAGGAAAGTGGTTTTGACATCCATTTCCCATATTTCATAGTCATGAAATGCAGCAATGGCTAACATAACCCTAATAGACTTAATCTTTGCTACTGGTGCAAAGGTTTCATCATAATCAACTCCCGGAGTTTGAGAAAAGCCCTTTGCAACTAGGCGCGCCTTATACGTGTGTAAATTACCATCCATGTCGGTCTTCTTCTTGAAGATCCATTTGCACCCGACTGTCTTATGACCTGGTACATTGTCAACCAAGTTCCAAACTTGATTGTCATACATGGATTGTATCTCGCTGTCCATAACCTATTTCCATTTAGCAGCCTCAGGGCCTTCCATGGCTTCCGTGTAGCTGTTAGGTTCATCCAAACTTACCAGTGTGATATCACTGATAAATGTATCACTTCCGCAGTAATATAGAAACCATAGTAATGCTCAGGTGCATTCCTAACTCTCGTGGAACGCCTCATAGGTACAGACTCTTCTATCGGATCAACAGGAGTTTCCTGCTCAGGTTGATTGCTAGGGTTTTAGGTTCCTTCATCACATGACTCGTGAATTTCTTCAAGGTCAATTCGCCTCCCACTGTTTCCTTGGCTCATGAACACTCTCTCGCGAAGACTCCTCTCCTTGCTCCAAAGACCACATTATCACTGGGTCTGTAGAAGAGCTAACCAAAGGATCTCTGTGGGTATCCAATGAAAATACACCTCTCACTTCGAGGTTCGAGCTTATCGCGAGTCTCGCGCCTCACGAAAGCCTCGCAACCCCAAATCTTGATGTGGTCTAGATTTGGAACATTTCCAGTCCAAATCTCATAAGGTGTTTTGGCAACCTTTTTGGTCGGGACTAGATTAAGGATATGGGCGGCAGTCTCTAAGGCATACCCCCAAAATGAGATTGGTAACGAAGCTCGACTCATCATGGAACGAACCATATCCAACAAGGTTCGATTGCGCCTCTCAACCATACATTCAGTTGTGGTGTCCTAGGCAGTTTCAATTGTGAGACGGTCCCACATTCCTTAAGATAGTCAAGGAACTCGATACGAAGATACTCTCTTCTCCGATTGGATCGGAGCATCTTGATGTTCCTACCCGCTTGATTCTCCACTTCCTGCTTAACCTTTTGAATTTCTCAAAGGTTTCTAACTTATGCTTGATTAAGTAGATATATCCATATCTACTATAATCATCAGTAAAAGTCACATAATAACGATTAGCATCCCCTGTGGCAGTTTTGAAGGGTCCACACACATCAGTGTGTATGAGGTCCAACAAACCCTCACCCCTCTCACAAGTACTAGTGAAGGGTGATTTTGTCATTTTTCCAAGTAAACATGATTCGCAACTATCATCCGACTTTAGGTCAAATGATTCCAAAACTCCAACCTTTTGGAGTTGGCCCACGCGCTTCTTGTTAACATGTCCAAGACGACAATGCCATAAGTATGCTTTGTCTAAACTATTTGAAGAATCAATGCACAACACATTATTTCCTAGATTATCTACAACATTCACAGCTTCATATACACCATCACAAGGTAACGCTTTAAAGTAAAATACATCATTCTAATAAACATTAATAGCACCATTATCATTATCAAATGAAAAAGTAAACCCTTGTTTGTACAAGCTATGAAAAGAAATAATATTTCTCGCCATTTCAGACGAGTAACAACATTTATTCAAATCTAACATTAACCCATTATTAATCAATAAAGAATAAAATCCTATCTTGGTAACAGGTGAAGTTTCCTATTCCCTATGATTTAGTTTATCTTCCCGTGCTGCACTTTCTCACTTCTTCTTAGGCCCTGAAAATCAGTACAAATGTGAATACCACAACCTGTATCAAGCACCCCAAGAGTTAGTATGCAATGAGTTTTTAGATAATATAGTGAAAATACCTGCATGGGTGGGTTTAACTTTCCCATCCTTTACATCTTGCAAGTATTTGGGGCATCTTCGCTTCCAGTGCCCCTTTTCCTAGCAGGAGAAGCATTGTGCTTCCTTTGGGTTTGAAGAAGGAGGAATGGAACCTTTCTTGGTTCCACTTGAAGAGGAGCCATCAAGAGACTTTCCCTTGGTACCATTCGAAGGGGTCTTCCTCTTCTTCCCCTTTACCTGCCCAATTGCCAAGACAAGAAGAGTAGTAGGAGTGGGAGTAACAACTAACTTATCTTTAAGGCCACTTTCAACGGTCCTTAAAAGTCCTTGAAGCTTCCTTAGTGTGACTTCATCCTTGTTCATATGATAGGTCATACGAAACTGATCATAACTTGGAGGTAAGGAATGGAGAATGATGTCAATCGCCATGTCCTCAGGGAAGTCCACATTAAGCTTCAATAACCAGTCCACGAACCTTTGCATTTTCTACAAGTGACCGGTGAGGGGTTCTCCTTCTTTCATCCTAGCTGTTATCATGGAGGAAATGATTTCATACCTCTCCTGACGAGCACTCTGATGGTATCTCTCCATCAGATCCTGGTGCATCTCAAAAGGGTAGAAATCTTCATAGGATTTTTGGAGTTCTGCTGTCATTGCGGCCAGCATGATGCAAGACACCTTAGTGGCATATTTCTCATGGGTAGTGTACTCACCAATCTCCTCAGGAGTAGCAGTCGATTCATCGATAACCTTTAGCTCCTTATCGAGGACATACTATTTGCCCTCATAGCGAGTAATCGTTATGATGTTCCTAATCCATTCATTGAAATTGGAACCATCAAAAGTAACTTTCCCACACAGGTTCATTAGGGAAAAAGAGCCTGTAGGATTTGAGCCAGTAGCAGTGTTGGAAGACATCTGAAAAGAAAGAAAGACAAGTTTTATTAGATAAAGAGTCCTTAATAAGTCACCTAAATGAAATATTAACGCTAGGACCCAACAAACTATTTATAGTTGGAAGAGGGATGCCATAATCCAAGCTATAAAATATTTGAAGGTAGGTAAATGACGATTTACGAATTTCCACCACGAAAACGAAATAGATTATTAAGTTTTATTGGATTTGAAATTCCTAGATATTTTGAGATACATTGAACTTTCAATGGCATGTTTGAATCTCAATTGTGCCCTCTCAAGTTTGTGACGGGGATGCCGAGGATCACAAACAAGATGTGAATAAACATGCAAATTGACTTGGTACCCTTAACTTTTATCACCTAATCGATGTGTCGGTTAACCACACATGCTCCACCGGTCTATGATAAAATTAAGTCACCCTTTGACACTCTTACTAGTCCTTTTTAGTGTGCCGGTTAACCACACACGCTCCACTAATGACTTGGTAAGGTACAAAGTGTAATTTCATGGGTTATCACCTATTTCATGTTTTTCCTAAAGTAACTAAGATTGGGAAATATTAAAGTATAGTTACTTTATAATTTCATTATAATTTTGATGAGGATTTAAAGTCCTTGTCGTACACGTTCGGCTAACGACCCTCCACCAGTCAAGGAAGCGGTGGGTGAGAGTGGACACCCATTAAGCTGCCATTTTATATGCAACAACCTTATACCCCCCCTTATAGACCGGCTTCATGAATGAGGCCTACTAACGGTAAGGCTGACTTATTCTTATACATATCTATATATTTAAACTTTTAATATAATAATCGTATAAGGGTTAAATTTTAACTTTTAAAATTCTAGGGGTTGGAACTAAAGTTTTTTTTAAGGTGACTTTACATGTTCCAAAACTTGAGGGCAAGTTTTGTAACTTTCAAAACTTTTCATCTTTCATAACTTATGAGTTAATAGTTTATTAAAATGAGAGACTTTTCATTTTATGTAACCTATGTGTTTCATAATGGATTTTAAAAAAGTGGCTTTTGGTAATCCATAACTTGAGGATAAATTATGGATTCTATTAAAACACATAATGATCAGGAATTAAACTGTAACACCCAAAAAATTCAAGCCAATTTAAACTTTTAAAAACATTTCAAATCCATTAACTATTACAAACTTGTTTTCAAAATGTATCATATCAGAGTGTCCCAAAAACAAAGTCATAAAAAGTAAGGAGATGTACGATCACGCCTTTGCCTTTCCACGATCCCCTGAAATACCTGAAATAATAAACAGAAACTGTAAGCCCGAAAGCCTAGTGAGTTACCCCCAAAATACTGATACACGTACAGTCCACATAACGATATCAACAATATCATAACATTACAAACTGAACAGAACAGCATGTAACGGGTCCACAACTCTATAGACTGGAATACCCCTGGGCCCACAGTGTGAGTCTGGAATGCCTACCGAGCCCTCAGCTCACATCTGGATGGCCACCGAGCCCTCAGTACGAGTCTAGAATGTCTATCGGGCCCTCATCTCGTATCTGGAATGCTACCGAGTCCTCAGTATGACTTTGGAATGCCTACCGGACCCTCAACTTATATCTGGAATACTCTCGAGTCCTCAGTATGAGTCTGGAATGCCACAGGGCCCTCAGCTCACATCTGTATTGCCACCGAGCCCTGAATACGAGTCCGGAATGCCTACCGGCCCCTCAGCTCATATCTAGAATGCTCCCGACTCCTCAGTATGAGTATGAAATGCCTACCGGGCCCTCAGCTCATATCTGGAATACTCCCGAGTCCTCAGTATGAGTCCGAAATGCCTACCGGGCCCTCAGCTCATATCTGGAATACTCTAGCGTTTGTTGGCTACTGCATGGAGCAGTACAACCTCAACCCAACCCACATAACTACTGAACATGAAATAATCATATAACATCACAGGTAGTCCTATAGGTCTACCTAACTGGCATAACCACTAGCATGCAACACAAACTTATACTCAACATGTAACACTACTAGGATAACATATCCAGTAGGCCGGCCTTGGTGCCTTAGACCCTTAGTATAGTGAGGATAAATCACCTTGCAAACTCCAACACCTATATCCATCAATAACCATTGACATAAATATCCAAATTACCATAATACCCATGAAGGTCAAAGTCAAAGTCCTCAGTCAAAGTCAACCTTCCTGATTGACTCTACTCACTGAGTCAACCCGTTGACTCGCCAAGTTCTCATATCTAGAAAACTCTCATAGCACGACTTAACTCACCGAGTCGCCCCAAGACTCGTCGAGTCCAACGATCTCTAAGTTCCATCCTGACCAACTCACTGACTCCCCAACCGAATCACTAATCCAAGGCTTTAATGGAAAGAGGTTAGGTTCTGCGAGCAGACTCACCGAGTCCAAGAACAGACTCGCTGAGTTCATGACAATCTTCAATAGACTCACCGAGTTGTTCTTCCAACTCGTCGAGTCCAAGCTCATCATCATAAGACTCGCCGAGTCACCGATGCGACTCGCCGAGTTACTACGCGACTCAATGTCTGCTCTCTGGCCCGACTCGCCGAGTCATCTCCCAGACTCGCCAAGTCCATACGTGCATTCTCATAATCTTGAGTCACAGAGCTACTCCTTTGCTCCAAACAATAGATCTCGGTCTCTAGGGTCCATTAGCACCATAAAGTTGCCACCTTTACGTGCTTCTTTCCCCATAATACCAAAAACCAATCTAGAAAGGGACTTAACTCTTGGCGAAGGGCTTTTGCATAACAACTAGAAAGGCTTTCTGCATCAATGATCCATATAGAACTCAGATCTGGAGTTTTAACTCTAGATCTAACTCATGCTTCAAGATCTCATCAATATTTCTCCAACCAAACCCTAAAACTCCATGAAAATGGAACTAGAAAGGAGAAGGCCAAGGATAACGATTCCTTACCTCCAAAATGACCTCCCACTGAAGTATAATCCGGATCTCTTCAAGTCTCCTTGATCCAAGCTTCTTGATCTTCAAGATCCCTTCACAAATCACACTAATTTTCTTCTAAGTCTTCTCACAAACGAAATTAGGGCTTCTGGATCTCAAAAGGGTAGCAAAGAGGCTGAGGGTTATAATGTGCTTTATATAGGGCACAACCCCCGGGATTAGGGTTTTCTCCCTTCAGTACCAACTCGTCGAGTACAAGCCGCCGAATCGGCGAGTTGGCCACTTAAACCCACAACAAATCCCGCTCCACCTCGGCGAGTAAGCATGCCTACTTGTCGAGTCCATTTCCTTAATTTACAATTTAAGCCCTTCAACAACACCTCTGGAATTTGGGATGTTACAACTCTCCCCCACTTAAATTAGGCTTCGTCCTCGAAGCCTACTGCAGTATACGCTTCAGAACAAACCCCTTGCATTGTAGACTCCGATTTCTCAATCAACTCATGCTCTTACAAACCCTACTTTTGTATCTCTCTTAAAATGGCTTATTCGCACGTGGCATCCTTGCCACTATTACAAGCCAACCATCGGTCTTTCATCTCCATAGCACCACATATCAGTCACATATCACCCGATGATACCATCCCTTCAAATCAGGAACACACCTTCGCGCCCTGCGAACACTAGATACCACAAACACCCACTGGGCTCTGTCAAGACACTAATCCATCTTCCTTCGCCCATGATTGGCGATAACCCTGATAACTTGCAACTTGGAACGAACCCTGTTTTCCCCTCTGATTCTATACCTCACGTGCTGACAGGATACCACATCCTTCAGCTCCCATAACCCATCGACCAAACATCTCGTGTAACCACTTGTACCTAGCCCAATCAGCCTCGGGCTGGAATATCGGGCACACCCATAATGGGTCCAGACTACTCCCGAGTCTGTTAACCTACTATTTCACCTTCCTCTGTCCAAATCTCCAATCTGGAACCACTATCCTCCTCCTCTTCTAAGGAGACTGAAAACATGCCTGCGTATCATCCAACATTGCCACAACCTCAACGGGCATCCTACCCGTAAGTGCTTCCATATGTCTGGTACAATCCCAGTGCTTACTATCAATAACTGAAGTACTTTCGATCATCCATTTACGCTTGTGCTTCCCTTTCAGAGGACCCACACTCCTTCCGGAGCTACATACCTTTCCTTTCCAAGAAATCTACTCAACAACCCTTACCGCACTTATAAGTGCCACTGAGCTAAACTTCACTCTACACTAACTATGTAGAGCAACTACTATTCCCGAACTCCCATATAATCTAAATCTGATCACATACTAACTAGGCCCATGCACGGCCTCCAGCCAACTCCATCATCATGATCAATACTTAGGGCCAGACCATCTCGATTACCATTGCATGGCGACATATTCACTCTTTCTCCTCATACTGATCCACTAACACATACAGAGTCTTCAGCATGACTGGACCACCTTTCCAGGCCTTCAGCCTATCTGGACCACTCTGAGAACCTTCAGCATGTCTGGACCATTCCCCAAGATCATAATACTACTATATATGAAACCATAATCACAACAATGTTTTCCTTTGGTTCCTGAACCACATACATATAATAACCGGTTTATAAGCCCAAACACCCATACCTGGCCCAATTAGCCTCGGGCTGGAATACCAGGCATGCCTACGACAGGTCCAGTCATCCTCAAGATGGAATACCCTCATACTCTATACATGTTTGGCCCAATCAACCCTCGGGTTGGAATACCAACATGTTAAGTCCAATCAATCATAGGGTTCAGTCATCCTCGGGATGGAATACCCTAAATCATAATACCACTATATGAAACTCAGGTCTAAACTCATAAATTGAAGTTCAAGGACCTACCTTTGTATTTCACACAAATCTTGTGATTCCTTGCAGCTGATTACGGCTCGCCCGAACCTCAAAAATGTTTCCATTCCGAAAGCGCTCCAACAGAAGAATGAACTAATAGGATCACTAGGCCCACAGCCTATGACATGAATACCCCTACAAGGCCCTCAGTATAGGTCTAGATTTCCTCTGAGCCCACAACATGAGTCTGGTATACCCTACCTGGCCCTCAACTCATGACTGGAATGCTCCTGACAAACTATCAACTTTGTCCAAAAGAAAACCTAACCAACATACTTTACAACACCAACCTGTGCTACCATGTTGAAATCCCACTATGCATGATCCACCTATAGAACAAGTTGCTTATCTAAGCAAAATCCTGCAACCCTTGGTCGCAATCGACCCCAGAATAGAATGATAGACGAACTTTAGATCCAACTTGCAGACTATAACCCAGACCTGATCACACGTACATCGAATCAACTATAATGCCATCATAAACACCCGCCATTACACATGAAGAACCACTACCATGAACATAACTGGGAGTCCTTAACTTCACATTCACTCGCCACAAAGCCCATACTGGATCAAGACTGATCCGATTCTACCAATACAAAACTAGCCCGAGAAGACTTCCACAATTATCCCGAAGGTTACCGCAACACGAGTCTAATAAAAATCAAAATTCTATTTCACCATTGGGGAGAAACATACCCCAAAGACTTTGGGAACATAAACACACTGCATAAGGGAATGGGTGGCACAATCCTAGCTTCGCAATTGTCGCCTCTTGAATCCCATTCGGAGAATTTTTTCTCTGTGAGGGTTCACAACTTAATGTCTGTCCGACCATTCTAGAAACCATAATCTGAGCATCAACAGACAAAACCTTCAATGGCTGATGCTCAACCTGAGAATTACCAATTTTCCCCCACTTAGAACACTAACCACCACCCACTGGTGTGAAGCCCAACATAACTTAGCTGACAATCCCTGATGCTTGAATGATCTCACTCTCAAATCTTGAAGTCCAAAGATAGATGCTCTACTAATAATTCAGCAACAAGCTATTTCCCTTGGCGCTCTCATACGCCAATTAATAACGATTACTAAAAACCATTGAATCCTGACAATGTCAAAAAAACTACTCCATAGGACTCTGTCCGCAACCTCCCACATAATACCCTTTTTTTTAATCCCTTAACTATAATCACCTACAATCCTTTGATAATAAATTTCTCCTAACACCTCCAATGGCCTAACCACTCATTAAACTTCGCGACACATAAATCAGAAAGAATAGGCATCTAACCCGAAATTACAGCTTGTCCACATTCAACAATATTCCAAGACAAAATAAAAACCGATCACGGACGATTTGACCACAATATTATTACAGAATGGGGGCTTTCCAATTACATACCAGCGACTTCTTGTGGCTCAACCTTGAACTCCTGAGGAACGATGACTGCTGGAATCTAAATTCCTTCCGTCCTCAATGCAGGACAGCTAGACCTGAAATAACCTGGCTGGTGACAGTGAAAGCATATCTGATCCTTCTTGCAATCCCGTTTCACATGCCCCCACTCCCCGTACTTGTAGCACCTGAATTTGTGACAAGCAAATCTGTGGGTTCCCCCACACTTTCCACACACCTCGTGACCCTCCTGACTTCCAGTACTTCGGTTAACTGTATCCAACTCTTCGTCCTCTGCTGAAAAGTCCCTCCTCCTCTTTCCTAGTTGTGACCTCACCACTGGCACTCCCCCATAAGTCATCCCGGTAGCAGCATCTCTCACAGATTGCAACGCTGCAACATGCTCCTCGAACTTGGCGATCACCCTGGCGGTGACCCGGTCCACGACACCGAACAATTCTTCTCGAAAAATCTGAGAAACCTCCACGGAAATCATCTCCCGTAACTGATCGACGGACAATACCGGCCTATCCTGGCCACTCGGTTCCGATCCTGATCCAGATCCCGCCTCAAATCGATTTGCCATCACCATATTGAACATCTACCAGGAAGATATCAAATAATCCACATACATGACGAGGAAACTACTCCCAACCAACCCTAGGGGTTGTGACTTCCTTGCTACGCATATGGGTCCTGTGCATTCAGTAGAACGGGCCCATACTACCTTCCACACCTACCCATATTTGTCTCAAGTATCACCACAACACCCTAACAATATTCATAAACATAGCGAGCAATCCATCCTCACTCCTAGAGGAACGCTAAATATCTCATAACTGGCCTCCCGGCCCCTCACTACCCACCCATCCAGCAACTGCCACACGACCCTCCATTGGTGCCAGTTAACTATTGCATGAATACAATCACATACTGCGTGGCTTAAACAATCATAGACTAAAATATTTAATCCCACAACAGTTAGACTCAGACAAGAGCTACGCAGCAGGACCAAATCCCTTACTCTAAGACCATTTAACCCATGTAGCATGTGATTTGGAGTATTCACCCAATAGTTAATTCACACGTGAAAGAGTCATACAACAATCAATGAGGTACTCTACACAAGATCAGGCATCAAAGATCAGGAAATTCTATCATATGGTTCCTGAGGGTCCCTATCTTAGTACTAGCATGTTGTCCTAACATATCACAATATCAAATAACGGTATGGTATTTTGGGGTCTACTTACTGGCTCCGGCTGATCATACATTCTGCATCCTCCTTTACTTATTATGAAAACCTTTTTAAAATCATTTTAAAATCTTTTCCTTGATTTGAGACTGGATTCACACGAGTGTTCGTCCAATTCACTCAAACCAAGGCTCTGATACCAACTTGTAACACCCGAAAAATTCAAGTCAATTTAAACTTTTAAAAACATTTCAAATCCATTAACTATTACAAACTTGTTTTCAAAATGTATCATATCAGAATATCCCAGAAACAAAGTCATAAAAAGTAAGGAGTTGCACGATCACGCCTTTTCCTTGCCACGATCCCCTGAAGTACCTAAAACAATAAACTGAAACTGTAAGCCAGAAAGCTTAGTGAGTTACCCCTAAAATACCGATACAAATACAGTCCACATAACGATATCAACAATATCATAACATTACAAACTGAACAGAACAGCACGTAACGGGTCCATAGCTCTACAGACTGGAATACCCCTGGGCCCACAGTGTGAGTCTAGAATGCCTACCGAGCCCTCAGCTCAAATCTAGATTGCCACCGAGCCCTCAGTATGAGTCTAGAATGCCTACCGGGCCCTCATCTCGTATCTGGAATGCTCCAGAGTCCTCAGTATGCATTTGGAATGCCTACCGGGACCTCAGCTCATATCTGGAATACTCCCGAGTCCTCAGTATGAGTCTGGAATGCCTACCGAGCCCTCAGCTCACATCTGGATTGCCACCGAGCCCTCAGTACGAGTCTGGAATGCCTACCGGGCCCTCAGCTCATATCTGGAATGCTCCCGAGTCCTCAGTATGAGTTTTGAATGCCTATCGGGCCCTCATGTCATATCTGGAATACTCACGAGTCCTCAGTATGAGTCAAGAATGCCTACCGGGCCCTCAACTCATATCTGGAATACTTTAGGGTTTGTTGGCTACCGCATGGAGCAGTACAACCTCAACCCAACCCACATAACATATAACATAACTACTGGACATGCAATAATCATATAACATAATAGGTAGTCCTACAGGTCTACCTAACTGGCATAACCACTAGCATGCAACACAAACTCATACTCAACATGTCACACTACTAGGATAACATATCCAATGGGTCGGCCTTGGTACCTTAGACCCCTTAGTATAGTAAGTATAACTCACCTTGCAAGTTCCGAACCGGATCACAAGAGCACAATCCCGAAGCACCGCCTCAAACTCCAAAACCTATATCCATCAATAACCATTGACATAAATATCCAAATTACCATAATACCCATGAAGGTCAAAGTCAAAGTCCTCAGTCAAATTCAGCCTTCCTGATTGACTCTACTCGCCGAGTCAACCCGTCGACTCGTCGAGTTCTCATATCCATAAAACTCTCATAGCACGACTTAACTCACCGAGTCGCCCCAAGACTCGTCGAGTCCAACGATCTCTGAGTTCCATCCTGACCAACTCACTGAGTCCCCAACCGAATCACTAATCCAAGGCTTTAACTGAAAGAGGTTAGGTTCTGCGAGCAGACTCGCCGAGTCCAAGAACAGACTCGCCGAGTTCACGACAATCTTCAATAGACTCGCTGAGTTGTTCTTCCAACTCATCGAGTCCAAGCTCATCATCATAAGACTCACCGAGTCACCCATGCGACTCACCGAGTTACTACGCGACTCAATGTCTGATCTCTAGCCCGAATCGCCGAGTCATCTCCCAGACTCGCCGAGTCCATACGTGCATTCTCATAATGTCAAGTCACAGAGCTACTCCTTTGCTCCAAGCAATAGATCTGGGTCTCTAGGGTCCATTAGCAACATAAAAGTTGCCACCTTTACATGCTTCTTGCCCCCATAATACCAAAAACCAAGCTAGAAAGGGACTTAACTCTTGGGGAAGGGCTTTTGCATAAGAACTAGAAAGGCTTTCTGCATCAATGATCCATATAGAACTCAGATCTGGAGTTTCAACTCAAGATCTAACTCATGCTTCAAGATCTCATCAATATTTCTCCAACCAAACCCTAAAACTCCATGAAAATGGAACTAGAAAGGAGAAGACCAAGGATAACGATTCCTTACCTCCAAAATGACCTCCCACTGAACTATAATCCGGATCTCTTCAAGTCTCCTTGATCTTCAAGATCCCATCACAAATCACACCAATTTGCTTCTAAGTCTTCTTACAAACGAAATTAGGGCTTCTAGATCTCAAAAGGGTAGCAAAGAGGCTGAGGGTGGGTTATAATGTGCTTTATATGGGGCACAACCCCCGGTATTAGGGTTTACTCCCTTCAGCACCAACTCGTCGAGTACAAGCCGCCAACTCGGCGAGTTGGCCACTTAAACCCGCGACAAATCCCGCTCCGACTCGGCGAGTAAGCATGCCTACTCGTTGAGTCCCTTTCCTTAATTTACAATTTAACCCCTTCAACAGCACCTCTGGAATTTGGGGTGTTACATAAACTAACAAACAAGTTACAAATAATTCCTATGATCTTCTATACTCATAAGTTCATGAACATGCATATCAGCAATTTCAAGAATCAAAAATAAACCATACAACTCTTGAAATTTTGATAATAACCTTTGAAATTGGATTAGCATAATCATTACCTCATCAAAAACAAGTTTTAAGGTTCAAAAAACAGTTTAGGGTAATGATCCTCATCCAATACCATGCAGAATTTCAACTTTTGAAAAAAACATGTAGCATCAACTATTAAGCAAAACAACCCTAGGCTCTGATACCACTGATGGGTTATGAGCATTCTAACACTCCTATGGTGTACATGCAACCCTAGAAATCTTGGATCTATGTTTTATCTATGATACATGCAAATTTGTTTTTCCATGGTTCATAACCTATCTAGCATAGATGAGGAACTTTTAAACATAAAAGCTAGTAAGAAATACATACCTTTAGTAGCTTGGATTCCTTGATGACTTTGTGAGCCTAGCACCCCAAATGCGATACCTCAAATGCTTCACACAACACCAAAATACTTAGAATAACCTTGAGAGAAGTTCACTATACTGTAAAATTGGCTATCCCTCTTATTTACTTGTAGTAGTGCCGATTTTGCTTGTCAAGGGGTCTTTATATAGTTGTAACACAAGTAGGGTTACACCATGTAAACCCTAATTGTCATGGATTTCCATATTCCATGATCCATTGGTTTGTAACCTCCATGGACTATCCATGGAGCACCTTATGGGTTTTAGACCAATCCATACAAACCATGGATCATTAGCCCACTATACATGAATAGATTATTTACACAATCAACCCCATATATTTAGTTAGTCTCTTTTTGATCACTTAATTAATTCCAGATTAATTCTTTGATCAGTACTAATTAAATAATATTATTAATATATTAGTACTTATAATATATTAATAAACCTTAAGTGTCCTTTCTCTCATTTTGGTCTATCCAAGTATTGCAATGCCATGCAACCCAAATGGACCATGCCGGGTCGGGTCAAGTACATACCAAATATAGTTATGGACTTAGACACTATATCCAACACTAAACTAAACACATCAATTTGTTTCTGACCGGGCCCGACACATAGGTCAAAACAAAATCATCGAGGGGCCCAGATATCGCTTTTAATCCTCCAAAGACTAAAAGGAACATATAAACTTTGACTCGTATGCTTATACTAACTACTTCTTGAATCATACACAAACGCACGTTTTATAACATCAAGTTACTGATGCGTTTTCGTGCAATCAATACGTAACCGACTCATAGTCGACAACTCATATCTCTAGGTTTGAAGACTTATATGATATTACCGTCTCACGATCACTCAAGATAAATTCCATGAAGTGATACAAGTGAGCGTGGGTTTCATCTAATACTCGGAACTTATGAGCACTCATGAATGTTGTAGCAACTTTTGCTATGTCCAACACCTTAGACATCTACAAGCCCAATTCATGACAGTCTTGATTCACACCTACTTCCAATATATGACTGACTGTGGAGAGTTTGAATAAATTAATTATTCTGGAAGTCAAAACATGCAAAATTGAAACAATAGTAAACAACTGACAAAACATAGCAACGCCTTACTTATAAATAAACAACAACTTTTATTTAATCATCAAATGTTAATTACATTTTACAAGTTTCATAAATAACTATCTACTTTGTAAAAATAATATCATTCCTCAGCCCGATGCGCCTCGCATGCTGCAAAGGTCTAACCCTAGTCAGTCCCTTCATGACGGGATCTGATGGGTTCTCTTTTGACGATACCCTCTTTTCTACGAGGAGTCCTTTTTCTATCTTGTGTCTTATGAAGTGATATTTTCTGTCAATGTGTCTGGATCTGCCATGATCTCTTAGTTCGTTAGCTAAGGCAACCGCACTATTTCTATCACAAAAAATCTCCATAGGCTCCTTTATAGCTGGTTCAACTCCATGGTCTCCGATGAAGTTCCTCAGCCATATTGCCTCCTTCTTCGGTTCACTTGCTGCTATGTACTCTGATTCACATGTCGAATCAGCTACCGTCACCTACTTGGAACTTTTCCGCGTAATTGCTCCTTCATTCATTGTAAAGACTTAACCCGACTGAGAGCAGAAATTATCACTATCAGTCTAAAAGCTAGCATCACTATATCCCACTACTCTCAAGTCATCACTCCCACCAAGGGTAAGTACCCAGTCCTTAGTCCTCCACAGGTAGTTAAGAATGTTCTTTACTGCAGTCCAGTGAGCCTTGCCAGGATTCCCCTAATATCTGCTGACCATGCTCAAAGCGAAGTCCACATCAGAGCGGGTACAAGTCATAGCATACATGATCGAGCCAACAGCGGAAGCATATGGTAATCGACTCATCTCAGCTATCTCAGCCTCTGTACTCAGAATTTGAGGCTTTCTCATTTTGGCATTATGCTGGATCTGTAAGTCACCTTTCTTGGAATTCTGCATGTTGAAGCTTTTCAACACTTTGTCCACATAGGTGCTATAACTAAGTCCAATTAGTCTTTTACTCCTTTCTCTCAGTATCCTTATCCCTAGGATATAGGCAGCTTCTCCAAGGTCCTTCATAGCGAAACACTTCCCAAGCTAGGACTTAACCTCCTGCAAAGTTGAGATGTCATTTCCCATGAGTAGTATGTCATCCACATACAGTACCAAAAAAAGCTAACTATACTCCCACTAGCTCTGACATACACGTAGGACTCATCTTCGCTTCTCGAAAAACCAAACTCTTTGACTTTCTCATCAAAACAAAGATTCCAACTGCGAGATGCTTGTTTCAATCCATAAATGGATTTCTCAAGCTTGCACACTCTATCAGGGTACTCTGCACTGGCAAAACCATTTGGCTGACTCATGTAAACATACTCAGCCAACTTTCCAAAAAGGAAAGCGGTTTTGACATCCATTTTCCATATTTCATAATCAAGAAATGCAGCAATGTCTAGCAGAACTTTAATCGACTTAATCTTCGCTACTGGTGAGAAGGTTTCATCATACTCAACTCCCTGAGTTTGAGTGAAGCCCTTCGCAACCAGTCACGCCTTATAAGTATGCACATTCCATCCATGTCGGTCTTCTTCTTGAAGATCCATTTGCACCTGACTATCTTACGACCCGGTACATAGTCAAGCAAGTTCCAAACTTGATTGTCATACATGGACTGAATCTCGTTGTCCATAGCCTCTTTCCATTTAGCAGACTCGGGGCCTGCCATTGCTTCCTTATAGCTGTTAGGTTCATCCAATTTTACCAGTGTACTATCGCTGATAAATGTATCACCTTCCACAGTAATATGAAAACCATAGTAATGCTCAGGTGCATTCCTAACTCTAGTGGAACGCCTCAGAGGTACAAACTCGCCAGTTGGTTCAACAGGAGTTTCCTCCTTAGGTTGATTCCTAGGGTTTGAGGTTCCTTCACCACTTGACTCTTGAAGCTCTTCAAGGTCAATTTGCCTCCCACTGTTTCCTTGGTTTATAAATTCTCTCTCACGAAAGACCCCTCTCCTTGCCACAAAGACCACATTCTCACTAGGTCTGTAGAAGAGGTAACCAAATGATTTCTGTGGGTAGCCGATGAAAATACATAACTCACTACGAGGTTCAAGATTGTCTTGAGTCTCACGTCTCATGAAAGCCTCGCAACCCCAAATATTGATGTGGTCTAAATTGGGAACTCTCCCAGTCCACATCTCGTGAGGTGTTTTGGCAACCTTCTTGGTAGGGACTAGATTAAGGATATGGGCGGCAGCCTCTAAGGCATTCCCCCAAAATGATATTGGTAATGAAGGTCGACTAATCATGGAACGGACCATGTCTAACAAGGTTCGATTGCGCCTCTTAGCGACACCATTAAGTTGTGTTGTTCTGGGAGGTGTCAATTATGAAACAATTCCACATTCCTTAAGATAGAGAAGGAACTATGTACTAAGATACTCTCCTCCTCGATCGGATCGGGGCATCTGAATGTTCCTACCCAGCTGATTCTCCACTTCCTGTTTAAACTCTATGAAGTTTTCAAAGGTTTCTGACTTATGCTTGATTAAGTAGACATAACCATATCTACTGTAATCATTAGTAAAAGTCACATAGAAGCGGTTAGCATCCCTAGTGGCGGTTCTGAAGGGTCCACACACATCTGTGTGTACGAGGTCCAATAAACCTTCACCCCTAGCACAAGTGCCAGTGAAGGGTGACTTTGTCATTTTTCCAAGAAAACGAGACTCGCAACTATCATCCGAATTTAATTCAAATGACTCCAAGACTCCAACCTTTTGGAGTTAGCCTATGCGCTTCTTGTTGACATGTCCAAGACGACAATGCCATAAGAATGCCTTATCCAAACTAGTGGAAGAATCGATATGCAACACATTATTTCCTAAGTTATCTACAACCTACACAGTTTCATATACACCATCACAAGGTAATGCTTTAAAACAAAGAACATTATTATAAAAAGCATTAATACCACCACATTCATTATCAAATGAAAAAGTAAACCCTTGTTTGTACAAACCGTGAAAAGAAATAATATATCTCGCCATTTCAGACAAGTAACAACACTTATTCAAATCTAACACTAACCCACTACTTAGCAACAAAGAATAAACTCCAATCTTGGTGACAAGTTAAGCTTTCCTATTCCCCATGATCAAGTTTATCTTTCCGTACTCCACATACTCACTTCTTCTTAGGCCCTGCAAATCAGAACATACATGAATACCACAACCTGTACCAAGGACCAAAGAATTAGTATGTGGTGAGTTATTCTACAATAAAGTGTAAATACCTGCATGGGTAGGTTTGACCTTCCCATCCTTAACATCTTGCAGGTACTTGGGGCAGTTTTGTTTCTAGTGCCCCTTATCATGACAATAGAAGCATTAAGCTTCCTTTGGGTTGGAAGAAGGAGTCATAGAGGCACCTTTGGTTCCACTCGAAGAGGAGCCATCAAGAGACTTTCCCTTGGTACCCTTCGAAGGGGTCTTCTTCTTTTTCCCTCTACTTTTCTCGATTGCCAGAACATGGGCGGTGTTAAGAGTAGGAGTAGTAACAGCCGATTTTCCTTTGAGACACTTTCGGTGGTCTTCAAAAGTCCCTCAAGCTTTCTGAGTGTGACCTCCTCCTTGTTCATGTGATAGGTCATTCGGAATTGATCATAACAAGTAGGTAAGGAGTGCAGTATGATATCAATAGCCAACTCATTGGGGAAGTTCACATTCAAATTCAGCAAACGGTCAACAAACCTTTGCATTTTCTACATGTGGCCTGTGATGGGTTCACCATCATTCATTCAAGTTGTTATCATGGAAGAGATGACTTCATACCTCTCTTGACGAGCACTCTGATGGTAACGGTCCATCAAGTCCATGTGCATCTCAAAAGGGGAAAAGTCCTCATAGGACTTTTGGAGTTCAGCTGTCATTGTGGCCAACATGATACATGCCACCTTGGTGGCATCTCTCTCATGTGCCCTAAAGTCAACGATCTCCTGTGGAGTAGCAGTAGACTCATCAATTTCTTTTAGCTCCTTGTTGAGGACATATTCCTTATCCTAGTAACGCGTGACAATCCTGATGTTCTTGGTCCAATCATCAAAGTTTGTACCATCAAAGATGACTCTCCCACAAAGGTTCATGAGAGAGACGGAGCCGGTAGGATTTGATCCAGAAGCAACATTGTTGGAAGACATCTGAAAGGAAGAAAGACAAGTTTAGATTAGATATAGAATCCTTAATAAGACACCCAAATGTAATATTAAGGCTAGGACCCAACACAATACTTTATAACTTGGAAGAGGGATGGCGTAATCCAAGCTATAAAATATTTGAAGGTAGGCGAATGACGATTCACCAATTTCCACCATGAAAAATGAAATAAATTATTAGGTTTTAATTGGATTGAAACTCCTAGATCTTTTAAGATTCATTGAGCTTAGCTTTTCAATGGCATGTTCAAATCTCGATTGTGCCTTCTCAAGTTTGTGACTGGGATGCTGAGGATCACAAACAAGGTGTGAATAACCATGCAAATTAACTTGGTACCCTTAATCTTTATCACCTAATCGATGTTTTGGTTACCCACACGTGCTCCACCAATCTATGATAAACATTAAGTCACCCTTTTTCCACTCTTACTAGTCCATGTTAGTGTGTCGGTTACCCACACACGCTCCACCAACGACTTGGTAACATACAAAGTGTAATTTCATGGGTTAGCACCAATTTCACATTTTCCTAAAGTAACTAAGATTGGGAATTTATAAAAGGTTTAGTTACTTTATATTTATCATTACACTTTTAATGAAAATTATAGTCCTTGTCCTACCCGTTCGGCTAACGACCCTCCACCAGTCAAGGAAGCAGTGGGTGAGAGTGAACACCCATTAAGCTGCCATTTTATAGGCAACAACCTTATACCCCCCTTATATACCGGCTTCGTGAATGAGGCCTACTAATGGTAAGACTGACTTGATCTTATATATATATATATATATATATATATATATATATATATATATATATATATATATATATATATATATATATATATTAACTTATAATAGTATAAAGTATAAAGGTTGAATTTTAACTTTTAAAACTCTAGGGTTTGGAATTAAAGTGTGTGTGAGACTTTACAAATTCCAAGACTTTAGGGAAAGTTTTGAAAGTATTCAAGACTCTTCATTTCTATAACTTATGAGTTTTAATGGTTTTCAAGAAAAGACTTTTGGAATTCCATAACTAGAGGACAAGTTATGGAGTCCATTAATTGGCAATTAGATCAAGAATTAAACTAACAAGCAATTTGCAAATAATTCATATGATCATCTAAAACTTATAAGCATAAACATTCATATCAACAATTTCAAGAATCATATAAACACATATAAAACTTGAAATTTTGAAAATAACCATTGTAAATGATTTAACATAATCATTACCACATTGAAAACAGGTTTTATAAGTCCAAAACAGTTTGGGGTAATGATTCTAGTCCATTTCCAGCAACAAAACTCGAAAATCTGCACGGAGGGCCTCCTACTCACTGAGTGAAACAACCTACTCAACGTGTAGGATGAGTTTAAACTTGGACTCGGCGAGTCCACTGAACAGTGAACAATTTTTCGACTTTTTCAAGCATTTTGCATCAATTATAATGAAAACAAGCGTAGGCTATGATACCACTGATGTGTTTTGAGCATTCTAACACTCCTATAGTGTACATCCAACCCTATAAATCTTGGATCTATGTTTTCTCTATTATACATGCAAATTTGATTTTCCAAGGTTCTCAGCCTAACTAGCATGTTATGGGATACTTGTAATATAAAAACTTTAGTAGAATAACATACCTTTTCTTGTGGTTGATTGCTTGGAGTCTTGAGAGCCTATCACCAATAATGTGGATGCCTCAAGTGGAATCACAAACCACCAAATCAACTTGGAAAGCTTTAGAGAATAGTATGCACTAGAGAAATCGGCCCACTCTTGTTCACTTACACACTTGTGCCATTTCATGTACCAAATACCTCTTTATATAGTATGAAGGATTAGGGTTACATCCATGAAAACCCTAATATCCATGACCTTTCATTTCCATAGGATCCATGGGTTAAAAACTCCATGGACTATCCATGCAAGCTTAGCCCATCCTTAGTGAACTTGGCCCATTCTATGTATATAAGAGTCCATAATTAATTAGTTCCTTTTTGATCACTAAATTAATTCTAAATTAATTCTTGATCAATACTAATTAAATAATATGATTTCATATTAATATATTATAACTAATAATATATTAATAAATCGATTATCCTTACAAATTGTTTCGGTGAAGTGCAACCCAAATGGACCATGTCGGGTCGGGTCAAGTACATACCAAATATAGTTACGGACTTAGACACCTTATCTAACACTTCTGTGGGTTACCGATGAAAATACATTGCTCACTACGAGGTTTGATCTTGTCGTGAGTCTCTTGTCTTACGAAAGCCTCACAGCCCCAAACCTTGTTGTGTGCTAACGTGGGAACCTTCCTTGTCCACATCTTGTGAGGTGTTTTGGCAACCTTCTTAGTTGGGACTAGATTAAGGATATGGGTGACAGTCTCTAAGGCATACCCCCGAAAATGAGATGGGTAACAAATCTCGACTCATCATGGAATGAACCATGTCCAACAAGCTTCGATTGCGCCTCTCAGCTACACTATTCAATTACGGTGTCTTAGGCGGCGTCAATTGTGAAACAATTCCACATTCCTTAAGATAGCCGTGGAACTCGATACTAAGATACTCACCACCTCGATCGGATCAGAGCATCTTTATCTTCCTGCCCAATTGATTCTCCACTTCTTTGTTAAACACTTTAAACTTTTCAAAAGTTTCTGATTTATGCTTGATTAAGTAGATACACCCATATCTGTTATAATCATTGGTAAAAGTCACATAGAAGAGGTTTCCATCCCTTGTAGTGGATCTAAAGGGCCCACACACATCGGTGTGTATGAGATCTAATAACCCCTCACCCGTTTCACACGTGCCAGTGAAGGGTGATTTAGTCATCTTCCCAAGCAAACAAGACTCGCATGTGTCATCGGCCCTAAGGTCAAATGACTCCAACACTCCATCCTTTTGGAGTTGGGCTATGCATTGCTTGTTGGCAAGTCCAAGACGACAATGCAACAAGCTTTCTTTGTCCAAACCATTGGACGCATTAATATACAACACATTATTTCCTAAGTTATCTACAACCATCACAGTATCATATACTCCATTACAAGGCAATGCCTCAAAATAAAAAAAATACCATTATAGAAAGCATTAATAGAACCAATTACATTATTAAATGAAAATCTAAAACCTTGTCTGTACAAACCATGAAAAGAAATAATGTTTCTCGCCATTTCCAACGAGTAGCAACAATCATTTAAATCTAACCCTAACCCACTATTAAGCTATAAAGAGTAAACTTTAATCTTGGTGACAGACGACACATTCCTATTCCCCATGATCAAGTTCATCTTCGCATGCTCCACATGCCTACTTCTTCTTAGACCCTGTAAATCAGAACAAATGTGAAAACCAAATCCTGTGTCAAGGACCCAAGCAATAGCATGTGATGAGTTGTTAGATTGAATAGTGTAAATACCTGCGAAGGTGGGCTTTATCTTCCCATCCTTGATGTCTTGCAAGTATTTAGGGCAGCTTCATTTCCAGTGCCCTTTATCGCGACAATGGAAGCACTCTGTATCCTTCGGATTATAGGAAGAAGTATCAGAACCACCTTTGGTCCCACTATAAGAGGATCCATCGTGGGACTTTCCCTTGTGGCTCATAGAGGGAGCCTTCTTCTTTCCTTTCCCATGTCCAATTGCCAAGACAGGGTAGCAGTGGTAGGAGTGGGAGCAACAGACTTCCCTTTTAAACTACTCTCAGCAGTTCTTAGTAGGCCTTGAAGCTTGCTTAGAGTGACTTCCTCCTTGCTCATATGATATGTCATTCGGAACTAATCATAACAAGGAGGAAAAAAGTTTAGGATAATGTCAATAGCCAACTCTTCGTCAAAGTTGACATTCAACTTTAGAAAGCGCTCCACAAACTTTTGCATCTTTTGCAAGTGGGCCGTGAAGGAGTCTCCATCCTTCATCTTAGTTGTTATCATAGAGGCAATGATCTCGTATCTTTCCTGTAGAGCATTTTAATGGTACCTTTCCATCAAGTCTTGGTGCATTTCGAAAGGATTGTAGTCCTCGTAGGACTTTTGGAGTTCAGCAGTCATAGTGGCAAGCATAATATACGACACCTTTGTCGCGTCCTTCTCATACGCCCTATACTTGGCGATTTCTTCAGGAGTAGCAGTTTCTTCATTTATCTCCTTTAGCTCTTTGTCGAGGACATACTCCTTTTCCTCGTAGTGAGTGACCATGTGAATGTTACGAATTCAATCGTTAAAATTGGATCCATCGAAGATCACCCTCCCACATAAGTTCATGAGGGAAAAGGGGTCGGAAGCATTTGAGCCAAAAGTGTTGTTTAAGGCAGACATATGAAAAAAAAAGAGACAAAGTTTAGATTATATAAGAATCCTTAATATAGCACCCAAATGATATATTAAGGCTAGGACCCAACACAATATTTCACAATTCGGAAGAGGGATGCCGTAATCCAATTGCAAAATATTTGAAGGTACGTAAATGACGATTTACCAAATTCCACCATGAAAAATGAAAAAGAATATTAAGTTTTAAATGAATTGAAATTCCTAGATTCTTTTGAGATTCAATGAACTTTTCAATGGCATGTTTCAGTCTCAATTATGCCCTTCAAGTTTGTGACTGGGATACCGAGGATCACAAACAAGGTGTGAATAACCATGCAAATATGCTTGGTACTCTCGATGTCATTTATCACCTAATCAATGTGTCGGTTAACCACACATGCTCCATTGATCTATGATAAACGTCAAGCTACCCTTTTCCACCTTTGTTAATCCCAAATTAGAGTGCCGGTTAGCCACACACGCTCCACTAACGACTTGGCAAGGTGAAAAGTGCAATTTCATGGAATAACATCATTTTCACATTTTTCCTAAAGTAACTAAGATTGAGAATTTATGAAAATCATTTAGTTACTTTATAATATCATTAAACTTATTAATGAGGAATTAGTTTGTCCTATCCTACCCGTTCGACTAACAACCCTCCAGCATTCAAGGAAGTGGTGGTGACAGTGGACACCCATTTAACCGCCATTTTATAGGCAGTTTCCTTATACCCCTCTTATATATCTTCTTCGTGAATGAGGCCTACTAACGGTAAGACTGACTTATCTTATACATATATATAATTATTCATCCTTTAATATTATAATAGTATAAGGGTTGAATTTTAAACTTTTAAAACTCTAGGGTTTAGAATTTAAATATTTCAAAATTAAACTTTTTAATCAAAATTTAAATTCCAAAACTTGAGGGCAAATTTTGAAACTGTCCAAAATCTTTTAGATCAAATTCGAAAAACAATTAAATTAATCATATAATTTATTATTATCTAAATTTGACCAAATCCAATTTTCTTTTAATTTGGCAAGATAATTACAAATTAAAAATTAAAAATAATTAGTTTATCACATAGTCTAGTAATTATCTTAAATTTTAACTATTATCTTCCAATTAGATTAAGATGTGCATTACCATAATAGATAAAAAAACGAATTTCAATTAGAAAAACAATCTATGGTAATTATCCAAATCCAGTTTTAGGAAAAAGTTCGAAATTCTGCTATCAAAACCGACTTCACGTCGTGTCAAGCTTTTGTCACATCGTGAACTTGGTAGAGAATCTAAAATCAAAAATTTCTAGCTTTAAAAATTTTATTTTTGCATCATATAACAGAAAAATTATCCTAGGCTCTGATACCACTGATGGGTTTAAGCATTACATCAATCCTATGATGCACATGGAACCCTAATACTTTAGATCTAGGTTTTTCTCAAGTTATACATACAATAACAATTATCCAAAGCATGAACCCTAATCTAGCATGCTATATTTCAAATTTTATATCTAATACAAGGTTAGAATATTACCTTTCAGTTGTAGCTTGCTTGATCTTTTCCTTTCAAGAGCTTAGTACCTCAAATGCGATACCTCTAATAGATCACAAACACTAAGAGCAAGTTGGAAGAATATGAGAGAAAGGTTAGGGATCACAAAATCGGTTGGCTATCCTTCTTAGGGTTTAGTGGCCGAAATTAGGAGTCCCATAGGGTCTTTATATAATTGAGCTGCTAGGGTTTCAGTCAAAACCCTAATCTGATTACTTAAGCCTTAAGCAGTCTAGTGGATCCTTCCAGAAGGCCCTTATGGACGAATTCTTTTATGGGCTTCCATAAAACTCATCCACCTCCTTCTTTTAGGAGTCCACAACCCATCTTGCAATTATCTTATAATTATAGTATCAGTCCCCTTAACTTAATAATCTCTTTTGATCACTAAATTAATTCCAAATTAATTATTGACCAGTATTAATTAAATAATATGATTACTCAATTAATATATTATTCTTAGAATATATTATTAAATCACAATTAACCTCTTTTGTTCATAATTCATCCAGTCAAGTTGGTATGGTGAAGGCAACCCAAAAGGACCATGCTACTATCGGGTCAAGTACATACCAATTATAGTTATGGGCTTAGACACCTAATCCAACAGTAACCCACCTGGACAATTACTCAGATGACTATTAGCTATCATTCGGATGATCCAACGGGTGGGTAATGCATATATCACGTAGTAACCTAGAATACTATAACTTATTAATATCTATGGTAATCTAGTAGAATTTACATTCTTTACCAATTCAAAATATACTTTCTTGGCTATCAAATAAGGACCAGACGGGTTAGTTGGGAGGCAAAACCATTTCGGCATATAGCTTTTCTAAAATCCAATAAGCAATCCAACACGCTCATTCTAGACACTTCTACTGTAAGTAGACCAATCATAATATTTAACTGTATATAATGACTAATCTGGTACTTATAAATTCATAATAACGACTAAGGATATAAATATAAATTACCCTAAAAGCATAGCAAGTGCAACTTAACTTACACCGATTTCTAATGTAAACCGAGAAAGTCACATGTAAAATCTTGATACTGAACACTTCTATCTATCTGGCTCTCTGATACCTCAGAACCTCACTAGAATAGTAGGGAACTAGGGAGTATCGAGGATAGGGATGTGGAAAGGTTTCTAGAGGATCTGGGATTGAATTGGTGAGGAAATAAGCTGAAAAACGCTAGTATTTATAGGACTGGAAGAGGCGCACGTCGCATACTTTATTGGGTGCGTTGGGCCTATAGGCAGTGGTGTTGTGTTAGCCCCTTTCAAATCCTGTTGCATGTCGTCTGCTTAATGGGCGACGTCACCCGGTCGACCGACGCACCCGTCTTGCCACTTTTCGACTCTCGGACAAGCCACATTTCACACTTCAACTATGGCATGTCACTTTGTCTCTCGGAGGAGGGGGCTGCTGTGACAACCGTCAAAATTCGAGTTAGTTCTAGATTTGAATAAACTTAGTTACACATATAGGCACTACACATATTAGACTTAGTAACTAGAAGCTAAGTTATAACCTAGTAGAATCTTGGAAACAGATAGAGACAATGGATAATGTGCTTGGATTTCACATTGGTATGTGAATTCTACGACTACTTAACTGTAGTGACTATCCATATTCGGGTTACTCTTTGACTCGAACAACATTTCATGAATCATATACACACATCATGCACTTGACCTAGAAGTAGAAGTGAGTTCAAAGTCTCATAGAAAGTTAAGTCAAAGTTGAAGACTAGGACTAGTATACTTGATTCCTCAAATTCGCTTGAATCTCGGAATCACTACATAGAATGCCAATAAATCGATAAAAATAAATTACAAACATTAATTATAAGTATAAAAGAGTTATAATACCATAAGATAATTTGAAGTCTCAAATATTCAATTTATTTTGATATTCAAAGTTTATTAAACTTCAAAACCCTAAAAGCCCTAAAACCTAAATTTTATAAAATTTGACATCAAGAATTCTATAAAAATAGTTATGAAATTTATAATATTATCTTAAAAAAATTAAATTCAGGGAAATATAATCAAGGAAAATAAAAATTTAAGTCATTAACATTCATCCTTAATTTATAAGTCAAAAATCAAGGTTTCATGAATAAAAACTTGATTTTAGTGCACATTTTATATAAAATTTAGATATTTTATAAAATAATTTAAATTTTATAAAACAAAATGAATGAGAAAGCGTTATTATACTCAAAATTTCGGACCCCTCTCTTCCCATATATCTCTCTCTCACTCTCACTCTCCAATACACACACATCTCTCTTTTTTCTCTCTCTAGAAAGCTCTCTCTACCTTCTCTCTAATTTCTTTTCTCCAAACACCTCAACCACAGCCTCTTAACCACAAAATTATGGAGATTCATAAGGGTTTTTCAAGCCACAAATAAATTTAAGGTAAAGAACATACATCTCTTGAAGATCCACAACAATGATTTAAGCTATGCATGTGCATTTTACTTCAAAAACTGACTTCTACTTCATCATCTTCTTCAAACTTGTTTTATTTTTGTTAAAATGGTTTTTAGAACATCATGGATGTGTTCTAACACCATGCATGTATGATAAACAAGGTTGCATGTTCATGATCTTAGTGCAAAAATCGATTTTAAGGACTAAAACATCAAACTCAAGTTAAGAGTTTTTGAGAAACAAATTTTTGTTCATAAATGAATGTATACATTTTGATAAGTTTTAATCTTTTGATCTCTGGAAACATAACTAGAATATAAGTTTATCATGATATCTTTTAAAATATTTCAAAAGATTTACTCAAAGAAATGATGAAAACTCATTTTTCTAACCAATTACCATGCATGCAATCTGCCAGATTTCTTTACCTGACTTTAAACTATAATATCTCACTCATTTCTTAACCAAAATTCGGGATTCGTTTTCTGAAATATAATATTTTGAGTTAAATTTCAAACCCAACTAGTCTCACTGTAAAATATTAAATATCCGATTTTTGGCAATTTTTACAAAATGGTTGCGCAAACAGCTCTTTTTCTGTGATCACCATTTTTGCCTTGCATGATCAATGGCCTTAAACCCAACCATAAATCTGGGGAAAAATACTTTAGAAACTTAACATATCCAGTGAATTATGGCTGAAATTTCGTGGCTTAAAACCTCACTGAATGGGCTACTCAAATTCATGAACTTCAGCCACATTTACATCTCATGCACCATTGCATGCAACATTTCTTAACTTATTTGGGTTCATTACCCCTATTTCCCTTCTGAATAACTTTTGAACATTTTTCCTTTTGAAAGCCCTCACATTTATGTGATAACCTGTAAAATACCAAGAGCTTTTATTATTTCTTTGATTTATTAAAATTATTGCTAAAACCAAGGGCATAAATCACATAAAATACTTCCAGAGGTCAATAAATCCGGAATAAATTCATGGATGACCCTTATGGTGAATAATGACCCATCACTAAATTTCATCAGTTTTTGTTTCTTTTTGGTATGATTTCCGATTTTCTTTTTGTTAGGGTATAATAAATCACAAAACCACTTTAGAAAGTGTGAAAATTTTATCTAACAATTTTCGCATACCTTACCTGTGATGAGGGACTCATAAAAATAATTTAAAAAATTTTCATCATGCCTTACTATTTTTCCCAATTTTTGGTAATTATAATTGTCTAAAAATAGGAAAAATAGTTATGATTATCCAAAATTCATGATAATTTACCAGAACATCATGTTGTACAGTAGGAGGTTACATAAACATTTTGAGGATTTTTCTCTACTGTAAACTATTTTTCTCATATTTTCTAAAGTTAATTACACTTAAATACACTTAAATACACATAAATACCCAAAACCGGATTATACAATATGAAAACCACTTTTGGTATTTTTACCAGGTTATTTATACTGTAAATGATGTTACAAAAATTTTTGGTAATTTATTTTAACTGTTTAATATTATTTCTTCAGTTAATGATTATTTAAAGGAATAAAGCAAGGAAAAATAGAAATACCCACTGAAAAATATCTTTTATATTTTTCCCAGCCTAGTTATGTATAATAACAGATAAATAAAAAGTTTGGGTAATTTTGGAAACTGTTTTCTATTTATTTCAATTTTTATTGGAATAAATGCTCAAAAATCATAAAATATAATTAAACATCTTGGAAATCCATTTTTATATTTTTCCCAGCTTATTAATGTTTAATAACAGTAATATAAAAAGTTTGGGGAATTTTCTTAACTGATTGCTATTTTTCATGAATTTATGGTTATTCAAGAAACCAAAATGGTGAAAAATAGTTAGACAACTCAAAAATTCAAGAAAATTTATCTTGAGGTCTTTGACTTCAATGAAAACTGAAATGAAAAGTTTGGGATAGTTTAGAACTAAATTGATTTAGTTTTTAATATTTAATCATTGGAACACCTCTAAAATGTTAAATATTAACATTTCAATAATGGAAATTTTCCACTTAAATTGTTATATAACAATTGATTCATTGAAATTGAATTTTCACAGAAAAATGTTTGTAACTTATCAATATTAAATTTTGACACACTATTGGCATAATTCTATTGTAGTAGTAAGTATACTAGTGTTAGATTTCGATTAGAGACTCACTAGCGAATACCATTATTGTAGGAATTGATAGTGGTACTAGTGGAGCGTAGATCAATGCATCATTTGCATCGTCTCAATGCATATTGTGAGTATTCACCACTCCCCTATTTTTGGTTTTTAAATGTTTTGGGGTGGAAAAGCATGTCCGAAAAACTATTTATGTTCGTTGTATTTAATTGACTCGTATAAACTTGATTACTATATTTTGCACATTGTGAGTATTCGCCACTCCCCTTTTTTAGTTTTTATGTTTTGGGGTGGAAAAGCATGTCCTAAACTAATTATGTTCGTTGTATTTATTTGACTCGTATAAATTTGGTTGCTATATTTTTGCACATTGTGAGTATTCACGCACTCCCCTATTTTCGGTTTTTAAATGTTTTGGGGTGGAAAAGCATGTCCTAAACTATTTTTATGTTCGTTGTATTTATTTCGACTTGTATGAAACTTGGTTGCTGTATTTCGTATGTATGTGTATGTTACTTTAATTCATGAGGACTGTATCGCGGTTAAGTCCCTGGAATCTCTAGACACAACTCATTAACTCTTTTGAGCCTATGGTTATTATGGATAGCGCTATCAGGAGGTAGACAACTCCTCACTCACACGATTCGCTTGAGTGCATTTTACCATTTTCTACACTATGTTTGTGATACACATAGTAGTCAATAGGGCACGATTCGGTCATTAGGCTTGGGTTGTGAACTCATGAATGGAAACTTGAGGCACATACGAATCTTTATGCACATACGAAACTTGTATTCCCATGTTAGCAACGACACTTGTATACTTATTTTAGCAATGAAACTTGAATACTTATTTTACCAACGAAACTCGTTACTCATTATAGCAATAAACTTGTTTATTAATTATAGCAATGAACTTTGTTTCTCATTACAACAACGAACTTTTATTACTGAAAACTTATATACATGGTTTAGCAATGAAATTGTTTGCTCATTGTAGCAACGAAACTGATTGCTCATTTTAGCAATGAAACTTGTTTACTCGTTTGAGTAACGAACTTTATCTTCCATGAGAATATGAATGTTGTATCTTATTCGGGCAACATACTTTATCTCTCATGATGACAAAGAACTTTGTGTTTACAAACTTATTTACTCATTTTAACAATATACTTTTGTTATTGGAAACTCTTATCAAAACTTTGATTTTGATTCATGAAACCAATATTATTTTCAAACTTGTGAGTACTCACCAACTATTTTCATAGTTGACGCTCGTTTTACATGCTTTTTCAGGAATCATCGAGTAAGTGGCACTTAGGGACACTTCACTTTTAGGAGCATTCGCATGTGTTGTATTTCTATTTTCATTGTAATTTCTTGTAAAAGTTGTTCAAACCCATTGTAAATTTGTAATGATTTTTAATACTATGGTTGGTGTTGTCTTTTAACTTTTGCTATGAAACCCTTTATACTGCCACGCCTCATGTTTCCGCTTTAGCGGGGTGTGACAGCTGCCGACAATTCCACGTGGCACCTCCTAGTTGTGTCACGCCATCACATCATGTGTTTTCTCGAAATCTCTAAACAAACATATCTTTCACATACGGGCTCCATTTTCGACGTTCTTTATACTCATATAATCCTCTCAGCGAGTTCTATATCTTTCCTAAAGGTCTCAGTAAATAATTGTCACTCTATTTTAAATTCATATTTTTATAGATATTATGTTGTTAAAGTCCATGTGAAATTTATAACTCCTTCATACGAACTCCGTTCTTGATTATCTCTATATCAACGAATTCGTATTCACGATATCTTCAGCTTTCATTTAGATTGTTTTGGATAACAATCAACCGATTTTAATTTTGATTTCTATGCCGCGCACTGTTGTACTAAAACTTCAAAAAAAAATTGTAATTTCCTCATACGGAATTAGATTTTAGCATTATTTATATGTACGCTCTTCCTTTTATGATTGTTGTGACTTTGATTTGGATTACTTAAGATAATAAGCTACATATCCCCAGTTCACTTTTTACGACACGTTTTTTTTCCGTATAGGGCTGAACGCGAAACTTCAAAGAAAAATAACTTCTTCATACGAAGTTAGATTCAAGCGTTCTATATATCTCTAAAAATTGTATTGACGTCTACTACATGTTTATGATGTTTATTTTAGCTAAATATATATATATATATATATATATATATATATATATATATATATACACACACACACACACACACACTTTGAATTTATAAACAAACAATTTATATTGAATCCTAATGTAGAGTGAAAATGGGGTGTTACATTATAGGGACTTGGTTTGTTAATTTAATTAAGTGTTTAATTAATTAAATGAAATATGGTAATCTAGAAGGTTCTAGATTAAGGAATTTGAAAGTCAGATAATTATCCTTTAAGGGGTCTTAGGTTGGATATGATGATGAGTTTCTTTCTGGGAAAACCCTAGAATTCGGTAGTACCAATTTGATCTTGAAACCTTAACCCTTAGCCACCTACATAACACGTAAGGAGTTCTACGCTGCGCTTAGGCTTTAGGTCTGGATATGTTTTGTGGCGTTCAAGGAGTTTATCCATGGGGTGAAGTCAGATGTTGATGGTCTGTTTCTTGGGTGCGACTACAAAAGAGGAGCTCTCTTTTGGGCTCTTAACACTCGTCATTTGATATATATCTAAGAAGGTTTCAACAACTACAAAGGTATGTACTATGCTTTCCTTCTCTTTAAGTTTAGTTGAAATTGATTGGTTGAACATGGATCTATGTCTGATTTATGAGCTTATTGTTTTTGTTTCTTCCGATGTGTGCCTTTGTGTCCTTTTAGACCCCTCATAACCTAACACCAACCACCAACCACTACCAACTTCGATGAAGCGTTTTGGAGTTTGATGAACCATTCACAAGAAACAAAAAGGGTTTTAGAGTTTGGTTTCTAGTGATAAAAACTGATACACTCAATGATTTTCTGATGTTGGTGGCTAGTAGTCTGGTCAGAAAAGAGTTAGGGTGAGAAAGATGTAGGTTTTAGATGACAAACCAGATATGTTGTGGAAATGGTGGTGACAGACCAATTTGTGGCGGGATGTTGTGGTGGCGGAATAAATGTTTTTACACGACATTTTTCTATATATCATCTAGCGGTGGTGTCTGTTGGGGTGGAAGACAAAGGTGAGTGATGGTTGGTGGTGTTTGTCTTCAATGCCTTCAAGCCGCTAGTGAGGGGTGGTTAGTAGAGTTTGGCTTTACCACCCATGATGATAGAAGGGTGCGAGAGAGTTTTCTTCACCTAATGCTAACCAAGATGAAGGAAAAGAAAAAAAGAGGGCGAGTCGATGGGTAGGGGCTAAGATCTGATGGGTGGGGTGTAAATTTTAAAGTTTAATTGAATTTACTAGTTAAAATATAAAAAAGAATTTTTAAATTAAATTAAAAGGATAGTAAATATTTCACCTTTCTAAAAAAACAAACCATACAAAAATGAAATTTTAAAGACTAAAGTCGTAGGCATCTTTATTGTTATACTACATTAGTATGTTTTGACATATCATGCAATTTTAATAAGTGTTTAATCATTTGTATATATAATTACTTGTTTTTATGTTAAATAAATATTTATTTATTTGTATATATATAATTACATGTGGTTGGCATGCAAAATGCCATTTTGAGTGGTTAGCATGGAAAATGCCATTACGGGTATTAAATTTTTCATGCAACTAAGAAAAATAAGGTAATATTTTAACAATGTTACAAATTCTATAGATAGAAGATTTATTAATATACAATGTATTAATAAATAAAATACTAAAAGGATACATGATACATGATAAGAAAACTAAAAGAATCACGTTACAGTATTTTTTTTTTTTGAAAAATACATTTTTATTTTATATATTTAGCCTTTGAAATTCCATAAAAAATGTTAAACATCATCATTTAATATATATATATATATATATATATATATATATATATATATATATATATATATATATATATATATAAATTTAAAAGTTAATTTAAAATATTTCGTACTCTCGTAATTTAGACAAAAGAAAATTAATCTAAATCTAAATCATAAACAAATGGACTCCTCCAAAATTCGTTAGGCGTTGATTTGGTCTAACCTACGAAATTGAGGGTTCCTTTTGTAAATCATCAAGACTTATAAAACAATTTGCAAAATGGAGCATGAGTTTACTACAAAATCAGATTACATTTACTCTACCATTGACCTCCATCTCAATCACCCCCATTTTTGTAGCAATGCTGAACGGCTCAACGGCGAAGAAGAAATGGGGATTTCAGGGGAACCCGGAGCTACATGCGGCGTCGGAGATAACCATTAGAGGTGTTCTCACTATGCTCCGGTCAAAGCTCAATCAATCCGACACCAGATCCGTCATTCCTCTCGGCCATGGCGACCCTTCTGCTTTCCCCTGCTTCCGTACTTCTCCGATTGCAGAAGATGCCATCGCCGCCGCCGTTCGTTCTGCCAAGTTCAATGGTTATTCCTCTACCGTTGGTATTGCCCCTGCTAGAAGGTACTTTTACTTCCTCTTCTTCTTCATACTCTTACATACATTTAGCCAATTGAAGTTTCCAAGTGTTTCGTTCTTCTTTTTGAAACATTCATCTTCTGATTATCGCCAATCGCAAAGTTATTTTGTTGATATTTGGCTTTATTGTCTCATTGATGCATGTGTTTGTGAGTTCAATTGGTTAATCAAGGGCAAATCCTGGTGAATTACTGATCGGGCTTTTTGATTTCCGTTTTCAACTGATTTCTCTATCCCCAATTGATGCAACAGATGATTTATCACTTCGTTTAACTAGTACATGTTAAATGATTCCTATGGAATTTATGGAATTGATATCATATTCGCAAAATCAGTGTCTGTGTGTGAGTTTTGTCATTTTCGCAATATGGGTGGAATTTAACAATATCAAAAAAACAATTGATTATTGATGAATCAGAAAGTATACCATTGTTGACTTTTTCAGTGTTATTTTCAATTCTTTGATCGAATCATAGAAGTTGCTTTCACGTAAGAACATCTAGTAAATTAGTCAGGTGAATTAATTGTTCTTATATTTTAATGTATTTTTCTTGTCTCTTCGAAGTTGAATTGTTAGGTAAGACGCGATTCAAAGGAATCTTTTTTGGGCCATCCCAATTCCCTATGTTCAGAATTCTTTAATAGTAATAATGTCATTTAAAAAAAAAAAAAATGTTATTTTAGGAAATTTTTGTGGCAAAGTGTTATATTTTTACATAATGAAATAATTAACATAAAATAATTCATATAGTTTATATAATTTTTAAAGAAGCTGAAGAGTTATAAGAATTTTTTGTGGCAAAAGTGTTAGGCTATAAGGAATGCCTTTAATTTCCTACTATTATGATGAGTTGACTTTTTTCATAAAAAAAAAAAAAAAAAAGTTAGAGCATGAAACCTAATTAACCACTTAAAAATGATAAATACGCTGTCTCATTCGGATCTTCCGTTCGATTAACTCGAACTTTTCAACAAGCTCTAATGCAAGATGAAAAACAAGTATAAGGATTTATAATTTTTAGGTTTTAATGACAATTTTAATTTAAGCCTAGCGTTATTTTTAATTTTATGTGTTTTAGTTTAATTTTTATTTTCACTTATAGTAATTTACTTTTAATTTGGTTTAATGGAATTTTAATTTTCTTTTAAAAATCATATTTTGTAATTAAAATTAAGTATTTAAAAAAGTAATAAATAGAAATATTTAATGATGTAAAATTGTGAGTATTTCCTAAGTAGAATAAGTGTGCATGCAATGCTACTCATCTTTCAAATTTAGCATGCCAGTTTTTACACTAATTATTCACATCAATAAAATATCAATACTCTTTCAAAATGGTACTCATTGCCACATCAACAACCATTTGATATATTTTTAATCAAATATATTTATTTATATTTTTAATAAGAAAATATATAAAACCAAATCTATTCATAACAATTATAATTAATTATGTTTGATTATAGATATTTATATACATGGTATTTTTGAAATTGTCTTTTTTGTTAAAAACTTAAAATACACATTGTTAAAATATTATAAAATATAGGTATTAACGTTAAATGCACAATTTTGTATTATAATAGACATATGTTTTCAATTTTAGAAAGGAATCATCTAGCTTACAAATAATAGACAAGTGACATTGCAAATCTTGTGAAAGCTTGCAATGCGGATGTTTTAATAATGTAGTGAAACGATGTGACTTAAAATAACATATTTTTTGAGTAAATATGTTATGAACCATTTTTATAGCTTTACCACCTCGCCCTAACAAAAAAATAAAGGTGATGAATATTCCATAATAAATAAGGTATTCCCACATCTTGGTTTTAATATTAAAAACCTAATATTGTGTTTAATCGTTTGTGAGTGGGTTTATTTTAAATTCATTTTGGTTTTAGCTAAAATAATTTAAGGAACCATATGTTTGGGAAAGAACATCTTCCAATAGTGTCTTTTTAATGGTTAGTCGATTTTTTACTAGATGCATTCATTGGATTGGTTTAATTCGGTTTTCATTGAACTATTTTATCAAGGTTCTATGATATTATAAATAGTTATATAGTTCAATAGATATCGATTGAAGGCAAACGAACAACAAGCTGTGCCGCTAGCTCTTTCTAGATGACAAAACCAATTCTTTTAAACTATTTTATTGTTTGGTTTAAAACAAAACCGCACTGGTATAAAAAATTGTAAAACCGCACAATCAGGAAAACCAAAGATGGTGGTTTCATACAATTTGCGGTTCGATTCTAACCTACAACCGCAGATTATACTCACCCCTACTCTGTTTAACAATATAAACTTGAGCCAAAGTTGTAATTTACAAAATGAATTTGAATCTTAAACAAATGGACTCCTTTAAAATATCTTAGGGGTTGATTTGGTCTAACCTACAAAATTGAAGGCTCATTTTGTAAATAATAAGACTTTAAACAATTTGCAAAAATGGAACATGAGTTTACTACAAAATCAGATGACTCCATCATTACCTCCATTTCAATTACCCCCACTTTTGTAACGAGTGGAGAGCGATGGAGAACGGCTCAGCGGCGAAGAAGAGATGGGGATTTCAGGGGAACCCGGAGCTACATGCGGCGTCGGAGATAACCATTAGAGGTGTTCTCACTATGCTTCTGTCAAAGCTCAACCAATCGGACACCAGACCCGTCATCCCTCTCGGCCATGGCGACCCTTCTGCTTTCCCCTGCTTCCGTACTTCTCCGATTGCAGAAGACGCCATCGCCGACGCCGTTCGTTCTGCCAAGTTCAACGGTTATTCCTCTACCGTTGGTATTGCCCCTGCTAGAAGGTACTTTTACAGTTTACTTCCTCGTCTTCCTTGTGCTCTTACATACATGTAGCCAATTGAAGTTTCCAAGTGTTTCTATCCGGTTTTTGAGACAATCATCTTCTGATTTTCGTGAATCGCACAGTTATTTTGTTGATATTCGGCTTTATTGTCTCAGTGATTTGTGTGTTTGTGAGTTCAATCGGTTAATCAAGGGCAAATCCTGGTGAATTACTGACAATAATCTTCTGATTGGGTTTTTTGATTTCCGTTTTCAAGTAATTTCTCGATCTCTAATCGATGCAACAGATGTTTTTTCAATTTGTTTAACTAGTACATGACTAGATGTTAGATGAATTCTATGGAATCCATGGAATTGATATCGATTTCATCGAAAGTAGTGCATATTTCGTCATTTTCCTTGTTTTTGCTTCTGTCAACATAAAGTTCACTGATTGCAAAATCAGAATCCATGGCATCTTATCCCCTTCTCTGGGCTCGTTATCTGACAACATGATGCAGATTCACATGAATCACTTGTTCATAATTCTCGGTGTGGGTTAGCAATATAGGTGGAATTTAACAATATCAAAGCAATACTTCATGAATCATAAAGTATACCATTATTCACTTCGTTAGTGTAATTTTCAATTTTGCGATTGGAGTTGTTTTCACCCAAGAACATCTAGTAAATTAATCAGGTGAAGCAATTATTTTTATATTTTAATATATTTCCTTGTCTCTTCCAGTTGAATGATTAGGTAAGATGTGATTCATGCAATCTTTTTCAAAGGAATCTTTTTTATGGCATCCCAATTCCCTATGTTCACAAGTCTTTAATCATTTTAATCATAAGCTCTTTCTTTTTATTACCTTTTTTTAACCTTTATCAAGAGGTGGCCCATGTGGCCCACTATTTTCTATTTCTTTTTTATTATTATTAGTCACAATCACTGTCACAGTCATAATTTCATATATTTTTTTACAGTGCTGTAGCAAAATACCTGTCACAAGATCTTCCAGATAAATTATCAGCGGACGATGTATTCCTGACAGTCGGTTGCACACAAGCTATTCAAACCATAATAACCGTGCTTGCCGATTCCAAAGCAAACATTCTACTCCCAAAACCAGGGTTTCCATATTACGAAGCTGTTTGTCAATCATGTCATTTGGAGGCCCGTCACTTTGACCTTCTTCCAGATAAAGACTGGGAAGTCGATCTTGACGCAGTTGAAGCTCTCGCAGACGAAAATACAGTTGCCATGGTTATCATTAACCCCGGAAACCCTTGCGGAAATGTTTTCACTCACCAACACCTACAAAAGGTGTTTATTATTTCTTTTTCATTTTTCAGTCAACGCAGTACAATCTGTTTTGTCTTATCTGACTATGAACCTATGGATTGAGTTTTTTTTTTTTAGGTGGCGGAGACTGCAAGGAAGCTTGGGATATTAGTGATTTCGGATGAAGTTTATGATCATCTTGCTTTTGGGAAAAATCCTTTTGTTCCGATGGGAGTTTTTGGATCAATTACACCTGTTGTTACACTTGGCTCCATATCCAAGAGGTGGATTGTGCCAGGCTGGCGACTCGGATGGCTTGTCATCAATGATCCTAATGGCATCATTAAAGAACACGGGGTTCTCTCTCTCTCTCTCTCTCAAACACACACACACACACAAACCATCTACATAAATATACAATCTTTTTAATAAATTTATATACACACTATACTAATTAATTTTTTTTCTTCAGATTATTGAATCCATTACCGGATATCTAAATATATCCTGCGATCCCCCAACGTTTATTCAGGTATATTTCAGAAATTCCACATCTGGGCTTTTTATGGGCCATTGTGTATCTGATTTATATCTAACATGATGCTTTTGGGCCAACAGACTAAACTGTGTGGGGAATTTATAACTTTTTTGAAGAAAAAAGTTGACATTTACAAAATTTTATTCTACTTTTATATAATTTTGGGTTTATTTAACGTGTAGGGTGCAGTTCCGGATATTCTTGGGAAAACGAATGACGATTTTTTTTCAAAAATTGTAAATATAATAAAAGAATGTGCGAATACTTGTTATGAGGGGATTCAAGATGTCCATGGTATAATTTGCCCAAGCAAGCCTGAAGGATCTATGTTTGTTATGGTAAGAGGATTAGACCAATATATTAATTTTAGGGTTTACAAACTATTTACAATGTTCAAAAAACACATGTGAATTAAACAAATGTTATCAAATAGTATTAAATATCAAGTCTTGTTTATGTTTAAAAGGTGAAATTAGATCCATCGGTCTTCGAGGACATTAAGGATGATATGGAATTTTGTGTCAAACTTGCTAAAGAAGAATCGGTGTTAATCCTTCCAGGTATAATTAATTACTAACTCAAGTGTGACTATTCACGAAAAATAAAAATAAAAAATAAAAAATGCTTTTTCATATATATATATATATATATATATATATATATATATATATATATATATATATATATATATATATATATATATATATATATTTATTAAAAATCATTTATTCAACAATATTTCTTTTTCACAGGTATAACCGTAGGACTTAAGAATTGGCTCCGGGTAACATTTGCTATCGAGCCAACATATCTTGAAGATGGCATTAAGAGGCTTAAAACCTTTTGCGAAAGACACTCCAAGAAAAAATAAAGTGTGAAATCTTTTCTATTACTCAAGAATTAAAGGAAATTTGTAGATCATCAATTGCTCGTTGAATCCAACACTTTACGTGTATTAAATAGTTGATTGATTAGATCTTGTGACATGGGATTTTATGGTATTTTAATTTTCATTTCCATTATTATTATATTGTTATGATTAGACTCAAATACCAAATCGTGCATGTGCTTTGTTAAAGTTTATGAGAGCTCCTCCAATAAGAGTTTATTATTATTTTTTTTAAATGTTTTTAATATTGTATTTACGACATCGAAGTGGTTTTTACTATTGGAGTTGATACACATTTGCTTTTATGTTATTTTAAAGTGTTATAAACTACTATATGATCATGATCATGTGCTTTGCTGGGGTTCTTACTTGTGGTTTTCTTGTGTATATCACAACTTCAACAAACACTACAAATTTAAAAGAAATGAACGTTATCTAAATTATCAAAAGTTGAAAAGATTTTAGGGACTATTTTTGTAAGTTAGATTGTTTATGAATAATCCATAAGAATGTAGAGGCCATAAATATAAAAAGAAGTATTATAATACGCATTATAAGTAAAGTTGAGAAGAGTTTAGGGATTATTTTATACAATTTATATTCAGTTTTTTGCCGTTTAATCTGTTTTTTAATTTAATTTAACAATTGTATTGATAAAATGTATGTATCACTGTATTTGTTGCTAGCGAAATATATAGGCTAATACTATTGTATATACCGGTCTTGTAAATTGTATTTACAAAAATATAGATTTTCAGGAAAAAAAGATGAAAGAAAAACAGTTATAATGAGGCAAATGGCAAGTAAAAAAATAAAAAGGGTATTGTTAAGGAGTAATAACTTATGGATTACAAGGGTAAAAAACTAATAAAAAAAGGAAAAAGGTTGCAAATGGCAAGTTAAGTAGATTGTAAAGGTAAAAATTGAAAGAAAACGGGCAAGTTGGATAATTTAAGAATAGAATATAAAACTGTAAGGACCAATTTTGAACCGCTAATCAGGCTTGTACGCTATGCATTTTATGTAACACTTTTAGCCACAATAAATTTGTGAGAGGAAATGTAAGTTACATTTGTATATATTTATAATTGTAGAGTGGATTTCAAAAGTAAACAATTACAAGGGATTTAATTGCATCTATCCAAAGACACTTTCATCATTTGTGCATTATAGCATCTTATATTCATTTTTTCTTGATTACAACATTGTACTTCATTAAATTGCATTTGACCATGTGCAAAACGTATGAATGTTAAACAAATCACCTAAACTATATTGGTTCTTGCAATCGACCGGTTGAAGAAACATGTTTTAGCAGATTTTATTCAATGATTTTCTATTAATGGTAATGTATTTACATTTGATATAAGTTTATTGCTTAGATGTAGATCGTGAAATTACGTTATGCTTTTAGGAATTATGTTAAATTGTTCCAAAAAAGAAGATGCACTTTCTTTAAAGGCATTGTACTATTGTAGTCTTTGACCATGAATAGTTGTTTAATGCAAGATGTAGTGGATGTCGCAGACAAAGCAAATTAAAGGAATGTATACATGTCCTTAAGTTGATTTATTAAAAGCGTACTTATAGATATCCTTTTGTGGTTATATTGTACAAGTTATCTAGATAATAAGGCTTTCATTTTAAATATAAAATCTATAATAAAATAAAGATATTGTCAAAATATAAATACTCAATGAGAAAAAGGCATGTTTTGGTTTATTTATTATTCAAAATCCATTTTCAGTAAATTGAATTTGCAAATGAAATTTACCTTGACCCCTGAAATAATTTCCAGTATTTAAAAATACATGATTTTTAAGTTCTTTTTAATATGTTGGTATGTAAATTTATTTTTCTTCATTTACAATTGTTAAACTAATATTTTATTTATTGTGGGATAGTAGAAGAATAGAAATGATCATTTACATATTTTTAAACAATTAATTTAAGCTAAAAAAAAAGAAACAAAGTTTAAGTATGCAAGACTTTGGGATTGTTTTTTCTTTTCAGATCAAGTCTTATATGGATAAAGCGATTCAATGAGTAACAATGTATTCCCGGATAAAGTCGTACATATGTAAACATGTTTCTTTCAATTTTGTGTAATCAAAAATTAAAAATCAACCACCTTTTTGAATAGCAATGTATTTTTCTTTTTTCAATTTTGAGCTATCAATATCTTTTCTTTTAATTTTGAGGTATCTAAATGAAAAACCAATCATGTTTTTGAATAAATTTCTTTTCCAATTTAAGGTATCATAATTAAAAATCAATCATTTTTTGGCATAAAAATGTTAACTTTTTACCCGAGCGATAACCGTTATATCGAGTGCATAATTTGCAAAAGTCATGGAAATGGTTTGAGGTGTTCAATAATTTAAAAGTACATTGTCGTTGCTCATTCTTTTTGGTTTAAGATTGTAACACCCTGTTTCAAGTCATTTCATAATTCGGGGCCGTGACCCGAAGATCAGGTGTCATCAGGCTTCAGACTTTGGTAACAAGAGGTTTAGACCCATTTGAATGTGGGTAATGTAGATTATGTTATCCTAGAGTTCGGTTTGTGCTTTAGAGTCAAAGGGTAAAATGGGAAAGTAGTGTTCTAGACTTCTTTTATGAATTATGGATTTTAGTTCGATGTGTTTTAAGTCAAAAGTAATTAGATATGGTTGTAGAGCTCCTCAATACCTTTTTGTGGATATAAAGATCATCGAAATTGGAGTTGAAACGAAGAAGAGATGACCGTTTGATGTTTGGACGGTTTTGGGTTAAGCTGAGTATGATGGGCGTACAAGGGGAGTACGTTGGGTGTACTAAGGCATCTTGTGTACGCTAGGCGTACCAGGAGTACGCAGGGCGTACATGATCAGTGCACAAACCTTATTTTCGTGGTTGATCCCTATTTAAGCCCCTTAACTCCCCAAAAATCATTCCATTCTCAGCCTCCACCTCTCCAACACCCTTTCTATGAAACCTTAACCCTAGTTTGAGCCTTGTAAGCTAAAAAAAGGTGTTTTTGAGTGCTTTGGAGTATGCATGGTGCACCTTGGAGAAGAATGAAATTCTTGGAGAAGTGTTGGTTGTATTGGAGCTTATAGATCTAGACTTTGTTCACCTTGATCTATCTTCTAGAGGTATAAAGTTTGAATCTTGATGATGCATTTGTTAGATATACCTAGTTTTGGATGTAATGAGCTTTTGGTAATTTTAGTGCATAAAGTTTAGATCTTGAAATTCTGTAACATTGTTATAGACAAAGTTGGAAACTTTATCCATCTAAACATCATTGTGATTCAGATCTAAAGGTTGGAGACTTAGACTTAATGGATTAAGTTGAAAAGGATGCATTGTTTTGTCCTTTTGATGCTTAAAGGCTAGATCTTGATGGTTTGGACCATTTTAATGGATACAGTTGGAAACTTTATCCATTATGGAGCTTCTATGATCCATAAAATTATGATCTTGATCCTTCTATACCTTCCATGAAAGTGTCATGATATCTTAATGGATTATTAAGTTAAGGTTTTGGCTTTTGGACCTTTTCTAGACATGGAAATTCATAAAGATGGAAACTTTATGACTTAGAATGATGTTGTGGGACTAGATCTACGTGTTGGATGAAAGGAATTAAGAGATTAAACACTTAATGGAAAAGTGTCTTGAGCCTGTAGATCCAAAATTAGCTTCTCATTTGCAAGCATTTTGAGGTAAAAAGATCACACCTTAATGATCATTTATGTTAGATCTACTTTGTGGTGTTTCTTGGACAATTTTGAGTCTTTTGTGTTAAAGATGAGCTTTTGATCTATTCCAGAAGTAACAGATGCTAGATCTAAGCTCCATTTAGGCCCATGTTCATAAAAATGCAAACTTTATGGAGTATTTTGATCTATGCATGTGTTAAGATCTTTATTAAGATCTTTTTGAGCTTTTGAGTCCCATTAAGCCATGCATGAGTGTAAAGTTGCCAACTTTACATGATAAGCCCCCCTTTAGGATTAGATCTGAGAGTTTGGCTTGAGGTCTCAACCGATTAAGTGCTTAATAGAGTAGGTTGGCAAACTAGGGAGTTCGATGGGCGTACCCAGTTGGTACGCTGTGCGTACTAGCCCTAGATAGAGTACGCTAAGCGTACAAGGTGAGTACCCTTTATGTACTCAACACAGGTGCTTTTGGGCTTAACGTCTTCAGTATTGAGCCATTTATTGGGTTTGTAAGTTTGGGCCTGGTTGGGCCATTAGACATCCGTCTTGGAATTAGGGCTAGCATGTTGGCCTTCCTTGGATCTAGGCCCATGATGCGTTTTCGGCCCAATTTGAAAGTGTCACACCCCCGAACCAGACGGCGGAAACGTCCGGGGGCTGTCGTGACTCAATTGAATACCATAACATTGAATATATATGAAACAAACAACATTCGTCACCATTCATCAACAGAATACAACCAGTAGTGTTTACATGTCATACATTGTTTGAGATATTACATTTCCAAAAATTAATATTGTTTGGTTCATTCAAAAATAAACTGCAACCGTCACTGAGCATGATTTCCCTTGATTCACTGGTTTCCTGAGAATACAAGTATTTTGAAAAACGTCAACATATGAAATGTTGGTGAGTTCATAAGTAGTGTCTGAAATCGAATGTTTATATTGTTTGAAAAACCACCAGAAAATCCGATATTTTCTGAAAAGGAAAGCTTTCAAAAACGTTTGTGAAGATCCATAGGTATGCTTGTTTGTTTCTATACTTGCAAAAATTGTTCATTTAAGATGTATGCGTTTAAAATCTGTATGTGATAAAAACCCTAGGGAAACCCGATGTTCCCCTAGTTCTTTTGAAATCCGTTGAGTTGCGTTGAAATCATTACAAAAATAGTAGTATCGGTCCCAAGCGACGTTGGAAGGTTCTCGAGCATTGATTATTTACTACAAACCCGCATTACACAAATGCCCGGTTTATAGATATACCAACGATTCCCGAAGGCGTCGTCAGTACTAATCACGTTATCCAATCGCCCGGACTATGAGTGGTCCCACATCCGAAGAGAAAGAGGTCACTAAGACCCCGGTAACTCTATTAACCGGCTGGGAAAAATGTGTGCGAGGGGTCCCCGACCCGCCTCGTAAAATGTGTAGACTTTTCTAGCAATACCATGGCCCTTGGGGTCCAATGATACAAGCCATTGAAAGTCACCCTACGTTGTGCCGAGTCGGTAAAACTCAACACTTCGTAGTAAAAAAATGTCTTCGGGCCTTAAGATCAGGTCATTGGGCTAGCTAGGCCCAACAAACAAGATTTTACACTTTTGGGGCCCGAAGATGGTGCGTAGACGTCTGTGCACACTCGTATGTATGTGTATTACCAATCGTTATTTGTATGTATCAAAGAGTTAGTAGTTGTGGATTTTCATTGGCTCGAGACCGAGCCAATTCGTTTAACAACGACTTTTGGTATTGTAATGAGTTGTACTTCGTTGGTAGTTGAGGTATCATTATTTGATCACATTGTACATAATGAATCAGCCTTGAAATATTTCTGTTTTCAGCCCCTCGTTATTTGTAAAATTTACATTTTCAACCCTTTTATTTGAATATTTCCCGGTTTGGTCCTTAAACTATTTTTCTTGACATTTTAACACCAAAAATTATTGAAATTAATATTTTCCAGCATATTTTTCAAAGAAAACAGTTTAAGTCCCTGAAAATGCAGTTTTTCTCGGTTTAGTCCATATTTTCGCAATTTTGACAATTTTAGCCCAAAATGGAAAATTTTTGCAACTTTGGTCCTTTTTAAATTTAAAAAGCATTTTAAACCTTTGAAAAGGGTTTGGGACACTTATAGTCCACTGTTTTACAGAAAGTTACAGTTTTGGCCCTCTAAAACAGAAAAATTCGCATAATGGGCCTTATTGGGCCGAAATTTGCATTTTTAGCCCAATAGGCTTGAAATTTATGTTTTTAATCCACCAATTAAATAGAATTCCAGAAATGGCTTTATTGAAACTGTTTTGACACATTTCAACCATCAGAATCTGTAAAATGTCATTTTGGGCCCTTAATTTTGTATTTTTCACATTTTTGGCCCAAAATGTGTGTTTTTAGCTTAAAGGAAATTGTTGCTAACCACTTAGCTATTTTTCTTGTATCACTTATTATGTAGGAACATATTTGAAGCTAATATCATAAAACATGAGTTATATCTCGGTTTTGAGGGGTTTAATGGCTAGATCCAACATTAAAACACATATAAGCATACATATAAGCATGGAAATCATACAAGGCATACAAATACATATAGATCTACACTTTCACTTGTATTCCCCCCCACAAAAACTCTTAAAAACAGAAAATAGGGGTATGAATCTCACCTTGGGGTGTTGGTTCGGTTTTTGCAATGAAAATGGAAGGAAAAATGAAGTGTTTTTGGCCTTGGCTCCCTTTGGTGAAGATCTTGAGTTTGAGATGGTTTGAGGATGCTAGATCACGATTTTTGTATAGATTAGGGGAGGATTTTGATAACAAAAGAATTTAAACCATAGATCTATGCATAATCTTACCTTAGGAGATGATTTACTTGCAAAAATCCCTTTGGAAAGTCCCTAAATTTCGAGATCTTTGGAGAGGGGAGGGAGAGAGCTTCTTGAGAGAATTTTTGAGAGAATTTTGTGAGATGTGTGTGTGTGTTGGTTATCCTCGGCCGAAACAAGAAGAGAAGAGAGAAAGGAAGTGACTTTGAAGTGATACATGCATGGAGGTATGTGATATGCCTAGAAGTCCATTAGATAATAGTGAGGTGGCAAGTGCTAAGTCAACCCTTCTTCTTGGGCTTTTCTTTTGGGCCGAAAATGGGAAGGAAAAATAAGGTGTTTGGGCTTTTTGCTCCTAAGTCCAACATTAGTGTTAATTAGGGTATTTATTGGACTTATAAAATGAAATTGTGATTTTTGTGCTTTATTAAGCTAGGTTAGGTTTAATTATGGATTAAAACTTGTGTTTTATTTCCTTCTAGGTTCTACCTAGCCCAAAATATTGGAATAAACGAATGTGGGTCCAATTAGAGCCCAATTAGGGTCCTAAACCCATGATAGTCCAATTGAAAGCTTATTGGTCCATTTGGATCCAATAAGGAAGTCTTAGTCCAAAATGGACTTAACCAAAACTTCTAGGGTTTCCAATTGTTTGATGACTATCTGTAGTACTTGTATCTTGCATTTGATTAAAGTTTTTGATTCTCATTAACTTAAATGTATAGATTACATAGCTTAAAATTTACAGTTGTGACATCATCCCCCCGTTAGAGGGAATTTCGTCCCGAAATTCTGTTTGAAAGCTAGATTTGAGAAAACTAGAACAGGTGAGGGTACTTCTGCTTCATTTGATCTTCGCGTTCCCACGTGAATTCCGGCCCACGCTTTGCGTTCCACCGTACCTTCACGATCGGGATGCGACTCTGCTTAGTACGCTTCACCTCCCTGTCCATGATTTCGATTGGTTCTTCGACGAACAGGAGATTCTCATTGATTTCGATTTCGTCAAGAGGAATGACGAGAGTTTCATCTGATAGGCACTTTTTCAGGTTAGAAACATGAAACACGGGGTGCACACCGTTTAGCTCCGGGGGTAGTTGTAATCTGTAGGCTACCGGACCTATTCGGGCGACGATTTCGAAAGGTCCAATGTACCGTGGGTTTAGCTTTCCTCGTTTTCCGAATCGTATAACCCCTTTCCAGGGTGAGACCTTCAACAATACTCGATCACCGACCTGGAACTCTAAGGGCTTTCGCCGTTTATCAGCATAGCTCTTTTGCCGGTCGCGCGATGCCTGTAATCGAGCTCTGATCTGGACAATCTTTTCTGTGGTCTCGCGAATGATTTCCGGTCCTGTCATTGCCCTATCTGACGTATGTGTTCCTGCTAGCTGGGTGTCGCCTACTTCAGCCCAACATAACGGTGATCTACATTTACGCCCGTACAGTGCTTCGAAAGGGGCCACCTTAATGCTCGAATGATAACTATTGTTATATGAAAACTCGATCAACGGTAGGTGGGTATCCCAAGACTTTCCGAAGTCTATCACACATGCACGAAGCATATCTTCAAGCGTCTGAATGGTTCGTTCGCTTTGACCGTCCGTTTGTGGGTGATACGCGGTGCTCATATCAAGATGAGTTCCCATTGCCTTGTGGAGCGACTGCCAAAAGCGTGACGTGAATCTACTGTCCCTATCTGAGATGATAGATTTTGGCACTCCATGAAGTCTTACAATCTCTCGTAGGTACAAACGCGTCAGCCTCTCCATCTTGTAGGACTCTTTGATGGGCAGGAAATGGGCAGATTTCGTCAGTCGGTCGATTATTACCCATATGGTGTCCAATCCGTCCGACGTCTTGGGCAGCTTGGTCACGAAATCCATAGAAATCCCCTCCCATTTCCACTCAGGGATTGCCGGTTGCTGTAGCAATCCGGAAGGTTTCTGGTATTCTACTTTCACTTTGGCACACGTAAGGCACTTACTAACATAAGTTGCGATTTCCGCCTTCATGTTAGGCCACCAATAGTGCTGCTTAATGTCCAAATACATCTTGTCCGAACCAGGATGAATGGAGTATCGTGTCTTGTGGGCTTCCTTCATAACGATCTCCCTGAATCCTCCGATTTTTGGAACCCAAATACGGTTCATGAAGTAGTATACCCCATTCTCTTTGACTTCCAGGTTCTTCTCCATTCCGCGTAATGCCTCGCTAGTTCTGTTTTCCGCTCTCATGGCCTCTGCCTGGGCTGATGCAATTTGAGTGGTTAGATGAGACTGAATGGTTATCGAGTGCGTTTTCGTACGTCGATTTGTGTATTCCTTCCGACTTAATGCATCAGCTACCACGTTGGCCTTGCCTGGATGGTACTTGATCTCGCATTCGTAGTCGTTTAACAATTCCACCCATCTTCGTTGTCTCATGTTCAGCTCCTTCTGATTCAAGATGTGCTGGAGGCTCTTGTGGTCCGTAAAGATGGTGCACTTTGTACCGTACAGGTAGTGCCTCCAAATTTTTAGGGCGAAGACCACAGCTCCCAGTTCTAGGTCATGGGTTGTGTAATTTACTTCGTGCGCCTTTAGTTGACGGGACGCATATGCTATTACTCTTCCACGTTGCATGAGAACGCAACCTAAGCCTTGATTTGACGCGTCACAGTAAACTACAAAATCTTCCGTTCCTTCAGGTAGAGATAGTACAGGAGCGCTGCAAAGAGCTTGCTTCAAGGTTCGAAATGCAATCTCTTGTCTGTCTGTCCACTTGAATGGCACACTCTTTTGCGTAAGCAAGGTAAGTGGCTTGGCGATTCTAGAGAAGTTTTGGATAAATCTTCTATAGTAGCCTGCTAGGCCTAAGAACTGACGAATTTCCGTGGGCGTAGTCGGAGTTGCCCATCCTTCCACAGCTTTGACCTTAGAAGGGTCCACATGAATTCCGTCTTGGCTAACTACGTGGCCTAAGAAATTCACACTCCGAAGCCAGAACTCGCACTTGGAGAGTTTGGCGTAAAGCTTTTCCGATCGCAGCGTTTCTAGGACTTGTCGAAGATGTTGGCCATGCTCCTCTTTGCTTCGAGAATAGACGAGGATGTCATCGATAAACACAATGACGAAGTTGTCCAAGAACGGTCGACAGATTCGATTCATTAGGTCCATAAATGCGGCAGGTGCATTTGTTAGACCGAAGGGCATTACGACGAATTCATAATGTCCATAGCGGGTTCGGAAAGCGGTTTTAGGAATATCCTCTTCTCGGACTTTGAGTTGATGGTATCCGGACCGTAGATCTATTTTAGAAAAATAGCTAGCTCCTTGGAGCTGGTCGAATAAATCATCGATTCGCGGGAGTGGGTAGCGGTTTTTGACAGTGAGTTTGTTCAACTCTCTGTAATCGATGCACATTCTGAAAGATCCGTCCTTCTTTTTGACAAAGAGCACCGGAGCTCCCCATGGCGAGTAGCTAGGTCGGATAAATCCCTTGTCCAGAAGCTCACTGAGTTGGCTGGACAATTCCTGCATTTCAGCAGGTGCCAACCGATACGGTGATTTAGCGAGGGGAGTTGCTCCTGGAACGAGGTCGATTCGGAATTCAACCTGTCTCTCTGGGGGTACTCCTGGAAGATCTTCGGGAAACACGTCCGGATATTCACACGCTACCGGAATGTCTTGGATGTTAGTTTCTTCTTTGGTTTTGTCCACTATGTGGGCCAAGAACGCTAAGTTGTTCTTTCGCAGATGTTTTTGTGCTTTGATGCACGAGATAAGACGAAGATTCGTGCTAGGTTTGTCTCCGTAAATTACTAGGGTTTCGTGATTCGGGAGACGAAGGCGAACGGCCTTCTCGTGGCACATAATCTCAGCATGGTGGGGGCTTAACCAATCCATGCCGATAATCACATCGAAACTCCTAATTGACACTGGCATCAGATCTATTCGAAAGACGTGCTGGTTAAGGGTTAGGGTACATCCGATGTAGACCTCCCTAGTGGATTCGGTTTTCCCATTGGCCATTTCCACCGTATAGGTTTCATTTAGCTTCTGGGGTTGTTGTTTTAGTAAGTGTTTAAACTTCTCGCTTACGAAACTTCGCTCCGCTCCGGTATCAAATAAGATGCACGCATAAGTGTGGTTTAGGAGAAACGTACCGGTCACAACTGCGGGATCATGAACTGCATCACTCTGACCCATAGTCAGCATCCTTCCTGCTCCTCTGTTTCCGGAGTTGTTGTTGTTGTTAGGGCAGTCTCGACGGAAATGCCCCGTCCTTCCACACCCGAAACAGGTGTGGCTAGGCCCTGCATTACTGCCGCCGGCATTGGTGTTGTTGGTGTTGCGGTGATTGTTGTTGTTGTTCTGGTTGTTTCCCTGACTCTGGTTCTGAGAAGGATAAGTCCTGCAGAACTTTGCAGTGTGTCCCCTTCGATTGCAACTGGTGCAATGGAACTCCCTACATTCTCCTTGGTGATGGAAACCGCACTTGTTGCATTTGGGATGGGTGCCGGAATAGGGTCTTGAAGTATTTGAAGTAGCTGAGGCTGGAGCATGTGATGTGACTGGTACCGGCGCAGTGACAGCGTGAACTGCCACCGTTTGTTGCTTTTTAGAGGTCTCGGGACCTTGACGCCCCTTCCTCTTGTTGTTCCATCCCTTCTTACCATCGCTCTCCTTCTTCTTCTCAGTCTCTACCGGTTTCTCGCCCTTTTTGTGGTTATGATCATAGAGCCTCTTTGCCAATCTCTTCGCGCTGTCAAACGTTTCAGGGTTCGCAGCTATCACGTTCCCTTGAATGGGGGATGTCAGTCCCCAAATGAATCGTTCAATCTTCTTTCCCTCTGATGTGATCATTCCCGGGCACAATAGAGATAGTTCGCTGAATCTCGATATGTAAGCATCGATGTTCCCATTCTGCACCGTGAGATTCCATAGTTCCTGCTCCATCTTCTGTATTTCGCCTCGGGGGCAGTACTCAGCCGTCAACATCTCTTTCATCTCTGTCCAGGGAATAGAGTTGGCGACAGGAAGTGTCATAGCTTCCACATGACCATTCCACCAAGTGAGCGCTTGGTCCACCAAAGTGCAGGCCGCGAACTTCACTTTCATCTGCTCGGGGCACTCGCATATCTCGAATACCGACTCTACTTTCTCGATCCATCGCTTTAGGGCGATCACTCCTCCGGTACCGTTGAAAGTTCGGGGTTTAGCGTTCGCAAAATCCTTGTAGGTGCACGTTTTAGTGAGTCCTTGGTTCGTCCCGTTGTTCGAACTTCCGGAGCCTTGACCATTGCATCCTCCGTTGTTTCCTCGGTGAAGTTGTGCCATAGCTGCTGTGACTGCAGCAGACACGGCTGCCTGGAAAGCAGTGGAGTCAACTTCCGGCGGGGTTGGTTCGGGATTTCCGCGAGTAGCTGGGCGAGGCATCTTTCTGTCATGAAACGGAAAGATGTTGAGTGTACGTGGTTTCGGTGAGGTTATGATCCTATTAACTAGGCGTATGGTGCGAACCTAAGCATTACTATCATCAAGCATGCAATCATAATGTCTCAACACATAGCAACTGAGAATAATTTAGCAAAACACACAAAAGTTCATTAATATTATCCGTGTTTAGTACAAGAAAATTTGCTCGCAGGAGCATACATAAGTAACACTAATCCGACAGCATAACGGCTCCATGAGTAGTGTAGTCACTTAAACATAGAGCCGGAGTACATAACATAGTTCCTAATAACCTACTATGATAAGTCTATCCCTAACCGCGATGAGCTGCGTCAGGAGGTGGTGCCGAAGATGTGGACGCTCCCTGAAAACGAGTCACCAAGCGTTCTGCATCCTGAAGTCGAGATTCCCACCTTACCTGCCTCATGTGAAACTCCCGGAGGACGTCACGTGTCTCCTGCTCCGCACGCTCGACTCTAGTCCACAACCGGCGTACTTGATCAGCAGTGTCCTGAGCAAGGTCGCCGGTGTCCCGTAACCGTCTCACTATGACCGGTAGGGCTCGGTCGGCCGGTCCTCCGTCCCTCAAGTCAAAGAACTCCCGTGACATGCCAAATGGGGGTCGCTGTCCCTGATGTCTGCTCCATCTCCAAAGATCCATGCCCCAAGGAGGGGTAGGTCCAGTGGGTCCCACACGATAAGCGGGTACCCTGATCGGGTAAGGGGGGTCGATGACCTCGGACTCTGCATCCGAATCACCCCCTTCGCTGCCATCGAGCTCCTCTTCGAAAGGTTCTTCATCTTCTTCGGGTTCGGCAGGCTCGCCCTCGACTTCTGCTTCCGGTTCCCCATCTGATTCCTCTTCGGGGTCCTCCTCAGGTTCTTCTTCAGGCTCTTCCTCAGGCTCCTCCTCTAGCCACCCGTTGTTTCCCTGATTAGGGAAGTAGGGGTCTCCCGGGTGATGAAAACCAGCCATGCTGTCTGCGCGAGTACGTAATTATGCTACATTATTCCTAGGGTACTATGACTATTACACAGACTAAGCAAATATTCTCTTTTTGGGTGATATAGGGTAAAATTTTTAGGTTCCCTGGCTATTCCGATCTCATCAAGACGTGTGTTAGTTTTACCTTGGAGAGAATGTAGTTGATCAGGCTACATTCACTCCTTGGTATCACTAAGAACAGTCCCGAATTAACCGAGATACCAGTATTATGGTGTTTGATTCAGCGTTAGGTCCTTACTCCTAATGCAAGCAAGTGTATTTTATTCATTTGTTTTGTTCAGAGTTATGTTAGTCCCTCTTATTGGTTTATAGTTGCATATCAATGTATGGCTCGACATGCTGGTTCACTATAAACAAAGCTCTGATACCAACCTGTCACACCCCCGAACCAGACGGCGGAAACGTCCGGGGGCTGTCGTGACTCAATTGAATACCATAACATTGAATATATATGAAACAAACAACATTCGTCACCATTCATCAACAGAATACAACCAGTAGTGTTTACATGTCATACATTGTTTGAGATATTACATTTCCAAAAATTAATATTGTTTGGTTCATTCAAAAATAAACTGCAACCGTCACTGAGCATGATTTCCCTTGATTCACTGGTTTCCTGAGAATACAAGTATTTTGAAAAACGTCAACATATGAAATGTTGGTGAGTTCATAAGTAGTGTCTGAAATCGAATGTTTATATTGTTTGAAAAACCACCAGAAAATCCGATATTTTCTGAAAAGGAAAGCTTTCAAAAACGTTTGTGAAGATCCATAGGTATGCTTGTTTGTTTCTATACTTGCAAAAATTGTTCATTTAAGATGTATGCGTTTAAAATCTGTATGTGATAAAAACCCTAGGGAAACCCGATGTTCCCCTAGTTCTTTTGAAATCCGTTGAGTTGCGTTGAAATCATTACAAAAATAGTAGTATCGGTCCCAAGCGACGTTGGAAGGTTCTCGAGCATTGATTATTTACTACAAACCCGCATTACACAAATGCCCGGTTTATAGATATACCAACGATTCCCGAAGGCGTCGTCAGTACTAATCACGTTATCCAATCGCCCGGACTATGAGTGGTCCCACATCCGAAGAGAAAGAGGTCACTAAGACCCCGGTAACTCTATTAACCGGCTGGGAAAAATGTGTGCGAGGGGTCCCCGACCCGCCTCGTAAAATGTGTAGACTTTTCTAGCAATACCATGGCCCTTGGGGTCCAATGATACAAGCCATTGAAAGTCACCCTACGTTGTGCCGAGTCGGTAAAACTCAACACTTCGTAGTAAAAAAATGTCTTCGGGCCTTAAGATCAGGTCATTGGGCTAGCTAGGCCCAACAAACAAGATTTTACACTTTTGGGGCCCGAAGATGGTGCGTAGACGTCTGTGCACACTCGTATGTATGTGTATTACCAATCGTTATTTGTATGTATCAAAGAGTTAGTAGTTGTGGATTTTCATTGGCTCGAGACCGAGCCAATTCGTTTAACAACGACTTTTGGTATTGTAATGAGTTGTACTTCGTTGGTAGTTGAGGTATCATTATTTGATCACATTGTACATAATGAATCAGCCTTGAAATATTTCTGTTTTCAGCCCCTCGTTATTTGTAAAATTTACATTTTCAACCCTTTTATTTGAATATTTCCCGGTTTGGTCCTTAAACTATTTTTCTTGACATTTTAACACCAAAAATTATTGAAATTAATATTTTCCAGCATATTTTTCAAAGAAAACAGTTTAAGTCCCTGAAAATGCAGTTTTTCTCGGTTTAGTCCATATTTTCGCAATTTTGACAATTTTAGCCCAAAATGGAAAATTTTTGCAACTTTGGTCCTTTTTAAATTTAAAAAGCATTTTAAACCTTTGAAAAGGGTTTGGGACACTTATAGTCCACTGTTTTACAGAAAGTTACAGTTTTGGCCCTCTAAAACAGAAAAATTCGCATAATGGGCCTTATTGGGCCGAAATTTGCATTTTTAGCCCAATAGGCTTGAAATTTATGTTTTTAATCCACCAATTAAATAGAATTCCAGAAATGGCTTTATTGAAACTGTTTTGACACATTTCAACCATCAGAATCTGTAAAATGTCATTTTGGGCCCTTAATTTTGTATTTTTCACATTTTTGGCCCAAAATGTGTGTTTTTAGCTTAAAGGAAATTGTTGCTAACCACTTAGCTATTTTTCTTGTATCACTTATTATGTAGGAACATATTTGAAGCTAATATCATAAAACATGAGTTATATCTCGGTTTTGAGGGGTTTAATGGCTAGATCCAACATTAAAACACATATAAGCATACATATAAGCATGGAAATCATACAAGGCATACAAATACATATAGATCTACACTTTCACTTGTATTCCCCCCCACAAAAACTCTTAAAAACAGAAAATAGGGGTATGAATCTCACCTTGGGGTGTTGGTTCGGTTTTTGCAATGAAAATGGAAGGAAAAATGAAGTGTTTTTGGCCTTGGCTCCCTTTGGTGAAGATCTTGAGTTTGAGATGGTTTGAGGATGCTAGATCACGATTTTTGTATAGATTAGGGGAGGATTTTGATAACAAAAGAATTTAAACCATAGATCTATGCATAATCTTACCTTAGGAGATGATTTACTTGCAAAAATCCCTTTGGAAAGTCCCTAAATTTCGAGATCTTTGGAGAGGGGAGGGAGAGAGCTTCTTGAGAGAATTTTTGAGAGAATTTTGTGAGATGTGTGTGTGTGTTGGTTATCCTCGGCCGAAACAAGAAGAGAAGAGAGAAAGGAAGTGACTTTGAAGTGATACATGCATGGAGGTATGTGATATGCCTAGAAGTCCATTAGATAATAGTGAGGTGGCAAGTGCTAAGTCAACCCTTCTTCTTGGGCTTTTCTTTTGGGCCGAAAATGGGAAGGAAAAATAAGGTGTTTGGGCTTTTTGCTCCTAAGTCCAACATTAGTGTTAATTAGGGTATTTATTGGACTTATAAAATGAAATTGTGATTTTTGTGCTTTATTAAGCTAGGTTAGGTTTAATTATGGATTAAAACTTGTGTTTTATTTCCTTCTAGGTTCTACCTAGCCCAAAATATTGGAATAAACGAATGTGGGTCCAATTAGAGCCCAATTAGGGTCCTAAACCCATGATAGTCCAATTGAAAGCTTATTGGTCCATTTGGATCCAATAAGGAAGTCTTAGTCCAAAATGGACTTAACCAAAACTTCTAGGGTTTCCAATTGTTTGATGACTATCTGTAGTACTTGTATCTTGCATTTGATTAAAGTTTTTGATTCTCATTAACTTAAATGTATAGATTACATAGCTTAAAATTTACAGTTGTGACAGAAAGTTTGGGCAATAAATTGGGCTTTAGGTTGCTATTTAGGATTTGGGCATTTTAATAGTTGAGTTAAGCCTTGGCTTTGGGCCGAGTTAGATAAATGGTAAAATGGTCTTTTACCCTGGTTATGGGCCAAATAACTTAGACTTTTGGTTATGGGTCAGAATCCAATTAATAATTGGATGTTATTAATTTTGATAGCGCGTGGATTTTCCGGGCCAACGGTCAAAGATTCATTCGAGTGATTTAACAATTAGAGGTGAGTTCCACACATAGTTGTCAAAATCGCGATCCTGATCGTAGGATCGTACGATCCTACGATCCTAGGTATGAAAAACGATCTGAATCGTAAAAGGATCGTATTTGGGGTAGGATCGTAGGTAAGATCGTAAGATCGTAGGTAGGATCGTAGGATCGAGATCCGATCCGATCCTACCTTCCTTTGATTTTTTTTTTTTTTTTTTGCAAATGAAATTTTTTTTACCACTTTATGCCTTTTATCCTTTACTAATCTACCATTTATCATTTTTTATTGTGACTTATGACTAATATTTTGAAGTTTTTATAACTTTTTAACGAAAAACTAAATGTTTGAAATAGTTTTCATGATTAAATATTATAAATTAAAATTATATTCTATTTTGTGGGATCTTAGGATCTCGATCTCGATCCCGATCTTACGATCCCGATTTTGCAAACCCAAAATCGATCCTAGTTAGGATCCCGATCTTAACAACCTTGGTTCCATACTGTGTTAGCGAGTCGAAGACACCAATACCGGCCCATGAATTGTTATGTTAGGATGCTAGATGTCTGCGTGACTCTTACATGTGTTATATGCTTGTATGCTTGCTGGGCGGGGCTCGATGATTGTTCTATATGCTATTTATCTTTGTGATTATTACATGTGTATGTGTTTATCTGTTATATGATTATATGTATACCGGGTGGACCTGATGTTGGGCGAGGCCCAATAACTGACATATCTGTATACCAAGTGGGGCTCGATGTCGGGCGGAGCCTGATAACGAGCGGGACCCATTATGTGTTTATTATGTATGGTATGTGATATTGTGGGGAACTCACTAAGCTTTGTGCTTATGATTTTCAGTTTATGTTTCAGGTACTTCTGGTTCAAAAGGAAAGAGTCAGGGATAATTGCAGTGCACACACCACATCGTTCCACATTTTATGATTACTATGATGTTTCATGATGTATTTGATACAATTTGTTTTATCTTGGTTTTATGATAATGTTTGGATTACAATTTAATTAAATTAAAAACGAAAATTTTTGGTATTAAACTTTGAGAAGTTATATATATATATATATATATATATATATATATATATATATATATATATGTATATATATATATATATGGACAAATATTAGCACACTGCATGAAACATGTTGAAGCCATAACAAAATAAATTAAAAATCGATTACGTAAACAAAATTAGACACCACAAGAAGAACAAAATTACTTCTTGTCGTTTTGAACTTTTCCGTCCGTTTAATATAAATGTTATATAAGAATTTGTCACAAAAACAAATAAAGAACGAAAGCAGCAACAGCCACGTTGACATCGGTGGGATAAATTTACAAACTAACCCCCGCAAATTAAACACACAGGGCAAATAATAAGTAACAAAAATAGAGGGACGAAAATTGGATAAATTTCAACAGTTTACTATTGAAAAATATATATATATATATATATATATATATATATATATATATATATATATATATATATATATATATATATATATATATATATATATATTAATTTATCACAAAAACCATATGAAGGAATATAAGAAAATGAATGGATGAATATCAACCTGTTCCACTAAAAAACAAATATATCATATTAGTAAAGATTAATATTTAATATATTCAAGCAAGATATTCTAATTTGTAATGCTTATCATTTTCAAAGAAACCAAATACTTTTTTAAACGTGTCGTACTCTTGCAAAAATTAATTACCTTTGATATTTTCAATTAAAACTTCAAGCGGTACATGATCTATTAGGTTGTTGGGTATGTAAGCCATGGTTATTGCGTGGTGTTTCTATGACCAAAAGCACTGACGGCGTGCACGTGGCCGAATGTTGTTCACTTAAGAGCATGTCACGCTACAAAAGAATTTTGTAGCTTCTTACATGTACAACACATCATGCATATAGTATAACTACCGTGTAGTGATAAGAACTTTCTAGGTAAGTGGTGAAGTGATGATGTGCCATTGATGTGCGGTAAAAATTTGTGGTGTGGTGTAGAATGTATGTCTTAAGTTGATATATCTCTCAGCAGACCTGTTTTAGGATACGGGCAAACATTGTTCGGCCCATATGGGTCGGCCAAATATGGTTTGGCCAAATGTGATTATGCCAAGATGGTTTGGCCATTTTGCTAATATGGTTTGGTTCAGTCTTCTCGTGTCGGTTATGTTAGGCTATTCGGCCAACAAGGTTTAGTTCGGTCTATTCGACTAACATGGTTCGGTTCAGTAATATGGTTTGCTCCCTCTGAAGACAAGAGGTATATTAGTCACCTCACGTATAGCTGCTAGCTTTCTCCACAAGGTAGAAGGTACTTCTGACTATATATACATCCCTCAATACACAACGCGATGTAAGCTCGAAATCTCTACCATACACATCACATATACATATTGTAACATCTCGTTTCGAGATATTTCTTATAATGATGTTTGGGCCGTAATCTGATATGGTCTCAAGTTGCAAAGGATTAAGTTTGTAACTTAAAAGAAAAAGATTCTTGGGTTATGAGTTAAGCCTTTAGCCTAATGGTGATTTTGGGCTTAGGCTATTTTGGGCTTACTGGTCCAGGCCCACGGCGACACGGTTGATAGATTACCCCGGTGCGGTGCGCGTAATAGCCCAAGCCCATGAAGACTAGGGTCTTCTCCGTATTTAATGGCTTAATCCCTAAGGCTAAGTCATTTTTCTTCAGCCTCCATCCTCACAAATCGAAACCTTAGTCTCCAATCTTGGTTGTGAGCTTGTTATCTTGGTTTATGAGCTTATTCTCTTGGATGTGTGAAGCTTAAGGAAGAAGGAACTCCATTTTGGTGAATGGAAGCAAGGAGCTAGCATAGATCCACCATCTATTTTAGATTTTATGAGTTGTTTGAGGTATAAAGTTCATACCTTGACCATTGCTTTTCTTGGATATCCTTGGAGTTGAGCAACTCATGGACCTTTGGATTAGCTGAAACGACTTTTGGACTTGAGTGTGAGAAGAAAGGTGTGTTTTCATGTTTCCTTTTGAGGTCAAGCATGTGTCTTAGTGTAACACCTCAAATTTTAGACCAAAATTTTCATTTTTAATTTACAAAAAGTAAGTTTCACAAACCAAGTTTTCAACCACATAATTATCCAAACAACAATTATCACAAAATATCAGAGTTCTCAAACTGTCATAATAGTAAATTTACCAGCAAGTGTGTACAATCAGACCTTCGCCTTCCCGCAGTCCTTAGAAGTACCTGCCACATAAAAATCAACAACTGTAAGCACGGAGCTTAGTGAGTTCCACAAGATACCACATACAACACAACATAAATAAACAACTACGTGTTATCAGCAACCCTAGGGACTATCAGTTGTCCCAGTGGGCTAACAACACGCCCTGGGGGTTATTAGCAACCCTAGAGACTATCGGTAGTCTCAATCACATAATAACAACATAACATAATAATAACAACTAGACTCAGGTGATCATCACATATACATCTATTTTACCACAAAGGGAAGAAAAAGTAAGGAAACCCATCTGATACTGACGACAAGTAAACCTCACACCCGAACTGCCGGAAGTAGACTCCGCCTAATCAACAAAACAATTAACCCTAATTAATAATTAAGGTCCAAAACTCAACTCGCTAGTCCAATCCCATAACTAAGTCATCTAAGGGCAAAAAGACCATTTTTTCCTTCCTATGTTCTAAAACCCTAAATCTTGACCAAAAGTCAAAAGTCAATTGTCTAGCGAGTATGCTGGGCATACCTTTTTTTATGCAGGGCGTACAACTTGAACAACGTATAGTTGGGGTCGGAACCGGCTACGCCCTATGCACGACGTACTCCGTTTGCTTCCACTTTTACCAACTTTGTGTCTTAATCCCTTAAGACAACTAACCCAACCACATATCTAACCATTCTAAGATGTCTTATTCCATAAAGTCATCGACTTTAAGCCTTTGCATGGCTAGAAAAGTCCCAATGCTACAAACTTAAACTTCCAAGACATTCTAAGCTACTTTGCTCATGCATGAGCCATATGAATTGATCAACCAATCATTTTTGTGATTATAGAAGTCCTATAATGCATGAAAGGACAACTACAAGCCCATGGAGTGCTCCAAACTCATAAAGGTCCAATCTTGGGGACAAAAGTTCATAAAACTTCAACCATATAAATCTAATGGAAAACTTGTCAAGGTATAAAATTTATACCTGAAAATGATGCAAAAAGAGGAAAGGTTTCTGGAACTATAAGCTTGCTAGCACTCACTCCTTTTTCTCTAGACTACCTCTTCAACTAAATGTACCAAAAACACTCAATAAGCTTACAAAACTCAAACTCGGAATTAGGGTTTGGGGAGGGTATCGTAGCTGATAAGGATGATCAAATGGGGACTTAGTGTTGTTTAAATAGGGATAAACCCTTAAGATTAAGGTTTGATGTAACACCCGGAATCTAGAAGATTAATTGTGGAAATAAATCCCCTTTCCTAGGGACCAACACGACGAGTTGATGGTGGGAAACTCGACGTGTTGAAGGCTTTTGGGTCGCGTGTTTTTATGAACCAACTCGGCGAGTTGGAAGCTGATTGAGAAACCCTAGTTTTTAGGGTGTTGCACCCTATTTAACGACCTTAAGTTCTTTGACTGGCCTCCTTACCGGCCTCCTTTGTCCATAAACCCTAAAATCGAGCCTTATCTTCTATTTTTGAGTGTGAGAGCTTGGGGAGAGCCTTGAGAGTTCATTTTTGGTGCTTGTTGAACGAGCTAAGGAATTAGGAGTTGCTTGGCTTGAAGAAGAAATCTTGGATCCAGAATCTCACCTTGCTTATTAGTTGCTTAGATCTCTTCTTGGGTTAGAGTTTATGCTTTTTAGCCATGGTTGGGTGATGTTGGGGATTAGGACATCCCAAATGATTATTATTTCAGATCTAAAGGTCTACATGAGCTCTTTTGGCATAAAGGTGCCAACTTTATGGATTTAACGACTTCATGCGTTCATTAAGTCTTTCATTTAGCCCCTTTTGAGCTTTTGAGCTTCCCCTAGTCATACTTAAGTGTAAATTTGGAAACTTTACGTGGCTATCTAGCCTTATGGGGCAAAATCTGCATTTTGGGGTTTTTTCTTTGATTATTAAGTGCTTAATGGTTAAGACCTCATTCTTTTAAGTCTAGGGTTTGTGTTTGAACCCATTTCGGTGATTCCTAGGGGTAAAGTTGGAAACTTTACCCTTCTAGATCTCATTTTGGTCGAGACCTGAGCTTTGAAGCTCTTGGATTCGATGAAGGCAGCTTAATGCATTAAGCTATTGGGTCTCGGGTGAACTTGAAAAGTTGGTTGGTCAACTCGGCGAGTTGTTTTAGTTTTCCCTGTTTCTGAGTTGATGTAGAACTCGGCGAGTTGATTAGACAACTCTGTGAGTTGGGTCAATATAGATTATGGATCTTGTCCTTTCGATTTCTGTCTTTGAACAAGTTGTCCCAAGGGATACTTGAGGTAATCTCAAATTGTAATCAAGGGAATTATGGGCTTAGACTAAGGCCCATATGGGGTTGGGCCCAATTTGGAAAAATTAGGCCATTAGTGGGCTTTTATGGATCTATTAGTTTCTGGTATTTTGGTCTTGAGTTATTAACGGGCCATCGGGATACAAAGTGTTTGGTCTAGAGAGAATGGTTGGACCTTAAGGCAAGGCCATGCATGGGGTTTGGTCCCAATTTGAAAAATTGGGCCATTAGCTGATTAGTGGGCCTTTGGGCCTTTCAGATTGCAGTTTGGATCATGGATTAGGATAAGGTTAGGTTAGGGGTAAAATGGGCTTTTTACCCCAGGTATGAAGTTGTGGTTAGGGATTGGAACCTAATTGTTAATTGGGTGTTGTTTTGATCTGGCAATTCGGAGGTGTCGTCAGGGAAGTAACTAGGGATTTCTCTCAGTGTTCTTCGACATTCGAGGTGAGCCTCCTCACCGTTCTATGGGTCGAAGGCACCAATGCCGACCCATTTTGGTTTATGTATTATAGGAAGACCCGGGTATAACTTGTGGTAGTTTGTATGAAAGACCAAGAGGTGGATCTTGGCAAACTATATGCAAAACCAGAGTCTGAACTCTGCCAGTTAGTTATTTAAGTAATGTAGATTGTATGCTAGTTGTCTTTGTGATGCTTGCATGGAAGACCCAGAGGTGGCTCCTGGCACTTGTCTGTAAGACCAGGGTTTTGGCCCCTGGTCGGGAAAGGAAGACCACGAGGCGGCTCATGGCATAATGGCAAAGCTATGGATGACACATATCACCTTTATTGATTGTGGTACATATATGCTAAGTGTGGCTCATTGATAAGAATGTTATTAATGGTTTGATTGGTATGTATGGTATGTGGTATTTAGGGAACTCACTAAGCTTTATGCTTACAATTTGTGGTTTATGGTTTCAGGTACTTCCTTTTTGAAAGGAAAGGACCCGACTTGATCGCAACGCATACACCCGTGTTTTCCGTAATGTGTGATCTTTGGGAATGAACTCTAATAATTGTCTTATTTGAAATACTTTTAAATGTTTGGATAAAGCTACAATGGTGTTTTGATTATAATAAAAATGAGATTTTTACCCTTGATTTTTGGGACGTTACATTTGAAGTCTGGGGTAGTACGCCCGACGTACCATACATACGACCATCATACTAGCTGATCATCCGCGATCCCATGTTGCATGAGTATGTTGTGCGTACTCTTAAGTACGCCCCGTGTACGACCACAATACAAGCCTTTTTCTTCAATGGACCAATTATGAAACTTTTGATAAAGATAAAGGCAATAATGAAAATAACTGATATTGGGATGTTACACTTGATTCACCTTGAAATTAGGTTAAAGTTCGCTTGCAATGGATACATGAGAATGGATAAAGTTAGAAACTTTATGAGTTTTTGAGCTATTGAGATTAAGGGTTAAGAGCTTAACCCGTTCAGTTGATCTTGTCAACCACCATAGCGTGGTGGATGGGTTTCAATGGCTTGGAGACTGACTTCGTTCGCATCTGTTTGTCCAGACTTGGCTACGACATAGACAAGTACTTGCCACGGAGTGGTGACCATTGACTTTTGACCAGTTTGACCATGAGTGAAAATTAAAGGTTTCTGGTTGTAGACTAAGGATTGACCCTTATTTGGTGTTAGACGGTTAGTGGGTCCGATCGGTGTAAGGAGTCAAGAGTGTTCCTGTACTTTTTAGGTTTTACGTATACTCTATGCTATAATGTATATCCTGTATGGTAGGATGTGGTAGAGTAGTGATATGCTGGTTAGAGTATCGTTCGAATTAGTGACCGTCGTAATAAATATTTTAGGGATTGTATGTATTCAAGTAAGATAGCCTGAGAACTCTTGATCTAGACTTTCTTGCTTGTTCCGTGTTTGGTTGTGGCTTTAAATATGTTGACATATCTTGTAGTGGGTTGAGGCTGATCCTGCTTTGTGCGGTAGGCCAAGATACCCGGGTGGACTCGCATTGCGTTGAAGGCTAGATGCAGGCAAGCTTTATGCTGTAGATGAGTGGGGCAGTTTGTATGCTTGTATATATATATTATGGTGTATGGTCTTATGGGGAACTCACTAATGTCCACGCCGTGGAAGCTACCATAGCTCATATTTGGGATTTTTTTGGGTTTCTCACATATATAAACACCATAACTCCCATTCTAGGTCATCTTCTTCAGCCTCCACCTCCCCATCTCGAAACCCTAGCCTCCATGCATGCTTGAGAGTCCATTTCTTGAAATTTGAGCCTTGTTCTTAAGAGTCCATTTCCTTGATATTTAATCCTTGTTCTTGGGTTGTTGTGCTATAGTGATCTGTTATATATATATATATATATATATATATATATATATATATATATATATATATAGATCCTTATGTGTTAGGATGTAGGAGTAGCAGTATGCTAGTTAGAGTACGAGTAGACTGGTTATGATCAAGTGGAGTGCCCTACAGGCTGTATGTAGCCATGTAGGATAACCTGAGAACTCTTCATCCAGGCTATCTTGCATGTCTCTTGTTTAGTTGTGGCTCTAGACTAGGATAATTTGTTCGGGGTGTCTATCTCACATCTGGTTACATATGGCTATGCATTCTTTGGTGATTTTTTGGTAGTGGAGTAGTGTGTTGTAAGGGGCCTAGTAGGTGGTAGTGAATTGTTCAAAAGATAGATTCATAGTTGCATGTGCTTATGTGCATACTTGATTTCGTTTTTGTTTATGGCGACATATTGTGGTGGGTTTGATTGAGTCCAACTTTGTGTTGTAGACCAAGATACCATGTGTGGGTTGGTTGTACGCCGTAGGCATGTTGAGGCAACATGACAACATACATGAGGGAATCTAGTATTTGTGGCTGTTGACCAAGAGGGAATCCAATCTTTGTGATTGTGGGCACGGTGTGCATTATATGTGTATTGTGGTGTATGGTATTTTAGGGGAACTCACTAAGCTTCGTGCTTACCCAACTGTGTATGTTTTCCAGGTACCATCATGATCATAGGAAGGCGAATGCATGATTGTACACATTCATCAACAACAATGAAGATTCTGTGTTTACTATATTACTCTGATTTTAAACAACTTACTTTCGAACAAATGGTTTTTTTTAACTTGGATTCTAAATATGTAAAGTTTTACCTTAATTAAAAATGAAAAATTTTGAAGTGAAAACGGGACATTACAATATATATATATATATATATATATATATATATATATATATATATATATATATATATATATATATATATATATATACACACGCAAATTGAGTTTGTGAGTGTAAATCACAATTCATTTTTAGATTGCAATTTCCATGTAAAAAATGTGTAACATACCGACTCCTAGGTATAATATTAAATTTAATTACATTTATAATGTCAGAGCAACTCGACGAGTTGGATACCCCAAATAGCCACGTAGAGGAGTTAATGGCCGCGTGATTTTTATTTAGAGTCTACTCGACAAGTTGGAGGACCCCAACTCGACGAGTAGGAGCTGAGTGAGAAAACCCTAATTTTCAGGGCTTGTGTCCTATTTAAATGACCTTAAGTCTTCATTTCCGCCTCCCTTATCACCCTAACACTCCGTGAGAAACCCTAATCGAGCTATAACCTTGTGTGAGAGAAAGAGAGGCTAATAGTGTGTGTTTTTATGCATTCTTGGTGGAAAGTTGAGGAGCAGAAGGCTTAGGATGAGAGGGAGCTTTTGGATCCGGTTTTCATTCATTCCAAGCTTCTGTTTGAAGGTAAAAAGTCACCACCTTGCTCATTGTTTGATTAGATATCGTTTCTAGGGAGTTTTAGGGCCTTTTTCCATCCTTCTTTGAGTTCTAGAGTTTTTTTTACCTTGCCATTGAGATTAAACTTCAGATCTAGACCATATCTAGTCCCTTGATCCCAAAGATCCAAGCTTTATCAAGCTGATGACAAGTTTTTATGCGTTAAACCCTTTATGGAGCTTGTTTTGGCATTTCGAGCCGTAGATGCCATGCATGGACGTAAAGCTTGCAGATTTACGTGGTATTTCAGCATTGGGAGGCTAGATCTAGAGTTTGGGACATTATCTCTGCTTATAATCCTTTGAATGAGAATTGGTCTAGAGGGACTCAACGAGTGCATGGGCCAATTAGACGAGTCAGCTAGGGTTTTCCCTGATGGACTGGACACGTTAGAACTTGGTGAGTTGTTGAGACAAATCGACAGGTTGAGTTGGATTTTTCCCAATACTTCGGAGGAAGCGAAGGAACTCGACAAGTCGCATATATGTACTCGACGGGTTTAGTCAACATGAACTGCTGACTTGAGCGTTGACTTTTGTTGACTTTTAGGGTTTGGTCAATTATGGACCTTGGAGACCATGGAGGAGTAAAATGGTATTTTCACCCTTTATGAGATTTAGTGGAGGAGTTAGATTAGCGTCTCGGAGTGGTTATTACAAATTGCTTATTAGAGATAATTATATTATGTAGGCGGAGTCTAGACTGTTCGTGGGGTGCTAGATCTATTTTCTTACTTCTGAGGTGAGTCTTCTCACTATACTTACCTGAGCGGTAATATTGTGTGACCAGAGGGTCCTATGTGATTATACTGAGTTATGTGATATTATGCATTTTGTCTTTGTGATATATGCTATATATTCTTTCTGTGCTTTACTGAGTTAGGACCGTAGGGTCCAAACCAAGTTGTGAGACCGGAGGGTCTTCACTAAGATATAGGATTGGAAGGTCCAACCCAAGTTGTGTGACCGGAGGGCCCACACCTAGCCGTGAGACCCGAGGGTCCTTATCGACACGCATGAGACCGGAGGGTCCTCACTGAGACGCATGAGACCGGAGGGTTCGTGCTGAGTTATACATGAGAGGCTTATTATTTGTGTTTGTGGTATTTTGGGGAACTCACTAAGTTTCGTGCTTACCATGTTGTGTGTTATGTGTTTCATGTACTTCTCAGGATCGCGCGAAGGCACTGACTTGATTGTACATACCTGTTCGAGACTATGTTTGAGGATTCTGGGATACAATCAGTTATTTTGTGGATTTGTGTTTGACATTTGAGACAATTGTGGTTTTTGAGAAATGCGACAGGAGTTTTTATGTGTTTTAAAAAAAATGAAAAAATTGGTTGAAAATTTAGAGTTTTACAAGTTGGTATCAGATCCTTGGTTTGAGGGATTCGGATGTACTGTCGGGTATGTCTGGACTCAAACTGAGGATTTAAGAACATTTTTCTAAAAAGAACTGATTTTTCTAAAACGAGTACGAGTTTTAAAGAGAAAACGAGACGGAGCAGTGTGTAGAATCAGCTAGAGCTCGAACAGTAATTTATACCATTAATTTTTTGTATTATGAGATATTTATGAGATATTAGAGCTGCATGCTAGAGGATAGGCTAGGTACTTCAAAACTTAGGGCTAGCGTTGTTTGGTTCATGATGCCTTAGCCTAGGGTATGCTATTGATTGATTTTATCTGCTATTATCTCTGCGTTTGAACTGAGTAGGGAGGACATATCATGAATATTTGGAGAGAGTTTTGAGTAATCTAGGAGAGATACCTAGATGAGCATTGAGGAATCTACCGAGAGAGTAGTGAGATCCGTAAGGGATAGAGTACTGTGAATTCATATCCTAGGAGGAGGACTTAGGATGACTATAGGTTGGTGTGGAAGGTAGTATTGGTCCCGTACTACTAAAAGCACCAGATCTGTATTCGACCCAAGTAAGAATCTTAGGATGCTAAGGAGCGTGTAAGGGTGGGTAATTGAGTGTGTGTGTGTGTATTGAGCTAGTCTCTGATGATTTTATGTTTGTGTTTCAGAGACACTATGGTTATTACCTGCAACAACCCCGAGGGCAGTGGTACCAGTGAAGAGGAGATCCGCAAGATCATTCATGCGGAGGTGGCCGCAGCTATTAGGGAGGCCATACTAGAGATGTTCGGGTATATTAAGACCACGTTGATCGAGACGTTCTATCAGCGATATGGTGCTATTACGGAGGCTGCTGCTGCTGCAGCCACCGTGACCATAGCTGCAGCCAGGACACAGGGAGGTGACTCATTGTTGTTCCGTGAGTTCAACAACACAAAGCCACCATAATTTGATCGGACGCAGGATCTGATCGCTGCCATTAGATGGATCCCCGACATTGAGGGATGCTTTTATACGTTTTCATGTCCAGAGAATCTGAGAGTCCGGTTCGTGCTGATCCAGCTTCGCTTGGGCACGAAGGACTGGTGGAAGTTTGTGATGATTGATTTTACCCCTGCAGATCATGCTGCAGTGACTTGGGAGAGGTTCACCAAGTTATTTTAAGATAAGTATGTTCCCCAGGTGGAGAGGGAACGTTTGGCATATGAGTTTCTGTTTCTCAAGCAAAAGACAACGTCAATGACAGAGATTATGAGGAAGTTTCATGAGAGGGCGCTATTCTGCCCTAAAAACGTATCCACTGAACAGTGACGTACGAGTTGGTATTTGAGCATCTTGCGGAGAGATATTTGGGATTTCGTGGCAAACTCGTCTTATCAGACATTGGCTGAGTTGCAGACGAATGCCAGGAGGAGAGAGATTGATTTGGATATTCAGACCAGGGAGGAGGGAGAGCAGCAGGGGAGAGATAGGAGACCGGTACAGTCGCAAATGGCGACAAAGAGGGCTAAGCCCACTGATTTGAGAGCTGGAGGCCAGAAGGGTCGCACTTGTAGCAACTGCGGCAAGAGCCACGAGGGGTCTTGCCGAGCGGGGATTTGCTACAAATGTGGTAAAGAGGGGCACATGGTGAGGGACTACCCCCAAGGGATTTTCAGTTTGCTTTCACTGTAACCAGATGGGCCATCAGAAGGCCGAGTGTCCCCAGCTTACTCAGGGATCAACCCAGACTGCTGCTCCTGCTGCTTTACATGTTATAGATGGCCAACCGGGGAAGGCCGAGCCTCCAAGGGCTCGTGGGAGAGCATTTTAGTTGATCGCGGAGGAGGTCCACACAACACCTGATGTCGTTGATGGTACGTATCTCCACATCTATATTACTTTGAGATTTGTTTATGCTTATATTGTGCTGTATATAGGTACTTTTCTTGTGAGTTCTATTCCTGCTTTAGTGTTCGTTGACTCGGGTGCGAGTCGATCTTTTGTGTCTCTATCCTTTAGTCGTCACGTTAGTATTAGACGCGAGGCGTTGAGTCCACCATTGAGGGTTTCTATAGCTGACGAGCATGCTGTTTTTGCCACCGATGTATTTCGGGGATGTGTATTGGAGATTTTCGGTGTTGAGTTCCTGATAGATATGGTGCCGATAGCGATGGGTGATGTCTGTATCATAGTGGGCATGGACTAGTTGAGCCGGTTTGGAGCTGTGATTGATTGTAAGCGTTAGATGCTAACCATACGAGACCCTAGTGGGGGAGTGCTTAATGTGTATGGAGAGGGGACTATATCTGGATCAACTTTATGTTCTGTCGCCAGGGCGAGACAAAGTTTTCAGTAGGGATGTATGGTCTTTCTAGCATATGTGATGGATACGAGAGTTGCCACTAAGAAGACGAGTTCTATCTCCGACGTTCCGGTTGTGTGTAAGTTCCCCGATGTTTTCCCCGAGGAGTTATGGGGTGTGCCTCCCGAGAGGCAGGTGGAGTTTTGGATTGATTTGATTCCAGGTGCGGCGCCTATTTCTAAAGCACCTTATTGCCTTGCGCCGCCCGAGATGCATGAGTTATCCTCACAGCTCCAGGAGCTATTGCGGAAGGGTTTTATTAGATTGAGTAGCTCACCGTGGGGAGCACCGATCCTTTTTGTCAAGAAAAAGGATGTTTCACACCGGATGTGCATCGACTATCGGGAGTTGAAAAAGCTGACTGTCAAGAACCGTTATCCACTACAGAGGATCGACGATTTATTCGATCAGTTGCAGGGGGCGTCTTGGTTTTCCAAGATTGATTTGAGATCTGGGTATCATCATATGAGAATTTGTTAGGAGGATATCCAGAGGACGACCTTTAGGACTCGTTATGGGTACTACGAGTTCGTGGTGATGCGTTTCGGACTCACCAATGCATCGGCAACATTCATGGATCCCATAAACTGGGTGTTCAGGCCCATGTTTGATCAGTCTGTGATCGTGTTCGTCAACTACATTTTGGTATACTCGAGGTCTAGAGAGCATCACGAGGAGCATCTTCGGGAGATTCTTGGAGTATTGAGGATGGAGAGGCTTTATGCCAAATTCTCCAAGTGTGATTTCTAGCCACAAGAGGTCTAGTTCTCAGGACATCTCGTTAACTAGAATGAGATTTTGGTCGACCCAGCCAAGATCGAGGCAGTTATGCGATGGGAGGTGTTGAGGTCCCCATCCGAGATTAGGAGTTTTCTTGGCCTGGCAGGCTACTACCGGAGATTTATCATGGATTTCTCCAAGATTGTCGTTCCTCTTACCAGATTGACCGGGAAGGGTGTTAATTTTGCTTGGGGGCCCGAGCAACAAGCTTCATTCAAGACTCTTCGCCAGAGATTGTGTGAAGCTCCAGTGTTAGCCCTTCCCGAGGGAATGGAGGACTTCATAGTTTACTGTGATGCATCTATATCAGAGATGGGTGCAGTGTTGATGCAGAGGGGACACATGATATCATACGCATCGAGGCAGTTGAAGTCTCACGAGATGAGGTATCCCACCCATGATTTGGAGCTGGGGGTGGTGGTTTTCGCCCTCAAGATTTGGCGCCACTATTTGTATGGTGTCCAGTGTACCATAATTACGGACCATCCCTGAAGTACCTTATGGATCAGCCCAACCTGAATATGAGACAGAGGAGGTGGTTGGATGTAGTAAAAGATTACGACTGTGAGAGTTTGTATTACTCTGGAAAGGCTAACGTGGTAGCCGATGCCCTGAGCCGCAGAGCAGTGGGTGCTCAGATCCGAGACGTGTGCATGAGGATGACGGTGATGACTCCAGTCTTAGATACCATCCCAGAGGCTCAGGTGGTAGCTGTGAGACCAGAGAACCATAAGAGAGAGCGGGTGATCGGACAGATTTCTGAGTTTGAGACGAATAGTCAGGGATTTAGGAACTTCTGTGGGCGGATTTGGGTCTCATATATAGGTGGAGCTCGACGTATTTTGATGGAGGAGACTCATAGGTCGAGATTCTCAATCCATTCGGGAACCAGCAAGATGTATTTGGACTTAAAAAGGGATTATTGGTGGCCTTGCATGAAGAGAGATGTAACATGGGTAGTCGAGAGATGATTGACCTGCCGTTAGGTCAAAGTAGAGCACCAACATCCATATGGCCCATTGTAGCCTCTAGAGATTCCCAGTGGAAGTGGGAAAAAATTTCCATGGATTTTATCACCAAATTTCCGAGGACCGCGCAAGGTGTTGACACGATATGGGTGATTGTAGACCGGTTGACAAAGAGCACTCACTTCCTGGCTATCGGTGAGAGCTCTTCTGCAGAGAGATTGGTCGAGATCAACATTCGAGAGGTGGTAGCATGGCATGGGGTGCCGACGTCGATAGTGTCAGATTGAGATGTGTGTTTTACTTACAGGTTCTGGAAGAAATTTCATGAGGAGTTGGGTACCTGGTTACACTTCAACACCGCATATCACCCAAAGACAGACGGGCAGAGCGAGGGGACGATTCAGACACTTGAGGACATGATGCGTGCATGTGTTATGGACTTCGATGGAAGTTGGGACACTTATTTTCCCTTGGATGAGTTTTCATACAACAACAACCGTCATTCCAGTATTGGTATGCCTCCTTTTGAGCTCTTATATGAAAGGAGGTGTCAGACTCCCATCATTTGGGGAGAGGTAGGATAGAGAGTGATGGGGGGCACCGAGATAGTGCTCAAGATGACATAGCAGATCCAACAAGTCAAACAGAGGTTACTGACAGCCCAGAGTCGTCAGAAGAGTTACGCTGACCGGCGCCATTCAGAGCTAGTGTTTCAGGTCAGAGATTTTGTCCTCCTGAAGGTATCCCCATGGAAAGGGGTGATCTGATTCAGGAAATGGGGCAAGTTGGGCCCTAGATATATTGGTCCTTTCAGGGTGATCGCCCAAGTGGGTAAGGTAGCTTATCGGTTGGAGCTGCTTGCAGAGTTGAGCCAGATTCATAACACCTTCCATGTGTCACAACTGAGGAAGTGTTTAGCCGATGAGACGACAGTGGTCCCTTTAGAGGACGTTCAGGTTGATGAAAGCCTGAACTACATCGAGAGGCCGATAGCAATATTGGATAGGAAGGTGAAGGTCTTGAGGAATAAAGAGGTGCCCTTGGTTCAGGTTCCGTGGCAACATCGGAAGGGATCCGAGTGTACTTGGGAGCAAGAGTCCGAGATGCAGGAGCAATACCCAGAGTTGTTTCCAGAAGATGAATTCGAGGGCGAAGTCTGATTCTAGAGGGGGAGAATTGTAACATCCCGACTCCCAGGTATAATATTAAATTAAATTACATTCATAATGTCAGAGCAACTCGACGAGTTGGATGCCCCAACTCACCGAGTAGAGGAGTTAATGGCCGCGTGATTTTTAGATTCTACTCGATGAGTTGGAGGACCCCAACTCGACGAGTAGGTGCTGAGTGAGAAAACCCTAATTTTCAGGGTTTGTGTCCTATTTAAAGGACCTTAAGCCTGTATTTCCGTCTCCCTTATCACCCTAACACTCTGTGAGAAACCCTTATCGAGCTATAACCTTATGTGAGAGAAAGAGAGGCTAATATTTTTTATTTTTGTGCATTCTTGGAGGAAAGTTGAGGAGCAAAAGGCTTAGGACGAGAGGGAGCTTTTAGATCTAGTGTTCATTCATTCCAAGCTTCTGTTTGAAGATAAAAAGTTACCACCTTGCTCATTGTTTGATTAGATCTCGTTTCTAGGGAGTTTTAGGGCCTTTTTCCATCCTTCTTTGAGTTCTAGAGTTTTACGTGATATTTCAACATTGGGAGGCTAGATCTAGAGTTTGGAACATTATCTATGCTTTGAATCATCTGAATGAGAATTGGTCTAAAGGGACTCGACGAGTGCATGAGCTAACTCGACGAGTCAGCTAGGGTTTTCCCCGATGGAATAGATATGCTACAACTCAGTGAGTTGATGAGACAAATCGACGGGTTGAGTTGGATTTTTCCCGATACTTCAGAGGAAGTGAAGGAACTCGACAAGTCGCATATATGTACTCGACGGGTTTAGTCAACATAAACTGCTGACTTGAGCGTTGACTTTTGTTGACTTTTAGGGTTTGGTCAATTGTGGACCTTGGAGACCATGGAGGGATAAAATGGTCTTTTCACCCTTTATGAGATTTAGTGGAGGAGTTAGCTTAGCATCTCAGAGTGGTTATTACAAATTGCTTATTAGAGATAATTATATTATGTAGGCGGAGTCTAGACTGTTCGTGGGGTGCTAGATCTACTTGCTTACTTTCGAGGTGAGTCTTCTCACTATACTTACCTGAGCGGTAATACTGTGTGACTGGAGGGTCTTATTTGAGTTATCGACCGGAGGGTCCTATGTGATTATACTGAGTTATGTGATATTATGCATTTTGTCTTTGTGATATATGCTATATTGTTTCTGTGCTTTACTGAGTTAGTACCGGAGGGTCCAAACCGAGTTGTGAGACCGGGGGGTCTTCATTGAGATATAGGACTGGAGGGTCCAACCCGAGCTGTGAGACCGGAGGGCCCCAATTGAGCCATGAGACCAGAGGGTCCTCACCAAGACGCATGAGACTGGAGGGTCTGTGCTGAGTTATAGCCATGAAAGGCTTATTATTTGTGTATGTGGTATTTTGGGAAACTCACTAAGATTCATGCTTAACGTGTTCTGTTTTATGTGTTTCAGGTACTTCTCAAGATCGCGAAAAGGCACCGACTTGATTATACACACATGTTCGAGGATATGTTTGAGGATTTTGGGATACTATCAATTAGTTTGTGGATTTGTGTTTGACATGTGAGACAATTGTGGTTTTTGAGAAATGTGACATGAGTTTTTATGTGTTTTAAAACAAAATGAAAATATTGGTCGAAAATTTAGAGTGTTACAAAATGACTAAATTCATAGCATATACACCATTATCAACATATAATACACAATGTCAAACAAGTATCTTTATGGAAATGAATGTTTTCACTATGGTCAAAAGGGATTGTTACCTTTATATTTTTTTTCATACAAAACTTTGATCTAATAGTTTTCAACCTTCGTAATTTAAAAGTTAAATTATTGGTATTTTATAGGAAAATCTCCAAAAAAAGTCATAACATTTTAGTCTAATATATGAAAAAAATCGCAAACTAAATTTTTTTTTACAGAAAAACACAGAATACCGGCAACAACTTTGAAAAACCCTTTTTGGTCGGTTTCACAGATTTAGCCGATGTTATTGTCTTTTTTCGTTAGTTTTGTCAAAATACTGGGATTTTTTTTAAGAATTACACACTACCAAAGTATTTAGACTTTTTTGAAAATTACCCTCGAATTAATGAATATTATCATTAACAAATAATTAATAAACATAAGAAATATTTATATTTAAACATAAGAAAAACCCTTTAGTGCTTGCTGACCACTTTAAACTCTGTATGTTTCCCCTATGCATCGTTGTGGGTGTCATGGTGAGATGTACTATGTGAATGTTCCTCTAATAATGATGCTCCTCTTATGTTTTTTTTAACCTATCTACCACCCAACATCCATACCTCACCTCGTAACAACCACTGACTAACACACACATATATCAAATGTGAAAAGTGAACCCTGAATGACAGTTTATATGGTTACAACTGAATGGTGATTATATATTTAAATTGTCATTCAAATGTCACTTTTCACTCGAGTAATCTGATGTTTGTTACCAAGTAATGTAAGGAGGTTAGATGATACTTATGTTAAAGAGTATAATGAAAGATCTATATGTTCAAGAATCGTTGTGTAATGATATTGTCTAATAACATGTGATCTTATAGCACCATATCTTATTGCAAGTAGACACTTATTAACTGTTTATTAATTAATTTGATTATTAATAAGTATTATCAACTCCTGTATTTAATTAGAGAAACGTATATAATACATCTCACAATGACACCCACAACGATGTATAGGAGGAACATAGAGAATTTGAAGTGGTCAAAAAACAATAAAGGAATATTTAGTCTATCATTCTATTCCTAGAAATTATCACCACATGTATTTGCTTTGTTTATAATTATAAATGATTTGTTAATTTCATGGTAATTTTCAGAAAAATCCTAATATTTTTGTTATTGGGTATTTTTCAAAAAAGTCTTACTGTTTTGACCAAACTAACGAAAAAGGACAGAATACCGGCTAATCTGCAAAACCGGCAAAAAAAGATTTTTTTCGAATTTTTAGCCGATATTCTGTTATAAATAAAATTTAGTTTGAGACTTTTTCATAAATTAAACTAAAATATTAGGACTTTTCTCAAGATTTTCCTTTTTTATAAATTGTTTGGTCCCTTACTATATTTTAAAGTTAAGCATTTTTTTTTTAAAAATTTTTGTTTACATCATTTTTTTTTATAGTTTTTGACTTTATTATTATTATTATTATTATTATTATTATAATAGTTTCTCAATTAAATGTCATTTATGATGTTTCACTAAGATATTTTTTAAATTTTATTTTTGTCCGCAACCTTCATATATAGGTGTTTGTATTGAAAGTTTATTTTGATACTGTTATAATTATCACCATTTTATATGTAGTGTTTGAAATTTGGAAATGACATTCTTAGGAGTTCTTGGTCGCAAAGCATGGGAAGAATTAAATACTAGTTTTAATTGTAAATTATAAATATACTAATTTTATACTTCAATTCCATTAAATTTATGGTTACGTAGATATTCATGAAACTAGGCATACGATAAACTAAATTTACAAACGAAATATGTAATTACATTTGGTCATAAGTCAAACACAAGTATTTTCTTACGTGTGACTATGGTACATATTCGTTTGACAACATATAACGACATACTGATGACATTATGACCTCTTATATATATAACTGATATTTGAAAATTCAAAATTAAACTAGCACAAATAGAAAAAGATACCTTTCTCTGCTATAAATTACATCATCATGCACCTTTCCAATTAACCTCCCAATTGTACAAGAGTGGAAAGGTACCAAGAACGAGATAACTTCCATGATGATGAAGAAGTGGGCATTCCAGAGAAACTCAGAACCGAAGACTACGTCCGAGACACCCACAAGCAGCGTTCTGACTATTCTCATGTCAAATCTCAATCAATCTGACCGCAGACCTATCATCCCTATGGCCCATGGTGAACCATCTCTCTCCCCTTGCTTCGGTACCATTCAGATGACCGCAGATGCCATTGCTGAAGCTGTTCATTCAGCTAAGTTTAACGGTTATTCCCCCACAGGTGGGCTTCTCCCAGCCCGAAGGTACGTACTCCATTTCTTCTTTCACTTTGCAAGTTCTTCATGCCAACTCTTTTAATAGTTTTGTGTACGAGAGTTTAGATAATATGTAAAATGTAGATTGGTTCTCTAAATCTTGTTTTATTCAAGGAATATACTCGAATAATACAAACGGATAGACCAAATTAACATACTGTTATGATCACTATGAGTCGTTGAAATTTCAGAAAATTAAATTACAGTTGTAATTATTCCAAGGAAGAAAAGTATACTAAATTTATTGCATGGGGTTTCATGTGACATAATTTAGTAAGTGCAAAATTAGAATTTGCTCTATCTCCTTTTCACGATTCATTAGTAACACTGAAGTCGTTATGTACCACATGACAATGACTTGGTTAAGTTAATGAAATTAATGGTTAAGTATTAAATCTAGCTAACAGTTATATATTTATGATTGTTTTTTTTTTTATCGACTTAACGGATTAATTCAAAATGCATGGCTTAATGTATTAGAGGTTAAGTTTTTACCTAATTTATCTTTTTTTTCTTGTCAAAATTCTTGTCATGTTAAAATTGATGAATATATATTGCGAAATGTAATGCTAAAGGCCTTTTTAGTATCATTCACACGTTTGTCCTCTAGAAAAAGAAACTATTTATCTTGCTATATATTAATCCTCCAATTCTCCATTCAACCACATCAATTATCTATAACTGACTCATTTAAAAAAAAAAAAAAGACAACCTACACATGCTACTGTTGTAATAATTGTGTATTAGTGTCGGATTTGTTAATTCCAAATCCGGAAATGATTCCTCAGCTTGATATAGTCGATGTCTTTTTTAATGAATACGTGCTATCAAGAAAGGATTATATGTTGCATGATACCATGCTCGAAGTATTGTCTTTTTTATATTATATCCTTATTATATATGTAATTTTTTTTAATGAATATCAATTATTCGTATATTATTGGTGAGATTGTGAGCGTTATAGTCAATATTTTTTTAATGCATAATGTTTCTAGAAAGGATTATGTTGCATGTACCACGCGTTAAGAGTGGTTAGATGAGATAATTGCACTTATATGTTAATGTGTTTCTTTTGTCTATATGTATATATATTGGAGAGCTGGATAAGATGTGATTCATGCTTCCAATTTGTAGGAATTTTTTTATGCCTACCCCTTCCTAGAGTTGGTGGAGACCGGAGAGTTTTGGCGAAGTGTTTAATTTAATTTTTTAGTCTTAATAAACAAGTAATAATAATAATATAGCTATAGATATGGGAATAGTTTGGGTGAAGAATGTTAAAACCGAAGTATAAAAACAGAAAACGAAATTTGCATACAAGAAAATGAGGACATGATAATATCACCACCCTTAAGGTTTGCCCCCAATATTTTGCTGTTGAGTTATATGGCAAAGGCTTTGAATAGTTGCAAAGGTTAATGAAAACCAAATAAAAAATGTCATTGTTTTCCCTCCAAAAATAACTGAAAAACTGTCAAGTAACGATAAAACTTAAAGGCATGTGAGGATTAAAATGTAAGAATTTTTATGTGTATGTGCAAAAGGTGAAATATGCTAAGTGCTAAGTAATAGTCTTCGATAATTAATATACATACTACCACTATATGAAAATGGCCAAAAACACGTTTTATGAAAATATTACACAAATTACTTTAATCTACTAAAAAATATTACACAATTTACTTTAATACTAGTAAAATTCATCTTACTTTGACTCTGTAAAAATTTATAGGGCTGTAGCAGAGTACCTTTCTGAAGGACTTACAAATAAGTTATTACCAGATGATGTATTCTTGACAATGGGATGCAAACATGCTGCTCAAAACATTCTAACAGTTCTTAAGGGTTCAAAATCGAATAATATTCTATTTCCCAAACCAGGCTTTCCATATTACGAATTCCTTGCTCGATCATGCCATTTGGAAGTTCGTCACTTTGACCTTCTTCCTGAGAAAGACTGGGAAGTTGATCTTGATTCAGTCGAATCTCTTGCAGATGAAAATACAGTTGCCATGGTTATTATTAACCCTGGAAACCCTTGTGGGAATGTTTTCACACACCAACATCTAAAGAAGGTGCAATGCCCATGTGGATTTATTAATTTGTTTTCGATGATTATCATTGTTGATGTGTTTTCTCTATGTAGGTTGCCGAGATTGCAAGGAATCTTGGAATATTAGTGATTTCTGATGAAGTTTATGATCATATTGCTTTCGCGAAAAACCCTTTTGTTTCAATGGGAAACTTTGGATCAATAGTCCCAGTTGTTACACTTGGTTCCTTATCAAAAAGATTCATTGTTCCTGGTTGGCGACTTGGATGGCTTGTTACCCATGATCCTAATGGCATCCTCAAACAACACGGAGTGATCTCTCTTTCTTACACAAACATTATTAATACATGCTTTATGCAAACTCATAAATGCATCGCTGTAACTTTAATTTTTATTTTCAGATTATTGAAAGTATTAAGGGATATTTCCATATGTCCTCCAATGTGCCAACGTTTATTCAGGTATCTTATTGATATATACTATGTACTTTATACTTCCTCCATCCAAAAAAGTCACCTTTATTAGGTTCCTTCTACACTCGTTGTTGGGACAAAGAGAGCAAATAGAAATGAAAGTTCAAAAATTAAATCTAATATATATAGTTAGCACCGAGGATGTTGAGTAATTAGAATTATGTTTCATACCATGAATCCTCGTATCTACGAGTGGAACACCTTTATATCATCGATAGCTTTTTAAATGATCAAGTTAAAGTTCAGATCTTGATTAATGCGCATTTAGTTTTGCATAATGATTTACATGATAAGATCTTAAAGTTTGTTTTACATGTAGGGTGCGCTTCCTGATATACTTGGCAAAAGGGAAGACCATATATCCTCGAAAAATGTTAATATAATTAGAGAAGCTGCAAATTCTTGTTATAAGGGAATTATAGACATCCCTGGCTTAAGTTGCCCGAGCAAGCCTGAAGGGTCAATTTTTATCATGGTAAGGAGATGATGCAAATTTTTTATAAAGAATATAGATTCGTTGAGCTCAAGGAGGTAGATCCAAATTTTATAAATTTTAAAGATAATAGATATGTTAAATTGCTATTTATGATATGAATTGTTTCATTAAACTTTATGTACAAATGCTTTGTGTTTGTCTTACTTGTTTTCTTTTTAATGTTTATAAGGTGAAATTGGATATATCAGCGTTTAAAGACATCAAGGATGATTTAGACTTTTGTGTCAAGCTCGCTAAGGAAGAATCAGTTCTAATCCTACCAGGTAATTTTTACATTAATCTTTTCCCTATAAAGATCGATATTTTAGTAGTTCATCTTCCATGGGTACCTAAAAGGACAAAGGCACAAAGCATCCTTAATTAGATCACGAACTTCAAAAACCATGTACTATTTCTAGTATGTAATGTTTACTCGGAACACCAATGAAATTATTTCCTGAATTTTTCTATGGTGAATATGAAAACTATTTTTTGACCTTAAAGGCCCCGACTTTTAAGTTGTTCCTACCCAACTTTGCTACTTTTCTTTTGGCCTTCAGGGATAAGTGTAGGACTCAAGAATTGGCTTCGGGTAACAATTGCTATCGATCCATCATCTCTTGAAGATGCCATCAAGAGGCTTAAATCTTTTTGTGGAAGGCACTCCAAGAAATCAAAAAGTGTTGAATGCTGGTTGGATCATATTTCATAATCTCCAGAGTCTCCAGTGGAGAAAATTTGTGGATCAAATATCATATTTCTTATATATATATATATATATATATATATATATATATATATATATATATATATATATATATATATATATGCATTTACTCTTAAATAAACCTATCGATGGATAGACTGAAGCTGTATATTTCAAGAAAATCTAAAACAGTTGATTATTGAGAATTTGGGATTTAACTTTAAGCCGCTTTGTTGGAAAAAAACATAGCCACCAACAGTAAACAACAATTGTGGAATTAATCATCGTCAGTGTTGTATAAATTGGGCTAGGTGGCCAGTTCGACGATTTGTGTGCGGTCATTCACAGAGTAAGATAGTAATATGTCAAGTTCAAAGTCAAAATCGGTCTAGAAGGGTAAAATCGGTTTAGGCGGTCAAAAAGTCAAAAGGTTAAAAATATTAAAAAATTCAAAATAAGTCAATAATGAAAGTAAAATTTAACCAGAGCCATATATACTAATGTTTAATGAGACCTATATGACTTTATATATTTGTTCATATCCCCTCCTATGACGAGTTTCTTTATCTTTATTATATAAACTTCCCTCTCGCATTTGTCTATGTATCTATCCCTCATTGTATGAATGTTAAACACTAGAATATGACCATTTTACGTTTATTTATTTATATTTCTAAGATATTGGTCATATTTATCTTGAAAACATAAATTTCTTTTTATTTATGGTCCTCATTTAATTCTCACTAAGACCGATTATTCTTTAAACCCTAATCCACCGACTGAACTACCGCCTAGCAATTTTTAGAACATTGATCTTCATTTGGCTAAACTTTCTCTACCAAAAAGAACCAATGAGTATGAAAACAAATAGGACATTCATTAATGAATATCAATCACAATAAGGGATTCATATCTGAAACCAAAACATATTTTCATCAAAATTGTATGTAAATAATAGGGGATTCATAGATAGAATCAAAACAACAGGTAAACAACTAACACGAGACACCAAGATGTTTATCTTGGAAACCTCACAACGAAATTAAAAATCATGGGACTACTTTGATGGCTTAAAACCCTATACGACTATACCCCAAATTATATAGCAATACAAAATTTCCTTTTAACCTTCGTATACTTAAAACAAGTCACTTTAAGTAGATGGAATCCAAGAGGAAAAATATTGTAACATCCATAAAATTCAAAAAAATTTAAACTTTTCAAACATTTTAAAACCATCCATTGTTTACAAATTGTTTTCAAAATAATCCAATATCAGAGTTTCCCCATAAATCACAACATGAAAAACGAGGAGGTGCACGATCAAGCCTTCACCTTTATGTGATTATCCGATGTACATGAAACAAAATCCACAACTGTAAGCTCCAAGCTTAGTGAGTCTTCCCCAAAATACCACCACATAACCATAACCAATAACAACATGCATAATGAGCCTTCAACATGACTGGACCGCCTCGCAGGGCCTACAACCTATCTGGACCACTCCCGAGCCTTCATCATGACTGGACCGCCTCATAGGGCATACAGCTTATCCGGACCGCTCGTCGGGCCTTCGACATGACTGGACCGCCTCGCAGGGCCTTCAGTCTATCCGGACCACCCTGGGTCTGTTGGCCTTCAGCACTAAGTAGGACCACCTAAACCCAACCATACACACACATTTCGACATACACATAACAATAAACATATTACCCGTCAACCTACAAAAAGGCAGATCTTACAGATCACTAATCATAGCAACATCCTATCTACCAGGATACAGATCTAACAGATCATAACATCATGGCAACATCCTATCTACCAGGATATCGATCTAACAGATCATATAGCATACAAGCATATGATAACCCAAGATAACAATCCCAAAGGGCCGACATTGGTGCTTTCGACCCTGTTAGTATAGTGAGGAAAACTCACCTGACAATGTTGAACTGAACTGAAAACCTTCGGCTGCTGACTCGCCGAAAATCCCGAACAATCACAATAAACAAACACCAATCAACAATTGGAGATCTCATGGTCTAGGTTCAATAGGACAACTAGTTAGGGAAGACTCAAAGAAACACTAACACAAAGGTATGCTCACTCCTGCGATATTTATTTTGTGTTTTCCATTGATGATATAGGGGTGAATTCTTTATTCTTAATAATGCTGATAGCTTTTATAGTGGAATAGTACAGATTGTTCCAGATTAGCATTACCTATGTGAGATGGGTGTGAGGTCGCATCTTTGGGAGCTGATACGGATAAGCTCTCTAAAAGTATCATGAATAAAGGATTGTTTATGACCGAAAAGAACACAACGGTAAGAAATGAACCATGTTTAGATATGATATGTGTGATACCTCTTGTTTTGATTCTACTACACAAAGTGGTTAGTTCAAGACTCTAGTTCACTATCCACAAAGTAGATCCAAATAATACTCACTATGAAAGGTTCAATTTTTACAACACCTATTCAGATGCATGTCTTATTTTACTTCCCTTATAGAATATCAAAGTTCACTTATTTTCTATTCAAATGTGGGGTATTCTTGGAGTTTGAATAGAAAATGTGGGGTGCTGTTGGAACTTTGCTCTACAAAATTACAATGTGGGACTTATCCCACATTGGTGGAAGAGAAAACCTTTTCCCACCTTATAAGGCTTGTCCCACTGATTTATTCAAATGGATCAAATAACGGGTTAAGCAAATTGGGTTTGGGTTTAGTGTTGGACTAGTAGTAGACTTCGATTATTAAATATTAATGGTCAAAGATATGGCCTTGGGCCTTGGGGCTCTTCTTGATTAAATAATATTTTTTATATATAATCCGAAATTAATTTGTCATTAATTAATTTTTATTTATTTATTACAAAACAAATTCTTTTAAATAAAGGATTAACTGCAGTCAGTTTTTCAACAGTTAAATTTAGTTGGTGGTTTACAACCACAATTGCAAACTTATAAATGAAGGGTTTCAGATAGAATTTGAGGGCTAATAAAACACAAAACATTCTCTCAAAAAATCGTTCTTGGTATCAAAGGGACCATGCTGAATTTCGCCAGATTCAAGATATGTTCTTGAAATGGTTGTTGTATCCTAAAGACAGACCTATTCAAGGGAAAATTTTGTCTTAGGACACCGCAAAAGCAGGCCTCAAAGTGTACAGTTTCAAGATTATATTTTTGTGTAGTTAACATTCAAGTATGTTAACTATAATCTAATTCTTGTATATTACATATATTTGAATTTCGTTTGCTTTATTTCTATTGATTTTTTTTATTGTATACTTCTGTCATAACAATCTACACTAGTAAAAAATGACCTATAGACACACCAGAAAAGTGTGACCATATGCGTATAGTGACATTTTATTTTTTCACTGAAAGTGTAACTGAAGGTGAAGCCATCGTATGGGTCTTATGGTCACTTTAAAATATAGTGTTCGTATGATATGAAAACATGTGGCCGTATTATAAAAGTGTGGCAAATGTGTACAAAATTTTGTTCCTTAAATATCCAATATTGTAGCGTTAAACTGTCAATAGACACATTTATTTAGTAACTGTGGTGACTGTATATCACCAACTTGCGACATTCATGATGTTTTAGTGTAGTTGTTTCCTTTTATATTGTCACACAGTTTAAATTTTGTTAAGACTATTGTGTATCTTTTGTAAACATGTAATTACGGTGAGCATGAGCATGTTTGTGACAATAGCCTATCGTATAGAGACACACAATTAAGTGAAATACAATCATAAGTATTATAAAGACACGTATTTTGTTAAAATTAAGGGCTATTCGGTATCGTGTTAAGACTATTGGGTATATTTTAGATACATATAACTACGGTGAACATGTCCATGTTTGGTTAATGGACACATATAATTTTTTTTGTAAGTAACGCTTTGCTAGTATTTAGTCACAACAATAATCAATTATGGTATTTATTTGCCACATAAATTGTTTTTCATGTTGTTAATGTTTAACATAGTCACAAAAACTTTAGAATAAACATCATTTTAAAACAACTGTAGACTCATAATTCTTGTATATTATGACTATTGTTAACCATTTAGCCACACTCTTGTATATTATGACTATTGTTAACCATTTAGCCACACGTTAAAAAATGATGTAAAGTAACCATTGTATAATTTTAAAGACATTGAAAACCTATAAAACATGGCCAAATTTATATTAAAGTCACTTTAATTTAATATTTATTATTACTTTTTCTACATTGTAGACACATCAAAATAATTAAAATTAAAGTAACCAAACCCAACAGTATGAAACAAAAGCAAAATTCATAATTTGATATTAGTAATAATTGAAATCCAAATCCATACATTAAATTCCTAATTAAAATACCAAAAAAAAAAAAAAAAGAAAATTGTCCTAATTTCAAGAATTTAAATAATGGTAAAAAAATTAAACACATCATAAACCAAAACCTAAACATAACTAGGCATTCTTCTTATTTGTATTGATCCTTGTCTTATTGAGAAGGGCATCAGATGATATGTAAGTTGGTTTCCTTTTCTTTGAGTTTTGATGTTGATGTTCCTGATGTGATATAATTTCTGGTACCTATAACAACAAAATTGAAACAAAAAAATGAGTTCATCAAAAACTTGGTATACTACTTTATGAAGAAAATAAAGTGTAATGCACAAAGTAGTGAACATAATGAAACAAACCTTTGACTCGGTTTGCACAAGGTATTTTAGCCATGGAACAAAACTTTTATATGCATCCTCAACTAATGTGAATTCTCCAGTTTTTTGTGGTAGAAATGCATGTTTTGTTACCACTTCATCAATGGAAACTTTATAGAAATCATCTTGTAGAGGAACTCCATGAATGAATTGTCTTTCTGATGATAGGTAAACGGTACCACGAGCAACGATGTTCCTTTTATACGGATATGATAGACTACACTTGATTGGCGACAATGATAAGTAATATTATAATCATAAAAAAAGATAGAAATGTATATTCAACATGTAAAAAACACTGACCTGGTGAAGAGGTTTATTTGGTGAAACTGTTGGTATGTCAGGATTGATAGTGGCAGTCTTAGACTCAACATCTTTTTTGGTGGGTTTTGTATTTTCCTAATATAAATATTTAAGACATATATGTAAAATTATATTTTAATATAAAACATAAATTAAAAGTATTAAAAACTGTAAAGTTAGTATATATTGTTGTAGATTTCATGGAAATCAATTGTGTATCAGGACTTGCAGTTGCAAAGTTGGTTTGAACTTGTTTCTTGGTGGGTTTTGCAATAACCTAAATTAGTTAAAGTCCAAAGTAAAAAAAAAAGAAATTAGTACCAAAAAAAAGTATATCAATGATGATATTATAAGATGATAACATACTGATGTTACACGTTCTGATGGTTCCTTGGTTTTGAAACTAACATGAGTCGTTTCACTACTTTTAACAATCTTGTCACTTGAAATACCCTAGCAAATATAAAGAAACAGGGAAAATGTTTAAAAGAAATGCAATTTACAAGTGGCGTTGACAATAGATGTTGTTAATAAGATTACTTACAACTATATGAGACAGATTAGGAAAGTCAGCTCCTTTAACATTAAGATGAGCCAAAACTAGCTTTAGTGTTTGATCTTGTTCATTAACCTTTGTAGACAAAGTCTTGAGTTCAACATCTTTTTTCTCAAGCTCAAGTTTTCCATTATGCAGTGCAACGTTAAGATCTTTGATTTCTTCCTTAGAGGATCCTTTGTTGCGAAGAACATTGAAATATCTATTGTAAGTGACTCATGTGCCAACACCCTTTAAAAATCCACCCTTTTCCTTGCCAAAAACTAAGGTCATGGCATCCGTGCCTGGTTCAACATTTACTTGTCCTTCTTTTATCTGATTTTCTTGTTCCATCTAGCACACAAAATATTAATAATTATTTTCCTAATAAAACTAATTAAAATCTTTACAGTAAAAGTAACAAAAAAGTTTATTGAAGTTATTAGTTTATCTGCCATGAGTTTAACACCTTCTTCCTTAAATTCTCTTTTACTTTCACGTCCTTTACACCACATACTTGACCTTGGGGGCATTTATTCCTTTGAAATCACTATCTATTCAATCTTGATAAAAAAAATTAAATTGTAAACAATATAAACTAAAATTATGTTAAGTACAATGCTATGAAGGTAATATAATAGGATCATATAGCTAAAAAAAAGCTTACCAACTTCCGCCTAAGACTAGTATACCCCCTCGTCCCATTCGATGAGCATACTTAGACATCTTTCGCGCTTTGATAGTCTTTTGTGACAGAACCTGTCAAAAAAATAGATTTGTCAAGCACTTTTTGGTAATTTCATGATAAATAAATGAAGAAGTTTTGGAAAAAAGTTGTAAAATTAAAGTCTTTAGAATGCGTATATGTCACGAATTTGTTCCAATTATCCTTTTCAGTAATTATTGCACGATATCGAACAGGGATTTCTCCAAGCTTTTTGGAATTACCTAGATGTGGCATGATGTAAGCTGCATATAATTCCCTTCTGAAGTTTCGTAGAAGGATACCAAACCTATTCATCACAAATTGTTTTCCAGTTTCATCAACTTCAAAATAGCGCTAAAATGAAACAATAATGAATTTGTTAGTATTTAATACATGATTTGTAATTAAAATATGAGATGCGGTTAAAAAAAGTGAAAAAAATATTTACTGTAATCTCTTCCCAAAGTTTGTCCTTCATTTCCGGTTTTACTTTCTTCCAGCAAAGAGCACTTAATCCCACCTTCTTGCGGACAAGATCTCCCAAATAACTAACAAACACTGCATTATTCTTCCCTGTAAACTTATAGAATTCATCAAACATGACACGTTTTTTTCTACCACCAGAATTGACATACTCGGTCTTCAGCTTTGGCAATCGAGTCAGACCCCTCTTCCTAGGTGACCTTGTAGGAACTGTGCTTCGGATTTCTTGTTCCAAATCCGAATGGCTATTGTAGTCAATGTCCTTATTTCCACCACCTTCTGTGTGTGATTCATAAACTTGGGTTCCATCATCTTGCTCATATTCCATATCTTAGACGGGCATATCCTCATGTTGTTCCTTGTTCACCTCCATGATTCTTCTATTGACATGAAACATATGAAATAAGTTTGATTATTTATATGTTTAATGAAAAGATATGAGTAACTTATATTACATACAAGATTTCACATACACATTTCATCGAACATTTGGTGTGCAACAAGCACAATAAAGAATCAAAAATTTTCTATTTTATATATAATCCCCTAATCAATACAATCAATAACGTTGACACCATACACAGAGAATATACTTACAGTAGAAATGCATGATGAATGTTGTCAAATGATGAACTGAATTATAATCCAACTGGGATATAACCTAGGGAAAAACCATACAATGGTTGAAAAAATCAAAGTCTTTTAAATATTACATTGTTAGTACATCCTAAATTGAGGGTTGTTACCAAATTTACCAGAATTTCCTTGATTTGATGGATTGATCTTCATAGTTTTGGCGGTGAGATAGATGAATAATTCCTGCCTTGATTTGGAGCCCAAAACAAAATGGACAAATTGTTTGCCTCCCATTATATTTGCTTAATTTTGATTGACAAATTTAAATGTTTTCCAAATTTTTATCTGATAGTGAACCCACATGATGAGAAGCATAAATCGTGGTTTGAAAAATGTTCTGGATTTTGAAACATTATTACGAGTTATTTGATATTAATAGAAATGTTACAAATTTGGTCCTTGTAAATTAACAATTTTACGTTAGGATACAACTATATGACTATTGGAAATAAAAAAATATCTAACATTTAATTATGTATATACAATGGGAAAATAGTATAATAAAAAGAAAATAAGAATAAGGTCTAGTTAGCTTACTAATTTCTCCGTGTGAACACTTTGTTAAATTTTTTTATTTTATTTTATATTAAGTAGGAAAAAAATTCCATACACCTAATATAAACCCATTTTGGTCCTAAAACCGTACCAACACCCTTACCTGACATTGTAATGATCAACCCGTACCACCAACTGACCACCTGGGACCCATACACCTATTGTAAACCCATTGTGGTCCTAAACCCATACCAACACCCCTACTTGACATTGTAACGATCAATGCGTACCGCTAACCGACCACCTGGGACCCATACCCCTATTATAAACCCATTTTGGGCCCAAACCTATACCAACACCCCTAAATGACCTAGTAATGGTCAACCCGTACCACCAACCGACCACCTGCAACCCGTACCCTTATTATAAACCCATTTTGGTCCCAAACCTGTACCAACACCCCTACATGACCTAGTAATGGTCAACCCATAACACCAACTGGACACCTGCAACCCGTAACCCTATTATAAACCCATTTTGGTCCCGAAGTCATATCAACTCCCATACATGACCTAGTAATGGTCAACCCGTGCCACCAATCGACCACCTGCAACCCGTACCTATATTATATTGGTCACAAACCCATACCAACACCCTTACATGACCTAGTAATGGTCAAATCGTACCACCAACCGACCACCTGCAACCCGTACCCCTATTATAAACCCATTTTGGTCCCAAACCCGTACCAACACCCCTACACGACCAAGTAATGGTCAACCCGTACCACCAACCGACCACCTGCAACCCGTACCCCTATTATAAACCCATTTTGGTCTCAAACCCGTACCAACACCCCTACATGACCTAGTAATGGTCAACCCGTACCACCAACCGACCACCTGCAACCCGTATGCCTATTAATTAAAAATATGATTTTATATATTTCTAATTAATTTATATATTAATTTATATTTTATATGGTAATAATAAAAACAAAGAAAGTATGAATATTACACTTAATTAATATTATATATATTAATGTAAATATTATATTAATGTATAACAGTATATCGGTAATCATTATCACAGCTGCCGTTTAAATTGCTCCTCCCCTGTAGCCCGCTAGTAATCAGAAGTGATGGCATGCGTCGATGTCCCATAAGCTCTGAATGATAATCCATCTAAACCCTCCCCTTATATCAAAATCGTCATTCTTACATCTTCATTACCAACCTACGATAAGTTTGATTTGCTCATCCTCTGTGAAAAAAATCCGACGATCAATGGAAACAAAGATGAATGTTGATCCATGGGCAAATCCGAGGTTCCAACTCTGGAGTGTAAGCAGTGAACCACCAAAAAACACACCATAGTAGAGTATGGGAAAGCAAATGATAGGAGATTCACCATTAGAGTTGTTCATGGCGGGTATTTTACCGACTATCTAGGTAAATTATATGAAAAGTCAAAAGTTCACTTTATTACTTTTGTCAACATGGAAATGCTTGGTCATTTTTCCAAAAGATTGGGTTATACAACTATGGGTAACTGGTATCATATGCCAACTGAAGAAAATTGTGGTTTGTCCATGATTCTAATTTTGAACGATGATTGTTTGGGAACTTTCAAAATGATCATTAGGGCACACCAATTTCGAGAGATTGAACATCTGTATGTTGAACACATGCCTATATATGTTCCAATCAATTTCCCCCGCTTCATGATGAAGTCACCATCCAAAAGAGTTGAGAAGCTTATTCATATGTTTGTAATAGAACACCCAATGGCAACAGTTGATGATGGAATAGCATACATCAAGCATATGCTAAACATGACCATTCCCAGAGGAAAAATGGAAGATGCAGTGGGCATGGCCAAGGAGAATGTGATTGCATGGAAAAACATAGTGTATGCGACCTATTTTGTAATCCATTTCATGTTTAAGACAGGGTATATATGTTGTCTATATTGGATGGAATAGAACATCCTATTTTGTAAGCAATATGAAACTCTTTTTTTTTTGTTTAATGTTATATATGATGTGTCTATATGTTAATGTTGTTTTGATTCTAACTGTCTTAGGGCGAAAATGGGAAGTAATGAAAAAATATTAATTTTATATTGTAATCTTGAGTGTATTTCGTACTTATCAATTGGGTTTTAAGGCTAAGTTCCAGGCCAGATTTAATTTCCATGGGTATATCCGACATTTGCACCATGGTGGCTTGAATTCATCATAAGTTGCTTAAACAAGTGATATGAGTACCTTGAATTTTAACTGCATGAGTTTTGTCCCCGTTTTGATGCATTGTTTTGTAAAAAAAGCAATGTACTTTGCAACTAAGTTCCACGTTAGAGTTATGTTATTGGTTAGATTAGTTAGTTTGTCCCATGTTATAATTTCCTATTGTATGCTGCTTTTGTGTCTGCAGGGGTATAGTATCTATATTCACACCACTCCAAACTTCTGTTAGAAATTAATGAATACTGTTAAAACTGTGTTTAAGATGTAAGGGTATAATGGTCATTCCATATAGAAAAGGATAAGCAAAAGGAAACAACACCTAAGTATATGCAACTAAGTTCTATGTTAGACTTATGTTTTTGGTTAGATCAGTTACTATGTCCCATGTATGTTTTAAACATATGGAGATTATGCTAAAGCAGGGGTATATCCGTCAATTATTTATTATTATCATAAAACAAAGAAAATGTTTTAATTTTCTATTTGAGGATGCTTTTGTGTCTACAAGGGTATAGTATCTATATTTATGTTAATGGAAATGTTATACCACTCCAAACTACTGTTATAAATTAATGAGTACTGTTAAAACTGTGTTTGAGATGTAAGGGTAAAATGGTCATTCAGTATAGAAAATGAAAATAAAAAGGAAACAACACCTAAGGGTATGCATCATCAAACACATAGAAATAATAAAAAAAATAAGTTAATCTTGGATACATATATGATGTTCATAACTAAAATTAAACAAAATGAGTGTGAGAGGAATCAGGGTATTTTTGTCATTTGTTTTTATTTCCAATTGTGAAGGCTAATTAAAAACAATGTGCAACCACAATTACATTTATTTTATCAAATGAGGAAAGTGTGAATGATTCTACCTGTGTTTGTGTTAGATTAGTTCATTAGGAAGCATGGGTATTTTCGTCAAATGTTTCTCTTTTGATTCATTGTTTTGTTTTTTCATAACCTAATAACTTACAAAGAACCGGTCACCTTAGTTGGTCAGTGTACATGTAGTTAATGGTATATTTTGAAATAGCATGGGTTCGAACACCACTAGTAACAATTTTTTTATAATGTACATAACTTTTTAAATATGTCAGACGGTAAAACAATCATTAAGCAAATATCTCTCTTTTTTGTTTTTCAATATCTCCTTGATCATCCACACCCATTGCGTAAATATGAATTTTGAGACAATATGAATTCCCATCAAAACATTATCTGCTTACTACAAATGCATTGTGACTATGTTTATACTTCAACTAGAAATTGATACTTCAACCTGAAATTCATACGGGTACACATACAACATTAATTTCTACAGGGACATAAAAACAATTATCCCCATAATATGAATCTTTTCTATTTCATTTAGTTATGATGTGTATCATTATATATTCTAGAATTAACAAGTATTTAATTTCCATTTATTGGATTTATTTGTAATGTGATATTTTTCGTTTATGCACACCAACTGTTTCTTAATATACTTCAATGAACAGGAAACATATATTACTTGTTGAAGATGTTAAAAACTGAATATGAGTAAGTCTTGGATGGGAGCCTACAGAACATTAGAAACGTATGTAAAGGGTGTTATGCAGTACAAAATTACAAGATTTCTAAGAATATAGATTTGTAGATACCAAAAAAAAGATAAGAATTCCATGTCCATGTGTCAAGTGTGTAAACCACATATCTCATTCGAAGAATGTTAAAATCGAAGTATAAAAACAGAAAAAGAAATTTGCATACAAGAAAATGAGGACATGATAATATCAATCACCATCCTTAAGGATAATTTGCCCCCAATATTTTGCTGTTGAGTTATACGACAAAGGCTTTGAATAGTTGCAATGGTTAATGAAAACCGAAAAAAATGTCATTTGTTTTCCCTCCAAAATAACTGAAAAACTTTCAAGTGACGATAAAACTTAAAGGTATGTGAGGATCAAAATGTAAGAATTTTTATGTGTATGTGCAAAAGGTGAATTAAATGCAAAGTGCTAAGTACTAGTCTTCGATAATTAATATATATACTACTAATTGCAAAGAACCCCTTAGATCTAATCACTATATGATAATGGCCAAAAACACCTTTTATGAAAATAATCTACTAAAAAATATTGCACAATTTACTTTAATACTAGTAAAACTCATCTTACTTTGACTCTATAAAAATTTGTAGGGTTGTAGCAGAGTACCTTTCTCAAGGACTTACAAATAAGTTATTACCAGATGATGTATTCTTGATAATGGGATGCAAACATGCTGCTCAAAACATACTAACCGTTCTTAAGGGTTCAGAATCGAATAATATTCTATTTCCCAAACCAGGCTTTCCATATTACGAATTCCTTGCTCGATCATGCCATTTGGAAGTCCGTCACTTTGATCTTCTTCCTGAGAAAGACTGGGAAGTTGATCTTGATTCAGTCGAATCTCTTGTAGATGAAAATACAGTCATCATGGTTATTATTAAACCTGGAAACCCTTGTGGGAATGTTTTCACACATCAACATCTAAAGAAGGTGCAATGCCCATGTGGATTTATTAATTTGTTTTCGATGATTATCATTGGTGATGTGTATTCTATATGTAGGTTGCCGAGATTGCAAGGAATCTTAGAATATTAGTGATTTCTGATGAAGTTTATGATCATATTGCTTTCGGGAAAAACCCTTTTGTTTCAATGGGACACTTTGGATCAATAGTCCCAGTTGTTACACTTGGTTCCTTATCAAAAAGGTTCATTGTTCCTAGTTGGCGACTCGGATGGCTTGTTACCCATGATCCTAATGGCATCCTCAAACAACATGGAGTGATCTCTCTTTCTCACACAAACATTATTAGTACATCCTTTAAGCAAACTCATAAATGCATCGCTCAAACTTGAAGTTTTATTTTCAGATTTTTTGAAAGCATTAAGGGATATTTCCATATGTCCTCCAACGTGCCAACGTTTATTCAGGTACTTTATACTTCCTCCATCCAAAAAATTCACCTTAAGATTCCTTTTACACTCATTGTTGGGACAAAGAGAGTAAGTAGAAATGAAAGTTCAAAAATTAAATCTAATATTTATAGTTAACGACACCGAGGATTTTGAGTAATTAGAATTATGTTTTATGCAAAGAGAAAGGAGGAGAGGCAACAAGATCATTATTATTAGTTTGCTTTTAAAGTTTGTGTAATATATTATATATGCATACTTATAATATATAACGACATCTCATACCATGCATCGATCCTCGTATCTACGAGTGGAACACCTTTATATCTTCGATAGCTTTTTAAATTATCAAGTCAAAATTCAGATCTTAATTAATGGGCATTTAGTTTTGCATAATGATTTACTTGATAATATCTCTAAGTTTAGTTTAGATGTAGGGTGCGCTTCCTGATATACTTGGCAAAAGGGAAGACCATATCTCTTCGAAAAATGTTAATATAATTAGAGAAGCTGCAAATTCTTGTTATAAGTGAATTATAGACATCCCTGGCTTAAGTTTCCTGAGCAAGCGTGACGGGTCCAATTTTATTATGGTAAGAAGATGATGCAAAAACTTTATAAAGAATATAGATTCGTAGAGCTCAAGGAGGTAGATCCAAATTTTATAAATTTTAAAGATAATAGATATGTTAAGTTGCTATTTATGATATGAATTGCTTCATTAAACTTTTTGTACAAATGTTTTGTGTTTGCCTTACTTGTTTTTTTAATGTTTATAAGGTGAAATTGGATATATCAGTGTTTAAAGACATCAAGGATGATTTAGACTTTTGTGTCAATCTCACTAAGGAAGAATCAGTTCTAATCCTACCAGGTAATTTTTAAATTAATCTTTTCCCTATAAAGATCGATCTTTTAGTAGTTCATCTTCCATGGGTACCTAAAAGGACAAAGGCACAAAGCATCCTTGATTAGATCTTGAACCTCAAAACCATTTTTTATTTCTAGTATGTAATATTTACTCGAACACCAATGAAATTATTTCCTGAAAATATAAGAATTTTTCTATGGTGAATATGAAAACTATTTTTTGACCTTACAGGCCCCGACTTTTAAGTTGTTCCTACCTAACTTTGCTGCTTTTTTTGGCCTTCAGGGATAAGTGTAGGTGTCAAGAATTGGCTTCGGGTAACAATTGCTATCTATCCATCATCTCTTGAAGATGCCATCAAGAGGCTTAAATCTTTTTGTGGAAGGCACTCCAAGAAATCAAAAAGTGTTGAAGGCTAGTTGGATCATATTTCATAATCTACAGAGTCTCCAGTGGAGGAAATTTATGGATCAAATATCATATTTCTTATATATATATATATATATATATATATATATATATATATGTGTGTGTGTGTGTGTGTGTGTGTGTGTGCATTTACTCTTAAATAAACCTATTGATGGATAGACTGAAGCTGTATATTTCAAGAAAATATAAAACCGTTGATTATTGGGAATTTGGGATTTAACTTTTAGTCGCTTTGTTGGAAAAAAACATAGCCACAAACAGTAAACAACAACTGTGGAATTAATCATCGTCAGTGTTGTATAAATTGGGCTTGGTGGCCAGTTCATCGACGCGTATGCGCTTGATGGTCATTCGCCGAGTAAGATAGTAATATGTTAGGTTTTAAGTCAATCAAATTCGGTCTAGAAGGGTAAAATCGGTTTAGGCGGTCAAAAAGTTAAAGTGTTAAAAATATAAAAAAATTCAAAATAAGTCAATAATGAAAGTAAAATTTAACCAGAGACATATAATATTAACGTTTAATGAGGCCTATATGACTTTATATATTTGTTCATATCCCCTCCTATGACGAGTCTCTTTATCTTCATTATATAAACTATTATGACAGAAGTATACAATCAACAAAACCAGTATATATATATATATATATATATATATATATATATATATATATATATATATATATATATATATATACATTATACAAGAATCAATTTACAAAAAACATACTTGTATGATGATTACACAAGAAATATAATCACGAAATTGTACAGATTGAGGCCTGCTTTGCAGTGTCCTAAGACAAAAATTTCGCTGGTAGGGATCTGTCAAGAGGATACAACAATCAATCCAAGAAGTGATCTTGAATCTGAAGAAATTTCTATGTTCCCTTCATCTTCAGGAAGAACTAATTTGTAAGAGAATTTTGTGGTGTAAAGATGATTTCTGTAACCCCTCACAGATGAATGAAAACAAGTATTTATAGGTATTAGTTATGACAGTTGGAAACCGTCAAAACCGAAAACAACTATCAAAACCTATCATTCATTAATTACGAATTTAATAAAAATATAAAATAAAAATTAATTTTGTAATTAAAAATTATTTAATTAATCAGGAAGACCGCAAGAGCCCACGACGCATCTTTTGACCATTAAATATTCTCTTGATATTAGCCTATTTTTAGTCCAATTAGGCTAGTCCAACACCACAACCCAAACTCAATATGCTTAAACCATTACTTGATCCATTTGATTAAATGAGTGGGACAAGACATATAAGGTGGGAGAAGGTTTTCTCTTCCACCAATGTGGGATAAGTCCCACATTGTAAAGCAAAGTTCCAACAATACCCCACATTTTCTATTCAAACTCCAAGAATATCCCACATTTGAATAGAAAATAGGTGAACTTTAAAATTTAAATAAGGGAAGTATGATATGACATGCATCTGAATAGGTGTTGTAAAACTTGAACCTTTCATAGTGAGTACTACTTGGATCTACTTTGTGGGTAGTGAACTTGAGTCTTGAACTAACCACTTTTTATAGTAGAATAAAAAACAAGAAGTATCACACAAATCATATCTAAGCATAGATAATTTCTTACCGTTGTGTTCATTTCGGTCGTGAACAATCCTTTCATCATTAGACTTTTAGAGAACTTAGCCATATCAGCTCCCAAAGATGCGACCTCACATCCATCTCACATAGGTAATGCTAATCTGGAATAAGCCGTACTATTCCACTATAAAAGCTATCAGATTATTAAGAATAAAGAATTCATCCCTATACCATCAACGGAAAAACACAAAATAAATATCACAGGAGTGAGCATACCTTTGTGTTAGTGTTTCTTTGAGTCTTCCCCAACTAGTTGTCCTATTGAACCTAAACCATGGGATCTCCATTGTTTTTTCAGAAGCCAGTTGTAGCTTCATTTTTCCCTTTGAAATTACTAAGAATTTGATTTCTGGTCCTATTCTTAGTAAGAGAGGTTTCAAACTTGTATTTAAGTCTGATAAGTTTGCTCTCACCAAGGGTGGGGTGTATGTTGGAAAGGGATACCATAGTGAGGGTCTCTTCAAAGTCAGTGTCTTACCTTTGTACTATGGTGTTGAAACAACAAACAATGATGTAACCGATGTTAATGCTAATGAAATAATGGGCACTACTAGTCCTTCTTCTATGTATATGCATGATCCTTCATTTTTGTGGCAATCTCGATTGGGGCATGTCAATTTTCGCTCTAGTCAAAGAATGGCAAAACTTGGCATGTTACTAAAATGTTCATTAGACAAAAACATAAAATGTGAGGTTTGTGTAGAATCAAAATTTTCACAACACTCTCATAAATCAGTTGAAAAATCTAATGAAATACTTGGCTTAATCCACTCTGATTTATGTGATTTTAGAGCAACACCTACAAGATGAGGAAAGAATTATTATATTTCCTTTATTGATGATTGCAGCAAGTATTGTTATATTTCTTTGTTAAATACCAAGGATGAAGCGTTGAATTCTTTTAAGAATTACAAGGCTGAAGTTGAAAATCAACTTGACAAAAATATCAAAATTCTAAGGTCTGATCGAGGAGGAGAATATGAATCCAATGACTTTGCTGAATTTTGTTCTTTAAATGGTATTATACATCAAACAACTGCTCCATATACTCCTCAAAAAAATGGAGTGGCAGAAAGAAAGAATAGAACATTGAAAAACATGATTAATTCAATATTAATTACTTATGGAGCACCACATAATATGTGGGGAGAAGCATGTCTTGCAGCAAATTCAATTCTTAACAGAATTCCACATAAAAAGAGTGATAAATCACTCTATCATCTGTGGAAAGGGAGGTTACCCTCTTACAAAAGGATGAAAGTGTGGGGTTGCCTGGCTAAGGTACAAGTACCTCTTCCCAAGAGGACTAAACTTGGACCAAAAACCATAGATTGCATCTACCTCGGCCCTGCCATGAATAGTGCATCCTATAGGTTTCTTGTGTATAAATCACATGTTGATGATATCCATAACCAAACCATCATGGAATCAGCAGAGGCTGAATTCTTTGAAAATATTTTTCCTTTTAAGGATAAAGGGAAAGAGGTTACCTGCTCTAGGAAATGACCTCTTGATGATGGACTGAATGAAACCATTCTTGACAAAAGTTTACAATCAAATGAAGAAAGTACTTCAAAGGTTTAGGAAGAAAACTTAGAACCTATAAGAAGCAAACGGGGAAAATAGACAAAGATTTTGGACCTGATTACATGACCTATGTAGTAAATAAAGAACTGTAAAATTATAAGGATGCTATGGATTCTTCTAAGGCTCCCTTTTGGAAAGAAGCAATAAAAAGTGAGATTGACTCCATTATGTAGAATAACACTTGGAAATTTGTAGATTTTCCACCTGGGGAAAAACCAATTGGGCACAAATAGATATTCAAGAAGAATTTTAGACCCGATGGTACCATTGAGATGTACAAAGCTCATTTAGTAGCTAAAGGGTATCTTCAAAAGGAGGGTCAAGACTTTTTTGACACCTATTTAGTTGTTACAAGAATTACATCAATTCACACATTAGTAGCAATTGTAGCCATTCACAATATGGAAATACACCAAATGGATGTGAAAACTGCCTTTTGTATGGTGAACTAGATGAAGATATATATATATATATATATATATATATATATATATATATATATATTAATCAACCTGAAGGTTTTGTGGTTAAAGTTCAAGAGAACAAAGTCTGTAAATTGGTAAGATCACTTTATGGACTAAAACAAGCTCCAAAGCAATGGTATGAGAAGTTTGACAACACATTACTTTCTAATGTATTTAGAATAAATGAATGTGATAAATGTGTTTATGTCGAACAATACAAGAATGTTTGTGTCATAATATGCTTGTATGTGACAACCCGAAATTTTCTATCCTGTTCAGTCTAACACTTCATTAAAAGTCAAACTCATTCCTGTTATCATTTAGCACATTTTGGAGTCTGTTTGAGCGTTCTGAGCCTTGTACACTTAAGGGATAAGTGTCAGGGTTTATCTGCTGAAGCTATAGCACAAAGATCGAGACTAAAACACCTTGACTTGGTGTTCACGACCACCACATGGGAGTTTACGACCGTAAACTCCATGTGGGCCGTAAACTCCACCTTATATGATGAATGATAGGCCATTAGTTCATTTATTTCTTTCCTTTGGCTAAAATCCTCTTAAGTATCATCCCGATCTTCGTCCCTGATCTTCAAAACTCATATTCAAGTTTCACTATGAACACCAAGAACACATACTAGTGTTCTTGGCCAAAACCGACCATTCAAGCTCCTAGATCGATCATTGTGTGTGTTTAAGTCTTCACTTGACACCAATCACTTGTTTGACACTTCCATCCGATCCACTCACTGCAGGTGAGTTCATACCCCTTAAATAACCCTTTTAAATGTTTTTAAATGTTTATAAATGCTTTTATGGGGGGGGGGGGGGGGAATACAAGTTGAATCATGCAAGTTAGTACATCAATCACATGTTATTAATAACTAGTATACAAATGGACTTATTACACTTTTAGTTGTTTACTCAGGATGCTACTTCCAAATGACTTACTAAAACGTTTTTACATGTTAAAGCTCTTTATCAAACTGTCTTACATACTGTATGTTTACTTTCAAACTCTGTTACAATTGTGTTTCAAACAATGGTTTACTTATACTTAAAATTGTTCTTATCAAACAAACTGCTTTCAAATCATTTTATAAACTGACATCAAGTCATCATTTCTTAGTTATTAAACTTTTCAAAGGTTTTACAAAACTTCTTTTATACTTTTATATTGTCAAATGCATGCCCATATATGTATAGTTATATATGTAATGTTTAAAGGACTTAGGACGGCTAGCTCTCTTTTTTTCCTTTTCCTTGTTGGGATGTGGCCTTAGTGTTGGGTTTTGAGCAATCTAACACTTCCTAAGTGTGCTTATATAGTGTACATGGTTAGGGTGAAACCCTAATAACCCATGACTTTTCCTTTCCAAGGATCCATGGGTTAAAAGCTCCATGGATCAACCATGGACTTCCATCAAAGCCTAGCCCATTAACAAATGAGTGTTAGCCCACACCATATAAAATCAATAGCCCATAATCTAATTAGTCTTCCTTTTAATCTCTAAATTAATTCATAATTAATTTAAGACTAATATTAATTAAATAACATAACTTCATATTAATATATTATAACTTATAATATATTAATAAACATATGTGTATAACTCTCATAAAATTATCCATAAATAGTTTGGATGAGATGCAACCCAAATGGACCATGCCGGTCGGGTCAAGTATATACCAAATAAGTTATGGACTTAGACACCTTATCCAACAGACTCCCACTTGGATAAGTCTAATAACTCTATTTGCCTATATAACTTCAGGAACCAACCAGCAATCGTAGCTCTCGAAAACTCCGTTGAACTATGAAGCGCCATTTTAAGACAAGTGATCATATAATCCTCTGTTCTCTTGATATCAGCCGGACAAACACATGGAACTATGTCTTGCTTATTGTCTGGCAGTTGTTTCTCGATTTCCGATTTGTTTGACTAAGAACTTCACTGAACACATCAGTTTAATTCTGACCGGGCCCGGTACATGGGTCAACACAAAATCATCGAGGGGCCCAGATATCGCTTCTATTTCTAGAAGGAACAAATAAACTTCGACTCATATGCTTGTTCTACTACTTGTTGAATTGTACACAAAGGCACGTTTTACAACATCAAGTTACTGATGTGGTTTCGTGCAATCAATGCACAACCAACTCATAGGTAACAACTCATATCTTTAGGTTTGAAGACTTATACGATATTATCGTCTCACGATCACTCGAGATAAATTCCATGAAGTGATACAAGTGAGCGTGGGTTTATACCAATACTCATAACTTATGAGTACTCATGAATGTTGCAGCAACCATTGCCATGTCTAAACACCTTTAGCCATCTACAAACCCAATTCATGACAATCTTGATTCATACCTACTTCCGACGTATGACCGATTGTGGAGGTTTGAATAAATTAATTATTCTGGAAGTCAAAACATGCAAAACTGAAACAATAGTAAATAATTGACAATGATAGTAACACTTTACTCATAAATAAATCACAAATTTTATTCATCATCAAAACGTCGATTACATTTTACAAGTTTCAGGAAAACTATCTAATTTGTAAAACTAATATCGTCCCTCAGCCCAATGCGCCTCGCATGCTGAAAATGCTTATCCCTCGTCAGTCCCTTCGTAAGGGGATCTGCAGGATTTTCATCCGACGATATCCTCCTTGCCACGAGGAGTCCTTCTTCAATCTTGTGTCTTATGAAGTGATATTTTCTGTCAATGTGTCGGGATCTGCCATGATCTCTTGGTTCCTTGGCTAAGGCAACCGCACTATTGTTGTCACAGAAAATCTCCATAGGTTCTTTAATAGCTGGTACAACTCCAAGGTCTCCGATGAAGTTCTTTAGCCATATCACCTCCTTTTCTGCTTCACTCGCTGCTATATACTCTGATTCACAGGTCGAATTAGGCACCATCTCTTGCTTGGAACTCTTCCAAGAAATTGCCCCTCCATTTAAGGTAAAGATCCAGCCCGACTGAGAGCGGAAGTTATCCCTATCAGTCTGAAAACCAGCATCACTATACCCTAATACTCTCAAGTCATCACTCCCACCAAGGGTAAGGATCCAATCCTTAGTCCTCCGCAGATACTTGAGAATGTTCTTTACCGCGGTCCAATGAGCCTTGCCAGGGTTCTCCTGATACCTACTGACCATGCTCAAAGCAAATGCCACATCAGGGCGGGTACAAGTCATAGCATACATGATCGAGCCAACAACGGAAGCATACGGTAGTTGGCTCATCTTAGCTATCTCTGCCTCTATACTCGGACTCTGAGTCTTACTTAGTTTGGCATTGCTTTGGATCGGTAAATCTCCTCTCTTGGAATTCTGCATGTTGAACCTATTCAACACCTTATCCAAGTAAGTACTCTGACTAAGTCCAATTAGTCTTTTACTCCTTTCTCTTAATATCCTTATCCTTAGGATATAGGCAGCCTCCCCTAGGTCCTTCATAGCAAAGCACTTCCCAAGCTAGGACTTAACCTCCTGCAACGTTGGGATGTCATTTCCTATAAGTAGTATGTCATCGACATACAGTAGCAAGAAGCTAACTATACTCCCACTAGCTCTGACATACACACAAGACTCATCCTCTCTTCTCGAGAAGCCAAACTCTTTGACCTTCTCATCGAAACAAAGATTCCAGCTACGAGATGCTTGTTTCAATCCATAAATGGATTTCTCAAGCTTGCATACTCTATTAGGGTACTCTGCACTGACAAAACCCTCTGGCTGATGCATGTACACATCCTCAGCCAACTTTCCATTAAGAAAAGCGGTTTTGACATCCATTTGCCATATTTCATAATCATGAAATGCTGCAATGGCTAGCATAACCCTAATAGACTTAATCTTGGCTACCGGCGAGAAAGTTTCATCATAATCAATACCTTGAGTCTGAGTAAAACCCTTCGCAACTAGTCGAGCCTTATAAGTATGCACTTTTTCTTCCATGTCAGTCTTCTTCTTGAAGATCCATTTACACCCGACTGTTTTACGGTCTGGTACATGGTCAACCAAGTTCCAAACTTGATTGTCATACATGGACTATATCTCGCTGTCCATAGCTTCCTTCCATTTAGCAGACTCCGGGCCTACCATGGCTTCCTTAACACTGCTAGGTTCATCCAAATTTACCAGTGTACTATCGATGATAAACGTATCACCTTCCGTAGTAATATGAAAGCCATAATAAAACGAAGGTGTGTTCCTAACCCGTGTGGAACGCCTCGGAGGTACAGACATATCTGCTTGCTCAACAGGAGTTTCCTCCTCAGGGTGATTGCTAGTGTCTGAGGTTCCTTCACCAATTGCTTCTTGAATTTATTCAAGATCAATTTGCCTCCCACTATCTCCTTGGCTTATAAATTCTCTCTCACGAAAGACCCCTCTTCTTGCTACAAAGACCACATTCTCACTGGGTCTGTAGAAGAGGTAACCGAAGGATTTCTGTGGGTAGCCGATGAAAATATACCTTTCACTCCGGGGTTCGAGCTTATCATGAGTTTCACGCCTCACGAAAGCCTCGAAACCCCAAATCTTGATGTGGTTCAAATTGGGAACCTTCCCAGTCCACATCTCATGAGGTGTTTTGGTAACCTTCTTTGTAGGGACTAGATTAAGGATATGGGCGGCAGTCTCTAAGGCATACCCCTAAAAAGAGATTAGTAGCGAAACTCGACTCATCATAGAGCGAACCATGTCCAACAAAGTTCGATTACGCCTCTCAGCTACACCATTCAGCTGTGGTGTCCTGGGAGGAGTCAATTGTGAAACAATCCCACACTCCTTAAGATAGTCAAGGAACTCGGTACTAAGATACTCACCACCTCGATCGGATCGAAGCATCTTAATGTTCCTGCCCAATTGATTTTCTACTTCCTGTTTGAATTCCTTAAACCTTTCAAAGGTTTCTGACTTATGTTTGATTAAGTAGACATACCCATATCTACTAAAATCATCAATAAAAGTCACATAATACCGATTAGCATCCCTTGTGGCGGTTTTAAATGGCCCACATACATCAGTATGTATTAGGTCCAGCAAACCCTCACCCCTTTCACAAGTTCCAGTGAAGGGTGATTTTGTCATCTTTCCAAGTAGACAAGATTCACAACTATCATCCGATTTAAGGTCGAATGATTCCAAAACTCCACTCTTTTGGAGTTGGCCTATGCGTTTCTTGTTTACATGTCCAAGACGACAATGCCACAATGATGCTTTATCTAGGCTAGTAGAAGAATCAATATACAACACATTATTTCCTAAGTTGTCTACAATCGACACAGTTTTATACACACCATCACAAGGTAACGCTTTAAAATAAAACACATTTTTAAAGAAAGCATTAATACCACCACATTCATTATCAAACGAAAAGGTAAAACCTTGTTTGTACAAGGCATGAAAAGAAATAATATTTCTCACCATTTCAGATGAGTACACACATTTATTCAAATCTAATTTTAACCCATTATTAAGCAACAAAGTATAAACTCCAATCTTGGAAACAGGCGAAGCCTTCCTATTCCCCATGATCAAGTTTATCTTCTCGTGCTCCACATCCTCACTTCTTCTTAGGCCCTGCAAATCAAAACATATGTGAATACCACATCCTGTATCAAGCACCCAAGAGTTAGAATATGATGAGTAATTAGACAATATAGTGTAAATACCTGCGTGGGTGGGTTTCACTTTCCTATCCTTTAGATCCTGCAAGTACTTAGGGCAGTTTCACTTCCAGTGCCCCTTGTCCAGGCAATAGTAGCAATCAGCATCCTTGGGAATGGCAGAAGGAGTGACAGGACCGCTCTTGGTCTTCGATGAGGAGCCTTCAAGAGACTTTCCCTTGGTACCCTTCGAAGGGTGCTTCCTTTTTTTCCCTTTGCCTTGCCCGATAGCCAAAACAGGGGTAGATGTTGGAGTAGGAGTAGTAGAGGTAACAACCGCCTTGCCCTTAAGACCGGTTTCCGCGGTCTTCAAGAGTCCTTGAAGCTTGCTGAGGGTAACTTCCTCCTTGTTCATATGATATGTCATACGAAAATGGTCATAACAAGAAGGTAAGGAGTGCAAAATGATGTCAATTGCCAACTCCTCAGGGATGTTCACATTCAGCTTCAGCAAACGGTCCACATACCTTTGCATCTTTTGCATGTGAGCCGTGACGGAATCACCGTCCTTCATGCGGGTAGTTATTATAGAGGAGATTATTTCATACCGCTCCTGACAAGCACTGTGATGGTACCTTTCCATCAGGTCTTGGTGCATCTCAAAAGGGTAGAAATCTTCATATGACTTTTGGAGCTCGGCTGTCATCGTGGCCATCATGATACATGCCACCTTAGTAGCATCTCTCTCATGTGTCCTGAATTCAGCGATCTCCTCAGGAGTAGCAGTAGACTCATCAAGTTCTTTTAACTCCTTATCGAGGACATATTCCTTGTCCTCATAACGAGCAACCATCCTGATGTTCCTAATCCAATCCATGAAGTTGGAACCATCAAAGATGACCCTCCCACAAAGATTCATGAGAGAGAAAGAACCAGTTGGGTTAGAGCCTGAAGCATTAGTGTTGGAAGACATCTGAAGGAAGAAAGCAAGTTTAGATTAGATATATAGAATCCTTAATAAGACACCCAAATGTAATATTAAGGCTAGGACCCAATCACAATATATTATACTTAGAAGAGGGATGCCGTAATCTAAGTAATAATATATTTGAAAGGTAGGTGAATGACGATTCACCAATTTCCACCATGAAAAACAAAATGAATTATTAGGTTTTAATTGGATTTGAAATTCCTAGATTCTTTTGAGATTCATTGAACTTTTCAATGGCATGTTTCAATCTCGATTGTGCCCTTCAAGTTTTGTGACTGGGATGTCGAGGATCACAAAACAAGGTGTGAATAACCATGCTAACTCACTTGGTACCCTTAATATTATCACCTAATCAATGTGCCGGTTAACCACACACGCTCCATTGATCTATGACAAACATTAAGTCACCCTTCGTGATCCTTACTAGTCCAAGTTAGTGTGTCGGTTAACCACACACACTCCACCAACGACTTGGTAAGGTACAAAGTGTGAACTCCATGGACTAGCACCATGTTCACATTTTTCCTAAAATAACTAAGATTGGGAATTAAAAAGGTTTAGTTACTTTATAATAATCATTATACTTTTAATGAGGATTTAAAGTCATTGTCCTACCCGTTAGGCTAACGACCCTCCACCAGTCAAACGAGCGGTGGGTGAGAGTGGACACCCATTAAGTCACCATTTTATAGGCAACAACCTTATACCCACCTTATATACCGGCTTCGTGAATGAGGCCTACTAACGGTAGAACGACTTATTCTTATACATATATATAATAATTAACCATTAATGTTATAAATAGTATAAGGGTTGAATTTTAACTATTAAAACTCTAAGGGTTGGAATTAAAGTTTATTAAAGTGTGTGAAACTTTACAAATTCCAAAACTTGAGGACAAGTTTTGTAACTATCCAAAACTTTTCATTTCGTAACTTATGAATTAAAGGTTCATAAAAATGAAGACTCTTCACTTTCATGTAACTTATGTGTTTAAATGTGTGTGTTAAAGAAAGTGACCTTTGGATATCCATAACTTGAGGACAAATTATGGACTCCATTAAAACACATAAATGATCAAGAATTAATTGTAAACAATTCAGCAAATAATTCCTATCATCTTCTAAATTCATAAGAACATGAACATGATCATCAAAATTTCAAGAATTATATGAACACACAAAAATCATGGAATTTTGATATATGCTATTGTAAATGGATTAGAACAACCATTACACCAACTAAAACAAGTTTTAAAACACCAAAACAGTTTAGGGTAATGTTTCTAGTCCATTTCCAACAGCAAAAGTCGAAAATCTTCACTCTGTGGCTCCTACTCATCGAGCGCATGAACCTACTTGGAGAGTAGGTTGAAGATACACATGGACTCGGCGAGTCCCCCCATGGACTCGGCGAGTTCAACAGTCAGACAGCAAGTTTTCGACTTTTCCAACTATTTTGCATCAAGTATCAAACAAGCAAGCCTAGGCTCTGATACCACTGTTGGGTTTTGAGCAATCTAACACTTCCTAAGTGTGCATGCAACCCTAATAAACCTTGGATCTATGTTTGTCTAAATACATGCAAAATAATAATTTTCCAAGGTTTATAACCTATCTAACATGGCATGGGGAACATTTCAACATAAAAGAGTTAGAAGAGATTACATACCTTTTTGATGAGTTTGGTTCTTAAGGAGTTCGAGGGCCAAGCACCAATAGTGTGAATGCCTCAAATGGAATCACAAAACACCACAAACTCTTAGAAAACTTTGAGAGAGTACACACACTTCCTTATTTTTGGCCACACGCAAGCATACATACACTAGTTCACTAGTTGCCATTTCATGCTCCATAAGCATGCTTATATAGTGTACATGGTTAGGGTGAAACCCTAATAACCCATGACTTTTCCTTTCCAAGGATCCATGGGTTAAAAGCTCCATGGATCATCCATGGACTTCCATCAAAGCCTAGCCCATTAACAAATGAGTGTTAGTCCACACCATATAAAATCAATAGCCCATAATCTAATTAGTCTTCCTTTTAATCTCTAAATTAATTCATAATTAATTCAAGACTAATACTAATTAAATAACATAACTTCATATTAATATATTATAACTTATAATATATTAATAAACATATGTGTATAACTCTCATAAAATTATCCATAAATAGTTTGGATGAGATGTAACCCAAATGGACCATGCCAGTCGGGTCAAGTATATACCAAATAAGTTATGGACTTAGACACCTTATCCAACACTTAGGGCATCGGTTAATCATCTGAATGTCGTCTAAATAGTAGTTATATATCATGTATACATATATAGACATAAAAGTTCCTTCAGTTAGTTCAGTACCTCTGGGTAGCAAAGGCATACTTCGGTTATATACGTACATTACTAGTAGCTATAATAGGTATAGTTAGGAGATACTACTTACTATTCTAAGTACAACGAATCACACAAGAGTCGGTTCATTCATGAGTCTATACTAATACAATGCTTACTACATGAAGAGATACAATTAGAGAAATACAATTACAAGAATACTAATACATTACTTACTATATGAAGAGATACAATACATGATAACAGAACATACATAATAAGGTGTTATAGCATGGAACAAGTACAGGATCTAACTATACCAATGAATCTCTAACGCATTGTTCTAAACAAAAGGTGATAGATACATTGGGTATACATGATCATATAATCATAATGTGGATGTTCACGACTTGCAATCATTGTAGGGGTCGCGTTTGGTTCCCAGAATCTTTTGACAGGGAGAGCGTTTAGTATGGGATCTAGCCATCACATTATACCTTAATACTCATTTTGAGGCAATTAGTACAATAGTAGTCACTTTATACAAATACTACAGTACTTACACTTTATAGACGACAAATACAAAAGGATACAATTCCAATTATTATATTATTTTCCTTATTACCTTTACTTGTGTCACATTCACATAATCGATGAGGTAGATTAGATTTGAATAATATTAGTTGTACAAGTGAAAAACCTTCATTTATGTAGAGGTTCAAACTTTCAAAACAGTCGGGTCTTGGTAGAAGGCTACTTTCAAAACAGTCGGGCCTTGGTAGAAGGCTACTTTCAAAACAGTCGAGTCTTGGTAGAAGGCTACTTTCAAAATAGTCGGGTCTTGGTAGAAGGCTACTTTCAAAACAGTCGAGTCTTGGTAGAAGACTACTTTCAAAACAGTCGAGTCTTGGTAGAAGACTACTTTTTATACTATTATGTAATATGAGATTTTTTAGGGTTTTCAAACGTTTACAATTGCTTACAAAAATTTTCTTACTTATACATACGTTCCTTCAAACAATTACAAGTCTTTTCTTTACAGTTTTACAAATCAAAGACACATAAATACTTATGAATTCACCAGCTTTATTGCTGATACTCGCTTTCAAAATAACTTGTATTCTCAGGCACAAATACACAGGTACGACGACAAGGTTTTGTGAAGATGGAGCAGTCAAGACTTGTCTTTTATTTTGAGTATTCATTATGTTGTTTTATACTTTGAAAGAACACACTTGTAATTAGAATTATACTATTAATGCAATGGATGATGTTGTTTCTTGTTTACTACTTTGCATTGTTGTGATACTATAAATGATGTCCTCCGCCCCAGAACGTTTCCGCCGTTCTCGGTTTTGGGGTGTGACAGATTGGTATCAGAGCATTGTTTATAGTGAATTAACTATATCAACCCATAAAAACTATACATACTATAAATAAAATGGGATTAAAAATACTCTGACCAAGAGTTTATACTTTTAAATAATAAAAATATTTAACTAAGTATACATACCTGCATTCATACTAAAATCTATGTCACAATGAGAAGAACAAAAGTATTACGATTGTTGAATATCGCAAGTAAGCGCGGGGATGTATGGTCAGTCTTGGGAGTGGTATAGCCTGATCAACTATGTAGAGTCTAGATATTGTAAAAGTCGAAGTGTTTGTTTTTAGTTTCGCATGTCAGTTATTTTACTAAGTCTTCATTTGTGCGAAGCGTATTGTTAAGGACTTAGTATATTTTTTGTACACTCATGTTTCCTATAAATAGGGACTGAGATTAGAAGTAGAGTAACGAATGATTCAAGGAGTGATTGTATAGTCATTCTCATTTTTCTCTGCTAAGTCTATAATCAGTTTCTTCATCAATATAAGATCTGATTAATATTTACTCCTTGTGTTCTTACTTTTCATTCATATTTACTCCTTGTGTTCTTACTTTTCATTCAAACTGCATTGATCTGATTTTCGTTTTAGAATCATTTGCTTTTTGAGTAGTGATTTTACTCAAAAAATTTCCGCGCATTTTGGTTCTGAAAATCTCTCTTGATCTTCAGATTTGAATCGATTATGTATTTGAATTGTTTAGTTGAGTGATCGATTAGCAATCAGTGATCAATTCATTTGATCAATTCACAAATTCATCAAGTTTTTCAAGTTTTTCCAAAAAATTCTTGTGTTCATCAATAGCGAACTTCAACATGAATACCATGACTTCTTTCTCTCACTTGCTTGGTTCTTCAACCAAAATTCCAATGTTAATCCCTGAGTACAATGAGTAGTGGGCTGATAGGATGGAGGATTACTTAAATGGAATTGATGAAGAGCTCTGGAATTGTATCAGTGGAAAAGTTCTACCTCCTAATAACGTTCAATCAATTGGATCGTCTGCTTCTTCAAATTAAGTTGCTGAACAACAGAATCGCATGAAGAAGAATGAGAAAAGATGTATGAGGGATATAAGAGGTGTTGGAATAGTGTCTAAGGCTGCAACTATATTTGGCAAGTATTTGACCCGGTTGTGCATGGTCCTTTTGGGTTGCCTTCACCATAGCAACTTGACAGGATGATTTATAATGAGAGAAGAAATATTATTAATATACTATGAGAATAATATAAGGAATAATAATATTGTTATTTGATTAATATAAGTCATAAATTAATTAGGAATTAATTTGGTGACTTAAAGAGATTAATTGAATGAAAGGGCATAAACTGTCAATTGTATGATAGTTGTACTTTGGGCTATGATTCCTTATGAATAAGGGAGTGGACGATTTTAGGGTTAGGAAAGGCCTAGAAATCGTCCAAGGAATATCATTAATGAGATTGGATTGCTTAGGGCCTAAGTTATCCAATTAGGGTTTAAGGGTGAAACCCTAGGAGGCTCACTAGTATAAATAGACCCTTAGGATTAAGAAAATTGGCACCCCTTGGTATTGGAGAAACCCGGGCCGACTTTTCTCAACCTCCTCTCTCTCTCTAATCATCCTCTTGCTAAGTTGGTGTTTGTAAGCCATTAGAGGAGTGACATTTGTGACTCTAAGCTCCAAGGACAAAAAGATTCAAGCAAGCAATTCAAGGTAATCTTTCAGATCCGATTTCATGTGTTATGATATGAATGTTTTTTCATTAGATCTATCAATCAAAGTCTTGGATACATTGCATGTTCAATTAGAGAAACCTAGATCCAAGCATTAGGGTTTGTATGTGCACATAGGAATGTTCTTATGGCTCAAACCCATCAGTGGTATCAGAGCCTTGATTGGTTTCTATTGAATTGATGCATTGGTTGCTTGATTGTTGATTGCAAAATCATTTTTTTGTCCTTTTGCCTGATGAACTCGGTGAGTACCATAGTGTACTCAACGAGTACATTGTGGTACTCGGCGAGTTCGAGCGTCAGAAGGAGCTAGTTTCGGGATTTCTTGTTGTTTATCTTATGGAAACTTGCCTTTATCTTAATAGGTCAATATAAATCCGATTTTAACATATATTTGAGTATATCCTTGACCTAATTCAAGATATTTACCAATTAATTGAATAATAATTTCCTTATGTGATATTAATTGATTATTTTAATTAAATTGGTAAATTGTTTTGCAAGAAACAATTAAATAAATCAAATATGCATAATTATGTGATTAAATGGTTAATTTAAATTATTTGTTATTTGATCCCTTATGTTTTGAAAAGTTTAAAACTTGTCCTCAAGTTTTGAAATTTTAGTTTTGTGATTAAAAGTTTAATTTAGACAAATTTAAATTTCAAACCCTAGAATTTTACAAGTTTAAAATTCAACCGTATACTCTATATGATTACAAGCTTAATATGTATATGTATAATTAAAATGCTAGTCTTACCGTTAGTAGGCCTCATTCACGAAGTCGGTCTATAAGGTGGGTATAAGGTTGCAGCCTATAAAATGGCGCTTAATGGGTGTACACTCACACCCACCGCTTGCTTGATCGGTAGAGGGTCGTTAGCCGAACGGGTAGGATAGGGCAACCTCATCTCCTCGTTAAAAGTATAATATTGAAATACAAAGTAACTACATGTTTTTTTCCAAATTCCCAATCCTAGTTACTTTAGGAAAAGTGAATTGATGCAATTCCATGAAATTACACTTTGCACCCTTGTTAAGAAGTTAGTGGAGCGTGTGTGGTTTACCGGCACACTAATTGGTTCTAAGCATAGGTGGCAAAGGGTGATTCATTGTTTATCATAGTTCGGTGGAGCGTGTGTGGTTTACCGGCACATCGAATAGGCGATTGTTACAATGAAGGCACCGTGTAGATTTGCATGGTTATTCACACCCACTTTGTGATCCTCGGCATCCCAGTCACAAACGAGAGGGGCATATCGAGATTTAAACATGCCATTGAAAAGTTCAATGAATCTCATCGAAACCTAGGAATTCTAAATGCATTTAAAACTTAAGGTTATGTTTTGTGATAGAGAATTAGTGAATCGTCATTCACTTACCTTCAAATTGTTTGCATGTTGGATTACGACATCCCTTTTCTAATATGTAAATAATGTTGTTGGATCCTAGCCCTAATTTTTCATATTGGGTGATAATTAGGGATTTTAAATTCTAATCAATCTTTGTCCATTCTATTTGTAGATGTCGAACGCGAACAACGCTACTGCTAGTTCATTCACATTGATGAGCCTTTGCCAAAAGGTGACTTTCGATGGAACGAACTTTAGCGAATGGATAAGATACATTTGCACGATTGCTCGCTACGAGGAAAAGGAGTATGTCCTTGACGAGAAGCTCGAGAAGATCAATCCAGAAATCGCTAGCTAAAATGACTGCTTTTGAGACTCATGAACGTGATGCGATGAAGGTTCATTGCATCATGATAGCCACAATGAACGCCGAATTCCAAAAGTCCTATGAGGACATGTATCCGTACGAGATGCATCAAGACTTATTGGAGAGATACCATCAAAACGCGAGGCAGGAACGTTACGAGATCTTCACAAACATGATCTCCGCTAAAATAGGACATGGAGAATCTCTAACCGTACACTTGCAAAAGATGCAAAGGTATGTCGATCGTCTTCGCAAGTTGAATGTCGACTTTGGGGAAGACTTGGATATCGACATGGTCCTTCACTCCTTGCCTCCGTGTTACAACCAATTTAGGATGACCTACCACATGAACAAGGAAGAGTTCACCCTAAGTAAGATCCAAGGTCTCCTAAGGGTTGCTGAGAGCAACCTCAAGGACAAGTCTGTTGCACCAACTCCCAATCCACCTGCTGCTCCTGTTTTGGCTATTGGGCAGGGAAGGGGCAAGAAGAGGAAGGCTCCGTCCATGAGCTACCGCAAGGGAAAGTCCCGAGATGGTTCCTCTTCTAGTGGGAACAAATTTAATCCTGCTAAGCCTAACCCTAACCCAAAGGAGGCAGAGTGCCACCATTGCCACAAAATAGGGCATTGGAAGAGAAGCTGCCCAGAATACCTGCAAGCCATCAGGTAAGGAAAGATCAAGCCGTCTTTCGCAGGTATTTACACAATTAAATCTAATGATTCATCTCATGCTATTTCTTGGGTCCTCGATACTGGGTGTGGATACTACATTTGTTCTGAATTGTAGGAACTAAGAAGAAATAGGGATGTGGAGCGTGGAAGAATAAATCAAATCATGGGGAACAGAAGATCATCGCCTGTGACCAAGATTGGAGTGTATTCTTTAGTGCTTAGTAATGGATTAAGTTTAGATTTGAATAATTGTTGCTACTCGCTAGAAACGGCAACAAACATCATTTCGTTTCATGGTTTGTTTAGACAAGGATTTAGATTTTCTTTTAATAATGAGAATGGTTCAATTTATGCTGATCTAAATGGTGTCTTATATTTTGAAGCAATGTCATGTAATGGAATTTATGAAATTTTTATCATTGTAGATAACCTAGGAAATAATGTTTTATGCATGGATTCTTCCAATAGTATGGATAGAGCATCCTTGTGGCATTGTCGTCTTGGACATGTCAACAAGAAGCGCATAGCCCAACTCCAAAAGGATGGAGTGTTGGAGTCATGCGACCTTAGGGAAGATGACACATGCGAATCTTTTTTACTTGGAAAGATGACCAAGTCACCCTTCACTAGCACATGTGAAAGGGGTGAGGGTTTATTGGACCTCATACATACCGATGTATGTGGACCCTTTAGATCAACCACAAAGGATGGGAAATGCTTTTATGTGACTTTTATCGATGACTATAGTAGATATGGGTATATTTACTTAATCAAGCAAAAGTCAGAAACGTTTGGTTCAAAGAATTCAAAAATGGAGTGGAGAATCAATTGGGCAGGAAAATCAAGATGCTTCGATCCGATCGAGGAGGAGAGCACCTAAGTCTTGAATTCCACGACTATCTCAAAGAATGTAGAATAGTTTCGCAATTGACGCCACCTTGGACACCGCAGTTGAATGGTGTGGCAGAAAGGCGTAATCGAACCTTGTTAGACATGGTTCGTTCTATGATGAGTCGTGCTTCACTACCTATCTCATTCTTGGGGTATGCCTTAGAGACTGCCGCCCATATCCTTAACCGAGTCCCTACTAAGAAGGTTTCCAAAACACCTCACGAGATGTGGACAGGGAAAGCTCCCTCGTTAGCACATATCAAGGTTTGGGGTTGCAAGGCTTTCGTAAGACGAGATACTCACAACAAGCTCGAACCTCGAAGTGAGCGATGTATTTTCATCGGCTACCCGCAGAAATCCTTTGGATATCTCTTCTATAGACCGAATGATAATGTTGTCTTCGTTGCGAAGAGAGGGGTTTTCCGAGAGCAAGAACTCATAAGCCAAGGAGACAGTGGGAGGCAAACTGATCTTGAAGAGATTCAAGAATTGATTGATGAAGGAACCTCAACCGCTGGCGCTCAACCCGAGGAGGAAACTCCGGTTGAACCAACTGACGAATCCTTACCTCTTAGACGTTCCGAAAGAGTTAGAGTTCAACCCCAGTTTTATGGTTTTCATATTACTACCGAAGGGGACATGTATATTAGTGATGGTACACTAATAAATCTAGATGAACCTATTAGCTACAAGGAAGCCATGGCAGGCCCGGAGTCTACAAAATGGAAAGAGGTGATGGACAGCGAGATCCAATCCATGTATGACAACCAAGTTTGGAATTTGGTTGATAATGTGCCTGGACGTAAGACCGTTGGGTGAAAATGGATCTTCAAGAAGAAGACCGACGTGGATGGAAACGTACACACATATAAGGGGCGATTGGTTGCGAAGGGCTTTACTTAAACTCCCGGAGTTGACTATGATGAGACCTTCTCACCAGTTGCGAAGATAAAGTCTATTAGAGTGATGCTAGCTATTTCCGCATTTCATGATTATGAGATTTGGAAAATGGATGTCAAGACTGCTTTCCTTAATGGGAAGTTGGATGAGGATGTTTACATGGCTCAGCCATAGGGTTTTGTTGATCCGAAGCATCCAAATAGAGTGTGTAAGCTTGAGAAGTCCATTTATGGACTTAAGCAAGCGTCTCGCAGATGGAATCTTTTCTTTGATGAGAAAGTCAAAGAGTTTGGATTTGTACGAAATGAAGATGAATCATGTGTATACGTCAAAGCCAGTGGGAGTATAGTCAGCTTCCTCGTTATGTATGTCGACGACATACTACTCATAGGAAACGACGTCCCGACACTGCAGGAGGTTAAGTCCTGGCTCGGGAAGTGCTTCGCTATGAAGGACCTCGGAGAGGCTTCCTATATTTTGGGAATAAGGATAGTGAGATAACGAAGTAAGAGACTAATAGGACCAAGCAGGAAACCATAGCTGATTCAACGTGAGAATCAGAGTACATTGCAGCGAGTGAAGCATCAAAGGAGGCAATATGGTTGAAGAACTTCATTGGTGATCTTGGAGTTGTGCTTGCCATAAAGGAGCCTATGGAAATTTTCTTTGATAATGAAGGAGCGGTTGCCTTGACCAAGGAACTAAAGGATCTTGGCAGATCTCATCATATCGACATAAAATATCATTTCATTAGACATCGAGTAGAAGAAGGACACATCGTGGTTAGGAGGATATCATCAGAAGATAACCCAACATATCTGCTTACGAAGGGACTGAGTAGGGTTAAGAATTTGTAGCATCCTAGGAGTATTGGAGTAAGAGATGATATTAGATTGGATTAGATAATTTAAGAAACTTGTAATAGATAAATGTAATTAACATTTGATTATTAAATAAAGGAGTATTATTTATAAGTAAAGCTACTGTCTTATGTTAATTGTTTAACTATTGTTTCACTTTGCATGTTTTGACTTCCAGAATAATTGAATTTATTTAGAATAATCGAACTATTAAAACAATCCACAATCGTTCATATGTTGGAAGTAGGTATGAATGAAGATTGTCATGAATTGGTGTGTAGATTCTCTAAATGGTATTAGACATAGCAAAAGTTTGTTGCAACGTTCATGAGTGCTTATGAACTAGTTTTGAGCATTGGAACAAACCCGCGTTTGCTGGAATCACCTTATGGAATGTGATAAAAAGGGTGATCGCAAGACAATAATATCATATGGTCTTAAAACCTAGATATATGGTTTGTTATTTGTTGATTGGTTGTAAATTGATAATGCGAAACCGCATCAGTAAATTGATGTTATAAAACGCATTGTTGTGTATAATTAATTAATGAATAAGTAAATGCATATAAGTCGAAGTTTATCTGTTACTTTTATCCTAAGAGAGTAAAAGCGATATCTCGGCCGCTCGATGATTTGATTTGGCTTATGTGTCGGGCCCGGTCAGAACTAAATTGATGTGGTCGATTAAGTTCAATGTCAAATAAATCTGAGATCGAGAAACCAAATGCTAGACAATTGATTCCATACAATTGTCCGCATGATATGTAAACAGAGGACTGTACGATCCCTTATCTAAAGGACAGGACTGATAAGATCAGAGTTTGGCAGCGTCCTTGAGAGCTACGATTGCTAATCGGATTGTGCTTGTGTATATAGTTACTAGACTTATCCAAGTGGGAGACTGTTGGAATAGTGTCTAAGGCTGCAACTATATTTGGCAAGTATTTGACCCGGTTGTGCATGGTCCTTTTGGGTTGCCTTCACCATAGCAACTTGACAGGATGATTTATAATGAGAGAAGAAATATTATTAATATATTATGAGAATAATATAAGGAATAATAATATTGTTATTTGATTAATATAAGTCACAAATTAATTAGGAATTAATTTGGTGACTTAAAGAGATTAATTGAATAAAAGGGCATAAACTGTCAATTGTATGATAGTTGTACTTTGGGCTATGATTCCTTATGAATAAGGGAGTGGAAGATTTTAGGGTTAGGAAAGGCCTAGAAATCATCCAAGGCTTATCATTAAGGAGATTGGATTGCTTATGGCCTAAGTTATCCAATTAGAGTTTAAGGGTGAAACCCTATGACGCTCACTAGTATAAATAGACCCTTAGGATTAAGAAAATTGGCACCCCTTGGTATTAGAGAAACCCTGTCCGACTTTTCTCAACCTCCTCTCTCTCTAATCATCCTCTTGCTAAGTTGGTGTTTGTAAGCCATTAGAGGAGTGACATTTGTGACTCTAAGCTCCAAGGACAAGAAGATTCAAGCAAGCAATTCAAGGTAATCTTTTAGATCTGATTTCATGTGTTATGATATGAATGTTTTTTCATTAGATCTATCAATCAAAGTCTTGGATACATTGCATGTTCAATTAGAGAAACCTAGATCCAAGCATTAGGGTTTGTATGTGCACATAGGAATGTTCTTATGGCTCAAACCCATCAAGAGGTGCATTACCTCTTGTGGTTTATAATTATATTCGTAGTTGTAAAACAGCCAAGGAAATTTGGATTACTCTGAAAGAGAAGTATCAAGGAAGTGAGAAGACAAAGATCAATTCTGTTAAGCAATGTCTTGTTAAACTTAAGGAATTCAGACAAAAGGATGCCGAAACAATTGAAAACTACTATGATCGTCTGAATGAGCTTGTTTATCGATGCAGCAGGTATGGAATCTCAAGATCACTCATGGAATTCAATATGACATTCATCATGGGTCTTTGCAAAGAATGGCGTAGTGTAAGTATGATGATAAAGAACCAACAAAGTTTTGATACAACCACCTTGAATGATCTCTACAACCAGCTGAAAACACATGAAAGCGAAGTTACAGAAATGCTTGAAGAATTGAAACAGAGTCTAGGAGGACCATTGGCTTTAGTTTCGAAGGTTACTGAAATTGATGCTGGTGAGAAAGAAGAATCAGACAATGAAGGTTTCTTAATGAACTCTGATGATGAAGCAGTACTTGAATTTTATTCGAATAACAGAGTTAAGAAAATTTTCAAAAAGCCTTTTAATCCAAAAGGGAAGCAAACTAATGCGAGGAGTGGATTAATAAAAGCTAGAGGTGAGGAAAAGAAGAAATTTGAGAAGGTTGAAGAAAAGCAGAAAGATGAGAAAGAAGAGAAGACACTAAAAGGTGATTCTGGAATTAATTGTCATTATTGCAATGGTGAGAATCACTTTGCAGCTAATTGCATGTTGAGAAAGAAAGAGGAGAAGAAGAGCAAAATCAAAGATGAAGCCTACTAATCAGAGAAGCTTGAGGAGGTGCGTGTGAAGGCGAAAGGATTATCTTTGGTTTCAAAAGGAGAGTCTGATGAAGAAGAAAGTGGAACATATCAGATCTGGTCTTCAGGATCTGATGATGAAGAGATGAAGCACCCAACTCATGGTGCAATGTTCGCAAGTTATGAAGATAATTGCGAAGAGAATGTTTCTGTACGATGCTTTGTATCCAAGTCCACTGATAAATCTCCAATGACCACTAAGGTACGTGCTATTCTTGAATCCTTTAATATTCCTTTATCTGCTTATGATGCTGAAATAACTTCATTTGATGATATTGTTGCTTATTTTGATGCTGTTATTGTGTCTGCTAGTTCTGAAGCACAAAATCTAAATTCGCAACTAGTTGAGACAAGAAGACAATTAGAAATAAAACGAAGCAGAGTAGATAAACTTGAATTATAAATGAAAAATGTAAATTGTGATAGGGATAAGCTTGATAAAGAAGTTAGGTTGTTACTAGCACAAAGAAACATTTATTGTAACTCTGCTAAACGTTTATATGCGAAGTTAACTGCTTTACATCATTCATCTGAGATAAGCAAAGAACAACATAGGAAACTACTACCTTTTCTTGAATTTGAACGCGAAAAAGTTGATGTTGTTTCTTATGATTGTGAGCATACTATTGCTCAGTTTGACAAAATACCTGATGATAGGTTCGCATATGGTATTGTCAAAATTGATGAATTTTTGAATGCGAATGAATTGGTTAATATTGTTAATGAAATCTTGACAATGAATGAACAAGTGAAAATATTGAAGAAAATTGAAACTTCAACTCTTGATTCTCAACACAATTATGTTGATGTCGATTACAAATCAGATAATGTGAGTGAAATCAGTGAGATCGAAGAGGAAGAAGAGGTTGATTGTTCTCAACTGTCTATCATTAATATCACATCTAAGGTCAAAGGTAAAGAAATTATAGTTAATTCGATAGTAAATGATGAAAATGATAAACCCTCTACTTCGCAAACTTGTGACTTTGACAATGTGGAAGTTGAAAGTTGTAAGTCAGATGACACTGATAAGACGAAGAAGAAGTGAAAGATTCACATGAATCACCTTAATGTGTGGTTGTTAATCAGGTGTTTGGTGATACAAAAGAATTTGACAAAGTTCTTAATGACAAAGGTGCACATTATTTGGCAACTAACACTATGGTCTATCCGAATTTTACATGCACTATTAACACGATTTTTCCAAATCAAGTCTTTGTCACAACTGGAAATGTTGAGAAAATCAAGCCTAAATTCAACCAAATGGTTGAAAATGACAACAAAAGGTCAACTACTGAAGGTTTCTTTGCAAATTAAAATACAGTAGAAAACAATTTAACCCAAAACTCTTATGTTTTTCAACACCAAAAATCATCACAAAAATGGGTGGTTAAAAATGAAAAAGAAAACAAAGTTTTTGAAAAAGATGAAAAACCAAAGATGGAAGTGAAATTGAATTCTCATGAATTTAAGTTGATGGTTGGAAAGTATTCAAAAGAAAACAATGTTTCAAAAAGAAAAGCAATCTTTTGGCAAGTTGTGTCTAATGATAAACCAAAAGTTGCGAAAGTACAAATTACAAAAACAAAATCATCAAAATTTCTATGAACAAATAATGAAAAGGACACAAGTTTTCACATACCGATATATTCTGTTGACAAAATTTCAATGAAAAATAAAGATGAATTTGTTCGAAAATTTGACAACATTAGAAAATTTGAGACTTCGCAAAATTTTGTGAATACTCATAAGTTTCAAAATGTTAGAAAATTAACAAATAATTCACCAACTTTGAATGTCAAAACTCAAACAAAACCAAAATTTTCACCCAAATAACCAAATTTTCCAAATCCTTCGATCACAAAACCAACTAAAGTTTCATATACAAAAGGAAAATCTGATGTATATACAATCAACAATTGGCTTGAAGGGCGAGGAAAACAATACCAAAATGGAAAGTTTACAAAGCAACAGATCAAGACTGCATTCGACAAGTTTGTGAATGAGTCTTCTACTGGTAGTTCATCATCTCATGATTCGCAAGTTCCAGTACAAAAGTGGAAACCAATTGTGAAAGTTGCGAAGGTTGTGAAGGATGAGGTAAAAGTCAATGGAAATCCAAAACTATCGAACAACTATATTTCAATATCTAGATTTGATGATGTTGATTTAATTGATAATGTCACAAACAAAGTAAATACGTGGTTTTTAAATTCAAAGAATTTGTTCAGTGCTACTAATGAAGGACCCAACAAATCTTGGGTTCCTAAATTCTTTCATTAAATACAGGTGATATGTGATGAGCAATATGATGCGAAATGGTATATTGATAGTGGTTGCTCTCGTCACATGACTGGAAGAAAGGAAAACTTGCGAGATTATAGAAGCTTGGAAAATGCAGGAGTAGTCAAATTTGGAAACAATCACAAGTGTCAAGTGAAAGGTTATGGAAAAGTCACAAATGGAAAATTCACAATTAACCAGGTTGCTTATGTCGAAGGTCTTCAACATAACTTGATTAGTGTTTCACAACTTGTTGTGGGTATTAGAAATCAGGTTGTGTTCACTCTCGACATCAAACCAATTGTGGGCAAACCTGCAGTGTGTCTATTGTCGAAGGCCTCTAATGATGTTAGCTGGCTTTGGCATAGAAGATTGTCTCATTTGAACTTTCGCAATATTAACAAGCTTGTCACTGAAGATTTAGTTCGAGGTTTACCAATACTAAAATTTGACAATGATACTTTGTGTGCAGCTTGCGAACAAGGAAAACAACATAGAAAAAAAATGGTACATGGGTATTCTTTCTCAGGTGGATTCAAAAATCGTGGAACCATTGGAACTTCTTCACATTGACTTATGTGGACCGTCGACTGTTGCTACAATCAATAAAAAACGGTACATTTTAGTTATTGTTGATGATTTTTCTCGATTTACATGGGTATTCTTTCTCAGGTTAAAATCTGAAGTTGCTCAGAAGATGATTGATTTTATCAAAATGATTGAGATGAGTCTTAAAAAGAATGTTCGGAGAATTAAAAGTGACAATGGTTCTGAGTTTAAAAATCAAACGCTGGATTCATTTCTCACAACCAAAGGCATTTCGCATAATTTCTCATCCCCATACACTCCACAACAAAATGGTGTTGTTGAAAGAAGAAATAGGTCTCTATGCAAAGCAGCAAGGACCATGCTAACATATGCAAACTTACCTCAATATCTTTGGGCTGAAGCTGTGTCGACTGCATGTTTTACTCAGAATCGTTCTTTCATTCATCGAAGATTCAATGTTACTCCATATGAAATACTCAACAATCGAAAACGTAATGTAAAATTTTTCCATGTTTTTTGTTGCAGGTGTTTTATAATGAATCTAAAAGATAATTTGACCAAATTCCAAGCTAAAGCTGATGAAGGCGTATTCTTAGGATATTCGCAAAATTCAGTTGCTTATAGGGTGTTAAACAAGTGAACCAGAAAAGTTGAAGAAACTATCAACCTAACCTTCGATGATTACTATCTTAAACAAACAGATAATAAATTTGAAAATAAATCAATTCTTGTTGATTCAGATACTCAAATTGAAAATTCAGATATCAATGATTTTGATTATGACTTAATTTTTGGAATACCTGACAGGGCAATTGATGCGGAAGTTCATGCTCCTGATAATCAACCATCGGAATCCTCACAACATACTGATGATTCAACACTTACTTCGAATTCAATATCTTGCGAAAGTGTGCCTGATGTTCGTATGGAGGGAGAGCAAACTTTCGAGGGGGAGAATGAAACTATGAATCATCAAATTGAGGGGGAGCATTCGCAATTTCAATAGGAACATCATTTTGAGGGGGGGGGCATCAAGATGAACATCATGTTGAGGGGGAGCATGATGAAACAGAGAAAATTAATCTTGATGAAAATGATGAATTTCATGAATTAAATGATAATTTTTCTGTTGCAGGATCTGAAAATGAAGATATGTACGAAGATGCACCATTGGAATTCAATCCTGATTTTCCTCCACTTGAGAAATGGACAATGAATCATCCCAAAGAACAGGTGATTGGGAGTCCACAAGATGGTGTGTTAACAAGAGCTCAAATCCGTACGAAAAATGAGGTACTGAATGCGAATCAAGAATTTTGTATGTTTAATGTTGTTATTTCAAAAATAGAGCCAAAAACAGTAAAGAATGCTATGGAACACTCAGATTGGGTTGTTGCTATGCAATCTGAACTGGCTAAGTTTGAATGAAACAAGGTTTGGAGATTAATTCCTAAACCTCCAGATATTTCGATTGTCGAATTAAAATGGATTTTCAAAAATAAAACCGACAAAGAAGGCAATATTATTCGAATAAAGCTAGACTAGTTGTTAAAGGCTATTCGCAACAAGAAGGAATAGACTATGAAGAAACATTTGCTCCTGTCGCAAGACTCGAAGCAGTTCGCATATTTTTAGCTTATGCAGCTCATAATGACTTCGATGTTTTTCAAATGGATGTTAAGTGTGCATTCTTAAATAGAGACCTAGAAGAAACAGTTTATGTTGAACAACCACCAGGATTTATAAATGAGGAACATCCTGATCATGTCTACATACTAGACAAAGCAGTTTATGGGTTAAAACAAGCACCAAGAGCCTGGTACGCAACACTTACAAATTTTTTGAAACAATCTAAATTTAAACAAGGATCAGTTGACCCCATGTTATTTCGCAAGAAATTTGGGAATCATCTTATGCTTGTTCAAATTTATGTTGATGATATTATTTTTGGCTCAACCGACCCAGCATTGTCTACTGAATTTGAAAATCTCATGAAGAGTAAATTTGAAATGAGCATGATGGGAAAAATTAATAATTTTTTTGGTTTAAATATAAGACAGAACAGGGATGGAATTTTAATCAACCAAGAAAAATATACAAAGAGTCTGCTCGAAAAGTTTGGAATGACAAACAACATGAAGCTTAGAGTACCAATGGCAATGGGAACAAGACTAACTCCTTCGTTCGATACTCCTGGTGTTGATTTAACTCTTTATCGAAGCATGATAGGGTCTTTATTGTATTTAACTACAAGTAAACCTGATATTATGTTTTCTGTATGTAATTGTGCTAGGTATCAAGCTAATCCCAGAGAACCTCACTTAACTGCTGTGAAAAATATTTTTCGCTATCTTAAGGGGACAATTTCGTTAGGACTTCGGTATCCTTCAAAATCGGGATTCTTCATTCAAGCTTTTTCATATTTTGATTTAGGAGGATGTACTTTGGATAGAAAAAGTACAAGTGGTGGATGTCAACTATTGGATGGAAAATTAGTGAGTTGGCAGTCGAAGAAGCAAACTTGTGTTGCTATATCAACTGCTGAAGCTGAATATATTTCAACTGCTGCTTGTACTTCACAAATTATTTAGATTCAGAGTCAACTTCGAGATTATGCCATAATTATGAAAAATATTCCTTTGTATTGTGATTCTCAAAGTGCAATTCGTATTTGTCATAATCCAGTACAACACTCAAAGACAAAACATATTGCTCTTCGATATCACTTTATCAAAGATCATGTGGAAGATGAGAATATTGAAGTACATTTTGTTAAAACCACTGCACAACTTGCTGATATTTTTACTAAACCTCTTGATGAAAAATCATTTGTGAGAATTTTAGCAGGTTTAGGGAAGATCGATGCGAATTCAGTGCCAAAAACAATCACTCAAGAATGAAAGGTCTATTCAGCAGCTCTGAATAAGAATCATTCAGAAGTTACTGTGCGTTAAGCGGCTTCGCATTGATTCGCATTCACATATTTGGTAACTGAGGTTCAATTTTGTTCTTTTCTATTTTGCGAAAAAGACAAAAAAACCAAAAATATTTTCATTTGTTTGTCTATTTTTTTTTGAAAAATTCAAAAACAACAAAAAGATTTTCGTTTATTTTGTCTTTTATTTTCGAAAAATATAAAACTCAAAAATATTTTCTTAAGATTGTTAAAATTAGATTTAGTTTTTGTTCTTTTATGTTTGAAAAATACAAAATCACAAAAATATTTTTCTTTTTAACTTTGTCAAGAGCAAAATGTGCGGAGGTCATGCTTATGTTTCTATGGGAAGGTATCATTTCTTTCAACTATGTACTAGCTAGGATGTCCCTAGAAGCATGCTGCAGCATGTTGACCCAAGCCTCATATGACTCTATGTGTGAGAAACGAAAGCTTTAATGAAATTATCTTATGAAAATTTCTTCCCAATCAGGCTTATATTCGCATCAGTCAACAGAGCTACCTTACTCTTCTCAAATGAGTAAAGAGTTTTCTGTTTGTTCCACAAATAACAGAGGTATATTCGATCTGATAACCAATCTTTTTCATCACAAAATTTCTTAACACGATGCACACACAAAGACACATGTCCAAGAGGTCATTTGATCAAACCAATCGTGATTTAGAAATGTCATCATTCTGTGTTAATGATCTTATTTCATGAGTCCGTGAAATAAGTAAAACCCATAAACTTCGCAAGATAAGGAATTGACGGGGAACTATGTTCCAGATTTTTACGAAACACTTGTTTCTGTACCTGATATTTCATATACCCCAAATTATATTCATTCTTATGAGTGATCCTGATCAAATTTTCGAAGCCCACGAAGTTTGTTTCCCAAAAGGGTCCATCACTTAAATTTTTTTTTTAATATAATTTCCGTGTGAGTATATGTCTGAAATCCTTGTCACTTTTCAAAAATAATCCAAAGCAATCTTGTCCCTGAACACAATGTTCAAACAAGTAATTTCGGTTATAATTACTCACCTTATGTTTAGGTTGATATGTAACGAAATTCGCAAACTACCATATTAAGCCTATAAAAGAAGCCCTTCGATACTTATCTATAAGTATTCAATTGTATGTCATGGGAAAATGCGAAAGCAGTTGATTACCTCTCTTGGTAATTAATGAAGTAACCTTTGCCCGGGGTTTTACTGCTTTGTGTCAATAAATTTTGACATCACAGAATCCAAATTTTTTTTCTTGCTTCTTATCTTATTTCTTTGAATCACATGCACTCACGAAATCCTTGAGGTTCTAAGTAATACCAACTTAGGTTGAAGATTTTGCAAAACTCGTAAATGACTTTGTTTAGAATCCCATAAAAGAAAGAGCCCAACCTCAATACCGAAGAGTCTTCTTTCACACAGCTGTACTCATGAACAGTTTCCAGTAACCGTTGGCCCTAGTTCCAAGGCACTTTATGAGGCATGATCATTACAACGGCTATTGATTGCAAGTTTCCAGGAACACATAGCCTACTCTATTTTTAGAAACGGTTCATCTTTGGGATTAACATATAAAAGGGATAATCTTTTATGAGAATCGTTACGCGATTCAAAATTCTCAGACGAACAAAAAGCCCTAATTTTTCTTTCAAGAAATTTCTCAGATTAACAATGGTTGCTACTCAATCAAACACAGAAGAAGTTATTTCAGAGTCCCTCATGAAGATTCAAAGCACAAATTTTCAAGTTGATCCCAATGTCTCATCTTACCCAGACGAATTGAAGATGTTGATCGTTGCACTGAAAAGATCAGCATTGTCAACTGCTATGTTCAATTCATTCCCAGTTCCTATGACTTGGTTGTCAATGGCAACATCAACTGCATCATACAACTATGCAACAGATGTGATAACCTTCAACCTGGTGAATAATAAGAGGGTTCGTCTTACCAAGAACATGTTCATCGACTTCTTAAAAATTCCTCATAACCCACCGTTTTTTAAGCCAACTAACTCACAGATTATCTTCATGTTCAATGAGATGGGACATCAACCCACTCTTGAAAAGATAAGTTATTTCAGGAAATCAAGCTTACCCTGCATTTGGAATTTCTTGTTTGGAATTTTTCTACAATGCTTGACTGGAAGGAGTGTTGGTCTAGACAGAGGAAGAATGGAGGTTTATGCAATGGTTATGGGACTTTACTACGATCTCAGTGTAGATTATGGAACTCAACTTTGGAAGGAATTCAACAATAGCTTAGAAAACACCAGTGTTGATAAGGGGATTTCTTGTGCAAGGTACTGGAGTTTGATATTGGAAAAGGTATATGCGAAAGAAGGAATTCAAGTTCCTAAAGGAGAAGATGTTGCAGAGTTCTCTTTGTACCAATTTCCCAAAGTTGTTGTTGATGATGCGAATATCTTCACAAGTGTTGCAAAAATTCCTGATGCAATGCTTAGCAAAGTGTCCTCTACTCACAAGGTATTAGTTCGATACATGAAGACTTTTGATCGTAATGTGCGAACTGGAGTGTTACTTGAAGTCAGTGGTGAGTCATCCAAGAAGAAGAAGAAGACTAAAAAGGAGGAAAAAACCGAATCTCCAAAAATATCAAAGGCTGAAGAGGTGGAGAAAGTTGAGTCTTCTACCAAACTTGAGAAGGAGATCATACCGACTAAGTCAGGGGTATTGAAGAAGCTTCGCAAGTTGTCACATAAGAAGATTGCCTCTCCTACAATTTGCAAAACTGAAGTGAGTAGTAAGGGGGCTATGTTTAGAGAAATTTCGGCTCCTATTTCTCCTATGTCAAAGAAAAGAAGAGCTCGGGATGTTGCGAAGCATATCACAAAGAAGCTGTACAAGAAAAGGAAGATGATTATTCGCAATGAGTCATTAGACGATGAAGTGGTTCCTGAGACTCCACCTGTTTCAATGGTAAACATCTCTCTTCCCATTACTTCGCAAATTTCCACTACAACAACCATTCCACTCGAAGTAGTCACTAGCAAATCAGTTCATGAGGAGGTACTTAATTCTGATATGGTTGTTAACGTATCTAATACGGGGACACCTATCATGAATGTTCAACCTACAATGCCAATATTTTTATCTACTTCATTACCACCATTCACTCTCCCGAATACAAATATAACCACATCATCAATCTTTGATCATCCTTTACAAAATCCCTTCACTAGATTGTCTCTTACACAATCCCCTGAAACAATACAACCTATATTTTCGCAAGCTCCGTTTGATGAAGAAACCGAAGGAGGAGGTTTGGAGGTTCATTTGAAGCTTTACACTTTGATTCAGAGAAGGAGGAAATCCCTAATCATATGCTTATGTCAGGTAAGCAATTTAAAATCCTGAATCGAAAGTTGAATGCAATCATTCAATCACAAGCTGATTCTGGTACAAAGTCTTATGTATCGGGTTTGGAGGTTGAAACAATGATCAAAGCTGCAGAAAAAAGAATAACTGCGAAATTTGATGCTTCTAATAAGAATAATGAGCTTCGCATTCAAGCTCAAGGGAAATATTTTGATGGTGTTGTAAAATATTTGACAATTGTTACAAAAGAATGACATGTTCTTTTCGTACAAGATGTGAAGAAAGTCCGGGAAGATGTTAACTTCAAGATTGAGGAGTTAAATAAGGAGATTGCAAAAGAGCTTCAAGAGCTTAAATCGCAAAACTTGGACATGCAAAAATGTGTTGATGTTGTTGCTGATGCACTTACCAAGATTGCTACTGATTATCAATCGTCTGCTCCAATTATCGAAGCCAAGCACAAAGAAGATAAGGAGCAATTCTCAAAATTAATTCAGTTGGTGACTGAATTAAAAAGTTGTGTTTCCAAGCCTTCTCAACAATCAATTCTTACTGCGGAATTTTTAACGCTTAAATTCAACACTTTGGAGCAAGCTATTCAGAAGGCATTGGCCCCGATTACAAATTTTACTTCCATTTTACCGAAGAATGCCCCTTCTGTTTTCACAAAGGTGCAAGGGGGAGAAAGAAAAGGAAGTAAAGAGGATGATGTGAAAACTGTTGGAAAGATACATTCAACTCAGCTTAAAACAACTTTGCTTGTACTCACGAAACCAATTCCTTCAACAATAGTAACAACAAAGCCATTTACAAAGCCAATTCTTAAGGGAATTACAATTGGTTCAACAAAAGGAGGGAGTTCGAGTGCGAAACCTCAAACAGTGAATACTAGAAAAGGTAAATAGGTGGTTTATGAAAAGTCAAAAGAAGAAAAGAAAGCAGAGGTTGAAGCAAAAATGGAAAAACAAAGACAGATTTGGAGCATTCTAAGGCAAAGAGCAAGTGATCCACCAACTTTGATCAAGAGTGGTCCTACGAAGTTGTATTCATTCGAAACCATCGAATCCAAAGTCTTGGGAAATCACTTGTACGATTTTGAGAAAAAGCCTAGAAGAAGTTATGATATTGCAAATTCAGACAGATGCCAACTTGACTTCCCGATAAACGAAATGATGTTTATCAATGGGCAGTACAAGATCAGTGAAAAGTTTGAAAATGCTGATGAATACACTTACATGAAAATCAGATTTCATGCTGTACTTGCGAAGGATCAAGATGAAGTTTGGTATTTGATGAAGATAAAGAAAGTGCTAACTATCAAGAAGGATGAGATGTTCGAGAACATGTTACAAAATTTTCGATACTTCGTTGTCTGGGCAGATAACAAGCCTTTCGATTTTACCATTGCTGACTTTCCCTTAATGAATCTAAATGATCTCATTTAAGTGGCTCTTATCCTGAAAGATATGGAAGAAAACAAGCTCAAAGGATATGATATTGATGTGTTCAGATTTGGTTTCGCATATATCAAGATATTCATAGATAACTACTATGATTGCTTGGCTTTAACTGATGAAGAACTCTCATCAGGTCTTGGTAGAAAAGTCACGGTTCCTTGGGAATCAACATTGCCTCAAACAGAATTGAAGAAGTATGCAGACGGGGAAATATGCCTTAAACCTTTTGGCATGGTTTTCGCAGGAAAAGATACCAAGGGGAAGCCTAAAAGATTTTTATTTCAAGTCTCAGAGATTGAAAGATACACCACTTCTCAATATACGAATTTCATTGTTCGTATGAATAATTGCACAAAGAATAATGAAGGAGACAGGAAGGAGCTTAAAAAGATCATTACTTGGTATTCAGAAATCCGAAGAACAATACACTCAGCTGTTCAGAATCTCACAAACTGAATAGCTTCGACTGTTTACAAAGGGGGGGAATGTAGAGTCTAGATATTGTAAAAGTCGAAGTGTTTGTTTTTAGTTTCGCATGTCAGTTATTTTACTAAGTCTTCATTTGTGCGAAGTGTATTGTTAAGGACTTAGTATATTTTTTGTACACTCATGTTTCCTATAAATAGGGACTGAGGTTACAAGTAGAGTAACGAATGATTCAAGGAGTGATTCTATAGTCATTCTCATTTTTCTCTGCTTAGTCTGTAATCAGTTTCTTCATCAATATAAGATCTGATTAATATTTACTCCTTGTGTTCTTAATTTTCATTCATATAATCATGATTGCTTTCTAAATCTCGATAACAATTCTCTTCAAACTATGTTGGTCCGAGGAGTGATTAGCATATGCCCTAGAATGGTTGTGATGTGGGAACAAGTCTAAGAACTTACCAACACTACCACAATGAGAACTCTAGAGCAGAACATAAGTCTAAGATACTATAGGAGTATTTTGTGTTACTATAATTACTTACTTGAGAACTAAAAACGTCTTCATTACTAGGTCAATAGTTGCTAAGTGGATACACTAAGGTTATATGTAACTAGGATGACATAGACTTAGAATCTGTGAATTTTGCTTTACCCCCGTTCCTTAGGAATTTGGAGTTAAGGTCACTTATTCGAAGGCCTATCCTATTTTGATTACATATAACTGGTATGCACTTTACAAGTAGTGAGGTAACTTATGAAGATTATCTAATAATTATCTAGTTAGTTCGACTAATAATTATTTCCTTACCCTAATTCTCGCATAGATAACATGGCTGGACTCCATCCCCACAGCGACCCGTACCTTCCGAACGAAGGCAATGTTGGATGGTTTGGAGAAGAACCAGAGGATGATCATCCAATAACTTTGAATGATCACCATGCTGAAGACCTTTCGGACGGTGCTAACTCCGAACCCGAAGTTGAGAACCTACCCCCAGTATCTCCTATTCCAACTCCTAACCCTCGTCCGACTTTTCATGGCCCGACGCCTCCTTGGGTAGAATGCTTGGAAGCATGGAGCGAAGAGCAATATCAACCGATGTCGTTTAATGGAGACCAAAGCTTCTACAACGTAAGCGAAGGAATCTCAGCAGACAGAATTCTTCTAATTCTGGTCTGTAGGGTTGCCTGAAACGAGATTCAGGGCAGGACGGCTCTCCATCGCATCACAAAGGTTGGTGCCAATGCAGGAATGCATACCATACGCACCAATCACCTTTAACACACTCATGAGAGATCCGAGAGAGACCACGAGACCTTGCTACAAGCACTAGCTGAAACACGAGTCGAAGTCATAGAGCTCTGAGTACGCCAGAGGGTGTACAAAAGACACATGCTAGAAATGGAACGTCAACAGGCTGAACTAAGAGTTCACCAGAGGGATGACCTTCGCCAGTAGGAAATGATTTATTTTCCTTCCTTATTTTAAAGGATTCGTTTTCCTGTCGATGTCCTATGTGGCATTTTTCTATGAAACTATCTTGTACTGTAAGTACTTTTAGTTAGGCCTTTATGCGGCCAAAACTTTTCTACTCCGGATATGATGTAAGACATTCTCTACAAGGTCAATTTTCTCAAACTTATTACGTCATGAATATCGATAAGGAAAGTCGGATAACTTCTGTGTCACTCTTTGTTCAAATACTTTCATCATACTTTCGTTGGGGTCTATCTGAAACTCACTCTAGTCAAGTTATTGGACTAGGGTAATTTAACTCAGGGATCATTACCAATTCTCTTTCAAAGGTTGGATCATGTTATTCACCAACCAATGGTACCCCCAGTTTGGACGACAAAACATATTGTGACCATTCTACGAACATATTGTGACCTTCATATCGACGCCGCTACATTCCAAGCCGCGATAACAGCTGCCGTGACAGCTTTCCTTGCACACCTCAACTCTGTCAACGCAAACAAAACTGGCAAAGGAGTTGAAAATTCCGATCGTTGTACCGATCCGGGAAGCCAAAAAATGACAACAGTCACGGACTTGCAAAGCCGTAAAACCGAGAAGAGGAAACGAAATCGCCAAACCCGAAAGGAGCGCAAGCGATCCCAAAGAATTTCCATGCAACAGCAACAAGTGACAACTCCTGCCATTTCAGCACCGGCACGACCCATTTCTCAAGTCCCTGACATCGGGACCAGCCCTGCACAAGATGGTGGTGGTAAGACCAGACCCTATAAAAGGAAATTTTCAAAGTGGATGAACAAGGAAAACACCCGTGTCCACATAACTCTAACCAGACACCTCACTTCCACCACCGATGCTAGTACAAGCCAGATATGTCACCAATGCGGCGAGATTGGACACCTCAAAGAGTATTGTCCAATAACAAAGAACTCTGGCGCAGACGGGAAGATACTAAGGATCACCGCCGCAGGGGATACTACTCCGGACCCACGTTAAAGTATCTAAGGCGTTCGTTGTAACAGACTCATAAACTGTTTAAAACTAGTGCAACTCGAGTCTTATCTTTTGCGAGATCCCGTCAGTTAAGGGACCCTCGTGCTGCGTATACTTGTCTTTTGTAGTATACCTAGTTCGTAGCAATAGTCTTGTAGTAAATCTATAGTACTATAACTCTGCTAAAAGTTGCACTGTTCGGTCTTGTCTGTAACGCCTTTATGATCAAGTCTAATGTCTTTATTTCCATGTGAGTCCGATATTATCATACAACTTGAGTCCATTCGATCCTCACAATTCCAGTTCATGCGTACATCTCTTTTTCCGCAATCGCCTTTCTAGCAAAGCCGTCATTCCAGAACTCCGGGGTACTCATGCATAGAGTACCTTATGTTTCTTATCCTTTCCAAAGAAACCTCAACAAACCTCCCCAGAGTACCACTCATACAGTACGCCAAGTTCAAACCAAGGACCCTTACGTTTGATCTATCGCTGAAGAATGTGTACACAGGGGTGGTATATAATCAAGGTTCTACAGGTTTAGAATTGTTGATTCCACTTTAACTTATTTTCCTCGTTGGGATGTGAGCTTAAAGAAGAATCATTAATTTGACTACCTTTTCAATCTTAATTATATACGACTCGTGTACACGAGACTGTGATTGATGAACCATGTATGACGTCTAATATGAACTTTAGGACGGAGACTACCCAAGACTACGAGTAATCGCATCGTCATGCGAACAAACTTAGAACCCAATACTACTCCTGTAACCAGATCGCCCTACAGTCTAACACCCACGGAGATACAAGAACCATTCGGACAGCTTAACGAACTACTCAGCAATGGAATTGAGAGACCAAGCTCCTCGCCCTAGAAAACTCCAATTTTATTATTCAAGAAGATAGGCGGATTGTTTCCTAGGAGCATCGACTAACAGAGACCTCGACAAGATTTCCATTAGAAATCATTACCCTTTGCCTCGCATAGATGAATTGGTCGACCAACTGCAAGGAACGATGTACCTTCAGAAACGGACCTAAGATCCGAATATCACCGGTTGCGAGTGTTAGAGAAGGATGTCCCGAGGACAATCTTCCAAATTCGATACGGACGCTACGAGTCCGTAGTGATACCCCTCATATAAGACTAATGCGCCCGTAGTATTCATGAACTTAATGAATAGGGTACGCCATTCTTACTTGGATCAGTTCGTCATTGTCCTTATAAATGACTTACTTATCTACCCTCTTATAAGAAGGAAATCATAAAGAGAATCTACAACAAACCATGGAAACATTACGATCAGAGAAGCACTACACGAAGTTCTCTAAATACGAGTTTTGGAATTGAAGAGTCGAATTCCTAAGACACACTATTAGTGATGTGGGAATTCTTGAGGACCCTTCCAATAATCAAAACCGTTGAGGATTTGTCAGCACCGAAGACGCCGACGGAAATTCGCCAAATTCTAGGTTTCACTGACCTACTGTCGTAGTTCATGCAGAACTCCTCGCAAATTACGGAAACCTCTTACGGCTTTGACCCAGAAGGGAGCGGCCCTTGACTAATAAGAGAAGCAAGATGAAGAAACCTTTGGAATTCCAAGTGAGAGACCAAATTCTTTTGGAAGTCTCACCCTGGGAAGGCTTGATAAGCTTCGGAAAGCGTGGAAAGCGAAATCCAAGATAGTTAGGACCTCCGAGATTCTTGCCAGAATCGGCCCTATAACTCACAAATTCAAATTACTCGCGAACTCAGTAACGTACATTTTACCCTCCACGTCTCGAACTTGAAAAAGTACCTTTCCGTTACGACTCTTGTAATCCCACTCATCGAGATCGAGTTCAACAAGAGCCTCACCTTCGTGGAAGAACCTTAGTGACCATGGACCGAGAGGTCAAGCGAACGACGCAACGCCGCATCCCATTAGTGAAGGATCGTTGGACTGCCAACCGAGGACCTAAATTCACTTGGGAGCGCGAGAATCAATCGAATAGGAAGTATCCCCACCTGATTGCTCGATTATTCATACCTACTTCCTTACCTAAATTCTAATTTGGGAACGAAATTCCCTCTAACGGGGGGATGATGTGACAACCCGAAATTTTCTATCCTATTCAGTCTAACACTTCATTGAAAGTCAAACTCATTCCTGTTATCATTTAGCACATTTTGGAGTCTGTTTGAGTGTTATGAGCCTTGTACACTTAAGGGATAACTGTCGAGGTTTATCTGATGAAGCTATAGCACAAAGATTGAGCCTGAAATACCTTGACCTGGAGTTCACGGCCACCACATGGTATTTTACGACAGTAAACTCCATGTGGGCCGTAAACTCCACCTTATATGATGAATGATAGGCCATTAGTTCATTTTTTTCTTTCCCTTGGCTGAAATCCTCTCAAGTATCATCCCGATCTTCGTCCCCGATATTCAAAACTCATCTTCAAGTTTCACCAAGAACACACACTAGTGTTCTTGGCCAAAACCAACCATTCAAGCTCCTAGATCGATTATTGTGTGTGTTTAAGTCTTCACTTGACACCAAGCACTTGTCCGACACTTCCATCCAATCCACTCACTGCAGGTGAGTTCATACCCCTTAAATAACCCTTTTAAATGTTTATAAATGCTTTTATGGGGGGAATACAAGTTGAATCATGCTAGTTAGTACATCAATCACATGTGATTAATAACTAGCATACAAATGGACTTATTACACTTTTAGATGTTTACTCAGGATGCTACTTCCAAATGACTTACTAAAACGTTTTTACATGTTAAAGCTCTTTATCAAACTGTCTTACATATTGTATGTTTCCTTTCAAACTCTGTTACAATTGTGTTTCTATTAAAGGTTTACTTATACTTAAAACTGTTCTTATCAAACAAACTACTTTCAAATCATTTTATAAACTGACATCAAGTCATCATTTCTTAGTTATTAAACTTTTCAAAGGTTTTACAAAACTTCTTTTGTACTTTTATATTGTCAAATGCATGCCCATATATGTATAGTTATATAAGTAATGTTTAAAGGACTTAGGACGACTAGCTATCTTTTTTTCCTTTTCCTCGTTGGGATGTGGCCTTAGGGAATCGGTTAATCGTCCGAATGTCGTCTAAATAGTAGTTATATATCATGTATACATATATAGACATAAAAGTTCCTTCAGTTAGTTCAGTACCTCTGGGTAGCAAAGGCATACTTCGGTTATACACGTACATTACTAGTAGCTATAATAGATATAGTTAGAAGATACTACTTGCTATTCCAAGTACAAGGAATCACACAAGAGTCAGTTCATTCATGAGTCTATACTAATACAATACTTACTACATGAAGAGATACAATTACAGAGATACAATTAGAGAAATACAATTACAAGAATACTAATACATTACTTACTATATGAAGAGATACAATACACGATAACAAAACATACATAATAAGGTGTTATAGCATGGAACAAGTACATGATCTAACTATACCAATGAATCTCTAACGCATTGTTCTACACAAAAGGTGAGAGATACATTGGGTATACATGATCATATAATCATAATGTGGATGTTCACGACTTGCAATCATTGCAGGGGTCGTGTTTGGTTCCCAGAATCTTTTGACAGGGAGAGCGTTTAGTATGGGATCTAGCCATCACATTATACCTTAATACTCATTTTGAGGCAATTAGTACAATAGTAGTCACTTTATACAAATACTACAGTACTTACACTTTATAGACAACAAATACAAAAGGATACAATTCCAGTTATTCTATTATTTTCCTTATTACCTTTACTTGTGTCACATTCACATAATCGATGAGGTAGATTAGATTTGAATAATATTAGTTGTACAAGTGAAAAACCTTCATTTATGTAGAGGTTCAAACTTTCAAAACAGTCGGGTCTTGGTAGAAGGCTACTTTCAAAACAGTCGGGTCTTGGTAGAAGGCTACTTTCAAAACAATTGGGTCTTGGTAGAAGACTACTTTCAAAACAGTCGGGTCTTGGTAGAAGGCTACTTTCAAAACAGTCGGGTCTTGGTAGAAGGCTACTTTCAAAACAGTCAGGTCTTAGTAGAAGACTACTTTCAAAACAGTCGAGTCTTGGTAGAAGACTACTTTTTATACTAGTATGTAATATGAGATTTTCTAGGGTTTTCAAACGTTTACAATTGCTTACAAAAATTTTCATACTTATACATACTTTCCTTCAAACAATTACAAGTCTTTTCTTTACAGTTTTACAAATCAAAGACACATAAATACTTATGAATTCACCAGCTTTATTGTTGATACTCGCTTTCAAAATAACTTGTATTCTCAGGCACAAATAGACAGGTACGACGACAAGGTTTTGTGAAGATGGAGTGGTAAAGACTCGTCTTTTATTTTGAGTATTCATTATGTTGTTTTATACTTTGAAAGAACACACTTGTAATTAGAATTATATTATTAATGCAATGGATGATGTTGTTGCTTGTTTACTACTTTGTATTGTTGTGATACTATACATGACGTCCTCCGCCTAGAACGTTTCCTCCGTTCTCGGTTTTGGGGTGTGACATTGTATGTGGATGATATGCTTATAATCGGTACTAATTTGGATGTGGTAAATCAAACCAAGAAAATGCTACACTCCTCTTTTTCCATGAAGGACTTAGGAGTAATAAATGTGATACTTGGTGTAAGAGTTCAAAGAAGGCCAAATGGATATACTCTTACTCAATGCCATTATATTGAAAGTGTATTCAAGAAGTTTGGACACTATGATGACCAGCCGGTTGTCACCCCATTTGATGCTTCTAGTCATCTTAAGAAGAATAAAGGTGATAGTGTAGTTCAGTTAGAATATACTCAAGTTCTTGGTAGCTTAATGTATATTATGAATTGTACAAGACCAGACTTAGCATATAGTGTAAGTAGATTGAGCCGCTACTCCCACAATCGTGGGAAAGATCATTGGTATGCATTAGTGAGAGTGCTTAGATATTTTTAGCATACAATGAATTATGGATTGCATTACACGAGATATCCTCCTGTTCTTGAAGGGTATTGTGATGCAATTTGGATTTTCAATACTTCAGAGGCAAAATCCACAAGTGGATATGTGTTCACTCTTGGTGGAGCTACTATCTCTTGGAAATCACCTAAGAGAACCATGAATACTCGTTCTACAACAGAAACATAGTTTGTTGCTTTAAAAAAAATTGATGAAGAAGTTGAATGGCTTAAAAGCTTCCTAAAAGGTATTCCTCTATAGCCTCAACCAGTTACTGCTATTGGCATATATTGTGATAATATGGCTACTCTTACTAGAGCACAAATTCACATATACAATGGCAAGTCGAGGCTCATTAGGCGCAAACATATTACAATAAGAGACTTGTTGAAGAATGGAATAATTTCCATTAGTTACACAAAGTCAAACGAAAATATAGCTGACCCTTTGACAAAAGGCCTTACTAGAGAGCAAGTTCTCTTCACGTCGAGGGGAATGGGCTTAAAGCCAACATAATGAGTCACCACCTGGTGGAAACCTAACCTAGCAACATTGGAGATCCCATGGTCTAGGTTCAATAGGACAACTTGTTGGGGAAGACTCAAAGAAACACTAACACAAAGGTATGCTCACTCCTGTGATATTTATTTTGTGTTTTCTGTTGATGATATAGGGATGAATTCTTTATTCTTAATAATGATTATAGCTTTTATAGTGGAATAGTACGGATTGTTCCAGATTAGCGTTAGCTATGTGAGATGGATGTGAGGTCGCATCTTTGGGAGCTGATATGGCTAAGCTCTTTAAAAGTCTCATGAAGAAAGGATTGTTCACGACCGAAAAGAACACAACGGTAAGAAATGAACCATGTTTAGATATGATATGTGTGATACCTCTTGTTTTGATTGTACTACATAAAGTGGTTAGTTCAATACTCTAGTTCACTATCCACAAAGTAGATCCAAGTAGTACTCACTATGAAAGGTTCAAGTTTGACAACACCTATTCATATGCATATCTTATCTTACTTCCCTTATTTGAATATCAAAGTTCAATTATTTTCTATTCAAATGTGGGGTATTCTTGGAGTTTGAATAGAAAATGTGGGTTATTGTTGGAACTTTGCTCTACAAAATTACAATGTGGGACTTATCCTACATTGGTGGAACAGAACCTTTTCCCACCGTATAAGGCTTTTCTGACTTATTTATTCAAATGGATCAAGTAATGGGTTAAGAAAATTGGGTTTGGGTTGTGGTGTAGGACTAGTCAAATTGGGCTAGTAGTAGGCTTGGATTATTAAATATTAATGGTCAAAGATAGGGCCTTGGTTGTGGGGCTCTTGGGCTCTTCTTGACTAAATAATATTTTTTTTATATATAATCTGAAATTAATAGTCATTAATTAATTTTTATTTATTTATTACAAAACAAATTCTGTCAAATAAAGGTTTAACTGCAATCAGTTTTTCAGCAGTTAAATTCGGTTGGTGGTTTACAACCAAAATTGCAAGCCTATAAATGAAGGATTTCAGACAGAATTTGAGGGCTAATAAAACACAAAACTTTCTCTCAAAAAATCATTCTTGGTATCAAAGTGATCATGGTGAATTTTAATAGATTCAAGATCTGCTCTTGAATTGGTTGTTGTATCCTCAAGACAGACCCATTCCAGGGAAATTTTTGTCGTTAGACACTGCAAAATCAGGCCTCAATCTGTACAGTTTCGAGATTATGTTTTCTGTGTAGTTAACATTCAAGTATGTTTTCTGTAATCTAATTCTTGTATATTACATATATTTGAATTTAATTTGTTTTATTTCTATTGATTACTTTTGTTGATTGTATACTTCTGTCATAACACGCCATACTCAATTTTTCAGATTAAACAACAAATATGAACTGGTCTTCATTTGTTCTTGAGTATTCAACAACAAGAACTCCAAATTATCAATCAATTTTGAATTGATAACAATCAAGAATCGTCAAAAGATTTTAAAATGTAATATGATTCATATGGTGAAATCGATCAAGGATAAGGAAAATAAAAATGACTTAATTACTTTGCTCGATTTGGATACTGATGTTGAGAACGAATTCAAATATATGACAAGAAAGTGACGAATAGTAACCAGATTATGATTTGGATTGGGCTCAATATACAAAAATAATATGGTCTTGATTTTAAAAACAGATGAACAGTAATCAAATCAAGTTATATGCTTTGATTTGGGTTCAAGGAATAAAGATGTTTGAATTTAGGCTCAAAAATGGATTTTGAACAGTAAAAAAACTGAGAATATGATTTTGATTTTGGAGCTTGATCTAATTTTTTTTATTGGATCATTAATGGGGTTGAAACGAAATAAATCCAACGAGTCAAAACGATCAACAATTAAAACGAAAAGCATGATTTAAAAAAAATGATTGAATTCAGATTTTGAGAAAAACATTGATCGTTCATCTTCGATCTCAACATGAATTTTTCGGAATCCATTTGAGAACTTGAGAAACCTTCTTGATGATTCTTTTTCCATTTGCAACACATGAATTAATCATTGAAGATCTCGGTTCTTTTGTTGGAACAAGAAAATCTCCAATCTTCACATTGTACCACCCACGATGTATGTTGTACAATCCGTTCTTATCGTCTTTCAACGATCTAGATTTATCTTCATTATGGTTTCGAGAATTTTCAGCAACTTCGGCTTTGGAATTCGAATTCATTGCAACACTTGATGATTGTTGTTTTGGAACCCAAATTTTCTTCATAGATTTTGGCTTCAAGACAACTTTTGAAGAAATTCGTTTAGAAACCCAATTGTTCTTGTTTTTGATATTGTTCTTCCTTTTCTTCCTTATCATCTTTTTGGATCTTGAAGTTTTGAATTCAAAAACAACATCATTCTTGACAACTTCAACTTTCCAATTGAATCAAATCTTTTGGAGTTTGATACATTTGAACTTCTTGGATTGAAGGCTTTCGATATGGCACCATTCCTTCAAACGAATCACAAGAATTCAAGCATTCATTGGTTTGAACTCCAATTGAATGAAAAACTTTTACATCTTCATCAATAACACTATGAATTCCCATTTCTTGAACTTCAACAAATTTAAGAACATGAAGATCATTTGGGTCTTCAATAAGAGAAATATATTCCTTTTTGAATAATTCTCTTTCTTTTCCTTCCTTCTGATTTTCACACCAAGATAACATATTCATGGTGATTTCAATCAAACTTCCAATCTTCAAAAGAGGTTGAAATATCAATCTTCCATGATCACCTTTCAAGCCTCCATAAGAAACCAAAGTTTCCCATGTAATCAACCCGCCTTTCAACAATAACCCATAAAATTGTTTCTCAATGACTATGTATTTGACATCTTTAATCAACACGGTCCAATAATCATAAGCCAAATATACCATGATCACAAGAACTTGGATATTTATAGAGAGAGAAAGTGAATATAAACTAAGTTCTAGAGAGAGAAAGTGAAATTAACAAGTATACTAGAGAGGGGAAATCAAATTTTGAATCAAATCAATAAATAAACTCAATTTCTAGAACAAAAATTCTCTCAAGGATGAAGAATTCACAACAATGAAGATTTACTCAAGTCATCTAGCAATCTCCTCTTCGGTTGCAGGAAATTCTATCATACTTCAAATTATTGATTTTGGACCCATAAAATATGTAGTTCGTACTAATCTCATATTGTTTTGCATTATTAAGATAAGAATTGATTTTAAAATCTTGGTTTAATAGGAAAATAAACAACTAAGGGAAGAAGAGATCATCTGATTGAAGAAGACCAAAAGGCAGAATGTCTTGATGAACACAAATCCGAGTCTTATAGGCGTTAGAAACCTATACGTAAAACATTTCTATAGAATCTTCTCCTATTTATCTAGAGGAATTTTTGAGAAGTTTTGTACATATGGCTATTTATGAGAAAGACAAAGAGTCCCAGAAAGTAAAAGGGTAACAAGCCTGCTGAAAAGAAGTGTTAAGGCCAATTTCACCACCATTACTGCTTCAAGAAACACCCTCATCCTTAAAATATGAGCAACCCTTTTCCAATTCCATCACTTTTATCAATCTCAATTTGATAAATAGAAACACCAAATAAATCGAATTTAAGGATATTTAAAGATTTAAATTGATGTTACCTTATTAGGTATTAGGTATTTCATATTTTTAACACCCGTATTTATGCATGTGATGTAATTTCTAAGTCTTCACCTAGAAATTATAGTTTTCTTCATGATGGTCTAGGCATTTTATCTTGAGAATCTTCATATGCCATTTTGCATACCGAGGCCGTGTTTAGGGGATTTTAGGTGAGCCATTTTTTGATTTCGATGTGGGAGGAATCAACCATCATCAGAACAAGCTTAAAGTGAGAAAGGTTTGGTAATTGATTTGATCTTTGGTGGTATCAACAAGAATTATAGGAATCCGCAAGGTGGGCATGCCGGGTTTGAAGGCATAAAATGTAAGGGCTCTTCATGGTTTCAAGGCAATGAGGAATTGTTTTAATCGTGGGTGCAAGATTAGTAAGAATCAAGTTTGTGAGAATATTGAAACTCAAGATGGTGAAAATCCGTCACGGTTGATAGGTATAAAGGATTTTTCAAAATGCAAGTGTCAGATGAGTAACTGCCAAATTCATGTCTATAGGAATGCAAGTGTGGTACTCACATCGGGGACTTGTAATAAAAGATCTTGTGGAAGCTGGTTGTCCCATATGGGACAACAAAGTCAAAATTCAAGAGCTCTTGTATCGCTCAGGATGGATGTATGTTGATTGTTGACAAGCTTTGAACCGATTGCTACTATTGGTAGGGCAAGAGCAATAGTGAACCATCACTCCAATGTGTAATTGACGAATTAATCGCTCGAGTTTGTTCTGATGTTGGAATGTCAAGGGGATTTAAATGGACTTTGTTGGAGATGTTCTGAGTGCATCGATTTTCTTCAACAAGTGGGTAGTCAGAATGGTGATCCGTCCGGTCCGGTCAAGGGTTATAGTACTTTGTCACGAGCTAAAGTGGCTTAAGGGTTTGGAGTTGTATCATGGGCAGTACTTGGGATTATCGAGCTTGTTGAGATTTCGGGAAGTATTCATTTAGTTTTGGAATGTGTGTGATCGCTAAGATTGGCTAGTAATGGAATGTTAGTTCTTGTAAGCCCTAGTTGTTGGCAATTTAAATTGTAAGGTTGTGAGATGGATTTGAAATCCATCAATTTTTGTGGATTGGAAGAGGGAAGACGAATCCAAGTGGGGGAGAATCTTTTGGACTAATGGTTACACCAAAATAGATATTCAGTTTATGTTGCGCATCAGTAGTGACACATGGTGGTTATATGATCAAGAACATCTTAAGGGTTGTGTTAGGGCCTCTTTGCCTATTCATGTCTGATTAAGGATTTGGGGTTTAAAGCATAACCCAAACACATGGTCGAGGTATAGTTGAACGTGGGTTCGACTCAGTATGATCATGGTTAGTATGGTAAATGAGCGATAAAACCATGGGTTGGGACCATGGCAGTATAGAAGTATTGTAAGACTGTGGGGATGGTCGTAGCATTCACTAGATTGGTAAATAATAATAGAAGTGTTGTAAGATTGCGGGGGTGGCCGTAGCATTCACTAGGTTGGCAGGCAGTATATTCGGAGGACTTGTCTTTGTGATGGTATGAGGATCGTTGGATCCAAGGCGAGGTTAGGCTTATATACCACTCTATTGTGTGAGACCCATGGGCGAGGCCCATTCAATTGTGCAGATTGGATGAGACCCATGGGCGAGGCTCATTTAGTTATGATAGATTGGGTGAGACCCGATGGAAATTAGCTTGAGCAAGGTATTGGATCATGTTTAGAGTGGGATGAGTATGTGGTCATTGGTTGGTATTCGTTTGATGGTTAGGCTAGGGTAGCCCTTATTAGTTAGACTTTTAGTCAAATCCTCGTAGTGGGACTAGGGGTGAGACTATCAGTCTCTGCGATTAATTAGGGAGTTTACATCTCAGTTAAGTGGGAGGTCAGCATGGATGCAAGAGATCTTTGATATATTAAACTTTTGAATTTTTTGTTGGTTATCAGGACGTGAGATTTTAGATTGGTCTGGAAATTAAGTGTGAGACTTACGTGGGGAGTCACCCTTGATCTCAATTAAAGGATTCACCAGTGATGAATGGTTGGTTATGTTATCCCTGGTTGGACCAGGAGGGTTGTTGGAGCCATTATGGCAGACAAGCTAGGACAACTCTTCCCAGATAGACCCTCGTTTAGGAAACGCGTGGTGCGATTATATGAGGCTATTAGCCTCAGCAACCAATTGGAAATCCAGTATTTCGGTTAATTGGTAGGTAAGTACGAGACCAGGGAGGTCTCGGTTACATTAGAATTATAGTTATGGTACGACAAGGTGAGTCTGAGATGGTACCCAAGATTGAGACTCGTGTTAGGAGTCGCCTTTTTATCAAGAGAAAAGTTTTCGAAAACAATGAATGGTGTGGTGTAGGTCACAACCACATGGCAGTTGATCAGGCCCAATCCCATGATTATTTTAGGGTCCCTTCATATTTAAACCTCTCCAAACCCATTTTAGGGTTTATCCTCGGCCTCCAAACCTCCTTTCACCTTTATAACCCTAACCTTAGCCTCCATTGAAGTCGTGTGCTCATGTTTGCTACTTTTTGGTGATTTTAGAATGAAAAGGAAACTCTTGGTGAGGTGGTTACTTGGCAAACATCATTTCTTCAGCTAAGCTTATCTCTTAGACCGTGGTGAGTGCCCAAGACTCAACCTTTTCTTTCCATGTTGCTAGATCTCTTGTTTTTGTCCCATTATGCCATGAGTTAGATGGACTTAAGTGATGGGATCTCATAAAGTTTGCAACTTTATGAATCTCCAGGTCATAATGATAAAGTAGTGCGTTGGATTTGGATTATAATCAGGTTTTGATGTCATACATGGGATTTTAATCATGAAACCATATTTTTTCCCTAAAATGGAAAAAAGGGATGTTTTGGACATTCAAGTCCACAAAGCCACGAATTTTATGGTCACTTTGGAGTGTGAATAATTTCTGGAAACTTTGGAGGTGCAACTCTAAGGATTTGGTGCTTAATGAGAATCTTGATGCATTAAGTCACCATTAGTGATTAGGTTTGGGAGTTTGACTTATGGAAGGATTTGAGGGATAAAGTTGGAAACTTTATCAATCAAGACCATGGGAAGGTCTAGATTTAAGCCTTAGGGTTGTTGTAGTTGGAAAAGAAGGACTTATAGGTTTAAGTTGTCCAGACACATCACCACGGCGTGGTTGAGGTCACCACGATGTGGTGACTTGGTCAAGACCCGCTTGTTTTGTCGGGTTGCGGCCATGACGTGGCCAAAGAGGCCTTGACGTGGAAACTAACTGGGTTGACTTTTGATTTTGAGTTGAGTTTTGACCTAAGGGTAATTTGGGTATTTTGAGTTATAATTGAGATTGGTCACTATTTGATGAATATGTAACAGGTAGAGTCGATATTTGGAGTCGAGACCTATTCAACTATTTTTTCATACCGAGAGGTGAGTCTCCTCATAGTACTTGCAGGTCGAAGGCACCAATTTCGGCCCATTGGATTATGTTATAGTATGCTGGTTGTCTTTGTAATTCTCATATGTATTGTATGTGTTGGTTTGTATACCGGGTGGGGCCTGATAAGCGTGTTGTATGTTAGCTGTTTTTGTGACTCTTGCATGTATTGTATGTGTTGGTATGTATATCGGGTGTGGCACGATGCCAGGCGGGGCTTGATGAATGTGTTAGGCGGGGCCTATCGCATGCTACTGACAGATCTATTCCTTGTGAGGCCCGATGTTGGGCGTGGCTCGATGTCAGGCGGGGCCTGAGGTTTGTCGGTCAAGGTGCATTGTACGTATGGTATGTGGTATTTTGGGGAACTCACTAATCTTTGTGCTTACGGTTTGTGTTAATAGTTTTAGGTTCTTTCGGTTCGACAGGGTAGGGCCCGACTTGATCGCAACGTATCCACCCATGTTTCTGCACTTTATGATTTTAGGATTGTAATCTGATAACTATTTTCACTACGACATGTTTTTAAATGGGTGACAAGAACAAATTGTGTTTGTTTGTTGAATTAAAAATGAAAATTTTACCTTATGATTTTTGGTTCGTTATAGTATTGAGAACCAGAAGCGGTGGAGAATGAACGGATGGTAACTTCAATTCAAACAACCTTTAAAATAGAACTTAATACGATGAAAAAACTTACAGATAACAGAACTCATGCATTTACATAACTATAATTAAAGAGTGACTTCATCTTATTTGTTTCTAACTGAGGAAAGAATCCAAAACCGGTGTTGCAAATTTAAAGCAAATCGAACACTTTTATGGCTCAAAACCTTTGAATCTCGATACATATCTCTCTTCGGTGATTAGAGTAATAAGAGACGCTATGGGAGGCAAAGCAAAAGGGGAACGACATCGGTGACGAAGTTCATAGAGCTTACCAATGACAGGAGAATGACATAGATGACGAAAAGGAAGGGCTGGAGGAAGTTCGATGCGAGACTCCTCGAACATAATGTTTTACCGATTTCAAGTGGCTTCGTGTTTAACTGAACAGATAGACCGCCAGTGGTAGTGATGGAAGATCGATTGTTACACTGTCTTTGTTTGGGAAGATTTAGAATGAACAGCCGCTCGATCTAAGGGATGGACAATGGTAAAGAGGAGACGACAGTTGCGAGAAAAAGAGAGAAGAAGGGATTAGGTCTTTTTTGTAAAGAAAGAGAGAAATGAAGACATTTAATTTATTGTAAAAAGGGAAATATATTGAAATTTTAGTAAAGAGGGAAAATTAAAAAAATTTAGACGACAAAAAATAAATTTGAACTCGCTCTAAATACTGGTTTCACTTTTCAACACTATCACCATAAAATGCTTACAGTGACATGCTTTTTTTTATTTTATTGTTACAATTTTTTACATTTAAATATACATAAAAATTAAAACGTAGCTATAAAATACTTTTATTTACATGTTTTATGTTTTTTAAATATCATAATAAAATACTTACATTCATTATTATTTTATTATATTCAAAATCATTAATTTTAGACATATATATGAAACTAAATTGTTATCATAAAACATTTATAGTTACATGTTTTTTTTAAATGTCATAATAAATTACTTACAGTCACAAGGATCTACCGTGACTATTGGCTAGTATTTTTAACATTTTTTATGTAAAAATTGAGAAAATGTATTGACAATTTTTACTAGTAGTGGTGATATTGTGTGATGACTTTTAGTTAAGATATGACTAAAACATTACTAAAATTTGATTAATGACCTTTAGTGACGCAAATAAGCAAAATCGTGACCTCCATTATTTTAAAAAATATTGTCATAGATCGTTTTTGTACTAGTGATTTTATGTTTTTCTAGGTTTTAGAGTTGAACATCATTAACCATCAAAACATTTTTCTTTTGTTTATTTGGGTAGCTATCAAGCATTTTAAACAAATACCCCATACTAGACGAGGCCTCCACGGAAACGAGATCCTAAGAGACTTTTAAACATCCCTACCTAAATTCTCTAATCCATCAACATGTCCAATTTTAAACGCATTGTTTACAAGTTAGCATCTGTTCCTCCACCTATCATAATTATTTAGCCCTCTAAATGAGAAGCATAAAGAAAACAATTTGCGTATTTTTTGGGTTTTGGACTCTTGAGTGATGTGATAACTTTTTAAGAAAAATAGAAAATGAAACAATATTTTTTGGGTTTTGGATTTTTCAGTGATGTGATATTTTTTTTAAAATATCTAAAAAGAAACAAGCAATAGTAGAGACATCAATAAGAGGGACATGAAGCAATATATGTGACATGTTAAGGGCTGCGACAACAGCGCGTCCGCAACAAAGTATTAGCAGCGACTCAATATTGTTATATGTTACCGCTATATTTGAAGGTATTCGCGGTTACTTTTCTAAATAGTTAAGTTACTAAACAGTTAAGAAAGCTATTAATTAAACAGATTAAAAAACATGATATGAAAGCAACCATATCATTATTAGAAAGAAAATACAAATAATGAATCATCATCGTCAACTTTACTTCGAAGTTGTGTACATCATCCTACACTAAACTAATCTAAAAAATAAGAACCAATCAAAGTAAAATTCATTTCACTGCTGTTAATAAATCCTAGAACTAATCACAAATCAACTAGAATTAACAAACGAAATATGAAAACAATATATTATGCAAACTATAACAATAAACACTGACAATTCCAAATGAAATATGTAAATAAGAACTGAATTCCAAAGGACCTTTGGCTTAGCGGTAAGGAGTGAATCTATCAAATTAGAGGTCATTGGTAGGAATATGATAGTTTGCCAAAAAAAAAAAAAAAAAAAAAAAAAAAAAAAAAAAAAAAAAAAAAAAAAGAGCGAGAATATACTAGGCTGAGGAGCCACTAGATTTTCTTTGTCAAAATCTAAATCCGTAGCTACATAGTTGTAAGCTTGTAAACTAACATAATATAAAATGGGCTATGATATTCGGTCTTTCGGGCTTCGGCCTTAGAACGTAGTCAATAGTCATCACGGGCTAAAATATTTATCGGCTTGGGCTGCTAATTTTATACTAGTTGGCATGCTAGTATTAACTGAACCAACGTTTTGTAGTATTAACTGAACCAACGTTTTGGCTTGGGCTATTGTGAAAAAATATCTATTGGAATCTATCTTTCTGATGACGTTTGTATCCTCTATACTCGATCTTTCTTTATTGACAAGGTGTAAACTCGTTCTTTTCATGATAAGAAAATTAGTAAATTACATCAATCGTCTATCAAAATGGACGTTCAGTCCCTATTTTTTTAAAATTAACTTTGACCGACTCTTATATCGTAAAAAAATCGCAAGTGATTCGTCCCTTGTAGACAGAAAATGACTATATTGTCATTTTCCAATTCTTTATCATTTATTTTTAATTTATTTTTAATGTTTCTAAATATTTCAAATATTAAAAAGATGGTCCCACCTTCCATCCAAACTCTCTTTTTCTCTCTTTCACATAATCACTTTGTTTACTCATCATGTTTTTGACTTTAGTTTTCCGAACTAAAAGTGAGGTGATCAATGAATCGGGAAAATGACTTAAGAGACCATCGAAAGTTTCAAATTCGTTCAAGAAAAACCATTTAAGTATTACATGTTTAAAAAACACCATCAAACTAAGACATATGTTTAAAAACCATCAACGAAGTAAATGTTCTGTTCAAAATACACCATCTCTATAGTTTGGGGTAATTTACAAATTTAGTCCCTAACTTTTTTCTTAACTCGGATGGTCCTTTTAATTTAAATTTGCTTCAACTTTGGACTCAGATCGAGTTAAAAGACTCATATACCCTTATTACTTTCATTTAACATTATTTTTATTATTTATTAATTATTTATACAATTTAAGTTTTATAATATATCAATTGTATAAATAATTAACAAGTAATAAAAATAAATGTTAAATGAAATTAATAAGGGTATATTAGTCTTTTAACTTGATCATGGTCGGAAGGCAAAATAAATATAAACGCTAGAGACCGTCTGAGTTAAGAAAAAAAAAGTTAGGGGCTAAACATGTAAGTTATCCAAACCATAGAGATGATGTTTTTTTTAACAAAATATGTATTTCGTTGGCGTTTTTTGAACATATGTCTTAGTTTGATGGTGTTTTTTGAACATGTAATAGTTGAATAATGTTTTTTGAACAAATGAAGGCTCCTAAGTCATTATCCCTTTGTATGCTAGTAGCAATACCAACGAATGAAGAACCAATAATGAGATCAAGAATTACTGGAACAACCATTTGAAAATAAACTGTTCCAAATAAACCAACCAAGAATCGACCATCTCGACATCCTGCTAATTTGGACCAGCTGTAGAACCTTAGATTAAACCTCAAAATCTGCAAAACCTTCAAGATTTAGCAAAGAATGTAGCTTTATCAGCCCATAGATTTGGAAACCACATGTGTGTCATCATCGCTATCTATGTCTAGTTCAAAACTCTAGCTCCGCCTCCATCTCCATCTTAGGTGGCAGTTGTCGGACATGAATAAAGGAAGGGTGAAGAAAAAATCTGCATTTTTCTGGACGTGAGAGAGAGAAATTGGGTGAAGAACAGATCTGAAGTAAGGGGATCAACCCTGTCTACCTATTGTCATCGTAAAGATGATTGTCGTCGGTGATGACCTAATATCTACTACACCACCACCCACATACACAAATTAGGCGATTTAGGGTTTTTTCCAGGCGATTTAGGTTTGTTCCAAGTGTAGCAGCAGAACTTGAGAGAGAGGAAAAGGTGAATTGGCAGCAGAAAGCGACGACATTGAGAAGGCGATGCTGCCAGTGGAAAGTTAAAGAACTAATGAAGGATCACATTGTATTGGTCTTTCTCGGTATCTCCGGCAGCGGAGGTGGTGGATCCGACAACCCATCTCTCTCTCTAGCTTTTTTGAAGATGAACTGAGAACGATGAAGGATTTTTGGTGGTTCGGTGTTGGAGATCTAGTTCAAAAAAGAGAGAAGAAGACGAGGAGAAGAGATAAAATGGATGGGGACTATACGTGAGGGAAAATGACTTTGTGGTAACTAGTTGTTGCGTTTGTTTTCATTTGCTCTCTTTTTTTTGTACTCAATATACCATCGAACTTGTTGTTTGTGTTCACCATAGCCCTTTTAACCGGCTTTTGACTGTGATTGTCAGTCAAAGGATTATGGTGAACACAAACAACAAGTTCGATGGTATATTGAGTACAAAAAAAACCAAATGAGAAAAACTCAACAGTTGGTTACCCTCCTGAGTCATTTTCCCCCCAAAAAGTTAAATGAAGTTAAAGTTGCAAAATTATCAAAGATTGCAACCTTCTTTGGTCATAACGTATATGAAGAGCGCTTCGGATGGGTAACTTCGTTAAAACATGGTCTATGTTATGATTACTGTGGTTAGCTGTCAACACCTCGCTGTAAAAGGATATAAATGTGTATGAGAGGTATATTTGTCAACATAAATGTTTACCTCAAGGTATATTATGGTGATATGTCTGCAAAAGCTGCATGATATTGTACATATTGATGTTGTATCTTATCCCATGAATTCAACCTTAAAGCTAAGTAAACTCAAAAATCACAACACTTTTGATTCCACTCATTTGTAGACTTGTCTAGAATCCATGATACGATAAATCATTTGATTGGAAATGTAAATAGTCATGAAATACACCTGCTTAGTCAAGATTCCCCTAATAAATGTACATTACAAAGTTGTACATGTATGAATAATGTTCTTTTGTGGGTTATGTTTTGAAAAGAAGCAAGAATGAATCTGATAAAGTCATTAATATCAGTAGGAAATGACGTGAGATTTGCTATAAATGAGTAAAGGGAAAATGAATCATAAGGGTAACCAACTGTTGCATTTGTTCTCATATGGACCATTTCCTTTTTTTTGTACCCAATATATCATCGAACTTGTTTGTGTTCACCATAACCCTTTGACCGACTATCACAGGTCAAAATCCGGTCAAAAGGGTTATGGTAAACACAAACAACAAGTTCAATGGTATATTGAGTACAAAAAAAAGGAAAGGGACCAAATCAGAACAAACGCAACAGTTAGTTACTCTTAAGAGTCATTTTACCACACGTGAATGATAGATGATAAAATGAGTTTTTGACCATATAGAGGTTTCTAAAAAAAACTTATTACCCGATAGATATACTTTTAAATTATTTATCAAATAGGATTACTTAGCAATTTAATTAAAAAAATCTACTAATTTCCTACTCTTTCCATACTAACATGTATATAAACTTTCTTTTTTGTTTCAAATTTCCTTAGTTACTATTTATTTTTTGAATACAAAACTTCATAAATGGTCCCTGTGGTTTCCGAAAATATCAAGTTTAGTCTCTAATTTCAAAAAACCTCACAGATAGACCCTGTGGTTTCAAAACTTTTAACAAATGGTACTTTTCGCTAACACCGTTAGCTTTTGACCATTAAATGAAGGCATGTCTGTCTTTTCACTACCACAGGGACCATTTATGAAATTTTGCCCTTATTTAATAATAATAATAACAATTTAATATTAAAGGTCCCACTCACTCTCTCTCTCTCTCTCTCTCTCTCTTTCTCTCTTCTCTCTTTCCAATGCCCTCATCGTTACCACTACAACATCATTTATTTCTGTTTTATGAACCCTAAAAATACCATTGAAACCTCCATACTCTAATCGCATTCTCAGCCCACCATCACCGATGATATCCTTGGCCTGAACCACCCAATTGAGGCCTCTCGTCTCCGCCACCCTGCACATTTGGATTCCGGACAACAACCAAATCGCAACCTCTCATCTCCTCCACACTTCTGTCCCTCTCTTGTCTCTTACTACCTTCTAAACAGAGTTAACAATGGCGAGGGTTAGTGGTAGTAGATGGATGATGGGGTTTCAAACAGAAAAAATATAAGCAGGTCTGAGTAAATGTAGAGGAAGGGAGAAGTGTCATCGGGGATCGATAGCGGCAGAGTGAAGATCGGAAGCAGACTGCAGATCGGCTGCAATGGATTAGGGGAAAAGTAAACATGCAAATCAGTTTTCGGTTAAAGAAGGGAGAATCGGAAATGGATAAGTCGATGGTAGTATTTGGTCGGCGACGTGGAAGACTCATCATTGACGGTAAGAAAATCTGCACCATTGTTCGATTATGGAGGTTGAAACTGAGTCAGATGGGTCTTCCATCGATTTAAAGGTTCTCAAACCTTAATTTGTTGGTTTACGTGTCTCCAAAATCTTCCCACAATTTGCCAGAGGAATGATGTATCTAGTACCAACATCTGATAAATGATTTTCTCATATGATAATCGATTTACTCGTTTTTCAAATTCTTTGTTGATATTCTTGATTAAATGGATTTTGTGAGTCATAGTTCATGTATTGATTAACAAAATGGAAATTTTCAAATACAGGAGGAGTATGATTTCAGAAGTGGATATTATCGATGAAGTAAGAGATAAGTTTGGATGATGATTGATATAAATCTGTTTATTTGGATAAATTAAAGATATTATGATTGCGTAATTAATAATTGATCAAGATGAATTTAGACCCAGATGTTGGTTTGAAATCAATATACCAACATGATAGTATTAGTGTTCAGAAATTGAATTAAAAGTCTGAATCAACGATATTGTTCTTATTGTCAAATTAAAAGTCAAAGTTAACTTCGGTATTTTGTATTCAGGTTTGTTGTGAAAGAAAAAAGGATTTTGATTCCAAATTGACTTCAATATTTGCGTTTGTTCATGTGTTCATATAATCTAAAACAATGGTGTAATTGAAGAGAGAGGGAGAGAGACCCCCTTCAATACTAAATAATTATATTTTTTTATTTTATTAAATAAGACAAAACTTCATAAATTGTCCTATAATAGTGAAATGACAAAAATGCCCTTCACTTAAGAGCCAAAAGCTAACGGAGTTAGTGACAATGACCATTTGTTAAAAGTTTTGAAACCACAAGGACTATCTGTTAGGTTTTATGAAATTAGGGACTAAACTTGATATTTTCAGAAACCACAAGGACCATTTCTGAAGTTTTGTCCTTTCTTAATATAACTTATTTTTTTTTACTTTTTGCTATTAATTTTTATTAAAACTTTTTTACAAACACCATTATAACAAAAAAATTGAATCTAAACCAACAAAAGCTTCTTACAAAAACCAATAATCCGTTTTGAAATCTAACAAGCAATCGTCTTCAATAATGCAAATTTATTACAAGAATTGCCATTTTTTTGGTACATTGCTATAAAAAGAAATTTTAAAAATCAATTGTGTTGGATTTGAAAGGAAATGACATAAAATGGATATAATTTTTTGTAAAACATGGTAATACAAAATAAAAACCTATAAAAATATTCTAAAATGCATGCGCATCGTTGAGGATGAAAACCGAAATCATCTATCCACTCGAGTAGTCCATATGATGCAAATTATTGAACTAAAAAAATGGACGAAACAATCAGAAATATCATAATTTTAGATTTAAATTCAATCAGATCAAACATTATCGGAGAACTAATATAAGAAAAACATAATCTTTTCAGTTTTCCTTAAACAAATTTTCAAAGTTATAAAGCATTGTAACTTTGAAGAATAACATTAGAATAAATAAGATTTTAAATTAATCATATTTTCACAAATTAGTAATAAGAACCATTGTAACATTAGAAGAGTAAACTCTGATATAGCAACTTTTCAACTAATCATAATTTAAGAAATTTGATATCATAGCTATTAAAATTTTAAAAAACTATCATCAGAAATTTCAGATATTCACTTAATCAGATTTTCTGTGATAAAACTGAGAAGCAATGCAATTTCGGAAAAATAATATCACAAATATCATATTTTAAGAATATCATAAATTCATAATGACTATTTTAATAATTTAGAACTTGAAATCCCTAATATCATAAAAAATACAACAAACCTAATAAATGAGACATGATTACAGTTCAAAATCGGACATGTACAGGGCATAAGTCGAAAATTACAGTTTCAAAATCGAAACTGTACAACCATTCGAAATAATCATAATTATAGATATGAAATTTTAAAAAACTAATCTAATCAAATAAGAACCAGTAGAGTGAACCTAAAAGAAGATTACAGTTCAAAATCGGACATTTACAAAGGCATAATCCGAAGGTTACATTAAAAATTTGACAAAGGCAGTGGAATCAAACCTGTGAGTGGAATCGAAAGAATTAGGGCACGACATTTATTTTTATAATTAAATAACCCTATTGATAAATAATTTTAAAAGTATACCTATCAGGTAAATAAGTTTTTCAAAACACCAATTTGGTTAAAAACTCTAATAACGGGGATGGGTTATTAAATGTAATAAATAAATAATTTAAACAATAAATCAAAAATAAATGGAGAAGGTTAAAATAGACATTTTAGGTTTGGTAAACGACTTTAGGGACGGAACTTGCACATTTTCACGATATAAAAGACGATCCGAGTTAATTTTAAAAAATTGAGAGTAAACGTGTATTTTGACATCTATACGAAGGACGATTCGTGTAATTTACTCTAATAAAATTATAAAATAAGGTTGAGTAGAATTTCAAATATTTCATTTCATATTCGCACAAATAGAAAAACCTATAAAGTATATAATGCAAAATTAGCATACACAATTCCTAAATATTTTTTACAACATTCCAACAAACAATTTATTGTAAATAATGTTTTTTTTTTAAGTCTTATCTATCATATCTTCAGATGAACTTAGATTGAAATTGCCTCATATAATTGACCTTGCGTAAAACTTGTTTGGATACATGTGTACCAATTGTATCAAGTATCACCTCATTAATTTGCCGCTCTCCGGCTGACAGAAACAATAAGGAAAAGATGAACTTATAGCGAGCACGTGAGACTTTTAGAAGATATATTTGTGGATTTGGATGTATTTTATGGTCAAACCAATTATTGTCATGCACCGGTTCAACTTTATAGTAAATCTATCCTAATAAATAAACAACTTTTTGCTACTTATCAATTTCTTATGTATTTGGACAAATGACATTTTCTTATTTTTTTTATTTATGTTTTATTCCACATGTCAATTTATTAGAATGATTCATATAATGCAGAAAACGTATATCTCATTGTTTATGTTTCCTAAATTAAGTCCATATATAAAGCAACAAAGATACGTTTTTAATTTACAATAGTAACTGATTAGCCTTCAATCACGGTGGATTTTGATGCTTCGATTTCAAAATCACATCTATTTCATATAATCAAATATTCTTTGTGTATATTATATGGACTTATATGGAATGTTATATGCATATCTATTTAGAATCACATCAATCATGCATAATCGTTCATCTTTTACTTATAACTGGTAATAATTTCCAAAAATGTTCTTTGAAATATATATATATATATATATATATATATATATATATATATATATATATATATATATATATATATATAATACACTTGGTGTGAAACTCATGTATTACATGAGTTTATTTAAAAAAAAACTAACTATAAAATTCTAAACATTTGAAAAGTATGAATTTATAAGAAAAGTGAGAAAATATTGAATTATAAAAACTAAAATGGTTTTTTTTCTCTTTTAAATTTAAACAAATAATTTATGTAAATAAATAAAAAAAATTAATGAATGTTTAATTTGGTAATTTTGAAATTAGAAGAAAGTTCATTATTAATGATATTGATATGCATTTATTATTGAATATAAGTATTATCTACAATTTAATAAAATGAAAAAAACCATAAAATGACATGTGGAATACAAATTAATTTAAAATAACCACAAAATTACCTGTGGCAAAATAAATGAGAATGTGACATGTGGCAAAAAGATCCTTATTTGTTAGGGAAAATGAATCAGGAGGGAAACCAACTATTGCATTTGTTCTCATATGGTCCCTTTCCTTTTTTTGTGCCCAATATATTATCGAAGTTGTTGTTTGTGTTCACCATAACCCTTTGACCGACTATCACAGGTCAAAAGCCGGTTAAAAGGGTTATGGTAAACACAAACAACAACTTCGATGGTATATTATGTACAAAAAAGGAAAGAGACCAGATAAGAACAAACGCAACAGTTAGTTACCCTTAAGAGTCATTTTACCACGCGTGAATGATAGATGATAAAATGAGTTTTTGACCATATAGAGGTTTCTAAAAAAACTTATTACCCGATAGATATACTTTTGAACTTATTTATCAAATAGGATTACTTAGAAATTTAATTAAAAAAATCTACTAATTTCCTACTCTTTCCACACGAACATGTATATCAACTTTCTTTTTTGTTTCAAATTTGTTTAGTTATTATTTATTTTCTTAATAAAACTTTTTTTTTGACTTTTATTAAAACTTTTTTACATACACCATTATAACAAAAAAATTTGAATCTAAACCAACAAAAGCTTCTTACAAAAACCAATAATCCATTTTTAAATCTAACAAACAATTAAACATCGTCTTAGAGAATGCAAATTTATTACAAGAATTGCCATTCTTTCGTACATTGCTATAAAAAGAAACTTTAAGAATAAATTGTGTTGGATTTGAAAGAAAATGACAAAAAATGAATACAATTTTTTGAAAAACATGGTAATACAAAATAAAAACCTATAAAAATATTTTAAAATGCATGCGTGCATCGTTGAGGATGAAAACCGAAATCATCTCTCCACTCGAGTAGTCCATATGATGCAAATTATTGAACTAAAAAAATGGACGAAACAATCAGAAATATCATAATTTTATATTTAAATTCAGTCAAATCAAACATTATCGGAGAACTAATATAAGAAAAACATAATCTTTTCAGTTTTCCTTAAACAAATTTTCAAAGTTATAAAGCATTGTAACTTTGAAGAATAACATTAGAATAAATAAGATTTTAAATTAATCATATTTTCACAAATTAGTAATAAGAACCATTGTAACATTAGAAGAGTAAACTCTGATATAACAACTTTTCAATTAGTCATAATTTTATCATAGCTATTAAAATTTTAATAAACCATCCTCAGAAATTTTAGATATTCACTTAATCAGGTTTTCAATGATAAAAACCGAGAAGCAGTGCAATTTCGGAAAAATAATATCACAAATATCATATTTTAAGAATATCCTAAATTCATAACGACTATTTTAATAATTTAGAACTTGAAATTCCTAATATCATGAAAAATACAACAAACCTAATAGATGAGACATGATTACGGTTCAAAATCGGACTTGTACATGGCATAAGTCGAAGATTACAGTTTCAAAATCGGAACTATACAACCATTCGAAATACTCATAATTATAGATATGAAATTTTAAAAAAACTAATCTAATCAAATAAGAACCAGTAGAGTGAACCTAAAAGAAGATTATAGTTCAAAATCGGACATTTACAAAGGCATAAATCGAAGGTTACATTAAAAAATTTGACAAAGACAGTGGAATCGAACCTATGAGTGGAATCGCCGGCAGTGGAATCAAACCCGTGAGTGGAGTCGCCTGGAGTAGAATCACCAGCTGGAGATAACAGACGCCGGAGGATTTGCCGCCGGAGATAACAAACGTATGGCCGCTTCGGTTTTTTACCAAGGATGGAGTTTGTTTGGTAAGCAAGAAAGATTTAGGGCATGACATTTACTTTTATAATTAAATAACCCTATTGATAAATAATTTTAAAAGTATACCTATCAGGTAAATAAGTTTTTCAAAAACACCAATTTGGTTAAAAACTCTAATAACGGGGATGGGTTATTAAATGTAATAAATAAATAATTTAAACAATAAATCAAAAATAAATGGAGAAGGTTAAAATAGACATTTTAGGTTTGGTAAACGACTTTAGGGACGAAACTTGCACATTTTCACGATATAAAAGACGATCCGAGTTAATTTTAAAAAATTGAGAGTAAACGTGTATTTTGACATCTATACGAGGGACGATTCGTGTAATTTACTCTAATAAAATTATAAAATAAGGTTGAGTAGAATTTCAAATATTTCATTTCATATTCGCACAAATAGAAAAACCTATAAAGTATATAATGCAAAATTAGCACACACAATTCCTAAATATTTTTTACAACATTCCAACAAACAATTCTTTTGTAAATAATGTTTTTTTTTTAAGTCTTATCTATCATATCTTCATATGAACTTAGATTGAAATTGTCTCATATAATTGACCTTGCGTAAAACTTGTTTGGATACATGTCTACCAATTGTATCAAGTATCACCTCATTACTTCGTTGCTCTCCGGCTGACAGAAACAATAAGGAAAAGATGAACTTATAGCGAACACGTGAGACTTTTAGAAGATATATTTGTGGATATGGATGTATTTTATGGTCAAACCAATTATTGTCATGCACCGGTTCAACTTTATAGTAAATCTATCATAATAAATAAACAACTTTTTGCTACTTATTAATTTCTTATGTATTTGGACAAATGAGATTTTCTTATTTTTTATTTATATTTTATTCCACATGTCAATTTATTAGAATGACACATATAATGCAGAATACGTATATGTAATTGTTTATGTTTCCTAAATTAAGTCCATATATAAAGCAACAAAGATACGTTTTTAATTTACAATACCAACTGATTAGCCTTCAATCACGATGGATTTTGATGCTTCGATTTCAAAATCACATCTGTGTCATATAATCAAATATTCTATGTGTATATTATATGGACTTATATGGAATGTTATATGCATATTTCTTAAGAATCACATCAGTCATGCATAATCGTTCATCTTTTACTTATAATTGGTAATAATTTCCAAAAAATTTCTTTGAAATAAATATATATATATATATATATATATATATATATATATATATATATATATATATATATATATATATATATATATATATATATATAACACTTGGTGTGAGACCCATGTATTAAATGAGTTTATTTAAAAAAAAAACTAACTATAAAATTCTAAACATTTGAAAAGTATGAATTTATAAGAAAAGTGAGAAAATATTGAATTATAAAAACTAAAATGTTTTTTTTTCTCTTTTAAATTTAAACAAATAATTTATGTAAATAAATAAAGAAAATTAATGAATCTTTAATTTGGTAATTTTGAAATTAGAAGGAAAGTTCATTATTAATGATATTGATATGCATTTATTATTGAATATAAGTATTATCTACAATTTAATAAAATGAAAAAAACCATAAAATGACATGTGGAATACAAATTAATTTAAAATAACCACAAAATTACATGTGGCAAAATAAATAAGAATGTGACATGTGGCAAAAAGATCATTATTTATTAGGGAGGAGTTATTAGTCGTTTCCTTTCAATTTCATTTATATATGCACGAGTCGTCTTCTTCACACTGGAAATCAAGTGTCCTGAAGAATCTGCATTAGCATACTACATATGGTTAGTAATTTCATCGTTTTGTTATGTATAGATTGTCTTTTTTTTTAACACACAATGTAAGATGGTCATTTGTATTATGTCCGCCAAGTGTTCGATGTAATGCCAATCTCAATTTCTTCATTGGAAATATTGAACGGATTATGCCTTCTGTATGAATGTGTTGTAAACAAAAGAAATTGCAACACATATGACTTTTTTTTCCCGTGCTCAGTTTCTTTCCACACAATTTACGTTTTTGAGAAAAACATCATGCCAAAAATAAAGTAATGTTTAAGGATTTTGCTTGATAAGTGTCGGTTTAGAAATGAATTTGAAAAGGAGCAATCTATTATGTTCGCAAGAATTTGGTTTATATAAAAAGGTTTGATGAAACTACGGTTCTAAGTGAAATTGAGAATAAATATGTTACCTCATATTTAATCCTAATTGAATTCTCTACCACAAAATTGAGTTACATATATTTGTGGATTTGGATGTATTTTATGGTCAAACCAATTATTGTACAAACTAATATTTTTCTTATTTGTGTGTTTTTGTTTTAATCATTTAATTTTTGTACAAACTAATATTTTTCTTATTTGTGTGTTTTTGTTTTTGTGTATAAAACAATTTTATAGCATCTTACTATCAACGTCTTCCCATTTTATAGCAAAAGAAATCAAATTAAAAGAAACAAATAAACTAATTTTTTTTTCCCTGCAGGGTATACCGAAATGTTTTTTTTTTTTTAAATAATTTCTAGAATTTCTACAATTATTTCAGTTGTTTAAGTACTCCCACATAACGTCCATCAAAGAAACCCAATTGAAACTTTATTTTTTTCATGCAACTGTAATTGTAATTTTGAACAGGGGAAATATAGGAAGGGGCATTTTGGTCATTTAATTATCAAATTGTTTCTGTTTTTTCTGAACCGAAAAATGCTTGGAGGAAAGTATAAGGAAAAGCATTTATAGGCTGCAGATTGTGGTATACAGTTGTAACAGCTAAATGATGCTTTGACCCATCCGATTTTACTGTTAGATAATCAGATTGTGGCCACTTAATTGTGGCCACTTAGTTCAGTACAAACTTTAAGTTTTTTTAGCCACCCACTGTTCAATCCTGCAATATCTGTATGAAACTGTCATTTTATCTATGTATGTGTGTATATTATGATTTGCTATTTTCGGAGAAAAAATGAAAAAAAAAAAAAAAAACTACAATATTGCAACAGCTTTCCCTACAGGGATATACCGAAATGTTTTTCTTGCTGTAGGTTTCATTGTGAAAAATGGTGCAAAGCCATATAACATTTGAATTCATTTAATACTTCCAGTTTGTATATGAAATTGTCCTTATAGACTATACACTTATTACTTTCAAATTGTTTATGAACATAAAATAAAAGTTTTTTTCTTTAAAAAACTTTTTTTTAATTTTTCCCCTCATTTTTGCACATCTTTACCACTAATATCTATCCTTTTTTTTTTTTTGTTTTTGGACATTAAAGGAATTTGGTTGCAAATTTGATCCTTATTTTACTATTTCATAAGCTTTTGGTTCCTAGGTTTGTCTAAGTTAACAGTCTGTATTTCTTAAAATGACTATTTTGCCATTCGACTAGAGCTGAAATAAAAAAACAATGTTTGAAATCTTGGAAGGGGCATTTTCGTCCTTTTATTATCAAACAATGTTAATTTTTTTTTAAATTTTTTTTTAATTCGTATAACTGCTGAATTGATTTAACACTTCCAGTTTGCACATGAAATGGTTCTTTTAGACTATACTTAATACTTTCAAATAGTTACAAATTAAATAACCTTTTTAATTATTATTATTGTTAATTTTAATGGTATAATGTATTATATTTCTTGACATATAGTCGAAGAACATTTAAAATTTGTAAAGCTTAAACTATTAATTAACCTTTTTTCGTGTATCTGATACGGATATAGATGTGTAAAGTTCACCTGATTACTTTGCTTATTATTCTCTTTGATTTGCTTATCATTCTCAATTTTTTGTATTTTATAATCAAACTTTTATTTTTCTCTTACCGCTCATGGATCCAATAGAAATTACAATGATTAATGATCTAGGTCTTTCAAATGACAACTACACAATTAAGGTCCAAATTATCCGACTTTGGAAACAAACAACTTGGTCGAAACCACATGAGACACGAAAAAACGTAATGATTTTAATGGATGAAGAGGTATTTAAACTTAATTGCTTTAATGATACTTAATGATTTTATATTATCATATTATTAGTTATACACTATTATGTTAATTATATAGTTGTTTATTAGTTATTTATTTAATCGTTTTTTTGAAGGGCAATAAAATTGAATGCACTATGGACAAAACATATGTGATACTCGGAAAAGCACTTGAAGAATATGTTGATGTTTACATTCATAAGCCAACACTTGGTTTATATGTTGATGATGTTATGAAGTTCGTTGACAGTCAAAACAAATTGTTTTTTCAATATACCACTAGAGTAACCAAGTGGATTGGTTTTAATGGGCCCTTGAATTCTTTCGCTTTTGCAAACTTCCAAGATCTTATCGATAAGGCAATCCCTTCAACTATTTCTTTTGGTAAGTTCATAACGTTGATTTCACATTTTACATCTTATAATTTTTGTATATAGTTTGTCCATCCTAACACTAATTCTATACTAACATCTTACATCGTGTATATTATAGATGTCATCGGTAATGTTTTTCAATGCTATCCACTGGACCTGCAACCCAAAAACTTGATAAAAGGATTACATTGAAATTGGAAGATTTAGAGTATGTTTCTTTTATGACTTATGTATTATTAGTTTTAAAATTGTTGTTTAAATTCATATACATTTAGGGGACGACAAGTGTTTGCTACTTTGTGGGGAAATTACGCTGAACAAATTGATTCCTATGTATCCAAACATTGGGGGAATTTTGTAATGATTATTCAATGTGCTAAGTGGAAGAATCACCGAGGTCCTTTTATTAATACAATGTTTTATCTTTACCATTTTCAATGTTTATATAAGAAATAATTTAATCCAATATTTTTTTTTTCATTTTCTTTTCAGGGCGTGTATATGTGAATAACACATATTTAGCAACAAAGCTATTCATTGATGAGCAAGTTGAAGAAATTATTGATTTCAAAAAAAAGTTTGATTACATTTCAATCAAGTCCTTTATATATTACTATTAAACTAAATATATTTTTATTAATATTATACTTACACTTTATTTGTAAACAGGTTTAATGAAAAAGAAAGTGGATCGGCTTCTTCATGCTCTCATGCTACAACGTCTTCCATCATGTATACTGTACATGATGACTTTCTGAAAAATAATAATTTTTACCAAATTTCCATGATCCACGAATTAGATGAGGTATATTTACATTATTAAATCTTAAATTAGTAATACTTAATTTTCCTAATTCGCCATCATTGCTTATTACTATAGGGGAGTTATGTCACCATTCTTGGAACAATTAAGATGTTTGAAGATAATCAACAATGATACTACCCAGCTTGCAAGAACTGTAAGAGAAAGGTTTAAAAAATGCCCCTTGAACAATCCAATGTTTTGGACCGTGGCTGAGAATGAATCAGGACAAGTGCAAAGACAGGACAAGTGCAAAGAACAAGTCATAGTTGATGAACCAAGGTATAAAAAGAAATTTTAATATTCTTTCATTATTGTATTTATCTAATTGTATTTTTTATTTGTTTGTTAAATACCTTAGTTTTATGCTCAAAATTCGAGTTCAAGGCTTGGTGGAAGTAGTGACACTTACCCTGTTTGACCGGGATGTTAGAAGTATTCTAAACATTTTTGCATCAGATTTGATAGAAAAGTATGAAAATGTATATACTATAAAATCCATTATATAAAATTCATAATTTATTCTAATCATTTCTACATTTTAGTTCTAACTTTTGTTTAATTTACATTTTTTTATTATATGGGTAAGAGTGTTGGTTTTCCTGTTGAGATTAATGAACTTATTGGTAGAAAAATGGATTTCAAAATTATATTTGAAGGCTTTACCTCTGGAAGAAAATACATCCGTAGTTACAACATATCAAAGATAAGTGATAATGTTGACATAATTTATGTGCTCGAGAAGCTTGAAAAAGCAAACCACATTGAACAAGTTTAACTACAACTAAATCTTAATCCGTTTACATATTATGTTTTATATAGTTGATATTTACCAATCTAAAATACAATTTACAAACTATTATATAGGACACTGAAACTTGTTAATGTTGTGATCTCAGATTTCAACTCTCAGGATAAAATTGGTTTTAAGGTATAATTTCTTGTTTTTTTTTTGTTCTTTTCGTTGTTTTACATTACTCCTATGTCAATCTTTAACATATGTTAATTCTTACATTTAAGGGTTCTAATTCCTTCGTTGTTGATAATACTCCTATATTTACTTTTCCAAATACCATTTCAATGAGTCCATCAACCAACCATGACACTACTAGCCTCCTTTCACCAACTACCAATGTGAAATGTAAACTTGTAGATGTTTACGATCTTTGGATACTGTTTGTGAGTCATCAACAAAACCTTCAAAAAAATCCATTGGAATCAAGGAAAGTGTTGTGTCCACACAACTATTGATTCCTAAAGTCGAGAAGTGAGATCTTATTAACGTTTCAAACAATTTTCCGTTTTTTTTATTTAACATTCCAGTCCAACAACAATTTTGAGGTTTTATGGTTTGTCAAGAGTACTTTCGTTGTTGGTTTTAGAAATTCTTTTTTCTTTCGTTTTATGTTAAGTATGGATTTTGATTTCCTTAGTAAATGTTGCCATTTATTTAGTTTTAAATTGTTATTGTGTGTATGATACATATGGTGCATGTCTTTGTGTGTATGGTTGTTTTATTATTAATAATTCCAATTCTCAATATTTGTCATTTTCATCTAATAATCAAACTTATACATTAAACTTGTATATAATTGAAAGATAAATGTGCTTAGTGCCTCGTGATGTTGGGTTTGGTTTTAACTTTTAAAAGACATTATTACCATGTTTCATGTTTGTTTTCTTGTGCAAACAGAAAACATAACCAAAAAAGGTAGTGCCCAACTCCAATATCTAAAGTCTAATGGTGTATCCCCATTATGAAAAGTTTAAGACCCAAAAGTTTTAGACACTAAAACGTTCATTATATATACTATGTAGGGGTATTAGTTTTGAAGTTCCATTTCATCATAAACATGTTTTTATAAAATGGTAGTAAAATGGTTTTCTTCAAATAACTGTCTAAAGAAGCTTTTCATAAATTAGCACTTCATTGGTATTTGTATTTATAAAAAATTGTCCTCAATCTCCAAAGCTGAAACCCTCATTTGGAAAAAGTAAGATCTTTCTTTTGTCCAAAAATAGTACAACACCTCAACTCACAGTCTTTATTAAGGTTTAATGACGTTTCTGATTACATGGTATGTGTATATGATAATTGATACGTCTCAACCCACTAATTCAGTAAAAAGTATAATCAAACCAAAAATTAATTTTTTTATACATAAAATTTGTCGAGATAACACTTGACACAAAAAAAAAAACTTACATTGAGGGAGGCTAGATTTTGAATCTTCTTGTCCTTTGCTCTGGTTATAGTAATTCAATTCAGTTATAAAATATGACTCAAGACACTAAACCAATGAGAATATAAGGTATTTTCATAATTATCTGCAGGGAGTTCACAATCATCTGTAGGGAGTTGTCGATTATCTGCAAGGAGTTGTCATGTGCTTTCCACTAAATGTAAACAAAAATATGGAGATAAATGTGAAAATATTAGTTATGATGGCAATACAAGAATTTAGAATATACAATTTTTTCAAACAGGACGTATTTTTTATGAGATAGATCTATAATTTTTGATCCTTTATTGACATGCATTGCATCTGTATGAAGAGATTCAAGCATCAACCCAAACGTGTTTAGTCAACTTTCTATCGTTCCAATCTTATGTTCAAGTTCATCACTAATCTGACCTATTCGTTCATTTCAAAGCATCAAAGAAACCATAATACTCAAAGCAAAGTGTACACTTCAAGAAAACTTACCTCTTTGCTTTGAAATAGAACCCCATTTACGGATTAGACCTCTAAAATAAAACCCCATCTAGGAAGGGGCATTTTGGTCCTTTTATTATGAAAATTTTTCTGTTTTTTCTGAACCGAAAAATGCTTGGAGGAAAGTATAAGGAGGAGCATTTATAGGCTACAGATTGTGGTATACAGTTGTAACAACTAAAGGATGCTTTGACCCATCCAATTTTATTGTTAGATAATCAGATTGTGACCACTTTCCTCTGTCAACAAGGATAAAAGGAACCTATACAACAAGATTATCAGATTGTAGCAACAAATTGAGAAATTCACAGGATAAAATAAGATTTAACATATAATTCATTCATTAAATAGTCATATAATCTTATGTTAGACCAGGAACATGCTAATGGATGGATTATGGATATAGAAGTCACCAATTATATATACATAACAAACTAAAGTGGCTTTTAGGTTTAACAGGAACTGAACTAGAATTATCATTAACTAATGGATTGACATCAAACATAAATGTAGAGGCTCGATGAGATAACAAATAATGAAACCATTACAATTGAATAAAAACAAAAATATTCAATATGTTTGAGACCATTTTTTTATTTTTGGAAAGAGACAAAAGTCTCCGGCAAACTTTATTAAAAAGGAATAAAAGAATACAAAGAGCAAATTACAACCAATAAAACAGACCACAAACTAAATCCCTACACAAACCTATCCATAACCATTCACGAAACCATTTCCTATTACAACCAACAACCCAAACTCTAACCCAAATAAAGCCGACCCATTCAAAGGAATACTCCAAAAACATAAAGCGCTAACTCCATATCCTCAACAGGTTAGAAAAACCCAGCTCTCCCAATCCAAAAACCCCCAAACAAACCACAAATAAACTCTCCAACAGAGCACTGAAAACCAACTCAACAGTAGCCTAAACATGAGGCAAACAACAAATTATTTGAGACTAACCTCAGCACCACCCTGGTTCAAACAAACCATTCTCTCATCCCCCAAATTCTTATTAATAGCTTCAACCGCCACTTTCTTCATTTTGTAATCTCCTTTAGAATTAATGACATAATTAACCCCAAACGAATTAACAACACTAGGTCATGGGTGATATTGTAAAACAAAATCCGGACCACCTGTACCAGCCTTAGATGGATTAACCTGGTGATTCGTTGTCTTATTCTCTAAACTGTCTACCAACTCATAAGGGAGGAGGGAGTCATTCCCTCCCAACCCACTGAATCTAATGTCACATCACTTTTTCTCTTTTATTTTTCTTCATCTTTCCCAACACACAACACACGGAAACCCTATCTTTTTGAACCCATTCAATTAATAAAATACAAAACAATCTTAATTAGAGATAGAGTTACCGGCGGTATTACTCCCTCTTCAACGGGTTGGTTGATTGGTTTCACTAACCCACTTCATCATCTCTCTCTACTTTCTCTTTCTCATTTCTCTTGTACCATGTGTTTTAAAACTTATAACTTAGTTGTTTTGTATTTTTTTTTTAACCGAGTGAGTTGAGAAAGATAAGATTTCAAGATGAAGAAAAATAAAAGACGAAAATTGATGTGACAGTGGGTTGATATCACTTAAAACATCAAAGCGATTCCTAGAATTACCAGCAATAATTTCCTTTTGTATATCCATGCTACCCATGCCCTTCTCCTCTCTTTTCTCTTTTCTACTCAGATTCTCATTACTTTTCCCATTATACCCCTGCATGACCATGTTTGAGACCATGTTTCTTAACAAGATATCCACAAAAGTTTTATAATGAATAAAAGGTAAGTCAAATAGATATACCTAAACCCACCAAAGGTTAGGCACAAAATCTGGATAAATATTCTCCAATTAATGAAAAAATCTGAACCTAAATTGAAAACTTCTTCAGTTTATAACTTTTTTTCTAAAACAAACCTTAACAATTCATGTTCCACTACGTCTGCCCATCGGAAATCCATTGTCGATCACTTTATTTCCATCTCAGCACCCATAAACTCCGACGGTATCATCTGTGATTTCCTTCGATTGTCATTGTTTAACGAACCCTTCAACGTTCCTTCGATGTTCAATTGTACACGATACAATCCAAAGTGCACCTTGCATTCAGCTTAGGTCAAGAATCGATATTCACAGACATAGTTTCAACGCCTTCATCGAGAAACACGGTGTTGTTTTACTTTTTTATCCTCATTCTTTCCATAAACCCTTTTTTATATTTAAACTTATTAATAAATAAATATACATTTTTAACTTAATTTGACTAAACATATATCACGAAAATGTGTCTTTTGAAGTAAATAAATATTATAATTATTAAATAATCACATTCTCTATGGCCTTTTGATGACAATTTGATAGGTCTACAACACAAATGGTAAACCCAAAATAAATAGTTGAGAAGTTTATTTCTATACCAGTTTATAACCCGTGGGAACCACAGTTACAAAATTAATTAAACTTTTATAGTAAAAACTCATAGTTATTAATCAATTATTTTAGATAAATTATTAATTAAGAGATTTTTTAGTTATATAAAATTATAATAATTGATTTAAATAAATATGTAGAATTATTTCACTTTATAATTTGTATTAATTTTATTTTAATTTTAATTTTTAATGCTATTAATTTAATGTAGATAGAGTGAGAAATTTAAAATAAATAATCAATAGGTTGACAAGTGGTAGATAGGAGACATAATAAGGTGACACATGGAAAAAAATAATAAAATATACATTAATTAAGAGGTCTAATAAGATGACACATATCGAAAGGAAAATAAAACTATTCTTTTATAGAATATGAATTATATTTTTATGTTTTTAAAAAAAACTCGTGAATCACATAAAAATAATATATACTTTCTATTCTATTTTTAATAGTCAAACTTGATTTGTAAAATGTCTATACCATACACAACTTTATTACAAAAACACATATCTACGTTAAATGATTTTAAGTATAGTTAAGTTAAAAATTTAGGATAACTTATGTTTAATTTTAAAATTTCATGATAAAATAAAACTGTTAAAATAATCTTTGAATCGGTTGTTAAGAAAAAAAAAATCAAAGTAAAAAATAAATAAACTTTTTATAAGAATCACTATAGTTTTTTTTTTTTTTTTTTTTTTTTTTTTTTTTTTTTTTTTGATTTAACTACCAAAATGTTTTCTTTTCCGATTAACCACAAAAAGTTTGTTTTATTTTAGGTTTAACAACTAAAATTTTGTTTTTCTATAATAGCAATTATATTTTTCTTATTTTTCCATCGTTTTTACCGAATCCAATAATGTATATTAAATTTAAATATATAAATATGAATTTATTATAATAAGTCCACGATCAATTTATCCTTATTAAATATAAACTTCAAATTGTGTTACATTAACAATTTTTTTACACATACGTATTTTGTGTCAATTTTACTAATTCATAATATATACTAACAATTTATATAATATTACTTTATTATAGTTTTATTACATGTTCTATTGTTTTTTATGATATAAATGTCGTATGGATTCAAATGATTCTAAAGACCGATACCAACAAAGAAAGTTAAATTTGGATAAAAAAGATTCAATGTCATGTCCACCACTTCAATTGGTAATTCCTTTTCAACGTGTCAATTTTATTTTATTATCATTACCTTTTTATTTAACTTATTTTATAAAAATATTGATTTATATCATTTAAATTTGTATTTCATATAATCAATACATTATATTATTAATCTGATAGAGTATTATATATTAAATGTTGTTTTTCCTTATCAACATATAACTACTTTATCATAGATAACATATCTTGCTGGTAACAATGAAAATATAAATCCAAATATTTTAGGTGGACATCATCACTGCAAACTTTAATGCTCCAAGTCTATTATTAAATGATGCTAAAGACAAAAGAAAACTTAGAAAGTCATACTTGGATAAAAATTTAATGGTATAGCCATGAAGAAGCCACACGGTATATCTTTTCCTATAATAATAGTGTTTTTACATATTCCTCTTAATTTTGATGATTAGTTTCTTTTGTAAACCTTTTGCAACATAAACAATGCATTTTTTTATAATACTCTTACGATTTCATACGTAATCCTCATGATTAACATTGATTTGATTTTTTTATTAGTATTTTAAAATAAATCCTTTATATATGGTTTTCACCAATCATTTATCCTTACCAACATTTAACCACTTCAAATTATTCTATATATCTTGCAGATAAAAATGAAAATATAAATTCAAATATTTCTGGTGGATATCAGCATACAAGTTTTCAATCTACATTGAGTTTTAATATTACAAGTTCATTATCCAATGATGCTAAAAATAAAAGAAAACTTAGAAAGTTATATTTAGATAACAAAAAATATAAAGATATGACTACCACGCCAAATGGTATATTTTTTTCTATCATGCATTTATAATTAGTTTGCTACCTTTTACATAATATTTTTAATTTTGTTGATTAGTTTTTCTTTTGTGTTAACCTTTTACGACATAAATAATGCATATTTCCTTATAACACTCTTAGTATTTCACAAGTAATGGTCATCACGATCAACATTGTTTTGATTTTTTAATATTTTATTTAAATACATTTGTTATATTTCGTTTTCGATGATATAAGTATGCATATATTTTTTTCTTCATATGTTAAGTTATAAATATTTTGAGGGTTATAATAACTTTTTTCTTATATATTTTTCTCGGTGCTTACTAATGATAGTAGCAAAATTCAAACCCTGTCATCAAACAAGTTTAATAATGTTGTCGGTGACAATCAAATTGTCAACCCAAACATTTATAAAGATAAGCGAAAACAAAGAAATATTATTTGGATAGTAGAAGATCCATTCAAACTTGCACCACACCAAACGGTAATATGCTATATATTATATAATTTATCTTTCATCCATCTAATGTATAATTAATTGTGTAATAATATATACCTTTGTTTATTATGTTTGTTTTTTTTGTAATAATTAAAACATTTTTATTTCATAGCATATATGGAGTGTGCTCAGCAATGTTTCATATCTACTTCCAATTATACGAAAAGAAATCCGTTATCTAAAATTAGCAATAGTATATCTAATTTCTTTTCACATCAGATTTCCTACTATATAAGTTACATAAAATAATATGTTTGCATTGTATACAATTTAAATGATACTTTTATCCTTTTTATTTCAAAATTCAATACTAACATTTATACTTTCAGTGTCAGGAAATAGACAATATTCTATATTGTCTAATGATATGACAACCACATCTTCATCAATAGTCACTCGAGATAATTCTATCAATTTATCTTTGACAAACAAAAAGTCAAAAAGGAAGATATCAAATATATCTCATATACCAATAGACTTAATATCAGATGAAGACTTAAATGTTTAGCATAATCATGTTCAATTAATTTCGGGTATCTCAAAAGGTAACACTAATTTTTATATATAAACTATGACTCATTTCAAGAATAATGTATTTATATCTTTAATCAAGTTTTTTTAAACAGATTATTTCGACCATGGTGATCAGAGTTTTGTGTGTACGGGTTGTCATTAAAAATTATGGCCAAATGAAGCCTTTAAAGGCAATAAAGATGGCAACAAAACATCTTTTTCAATGTGTTGTGGTAACGAAAAGGTCGAGCTTCCTGAATTAAAAGAAGCACCTGAAGATTACCAAAATCTGTATCGTTATGTTCATCCTAAAGGGAAACATTTTTTTGAACGACATTCGTCTTTTCAATTCGATGTTTTCATTTACATCGATGGGTGGGAAAGTTGATTCTTCCGTTAACAAAGGCAAAGGTCCATATATTTTCAGACTTAGTGGTCAAAAATTACCATTGTATGGGCAGCCTTCTACCTATAGATGGATCAAAACCAAAGTTCTCTCAACTATACATATATGATATTGAGAACGAACTTTCAAATAGACAACACGCTTTCAGGTATATATTTATGTTTATTTTTTTTATAACAATCCTTTTTTTCATTATACTTATTTATCTACTAAATATTACATATAATTGTCATTATTAACAGTACACAAAAAGATGGGTGCAAACTAACTTCTCAGCAACTTGATACCGAAATCATAAGATTTTTGAAGGTTATGTTGGATTCAACAAATGAGTTGGTTAAGTGTTATAGAATGGCAAGATATTGTTTTAATGTAAGTCCTAATATAGATCTAAAGTTACATATTATAGGAAGAAGACAATAAGATGGAAGGACATATGACCTACCTACCGCTTCTGAGGTTGCCGCTTTAATTGTTGGTGACATTGGTGTAACACCCGTAAAATTCATGCCAAATTTAAACTTTCAAAAACATTCAAAATACCAATAGTTGTTACGAAAAGGTTTCCAAAAGAGTTTCATATCAGAGTTCCCGGAAATCATAATCATAAATCGAGGAAAGTGTACGGTCACGCCTTCACCTTCCCGCGGCCATCCGCCAAACCGGAAACAATAAACGATAAATGTAAGCTCGAAGGCTTAGTGAGTTACCCCAAAATACCAACCTCATATAACCATAAACAAATCATATAACAAGCACATAACAGCCATGCATCTCAATTCTACAGACTGACTGGTCCGCCCGCACCGGGCCTTCAGTCCACCTGGTCCACTCTCTGAGTCTACAGTATAACTGGACCACCCGCACTGGGCCTTCAGTCTGTCTGGCCTACTCTTCGAGCCTCGGCACGTCTGGACCGCCCTCGCGGGGCCTTCAGCCTATCCGGACCGCTCACCGGGCCTTCGGTCTGACTATATGCCCTCCTAGGTCTACAGTATATCCGGTCCGCCCTGGGTATGTTGGCCTACAACACAAAGCGAGACCCGCCTCAACCCAACCCCAATCAAACAACCATGTGCACATAAACAGCTAATCACAGAACAGTCCATATATAACAAACCGGTCTAACAGATCATATAGCATAGCAACATCCTATCCAGGATACCGACCTAACAGGTCACTAACATAGTACCATCCTATATGCTAGGATACCGACCTAAACCAGGCCACTAACATGATACCGTCCTAATTACTAGTACGCCGATCTAACAAATCCATAAGCATATCAAACCAATACAAGTATACAATCCGAGAAAGGACCGAACTTGGTGCCTTAGACCCTGTTTATAATGTGAGGATAACTCACCTCGAAATGCCGATTTGAACCGAAGAAGCGGATTCCCGAACCACCGTCTCACCGACAATCCCGTACTATCCAAAATAGCGAATAAGAAGTCAATAAATGAGAATAAAAATTTTGACCAAGAATTCCTTACAACAATAGCCCAATTTGCCTTTCCTCTAATTTGGGCCAAGGCCCAATACAAAATCCATGATCCTCAAGTCCATATGTGAAAAGGCCCATCATTGGCCCAATTTACCAAATTGGGTCCAAGTTCCTAATTGAACCTAACTCCAAGATCCATTGACAAGAATCGGCCCAAAACATTACATCCATAAAGTCCAGCATAGGCCCATGTCCAGCTAGTCCTGAAACAACCCAAAACTCAAAGCCCAAAATCAAAAGCCTAACATAGGACGTACGCTAGGCGTGCTCCTCTAGTACGCGGGGCGTACTCTGATTCATGTTGACTGGAAAACGGGACCATTGACCCGGTACGCGAGGCGTACGCTCGTCTGTACCAAAACTCTCTTAAGTGCTTAATGGCTTAAGCACTTAAGCCCATATATCAGATCCAGAGACCAAAAGTGCCTAAAACCCATAAAGTCTCGAACTTTATCACTTTGGACATTCAGAAAGTTCTTAATCCATTAAGACCTTCCTAATACATGCATGGGACATCTTAAGTCATTGGGACCTCATTTTTTAACACTCATAACCCCTTCAAGAGCCTGAAAGGACAACTCATCTCGTCCAAATCATGACATGCACCATTTTTGGACTTTTTAGGACAAGAATGCTTCCATAAAGCTAGAATGGCTAGATCTATATCTTACAAGCATAAAGTTTGAAGATTTTTACCTTATGGAGCTTCTAGAGTGCAACATAACTTCAGATCTACAGGTAAATCTCCTTCTTCAACTCTTTGTTGTGATGGCTTCACTTTCAAGAGTCCAAAATGCCCACCAATTCACTCTCACTCAGAACCAACTATATGCTTAACACAAACTTTATGGTCCTCCCTCTAGCACACGGGGATCGGCCAAGAACTAGGGTTGGGACGTTTCTGGAAGATGGAGGCTGAGAATGATGAGAGAAAATGAGCCATAAGGATGTTTATATAGCCCCCAACCCGAGTTATTAGGGTTTACTCTTGATATGAATATGCCCAGCATACTAGGGCGCGCCTAGTACGCTCAACGTACGCTTATGTATGCGCAGCATAGTCCTCCTAGTCCCAAAATTACAGCTTAGTCATTAGGCTTTCCATGGCTTAACCCTTCGATCCCTAGGGACTAAAATGACAAATTCTGGGATGTTACAACTCCCCCCCACTTAAATTCGATTTCGTCCCCGAAATCATTCCGTACCATCCCTAGCAGCTCGACATCCTGAGACACCTCCAAAACCATGACATCCGATTACTTCCGAAGAATGCTAAAACTAATGGGAATATTTTCGTTCCATAGAAGAGGATTCCATAATCCCATGCATACACAACCCAATTTCACATAAAACCCGCAATCTGGAAACTTGAATTCGATTTGGCTCCCTGACGGGCCAATCATACTAACCATCACTAGTACTCTTCCCATTAGTACAAACGGACTACTCAACCCTGGGAATCCTGAGGCTCCTACCCGAAATAGAACCATGGGTCATATTCTGTTGAACCCCTGCCCTTACAACATCACCGTTGGCTCGCACCGGGTGTCTTGGGCTACTGCATAGAGTAGGACCGCCTCAGCTGGATCAAGCACATCATGCCACCTAATCGTTAATCAAGATAAGATGCCCACATAATACCGATAATAAACTACCATGTCGCTCCTTGGCCTCCACCACATCCATAGAATACAGTCATGCAAGCAATTACCATCAACAATATACCGACCACTACTGGCCAACCAGTACGATGTTCATGCCTAGCCCATATCACCTTTCGGGTTGGAACACCAATATGCCATTCCAACTAATCATAGGGTCCGGTCATCCTCGGGATGGAATACCCTAGATTGAAATACCAACATATCTAATCAATTCAACCATCGAGTTGAAATTCCCAGGGTTTGTTGGCCCACCACCTCAAACCTACCGCTCCCTTGAGCCTCCGTGCCTACGAATTTCAGTTGGCCCACACTGGGTATCTTGGCCTACTGCATAAAGCAGGACCGCCTCAACCCTACGCACATATAATGCATCTATAGATGATCAGGAGAAAGATCTAACCCTGTTCCCTCAATCTGACTGACAGGACATTGAAATCCCCATCCTTCATAAAGCTGATGAATACCCATTCGGATCTACTCTAGTCCCCAACTAGAGTATTCCCGATCCAAGAAGATAATATCTTAGAGACAATCTGAACTGATGAGGTCACCATGATCCTTTTTACTCTATCCAATCTCGAATAACAACTTCCGATCCACTCAATATACACTGGAGTCTTCAGCCTACTCCAACAGCATGTCCAGTACTTGGAACAGACCTATTGATTGCTATCTATAGCAGCCTACTCAATACTTGCACATAGATCTACAACAAATATAGAGTCTTCAGCATGACTGGACCGCCTCTCCAGGCCTTCAGCCTATCTGGGCCACTCTCAGAACCTTCAGCTTGTCTAGACCCCCTCTATGGGCCTTCATCTTGTCTGGACCGTTCTCCAAACCTTCAACATGTCTGGACCGTCTCTCTGGGCCTTCAGCCTGTCTGGCCCGTTCCCTCGAGCCTTCGACCTGACTGGTACGCCCCACTAGCCTCCAATCTATCCATTATGCGGACTATAACCCCGACCTAACACTAGGCCTCATGTTGATTGTCCACCCTCTCAAAAAAAACATGGTCTGTTCCCTGACCTGCGTATCTACCACATATGCTAGATAACCCGCTCACACATGCTGAGATACTGCATGACCGTGGCAGTTAATCGAACCCTCAATGATTGGTGCTCCGTCTGAGAATTTCCAATTCTCCCCCACTTAGGACACTAACCATCGCCTACTGATGGCGAAACCAAACACAACTCAACCATCCTTACTAGGTATTATCATCCTTAACTATGGATCAATTAACTTAGGAATGAACCACCTCCGCAGCGCAACCTTTTCGGCATGGATCGACCGAACTTCAAAAGAACCCGAATCCTAGCTGAACACTTTCAGCATCTCTGCTTCACAGCTACTAACCCTGGACTAGCAATCCTAATGCCCTAGCTTTCTGATCACCAACACCCCTAGATACTAACCACTACAATCGCTCGATGCCAAACTCCTTCGACCCTCCTAAGTCCTAATGTCTCATGCAGGAACAATTCACAATACAAACATAACAATAAGATAAAAGATAGAAACATAGAAGCAACTGCATCTGGCACTGACCTGGTCTCCTCTGCTATAAGCTGGAAGGCACGTCTCTAAGCCCTTGGGGGCTCTGCTCTACCCTGAACCCCGTCAGTAATCCTCAATGTAGTCGGTGCTGGAGCTTGCACCGATCTTGCAACAAGCTATGGACAGTTGGTCTTCACGTGACCACCCTGATGGCAATGATAACAAATCATCATGTCCTAAACCAGGGCCAACTGGCGACAATCCCTCGCATAGTACCCCTCCTTTCTGCACTTGTGGCACGCACCACCAGATCTACAAACTCGATCATGACCCTTCCCACACTTCTCATAAGTGCAGCTGCTCTGTCCTCCAACCCTAGAATCAACGGTCTTGGACCGCTTTGGCGCCGGTTGCAACTGCACCGGGGCCTGCCTCTGCTCTCTTAACTGTAACTCAATCTCTAACTCCCACCACCTAGCGGCCTCCTATAACTCCAGCAATGTATCACATCGCTGGGTAGCAACAAACTGTATGATGTCAGTCTTGAGCATGCTCAGATAACACGTCATCTGAGCCTTCTTGGAAGTAAGCTCCGGGCAAAACATTGCCCTCTCCGTGAACATACGGGTGATCCCCTTCACCGACTCCGAATCCTGCTTCAACTCCAAGAACTCCTGAGCTAGCCGCTCACGCTTGACCCGCGAAATGTAGCGGGAGCGGAACATCTCCCTAAACTAATCCCAAGAGACTGCAGCTCTCTACTCATCCGAATAAGACCTTGTCATCAACCTCCACCAGTCCTTTGCCCTGGACCTCAGCATGTTCAGGGCACACCTGACCTTCTGGTCAGCCGGGTAGGAACATGTGAAAAAGCATCCCTCGATGTCCGATAACCACCTCATGGCTATGATCAGGTCCTGAATCCCATTGAAAGTCGTGGGCTTCGTATTATCTAAGTCCCGATATTGAAAAGCCCGACTGGCTCTTACCCCTGCTGCTGACACAACTGCAGTAGCTGCCGCGGCAGCCACCTCCGAAAGGGCTATGTAGCGCTTGTCAAAGTACTCAACCATGGCAGTTTTGATAGACCCAAACATCTCTGGTAGTTGTACCCGAAACATAGTGGCAACCTCATCATGCAGGATCTCCTGAATCCTGGCGTCTAGCTCCTCTGTTTCCATCTGTACCATAGTCTTGGGTGCTGCTGGCCCCTCCTGGAATCCATCTCCTGATCCTGATCCAGACTCGGATCCAGACACCACGCGTCTCGTAACCACCATTCTGAAACATACCGAGGAGATATCAATTAGTCTGCATAATCACATGAGACCAATTTCTAACTAAACCCTAGGGGTTGTGACTTCCTTGCTACGCGTATGGGTCCTGTGCTTTCAGTAGTACGGGCCCATACTACCTTCCACACCTACCCATATTTGTCTCAAGTATCACTACAACACCCTATACAATATACATAACTATAGCAAGCGCTCAATTCTCACTTCTGGAGAAAAATAATATCTCATACTGGCCAACTGAACCTTACACAATCCACCCATCCATGAAACTTCCACCAACCACTGCAACACTAGTGTATACTGGGCATACATAATATTGGACCCTATAGACTTTTGAATATCTGTGTCTACCCTAAGCCCCCAATCAGACAAGAACAGAACAAAAGGCTGAACCAAACATTCTCAGGCTATAAGATCTTAATTATGTACAACCGCGATACATACACTAATAACCACAATAATGATGTCAATCTCATATAAGGAAACCCTAGGCTAGCAGGCATCATGTAAGCATGCAATTCTATCATGCAATTCCTGAAGATCCCTAGCCTACTACTAGCATGCTGTTCTAACAAAAGATAATATCAAATAACAGTATGGTATTTTGGGGTCTACTTACTGGCTGAGGCTGATCATACACTCTGCATCCTCCTTTACTTACTGTGAAAACCATTTTGAAAATCATTTTTTTAAAATCTTTTTCCTTGATTAGAGACTGGATTCACACGAGTGTTCCTCCAATTCACTCAAACCAAAGCTCTGATACCAACTTGTAACACCCGTAAAATTCATGCCAAATTTAAACTTTCAAAAACATTTAAAATACCAATAGTTATTACAAAAGGTTTCCAAAACAGTTTCATATCAGAGTTCCTAGAAATCATAATCATAAATCAAGGAAAATGTACGGTCACTCCTTCACCTTCCCGCGGTCATCCACCAAACCTGAAACAATAAACGATAAATGTAAGCTCGAAGGCTTAGTGAGTTAACCCCAAAATACCAACCTCATATAACCATAAACAAATCATATAACAAGCACAGAACAACCATGCATCTCGAGTCTACAGAGTGACTGGTCCGCCCGCATCGGGCCTTCAGTCCACATGGTCCACTCTCTGAGTCTACAGTATGACTGGACCGCCCGCACTGGGCCTTCAGTCTATTTGGCCCACTCTCTGAGCCTCGACACGTCTGGACCGCCCTCGTGGGGCCTTCAGCGCTCGCCGGGCATTCGGCTTGACTATGTGCCCTCCCAGGTCTGCAGTCTATACGGTCCGCCTTGGGTATGTTGGCCTACAACACAAAGCAGGACCCGCCTCAACCCAACCCCAATCAAACAACCATGTGCACATAAACAGATAATCATAGAATAGTCCATATATAACAAACCGGACTAACAGATCATATAGCATAGCAACATCCTATCCAGGATACTGACCTAACAGGTCACTAACATAGTACCATCCTATATGCCAGGATACCGACCTAAACTAGGTCACTAACATAATACCGTCCTAATTACTAGTACGCCGATCTAACAGATCAGTAAGCATATCAAAGTGAGGATAACTCACCTCGAAATGCTGATCTGAACCGAAGAAGCAGATTCCCGAACTACCGTCTCATCGACAATCCCGAACTATCCAAAATAGCGTATAAGAAGTCAATAAACGGGAATATAAATTTTGACCAAGAATTCCTTATAACAATAGCCCAATTTGCCTTTCCTCTAATTTGGGCCAAGGACCAATACCAAATCCATGATCCTCAAGTCCATATGTGCAAAGGGCCATCATTGGCCCAATTTACTAAATTGGGCCCAACTTCCTAATTGGACCTAACTCGAAGATCCGTTGACAAGACTCAGCCCAAAACACTATATCCATAAAGTACAATAAAGGCCCAAGTCCAGCTAGTCCTGAAACAGCCCAAAACTTAAAGCCCAAAATCAAAAGCCCAACAGAGGACGTACGTTGGGCGTACTTCTCTGGTACACGGGGCGTACTCCGATTCATGTTGATTGGAAAACGGGACCATTGACTCGGTACGCGGGGCGTACTTCTACCTACGCAGGGTGTACGCTCGTCTGCACCAAAACTCTCCTAAGTGCTTAATGGCTTGAGCACTTAAGCCCATATTTCAGATCCAGAGACCAAAAGTGCATAGAGCCCATAAAGTCTCGAACTTTATCACTTTGGACGTTCAGAAAGCTCTTAATCTAAGGTCTTAATCCATTAAGACCTTCCTAATACATGCATGGGACACCTTAAGTCATTGGGACCTCATTTTTTAACACTCATAAAACCTTCAAGAGCCTGAAAGGACAGCTTAACTCGTCCAAATCATGACATGCACCATTTTGGGACTTTTTGGGACAAGAATCCTTCCATAAAGCTAGAATTGCTAGATCTATATCTTACAAGCATAAAGTTTGAAACTTTTTACCTTATGGAGCCTCTAGAGTGCACCACAACTTCAGATCTACAGGTAAATCTCCTTCTTCAACTCTTTGTTGTGATGGCTTCACCTTTAAGAATCCAAAATGCCCACCGATTCACTCTCACTCACAAGAACTAGGGTTGGGACGTTTCTGGAAGATGGAGGTTGAGAATAATGAAAGAAAATGAGCCATAAGGATGTTTATATAGCCCCCAACCCGAGTTATTAGGGTTTCCTCCTGATATGAGTACGCCTAGCGTACACAAGTGTACGCCCAACGTACTAGGGCACGCCTAGTATGCTCAGTGTACGCTTATGTACGCACATCGTACTCCTCCTAGTCCCAAAATTACACTTAGCCCTTAGGCTCTCCATGGCTTAACCCTTCCATCCCCAGGGACTAAAATGACAAATTTAGGATGTTACAATTGGTAATTCAACTGATGATAGAGATATCATCATAACAAATAAATCAGGCAATCTACAACGTATAAATGAATTGCATCCTACTTACCTTGTTCTTCAATACCCACCGCTCTTTCCTTATGGGGATGATGGATATCGAGTTGACATCCCTCATAGAGGTGTTACGCGTTCAACGAATAGCAAACGACGTAACTGTACAATGAGATAATTCTTTTCTTATAGAATTCAAGACAAAGTTAATATTTTCTCATTAATTCTGAATTCAAGAAGGCTTTTTCAACAATTTCTGGATGATGCTTATACGATGATTGAAAGCGAGAGACAGTATTACATACGCAACCAACAAAAATTTCTTCGATGTGAGTCCTATGAAAATTTATGCAGCATGAAATACAATGGAAATACAGATATTCAAATATTGGACAGCGTGTGATATTGCCTTCTTATTTTACTGGTGATGGACGCTACATGATGCAGAACTATTTATATGCCATGTAACATGCAATCCAAAGTGGCCCGAGATTCAAAGGTTTATTGCTAACACAAACCTCAAACCCAAAGATAGACCGGATATCCTATCTAGGTTGTTCAAAATGAAGTTTGATTCATTGATTAAAGACTTAAAGAAAAATTCATTATTGGGTTCGGTTGAAGCAAGTAATTTATATTAATAGTGTATTGTTAAAGTGTTTATATATATATATATATATATATATATATATATATATATATATATATATATATATATATGTTGTTAATATGTTTTTTTATTTTTCTCAAAATCTTATAATACGTCTCTATGTAAATAAATTTTCAGTTGTTTATATGGTGGAGTTTCAAAAGCGCGACCTACCTCATGCTCATATATATCTATTCATGCACTCTGATTTCAAGCTCTCAACCGCTGAACATATTGATTGAGTTATTTCTGCTGAAATTCCAAACAAAGACGATGATCCAGAATTGTATGCACTTGTCAGCGAGTTCATGATTCATGGTCCTTGTGGTAGTGATAATCCCAAATGCCCATGCGTGATTGATAACAAGTGTTCAAAAAACTTCCCAAAGACATTCACATAACATACTTCGGTTGATGAAAATGGTTATCCAATATATAGGAGATGTAATGATGGATCTTTTTTGAAAAGTCTGGTGTTAAGTTAGACAATAGAAGTGTGGTTCCATATCACAAAATCTTCTTGAAAAGATACCAAGCTCACATTAATGTTGAGTGGTTCAATCAGGGTGCTTCCATCAAATATTTTTTCAAATATATTAACTAGGGTCCTGATAGGGTTGTACCAAGAAACAATGCAGATGATAATGATGATGCAGTTGACAAAATAAAAAATTACTACGATTGTAGATATTTGTCTGCATGTGAAGCTTCGTGGCGTATATTCAAATTTGATGTTCATTTCAGGACTCCTTCTATTGCGAGGCTTCCTTTTCATCTTCCTAGACAATAAAATGTTGTATACGGTGCTGACAATGATATTGAAGATGTCCTCAATAAACTATATATTTCTTCTTTGATGTTCTTAGCTTGGATGGAGTGTAATGAACATAGTAAGGAAGCACGCAAACTTTCTAATGTTGAATTTCCTACCAAGTTTGTTTGGAAATTGATGGATCGTTGTTGGAAGCGAAGAGAAAAAGGATTTCTATCAGTCGAATTCACAATGTCTCTCCTAATCTTGGTGAAGCATATTTTTTGAGAATCCTTTCAAAAAAAGTCAAAGGTCTGAAATGTTTTGTAGACATTCATACGGTTCATGGACATGTATGTGCTACTTTTAGAGAGGCATGTTATGCTCTTGGATTTCTAGACCGTACTTTGTCTGGGAAAAAACTTGGCAATACTTATCTGATGGAATTCTCTACAATCAACAACTAAGATTAAAGGCACAAGCTAATATGTTATTTTTCATTATTTAAATTAATGTTTTACTTAATAATTCTTACATAATATATTATATTTATTCAGTAAAATTTATTATATATTTTTATATATTTAACGGAATCTTATTAACCTTATTATTATCGGTAAGTTTTAATTTTATATAGTTATATATCTATAAAAATTAACTTGCAAATTTCTACAGGTTTATTGCTTTTTGAGGATCAAGTTAAGAACTTGAAACTTTATAAGATTGAAATTTTTTTACTCCAGAATAATTCAAGCCTCAAAGATTTTGATGGAATGGCCTATTGTGATCATGAGTCTGTATCTTCTACAAATAATCGATTGATTACTGAGGAGATAAATTTTGACAGGACGACTCTATTGTAATAGTTTTAACAGCTACTTGGTTCATTAACAGATGAACAAAGAGGTGTTTTCGAAGATATTATCACAAATGTTAAAAAAAGAAAGGAGGTGTCTTTTTTGTTTATAGTTATGGAGGTATAGGGAAAACATTTCTATGGAAAATATTATCCGTCGCTTTAAGATCGGAGGGTGAAACCATGTTAAATGTTGCTTCAAGTGGTATTGCTTCCTTATTATTGACAGGAGGTAAGACATCACACTCTTGATTTATAATCCCTTTAAATTTTACCGAGAATTCATTTTGTTCTATAATGCCAGAAAGTGATGTTGCTGAATTGTTAAAAAAACATCATTAATTATGTGGGACGAGGCACCCATTATTCACAAGCATGCATTTGAAGCTTTGGATAGATCTTTGAAGGATATATTGGGTTGTCATCTTCATAGAAACTGAAAATTGCCATTTGGAGGAAAAGCAATTGTTTTTGGAGATGATTTCAGACAAATTCTACATGTTGTTCCTAATGGAAGTAAATAAGACATCGTCAATGCTTCAATAATTCCTCCTATATTTGGTCAAATTGCAAGGTCTTAAGATTAACAAAACACATGAGGTTAAGTCTTTTTCACACCCCAAAACCTATGAACGGCGGAAACGTTCTGGGGTGGAGGACATCATGTACAATATCACAACAATGCAAAGTAGTAAACAAGCAACGACATCATCCATTGCATTAATAATATAATTTTATACAACTGTGTTCTGTCAAGTTATATAGACACCAAAAACAATATACATCAAAAATATAAGATGAGTCTTGAACGAGCTCCATCTTCTCAAAACCTGGCTCCGGTACCTATCTACTGGTGGCCTGAGAATACAAGTTATATTGAAAGAGTTTATTAGCTTTAGAGCTAGTGAGATCATAAGTATATTAGTGTCTGTTTGTATGAAAGCATTTGTAAGATGTTTTGTAAAATGTATTGTGTATGTTTGTAAAAGTTTTGTATTTGTTTGAACTCTCCTAGAAACCCTATGTTTCCTACTAAAAGTAGCCTTCTACCAAGGCATCTAGTATATGTGTGTGTCTCTTGTAAGAGTGTGTATTTTCCCAAATTCAACTATCATTAACCAAAAATATAGTTTCTACATTACCGTGCATCGTGTGAATTTTCTCGAAGTGAATGTACTGGGAATAATATTATAGTACTGTAGTGTTGTATTAAGTAACTACTGCTGTACTAACTACCTTGTTATTTAAGGTACCATGTGATCGGCCTGTATCTTATTTAAGTAACTCTTTCCTTTAGGGTTTACAACAGTAAACTCCTTGTTTAGGCCGTAGACTCTAAACTTTTGATGTGTTGGGACTTTATTGTTGCACAATAAACCCTAGGGCATCCTCTCTCCTGATATCTCCTAAGTTGTTAATCCTAAAATACTCAAACTTATTCCCAAAAGCTTGAAAGTTTTCAGAAACTGTTTTGACTTCTATTGAATTGACATGTTGTACAGAATAGAAATTCGGGTTATCACATCATTCCCTCCTTAGAAGGAATTTCGTCCTGAAATTAGCGTTTAAGCAAATAAGTAGTTACAAATAACTAAGTAAAAAGACGAGGATATTTCAGTTTCATCTGATCCTCTCGCTCCCAAGTGAATTCAGTTCCTCGCTTGGCGTTCCAGCGAACCTTCACTATCGGGATGCGGCTTTGTTTCGTTTGCTTGACCTCCCGGTCCATGATTTCTACTGGTTCTTCCACGAAGTTGAGGCTCTCGTTGATCTCGATCTCGTCGAGTGGGATTACAAGAGTCTTGCCGGACATACACTTTTTCAAGTTTAATACGTGGAAGGTAGAATGTACGTTACTAAGCTCGCGCGGTAAGTTAAGTTTGTAAGCTATAGGGCCGATTCTTGCGAGAATCTCGAAAGGCCCAATGTACCTTGGATTTAGCTTTCCACGCTTTCCGAAGCGTATCAAGCCCTTCCAGGGTGAGATCTTCAATAGAACACTGTCGCCCACCTGGAATTCTAACGGTTTTCTTCGTTTATCAGCGTAGGTTTTCTGTCGGTCTGTAGAGGCTTTCAATCGTTCACGAATCAGAACGATCTTCTCTGTCGTTTCCCGTATGATCTCCGGACCTGTGAGAGTGCTATCAGGAACTCGCCCTTTAGCTAACTGGGTATCACCCACCTCAGCCCAGCACAGTGGGGATCTGCACTTTCTACCATCAAGGGCCTCGAATGGAGAAGCCTTAATGCTTGTGTGATAACTGTTGTTTTAAGAATATTCTACAAGGAGTAAATGAGTATCCCATGCTTTCCCAAAGTCAACCACACAGGCTCGCAGCATATTTTCCAAGGTTTGGATAGTTCTCTCACTTTGTCCGTTGGTCTGTGGATGGTAGGTTGTACTCATGTCCAGCCTAGTTCCTAAGGAACTTCGTAGCGATTGCCAAAATATCAAAGTGAACCTACTATCTCTGTCCGAGATAATGGATAAGGGAACACCGTGCAGTCGTACAATCTCTCTAATGTAAGTTCTTGTAAGTTTCTCCATCTTGTCTGTTTCTTTGATCGGCATGAAGTGTGCAGACTTGGTCAATCTATCGACGATGACCCATATGGTATAAGTCCACCCGTTGTGTTGGGCAACTTGGTTATAAAGTCCATAGTGATCCGCTCCAACTTCCACTCCGGTATTTCCGGTTGTTGTAATAAACAGAAGGGTTTCTGGTATTTGACCTTGACCTTTGCGCAAGTGAGACATTTACTCATGAAGGTAGCAATCTCTGCTTTCATGTTAGGCCACCAGTATAACATTTTAAGATCCAGATGCATCTTATCTGAACCTGGGTGAATGAAATAATGAGTGTTGTACGCCTCATTCATGACCAAGTCTCTGAAACCACTGAGTTTCGGGGTCCAAATCCGATCCATGAGATAATAAGTTCCGCCACCTTTGACTTCCAGGTTCTTGTCCATCCCTCGCAGGGATTCACTAGTCACATTTTCAGGTTTCAAAGCGTCGAGATGAGCCCCCTTAATTTGTGTGGACAAGTGTGAATGGATGGTCATTTTCAATGATTTGACTCTACGACCAGAATATTCTTTTCGACTGAGGGCGTCAGCTACTACATCGGATTTACCCGGATGATAACGAATTTCGCATTCCTAATCACCGAGTAGCTCGACCCACCGTCGTTGTCTCATGTTGAGCTCCTTCTGGTCGAATATATGTTGTAGGCTCTTGTGGTCTGTAAAGATTGTGCTTTTCGTACTGTACAGGTAGTGTCTCTAGATCTTTAGAGCGAATACTACTGCTCCTAGTTCAAGATCGTGGGTAGTGTAGTTGACCTCATGTGTATTCAGCTGTCTCAAGGCATAGGCGATGACCTTACCTTGATGCATCAGAACACATCCGAGACCTTGGTTTGACGCATCGTAGAAGACAACAAAGTCTTCTATCCATTCGGGGAGGGATAGTATTGGTGCAGTACACAAGGCTAGTTTGAGCGTTTGGAATGCTTTCTCCTGCTTTTCTTCCCAGTCAAAGGATACGCCCTTCTGGGTAAGTGTTGTAAGAGGCTTCGCTATGCGGGAGAAGTTCTGAATGAACATGCGATAGTAGCCAACGAGGCCTAGAAATTGACGAATTTCTGTAGGCGTCTTCGATGCTGACCAGTTCTCAATGGATTTGATTTTGGAAGGGTCCACGTGTATTCCCTCTTTGCTAACCACATGCCCTAAGAATTCGACTCGACGGATCCAAAATTCGCATTTCGAGAACTTCGCATAGAGCTTCTCCGAACGTAATGTTTCTAGGACATGTCGCAGATGATGACTATGCTCCTCCTTACTACGTGAGTAGATAAGTATGTCATCGATGAAGACAATGACGAACTGATCCAATTAAGGATGAAACATCCTATTCATTAAGTCCATGAATACTGCAGGCGCGTTTGTTAATCTGAATGGCATCACTATGAATTCGTAGTGCCCATAACGAGTTCGTAAGGCTGTCATCAGAACATCCTCCCCTAGTACTCATAGCTGGTGATATCCGGATCTCAAGTCGATTTTTGAAAAGAAATTCGCCCCTTGGAGTTGATCAAATAAATCGTCGATCCGAGGCAAAGGATAACGATTCTTGACGATCAGTTTGTTGAGCTCCCTGTAGTCGATGCATATTCGAAATGACCCATCTTTCTTCTTGACGAACAAGACTGGAGCTCCCCACAGTGAGAAGCTTGGTCTTATAAAGCCCTTGCTGAGCAGTTCGTTAAGTTGACTGGACAATTCTTGCATCTCTACAGGTGCTAGACGATAGGGCGACTTGGCTACGGGGGTAGCCCTTGGAACTAAGTCGATTCGGAACTCGACTTGACGTTGCGGGGGTAATCCTGGAAGTTCTTCTGGAAAGATGTTGGGAAAGTTGCGTACTACTGGAATGTCCTGAATGTCCTTCGTTTCTTGGCTCACATTGACCACATGAGCAAGGAATGTGTGACATTCCTTTTGTAAGAATTTCTGAGCTTGAATGCTCGAGATGATACGAAGGTTCGTGCCGGGTTTGTCGCCATAAACTACTAGGGTTTCGCCAAACAGCAGATTAAGGCGAACTGCCTTTTCGTAACACATGATGTCGGCACGATGAAAACTCAACCAATCCATGCTGATAATGATGTCGAAACTTTTAATTGAGACCGACATGAGATCAATCGAAAATGAATGGCTATATAAAGTTAGGGTACACCCTATGAATATGTTGCTAGTGTTCTCTGTCTTTCCATTAGCCATTTCTACAGTGAACGGTTCTTTAAATGCTCATGATTTTTGCTTAAGTAAATGAGCAGATTTTTGGTTCACGAAACTCCTCTCCGCTCCACTATCAAATAGAATGCATGCATAAGAGTTATCGAGGAGAAACGTACCAGTGACCGCTGTGGGGTCGGCAACTGCCTCCTTATGGCCTATGGCCAGAACTCTTCCTACACCACCGACATTTCCTGCCTTCGGGCAGTTCCTCTTGTAATGGCCCACCTCGCCACAGTTGTAGCAAGTTTGGCCCACTCCAGCACCGGGGACTTGGGTGATTGGCCTCGCCGGAGATTTTCAGAAATAGGCAGTGTGGTCTTTCCTGTTGCAGCTTACACACTACATTTCCCGGCAGGCACCCACGTGGTGGAAGTTGCATTTGTTGCACTTGGGCAAAATCCCAGAGTACAGCTTGACCGGAGTAGCAGCGGCAGGTGCTATCGCAGAATGAATTGCCACGAGCTGCTGCTTTTTGGCAACCTTTGCCTTCTTTTTGTCATCCCAAAACTTCCGCTTGGACTCAGCGGTTCTGGCGGGTTCTGAGATGGCCAGGGTGGTTGTTGCGGCCGGGGTACGGACCCCATGGTCTATGAGCCACTGTGCCAATCGCTTGGCACTATCAAATGTAGTGGGGTGTGATGCCAATACATTTCCATGGTATGGCGCATCAGCCCCCATATATATCTCTCTATCTTTTTCCCCTCAGCATGCACCATGTTGGGATAGAGGGCCACCAGTTCACAGATCCTGGCGGTGTAGGCGACTACGTTGGAGCCCTTCATGGTTAGACTCCATAGTTCTTCCTCTAGTTTCTGGATCTCGCCCCTCGGACAGTACTCCTCAATCATGAGGTCTTTCAAAGTTTCCCAGCCCGTAGCATTAGCCACTATGAGAGATAGTGACTTAACATGGCTATTCCACCATGTTAGGGCTTTTGTTTCAAAGGTGCAAGCAGCGAACTTCACCTTGCTCTCCTCGGGACATGAGCAGATTTCGAAAACCGATTTGGTTTTCTCGAACCATTGCGAGAGGGCAATGACTTCGCCAGTCCCTTTGAAGGACAATGGCTTGCAGTTGGTGAAGTACTTGTAGGAGTACTCTTTCAAGCGCACAGGGATTTCACCATGAGTAGATAGGATAAGGGTTCCTCCTCCAGTGGAACCGGATGAATGATATTGAGCCATGGTTGTAGCCACAGCTGCAGCTATAGCAGCATTTAGAGTTGTCATGTCGAACTGAGCAGTAGGTGGTGTTGGTGCGGGAGGATTGCTTCTTGGTGATTTACGTGGAGGCATCTTTGCACTATAAGTTTACGAAGAGGAAAACATTGATAAGAATTTAATAGAAAAATTCATGAGAATGACCCATGGACTAACTCGCCGTAGGCCAACTATACAACTGAATAACACAATTACTTGTAAATGAAAGCATTTGGATATAAATTTCCATGAGATTCAGATATCTATCAATATTACTGAAATTACAGATGTAACAAGTTCGGGAAAAATGACATATAAGTAGGTCTTACATCAACCAAGATGGGAAAATTTTGACAAAAATATTACCTAATCAAGACCTTAACAGGTCTAAGATTTACAGGGATAGGAATTTAGCATAGATTTTTTACACAAACTAAGTTATATCCAAAAGAGAAATTGATGAGAATCTATTGGCGATAAGAACTACCAACGTGAGTTCTTGACCTCGACAGAAGACGTTTTTGTTGGATTAATGTCTAAGTCCATAACTATATTTGGTAAGACTTGACCCGACCCGGCATGGTCCATTTGGGTTGCATACCATCATGCACTTGAATGAGAGAAATAAGACACTTATGGTTATTAATATATTATAAGTTCTAGTATATTAATAATAAGAATAATAAGATTATTTAATTAGTATTGATCAAGAATTAATCTAGGATTAATTAAGTGATCAAAAGAAGACTAATTAAATATATGGGTTGATTGTGTAAATCATCCATACTTGTATAGTGGGCTAATGCTCCATGGATAATCAAGTTGGGCTAAAACCCATAGGATGGTCCATGGATGCTCCATGGTGTATTTGTACCCATGGATCCAAGGAAATGGAAAGCCATGACAATTAAGAGTTTACCCTAATTGTGTAACTATATAAGCATCTTATTATTGAGGAAAAATTGGCCACTAGTATTATTCAAGAAAGGGCTAGCCGATTTTGGTGAGTGTAGAATTCTCTCAAGTCATTCTAAGTGTTTTGATGATTGTGATTCCATTTGAGGTGTCACACTTGGGGCACTAAGCACTCAAGCTTCATGAAGACTTTCTACATCAAGAGGTATGTATTCTATCTTGTTACATTATTGTTTTGTATGCTAGATTAGGATAATACCTTGGAAGTTCTTATTTGCATGTATAATAGAGAAAACATAGATCCAAGGTATTTAGGGTTGCATGTACACTTAGGAAGTGTTAGAATGCTCAAAACCCAACAGTGGTATCAGAGCCACGGGTTGTTTTCTGTTATATTGATGCAAATATTTTATTTTCAAAGTTGAAAAAAAAACCATGAAGTTTGTCAAATTTTAAGATAATTACTTGTTCTTGTGAAAAACTAATTATTTGTAAAATTTGAATAATTTGCTTTATGAGTTGAATTAGGTCAAATTTAATAAAAGATAAAATAATATGATTATTTTATTAGTTTTAAAAGTTTGATCTAAAAAGTTTTATTTTTTTGAAACCTCCATAAGTTATGGATTTGAAAAGGTTTTAAAAAAAATTGATTCAAAGTTTTTTTTTGGAGTTACAAAATTTGGTGTTAATGTTTTAAAGGATTACATAACTTAAGAATAAGTTATGGATCACCAAAAGTTTTTTGTGTTATCTTGTTTTATGAGTGAATTTGGATTAATGATGAAAATTATGTGATAGTTGGTTTTAATCCAAATTAATCTAAGAATTGATTCTAAAATGTGTTTTTGTAACTTGTCCTCAAGTTATTTGAAAAGTCACATTTAAGAATCATAAAACTCATAAAAATTGGCAAAGGTTACAAAATGAAGAGTCTAGTTCTAATTAAATGGTTTTATGACTCCATAACTTGTCCTCAAGTTATGGAGGACCAAGAGTCTCTTCATTTAATAAAATAAAATAAAATAAAAAAAAGTGTAACCTTAATTAATTCCATAAGTTATAAAATAAAGAAAAGTTAATTCTTTTATTAGTTTAAAGTCTTCCATAACTTGTCCTCAAGTTATGGAACTTGAAGAGTTTTTGGATTAAAACTACTTTAAACACATAAGTTATGGAATTAATTAGTTTTGAATAGTTTCAAAACTTGCCCTCAAGTTTTGGAATTTGTAAAGTTTTCACTTATGAATACTTTAATTCCAAGTTAGCCCTTAGAATTTTAAAAGTTAAAATTCAACCCTTATACTTTATAATATTATAAGTTAATAATATATATATATGTATAAGAGTAAAGTCAGTCTTACCGCTAGTACGCCTCATTCACGAAGCCGGTCTATAAGGTGGGTATAAGGTTGTTGCCTATAAAATGGCAACTTAATGGGTGTCCACTCTCACCCACCGCTTGCTTGACTGGTGGAGGGTCGTTAGCCGAACGGGTTTGACAGGACTAGAATTCTCCCTTCATTAAAAGTATTAATGATAATACTAAGTAACTAAACTCTTAATAATACCCAATCTTAGTTACTTAGGAAAAATGTGAATAAGGTGCTAATCCATGAAATTGCACTTTACACTTTGTCTAAGTCGTTAGTGGAGCGTGTGTGGTTAACCGGCACACTAACTTGGACTTAACAAGGTAGGTAAAGGGTGACTTAATATTTATCATAGTATCGATGGAGCGTGTGTGGTTAACCGGCACATCGATTGAGGGGTAATTTATTAAGGGTACCAAGTGATTTGCATGGTTACTTCACACCTTGTTTTGTGATCCTCGGCATCCCAGTCACAAAACCTGAAGGGCACACTCGAGATTGAAACATGCCTTTGAAAAGTTCAATGAATCTCAAAGATCTAGGAGTTTCAAAACCAATTAAAACCTAAATAATACATTTCGTTTATCTTGGTGGAAATTGGTGAATCGTCATTCACCTACCTTCAAATATTTTATAGCTTGGATTACGGCATACCTCTTCTAAGTTATAAAATAGTTTGTTGGGTCCTAGCCTTAATATTTCATATTGGGTGTCATATTAAGGACTTTAAATCAACTATCTTGAATATCTCCCAAAAGATGTCTGGTTTAGACACCTATGATCTTCCCAAATCTCTTGAAACAAGGTTTCCTAATGAAGATGATGTCCCATGGATATCATACTTCTTCACCTCTTCAAATTATTCTCCCTAACCCACAAGTTCTTGAAAAGTTTAAGGTCACTCAGGCCCTATTAGGCAAGGCAAGGTCTAGGTGTGGTCACATCTTGGAGATGTAGTCACATATTGACAAGCCGGGAGAGTTGGGTGTCAAAGTCTTGAGATAGTTGGTGGTTCAACTACTTTCTAAGTCACATAGTGAGTTCTTTTGGAACACCTATGAAAAAGACTATGACAAGACCCTTAATGATCTTATCTATTTGTTAAGATCAACTTCCTAAAACTTTATGGACATTGACAATGATGACATTGGATATCCAGTAAAGCATTCTCTTCCCAATGGAAAGGGATCGGCCATAGTCAACTCGGTTGACCAAATGGTAAAGAGAAAAGCTAAGTCTGTGATAGTCCTGTGTACCATTATCAAAGGGTCCATATGTTTGTATTGCCAAAGAAAGGGCATTGGTTGCGAAGCTGCCAAATTTACCTAAGGAGGTTAAAGTCAATAAGTTTGACTCTACTTCAGGTAAAGTCCACTATCTAACTCTGCTAAGTTTCTATTCTGAGATTCCTGATACATGATGTGACTGGGTCACATGGTGATGTTTTAAGAATCAAAGAAAAGTGAAGAAACTTAAAGAAAGAATATGCTGAATCTGATGGCGTAGATGGATTTCTATCGCATAGTTTGAAGATCGGATTCTTGAGCAACTTCTTAGGAGTTATGAGATATTGCTTAGGAATAGATAACAACAAGTTTTCATATGGATTGTAAGGATAAGTTTTTCCACAAAGTTTTAAAATAAAAGAAAATTTTTTTGATTTTATTTATTTTAAAATATCCTTACAATGGCTTTTGAGGAAAAATTGTTGCTTATATGATTCCATTAAGAGCAAGAGTGGAAATATGAAGTTGATTCTTTCATTTGTGGTAATGTCTATATTTACTAAATAAGGAAAGATTCTCATCACCCAAGTTTCATTTGGACCGGGACTTGGAATCATGCAAGTTATATAGCATGATGAATGAGAACTTTCAAGTTTTGGAAAAATTAAGACTAATTACTGGTTCACATGGATGTGTGAGTCAAGTGAAGGACTAAAGGATCGAGTACACAGTCCTGTGCACTGATTAAGTCCACCACAAAAGATCGATAAGATTATTCGTCATAGTTTACTAAAGCTCAGTAAATATGATATCGATAAGATTATTCGTCATAGTTTACTAAAGCTCAGTAAATATGATTATACTTACATGCTTAAGTGTAACTCTGAGACATTGGAAAAGGTTCCAATGTAAGGCAGAGCGAATAAGAAGAATCAAATTAGGCAGAAGGATAAAAGTTTCTCAAATCTGAAAAGATGGGAGAGTACTTTAGTATCAGTTTTTGTGATCATCTTAATGATTAAGAAACCATATCAAAATTAGTTCTCTAAGGAAATCTTAGTGCATTCTTATGACTAAGAAGAGGAACTTGAATTGTTGAAATGGTTAAATCAAGAAGATGAGTCATACTTCGTTCCAATACAAGTCTTAGAGTCATACTCCAAGATTGTCATTTGAGTGACATGTCTTAAAGAAGGTTTAAAACACTTGTCAAATGTAAGAGTAAACTTTTTCTACTCTTGTACATTTGAAATTGGTAAGTTGTGATGTTTTGGATAAAACAAAGACCAACTTAGGCCAATTGGGTAAAGTGTTTTTCTTGATTAGAATCCGCACTATCTCTTGGATGTTTGACAAGGGAGTCTTATATGTCAAGAGGACAGTGGGAGTCTTAAAGGTCTTGAAAGTCTCAAGAAATAATCAAGAATAAAACCTGAAATTCTTCACTAGCACACGACTTGAGGTTTATAACCTATCGTGTTGACATATCTGTGCCCATTCCAGTTAAAGTTGGCTTTGCATATGAGTTCTTAGAGTTCTCAGTTTGTTGCATAACAACTTGGAAGCAATGGCAGGCCCTTGAGCTGCCAGGTGGCAAGAAGTTAAGATTGAGTTCAATCCATATGGTTTTGGATTTGTCAGTATCTTTGTCTTGTGATTATGGTTTGACAAATTCATATGGGTAGGAACTCATACACCATATAAATCTAAGTGTCATAAGGTTTCTCTCCGATTCATGAAAATGATGGTGAGGAAACGCTTTCACTAAGTAGATTTTACGAAGATATCAATTGTGTTATTTGCATTTTCAAAAGTCGTTAGTGGAGCGCGTGTGGTTAACCGGCACACTAACATGGACTTGTGAGAAATGGCAAATGCCTAAGCAATTGAGACTATGATTACGGTATCCCTTTTCATGGTTCTTGAAATTGCTTAGACACACAGGTGAGCTATCTACGGAAAGGGTGTATGAATCTAAATTTCAGACTGTCCAGCTGATTTCTGAGTACATGTCAAAGCTAGTGGGAGCATAAGTGTTATGCTAATAATCATCATGTTAGTGGGAGCATGATAATTATGATAAGTATTGCAAGTTAGCAATGTTAATTATAGAAAACAAAAGTTTTAATTGGGAAAAAGTTGTTTTGCTATAATTAAGGGAGAGGAAATTATGCTTCATCTCAAATCTATAAGCTTAGATCGTGAGGTTTTAATCATTTAGTCAAGGATATATATGAATTTCATGTTGGAATGGCTCAACATAAGGAAATTCTGTATATGGGTCCATTATTTGCGTTCTAAAATTCGATTATGATTACGGCATCCCTTTTCATAATCTGAATTATGAGAACTTGGCAAATTGAAATGGAAATATTATAGCAAAAGACTGGTTTAGTCTTTATGTAAGACATCATGAATCGTGTCCCATATGCTTCGGATATAGGATCGATTACATGTGCTATATTCATCCGTTCTAAAATTTTCCAAATGCCTGGGGCATTAAGAAGGGAAAAGGTTTAGAACTGGATATGACTAAAAGGATTAAACAATTGTCGAGGACAATCTAAGGTTTACCAAAGATTGGTTACTCAAGGACAATTGGAAGTATAGTGATAATTCTGGAAGGACCATATTGACATAGTCTGTAAGGAGGCAACTCTTGTTCAGAAGTGATAGTCAAAATGGAATCTGGAAATGTTTCAAAGTTAGAATTTTCAATCTGTTTAAGATTAGGAAACTTAATGCAAGAAGGATGTTTCCAAGGAGCTGATCTCCTTTGGAATACTCTGTAATGATTGTTGTCAAGTCTTTCTGACTTTGTGCATAATCATTACAAGAGGATCAATGCATATAAGTTTAGAATCTAACAGATTTCAGTAAATGGCATGAATTTGGAATTCTTACATTTGCAGTATGGATTTGGGGGTGTGAAAAGAGAATCATTGAAGTTATGTTCAATGGATCTAGTTCACAAAGTAAAGATCATAGACAAACATAGTATGCATACTTGGTGTATGGCATAACTAGTGTTTAAGAAAACATAGTGTACATGCTTGGAGCATGGGACAACTATTGTTTTAAATTCAAGAATAAAGTTGATAGCTGAAACAGTATACAATGAATAATGTGTAATCATATGGTGATAAATAAAAGGTGTTTTATTTATGTTCAAAGGGTTGATACCATATTGGATTCTATTATTATTGTGTTTCACTTTGCATGTTTTGACTTCCCGAATAAACTGGGTTATTCTTCCAGAATGACTAAGTTATTCAAACCATCCACAGTTGGTCATATGTTGGAAGTAGATATGAATTAAGACTGTCATGATGGGTTGTAGAGGTCTAAGGTGTTGGACAAGGCTACAACAATCATGAGTGCTCATAAGTTCTGAGTATTGGATTCAACCCGCGCTCATTGGAATCACTTCATGGATTTTATCACGAGTGATCATGAGACGATAATATCTTATATTCTTCAAACCTAGAGATATGAGTTGTTACTATGAGTTGATAGTACATTGATTGCACGAAACCGCATTTGGTAACTCTGTGCTATAAAACGTGCCTTTGTGTGTGATTCAACAAGTAGTAGAACAAGCCATATGAGTCGAAGTTTATCCATTCCTTTTACCTTCGGGATAAAAGCGATATCTGTGGGCCCCTCGATGATTTGATGATGACAAATGGAAGTGCTCGGCCGGGCCAGGACTGATTTGATTTGTTCAATTAGTCAGTTGTCATAAATCGGAAATCGGGAAACAACAAATGGACAGAGAGAATGATTATAATCCATGTCTCAGTCCATATGATATCTAGAATGGAGGAATATATGATCCCTTATCTAATGGACAAGTCACTGACAAAGGTCAGAGTTCATCTACAAGGTCAGAGTTCGACAGAAGCTTTTGAGAGCTACGATTGCCAGTTGGTTCCTGAAGTCATACGCAATAATAGTTTTAGACTTATCCAAGTGGGAGACTGTTGGATTAATGTCTAAGTCCATAACTATATTTGGTAAGACTTGACCCGACCCGGCATGGTCCATTTGGGTTGCATACCATCATGCACTTGAATGAGAGAAATAAGACACTTATGGTTATTAATATATTATAAGTTCTAGTATATTAATAATAAGAATAATAAGATTATTTAATTAGTATTGATCAAGAATTAATCTAGGATTAATTAAGTGATCAAAAGAAGACTAATTAAATATATGGGTTGATTGTGTAAATCATCCATACTTGTATAGTGGGCTAATGCTCCATGGATAATCAAGTTGGGCTAAAACCCATAGGATGGTCCATGGATGCTCCATGGTGTATTTGTACCCATGGATCCAAGGAAATGGAAAGCCATGACAATTAAGAGTTTACCCTAATTGTGTAACTATATAAGCATCTTATTATTGAGGAAAAATCGGTCACTAGTATTATTCAAGAAAGGGCTAGCCGATTTTGGTGAGTGTAGAATTCTCTCAAGTCATTCTAAGTGTTTTGATGATTGTGATTCCATTTGAGGTGTGACACTTGGGGCACTAAGCACTCAAGCTTCATGAAGACTTTCTACATCAAGAGGTATGTATTCTATCTTGTTACATTATTGTTTTGTATGCTAGATTAGGATAATACCTTGGAAGTTCTTATTTGCATGTATAATAGAGAAAACATAGATCCAAGGTATTTAGGGTTGCATGTACACTTAGGAAGTGTTAGAATGCTCAAAACCCAATAGTTTTATGTCCCTCACGCGCCTATCAACTCTTACTTGCTGAGCTCGAAGTTCCCTGACTTCGGCTTGGGTTTCAGCGAGTTCCCTATGAAGAGCTGCGTTTGGACCAGAGTCCTTTCATGTGCAGACTCCAACTAGCGAATGCGGACAGTGTTAACGCCAGAGTTGGCATCAACCTCCACTACTCGGCTGATAGCTGCTCGACCTTGCTCGGTGTTTCGAGCAATCCTACGAACCATGACGGGTAGGACCCTGTCCGCTGAACCTCCCTCAGTGAGGTTGTAGAAGCTTTTGTCTCCATTGTAGGGCATGGGCTGCCCATGTTCTTGATTCCATCTGTTCAAGTTTGTGGCCCATAGAGGTGTGGGTCCTGGAAATGCTGGACGAGGGTTTGGGTTATGAACAGCTGGGGGTTGGTTGTTGACTTCTGGCTCTGAGTCATAACCATCAGAAAAGCCTTCAACTTCATGATCATCCAAGGGGATTGGGTGATCGTCTTCTGGTTCTTCTCCCAGCCATCCTGCATTGCCGTGGTTGGGGTAGTACGGGTCTCCTGGGAGATGGAATCCAACCATTTTATCTATGCGAGAAAAGGGATAAAGAAATAATTAATAGACGAGTTAACTAGATAATTATAATATGATCTTTATCAGTTACTCCAATACTTGTTTAGTGCATACCAGTTATATGTATTCCAAAACAGGATAGCCCTTCGCATAAGTGAATCCTAACTTTAAGCCCACAACCAAACAAGGATAGGAAGTAAAGCAAAGATTACAGATTCTAAGGCTATGACATCCTAGGCACATATAACCGTAATGTATCCACTCAACAGCTATTGACATACTAATAAGGACCTTTAGTTCTCAGATAAGTAATTATAGTAACACAAAATACTCCTATAGTATTTTAAGTTTAATGTTCTGTTCTACTGTTCTTGTTGTAGAAGTGTTGGTAAGTTTTTAGACTTGTTGCAACCTCACAACCATACTTAGGCACATGCTAATCACTCCTCGGATAATGTAGTTGATTATGCTACATCTTCTTAGGGTTGACCATATGTCTCTAAGTCTACTTGTGCTGTCCAACAATCGTAATACTTTTGTTATGTCCTAGTGACACTAATTTTAGTATGAATGCAGATATGTATACTTGGGTAAATATTTTATTATTTAAAAGTATAAACTCTTTATCAGATTATTTTAATCCCACTTGTGCTTATAGTTCATATATCTTTTATGGGTTGATACACTCGATTCACTATAAACAATACTCTGATACCAATCTGTCATACCGCAAAACCTATGAACGGCGGAAACGTTCTGGGTGGAGGACGTCATGTACAGTATCACAACAATGCAAAGTAGTAAACAAGCAACAACATCATCCATTGCATTAATAATATAATTTCATACAAGTGTGTTTTGTCAAGTTATATAGACACCAAATTCAATATACATCAAAAATATAAGACGAGTCTTGAACGAGCTCCATCTTCTCAAAACCTGGCTCTGGTACCTATCTACTGGTGACCTGAGAATACAAGTTATTTTGAAAGAGTTTATCAACTTTAAAGCTGGTGAGATCATAAGTATGTCAGTTTCTGTTTGTATGAAAGCATTTGTAAGTTGTTTTGTAAAATGTACTGTGTATGTTTGTAAAAGTTTTGTATTTGTTTGAACTCTCCTAGAAACCCTATGTTTCCTACTAAAAGTAGCCTTCTACCAAGGCATCTAGTATATGTGTGTGTGTGTCTCTTGTAAGAGTGTGTATTTTCCCAAATTCGACTATCATTAACCAAAAATATAGTTTCTACATTACCGTGCATCGTGTGAATGTTCACGAAGTGAATGTAATGGGAATAATATTATAGTAGTGTAGTGTTGTATTAAGTAACTACTGCTATACTAACTACCTTGTTATTTAAGGTACCATGTGATCGGCCTGTATCTTGCTACCGAATCAATAGTAAAATGACGATGTAAGACGTCGTAAGAAATGACGTGTGGCACCCGTAGACTTGCAAGTCCCACTGTAGCGAGCAGCAAGGTGTAGGATAGTCAATCCAGTATAGATCTATACACAAACTCATACGCTCCCCAATTAAGGAGATTCTGATACAAAAACAGTCATGGTAGGTAGTGCCATGCCCCGTTTAATGGCTCACATAAATGTATAAATGGATATGTAATGTATTTGTGTGCTAGCTGTATTGTGTGTTCTTTCTCTGTCTAGCCTGTATGTTTGTTTCTCATCATAGTGTCTATTGTTTGTTTCTCATCATAGTATCATATGTTGTTTCTCATCACTCTATATCTATTGACTCATGTATGAAATGAATCATTGTATGTTTCATTGTTCTAGTAATAGTATTAGTATCCTCCTAAACTACTCCTATAGTAGTCTACTAGCAATGTATGAACATGTTTGTATACCTTTGCTACCCAAAGGTATGGATCTGAATGAAGGAACTTTTATGAATATATATGTATACATGATATACAATTAATATTTAAAATACCTTCGGACGTATAACCGATGCCCTAAAGCCACATCCAAACAAAGAAAAGGAATTAAAGCGAGCTAGCCTTCCTAAGTCCTTTAAACATTACTTATATAACTATACATATATAGGCAGGCATTTGACAATATATAAGTATAAAAGAGTTTAATTAAAGGTATTTGACAAGTAAAAGAGTTTGTAAAACAGTTTGAGGTAAAACAGTTTGGTAAACAGTTTTAAAAGTAAGAAAACCACTTGTTTGGTAGTTATTAATCACATGTGATTGATATAATAACTAAAATTATTCAACTTGTATTCCCCCCCCCCCCATAAAAGCATTTAAAAACATTTAAAATGTCAATTTAAGGGGTATGAACGCACCTGTAGTGAGTGGTATGGATGAACTGATGAAACAGGATTGCTAGGTGTCAAGTGAAGTCTTGAACACACACAAGGATTCTAGTTAACATATAATACCACATATATGAATCCAATTAGTCTTAAAACAACTAATCAACAAAGTTAAGAAATCCTAGGACATACTAAACACCTTATATAAGTGTTATAAGTCCCAAAGATTGCATCTAAGTGTTGTAGGACAGTACTATTGAGTTTAGGGTTCAAAGGAAACCCCTAATATGAGTTTACGGTTTTGTGACCATCACTCATTGAGTTTACGGTCGTAAACTCATGAGTTTACGGTCGTAAACTCATGCTTCCTTGACCATGAGTTGTTTTGAAGTTCTACAAGTCCTTAGAAGCATTTCTACTTGATGGTTAAGACTTTGGAAGAGATTAGGGCACCATTTCCCTCCTTTGAGGAGTTTACGGCCCTAAGTGTAACAGCCCAAAATCTCAAGTATTGTTAAATTGCAATTTGGGGTGTTTTAAAGGAGAGACTCGGCGAGTTGGAGCCAGACTCGCCGAGTAGGGTCGCAGAGTTGGTCGCGGGTTCGCGACTGGACTCGACGAGTCCAGATATGGACTCGGCGAGTCGACGCTGTTCAGTGGAAAACCCTAGCCGTTCGGTTTGGGAAGTATTTAAGGGATCTTATGCCTCCATTGTTCGCCTTTTGGCCGACTGAGAAGGATCCTAAATCGGTTGTGGGCATCCAGAGCAAGGTTTGAAGATCATTGGTGATTTGAGGAAGTTATGGTCCAAGAAGGAGAAGGTTATGGCTAATGGGACAGCAAGGGAATCACGTTTTGAGGCTTGGGGACACTGAGAGTGCATGATTCAGGTAATCTTTCGGATTATTTCCTGTTATGTGAATGTGTGCATGGATTTAGGGTTTGTGAAACCCATTTGGTGATTTAATGGATTATTATGTTGTTATACAAAAGTTTATACCCTGGTAATAGGATGATTAGAGGTCCAGAAGTCCCATTAGTGCGTTTTTCGGGAATATACGTATCTCAGGAAGCAGTTCGATTGACTGCATGGCGTGGACTCGCCGAGTCGGATGATCAGACTCGGCGAGTAGCTTGAAGATTCACTAGGACTCGCCGAGTTGTTCTTCAGACTCGGCGAGTAGCTTGAAGATCTACTGGAACTCGTCGAGTCGTTCTTCAGACTCGGCGAGTGGTGTCAGGATGCTTATACTCGTCGAGTTACCCTTTGCACTCGACGAGTCCAGTCAGGATTGACCGTTGACCTGTAAATATATTAGAGGGGGTCAGTTGCCTTGTTTGATAAGATCATTAACTAAGGCGGTGGTATTATAGGGAACCTGCGGAACTAGCGGATTGTGTGCGAGTAGCTCGAAGAGGTTATAGCCTGCGTACTACGAGGTGAGTCTTCTCACTATACCTCACCCGGAAGGGTTTGATTGTGTGACCGGAAGGTCAAGTATGTTATGTGTTATGTTTATATGCTATGAATGGAAAGTTAGCTGCTACGTGTGATATACATGCTTATATATGGGCCGGAAGGCAAGGTATTATGTGACAGAAAGGTCAGGTATGTTGTGTGTTATGTTTATATGCTATGAATGGGAAGTTAGCTGCTACGTGTGATATACATGCTTATATATGGGCCGGAAGGCAAGGTTTTATGTGACAGGAAGGTCAGGTATGATATGTGATATATGTGCTTTATGTGTTAGAGTATTTGTATTATGTGTTATATATGTGTACGGGCCGGAAGGCGATTATCTTGTGGACCGAAAGGTCCGGGCCGGAAGGCAATGTTATGTGGATCGAAGGATCCAGGCTGGAAGGCGATATTATGTGGATCGAAAGATCCGGGCCGGAAGGCGATATTATGTGGATCGAAAGATCCGGGCCGGAAGGCAATGTTATGTGGACCGAACGGTCCGGGCCGGATGGCGTATGTGCGTAAGGTATATTGGGGAACTCACTAAGCTTCGTGCTTACGTTGTTTATGTTACGTTGTTTCAGGTTCTTACAGTAACGCGGGATGGCAACGGTTCGATTGTACACACCGAAGAAAGAGTTGAGTTTTGGAGGATCCTGGTCTTCTTTTATAATGAAAATGAAACTACGTTTTGTAATTTGAATGTGAATAAGATTTTAAACAAGTGTTTTTAATATTAAAGTGATTAATTAAATGAAAATTTTATTTTTGGAAATCTGGGTGTTACAAATTGGTATCAGAGCCTTGGTTTGAGGGATTCGGACGCGCCTACGGGTAAATCTGGACTCAAACTGAGGAAGTAAGAAAAAGTTTTCCAAATAAATGGTTTTCTAAAAGTGAATAAGAGTTCAAAGAGAAAGCAAGAAAGAGCAGTGTGTACAATCAGCCAGAGCCAAACGGTGATTTCCCAAAATACTCTTACTTTTGTATTATGAAATATCTATTATGCACTTTATGAGATATTATTGCATGCTAGAGACAGGCTAGGTATTTCACATCTTAGGACTAGAGTCGCCTGATTTGTGATGCCTTAGTCTAGGGTTTGCTGTTATATGTGCGTTATACTTTTATGTGTATGTGATGAGTGAGAGTATCTAGTTAGAACGCACAAGGGGTAAGGCTACGGAGTACAGAGGTACTTCCGAGGAGGAATCGAGAAGGTGGAGCTACCACAGATGGGGAGTCCTATGTATGCTTCAATGCTCGAATGCTGCTTGCTTTGTGCTTTGTGGAGTTATCGATGATGGGAGTCAGCTACCAAGTGAGTATGACGATACTCAGGAGGTAGAGGGCTGGCATCATTGGGAACTCTTCAGCAGCTGATAGCAAAGAAGTGGGAGGACAGCGGAAGGGACTAGGGAGTAAACCTAGCCAGATGAGTGCGCTGGTAGAGTAGAGGATTTCGCTGGAAAGCGAGCATGCGCGATGCGATTGGTGAAAGAGCAGGTTTATCAGCTACTTAGGAACTCTGGAATGGTCCGTGTGGAAAGTATGGGTAGATGTGGCAGGTAGTATGGGCCCGTACTACTGAAAGCAGAGGACCCATACTTGATACAGGGGGCATTCTGAAGGTCCTAAGGAACAGATTGAGGGGTGATGTTATGGTTCGGATACCATACATCGGAGCGGATACAGAGTGATGTTATGGTCAGGGCACCATACATCGGAACAGATTGAGATAGAGGTTGTGGTTCGAGTGCTATACATTGGAGCAGGTTGAGGAATGGTGCTATGGTTCAGGTACCATACACCGAAGCATGTTGAGGAAGGATGTCATGGGATGAGTACCATGGTTCATAGTGGATGATGCTTGTGGCTATCTTGTTATCCGGTTATCGATCGGACGAGCACGAGCGAGCGGGATGCGAGGATTCGCGAGATCCGGCGTGATGAAGTTGCTGCATTGTTGCGGGTTGAGTCGCCAGAATTGTTTGGGTCGATCAGGACCACTATGATTGAAGTAGTTTGATGAGCGATATGCGGCTTTCGCAGAGACGGCTGCCGCGGCGGTTACAGCGGCTGTAGCAACGGCAAAGAAAGGGACTAGTCGGGGTTTTCAGTATCGGGACTTCTATTATGCGAAGCCTCCCGCATTCGATGGAGTTCAGAACTCGACTGTTGCTATGAGATGGTTATCAGACATGGAGGGGTGTTTCTCCACGAGTTTATGCCCTACTGATCAGAGGGTGGGGTGTGCTCTGAACCTGTTGAGGCTCGGGGCGAAGGATTGGTGGAGATTGACCACGAGGTCATTCTCCGATGCGCAGAGGGCTGCGGTTTCATGGGATCAATTCAGAGGGATGTTCAGTACTCGCTATGTTCCGCGGGATGAACAGGAGAAATTGGCTCGGAAGTTCGTTAAGCTGAGGCAGGATTTGGAGTCGGTGACTGAGAGCACCGGGATGTTTGTTGAGAGGGCGATGTTTTGCCCTGAGTTCGCTTCGGAGCAGGCTCAGATGCCCGATATTCGAGTAAGCTCAAGGGGGAGTATCAGACAGTTCGTGTCTGCGCAGAGACGCGAGACCGTATTGGTATCGCAGGAGGCCGCCATGTGGCGTGAGTTAGAGGATGAGTTGCAGTAGCGGGAGATGAGGCAGGCCCCGATGCAGTCGCAGTCGGCGCCGAAACGGTCCATGACCGTAGACGTTAGAATGGGGGATCGGAGCGGTCACACTTGTGGGAAGTGTGAGAGAGATGGCACCGGAGCTTGTTGGCCAATGGTGCATGCCGCGGGTGCGGAAAGGAGGGGCATGGTGCACGGGGATGTCGGCAGTCAGTGCCAATTCGGGATTCCAGGATTTGTTATCAGTGTCGGCAGGTTGGACATTTGAGGGTCAAATGTCCACAGCTTTTGCAGGATCGGTGCAGGCTCTAGCACCGGCCACCTTGAGGAGTTCAGGAGGAGGACAGGATGGAGTAGAGCCCAAGGGCTCAGGGTTGTGCTTATCGGCTTGCGGCAGAGGGAGACGGAGCAGTGCCGGGGGGGCAGCTGCGGGTATGATACTGTCTTGATGTCTTGATTAGCCTGCGTTGATTTTGGCGCATTGTTTGTGCTGGTAGTGTGGATTTCGATGCGGTATTCGTTGTTTCGCGGGATTGGCATGGTTATGGATTGGTGCTTCAGGTTTCGATTTGGCATTCGTTGTTCCCTGATGGTTGGTATGGTTATAGTATGGTGTTTTAGTGTCGATAGCTTTGTGCGGTTTTCGATGTGGTATTCAACCTTTGGCAGGTTGTGGGTTTGGTTATGGGTTATTGCTTGGGAATTCCGTTGGTCATCGTTGTGAGGGTTGATAGTGGAGGTGCGGCACTGGGTTGAATGACGGGTAGTATCTGCAGTTGTGGAGTGGATAATTGAAAGATCGGATTCTCTTGAGCGGATTGATCAGGGAGGAGATGTGTTTTGCTGAGGGTTGCTTACGCTTGTGGGAAGCAGTCAGTGGGTAAATGTTCTCTTTGTGCAGGATGGTTCTGAAAGGTCGTTAATGACGATCGGTGGCAGTTAGTCAGTGCTTTAGTGGGGGAGAATTGTAAAATTCTCCGGGAGATCGATGAATATGTAAGGGTGCTTAGCTGTTGGGATTCAGCAGTGTTTGTCAGCGCAAAGTATAGGCCGACGAGAGCGAGTGTTGGATGTGCAGGGCGAGATACAGACCTAGGGCATTTGATTGTGGAGGCCTGAGAAGAGGTCGGGATCGAGCTTGAGTAAGTAAGCGGAATTTTGCGATCAGAGTATTGGTACGTTTGAGGTACGTGTTGGTTGTACTGCATTAATCCCACGGGATTATGTTGTGCATGTTTCTAGAGCTGGAACCGGAAGGTTCCCAGAGTTAGAACCTGAGGGTTCGCAGAGTTGGGTGTACGGACCCACAGAGATATAGTCTCGAGTGGCTAGTATGTGTTATGAGAGTCGGTCCAGTCATACTGGAGACTCTGTTGGTATTGCTGGATTAGTTTGAGATTTGCGGATCACGTATGTTGCAGTGTGATTGCATTGGAAGGTCTGGCCCTGGGTTGTTGATCTTGTTTAGCGGAGGCAGTGATTTTGATGACTGGAGAGAGTGCATGGGATTGAGAGCCCTGCAATGAGAACTAGAGTATGTGAATAGCAGTTGCGCAAAAAGGGTGGTGTCGCTTGGGGCGAGCACCGTGGCACCGGTTGGAGTGGCATTATGTTCAAGAGAGTTCCGTGGAAAAGGAAAAGAGGAGGGTATGTGACTCCGAAGGGGGTGCAAGTTCACGAAAGTGAAAGCTGCAGAGCAGGTTATGGATAGAGTATTTCGAGTATGGTTTTGAGCATCGTGTTCACGGCGGTGGAGTAGGAACCCATCCGGTTGGGATGTCTGTTGAGGCTTAGAAGGGATGCATGGAGAGAGAAAATTTTAAATTTTCAGTGTGAATCTGATCAGAGTGTAGGGTGGATGTAGTGGTTCATCTTGGGAGATGTTCGAGGATATCATCAGTGTATCGGGTCTTCCAACCTACGAGTGTTGGGGCTAGTTCAGCAGGTGTATATGATGGCAAGAGAAGAATTTGTGAGAGCTACTCTGGGAGTAGGAATGGATCTCTCAGTTGGTCTGGGATGGACAAAGTGGGCTTTGGATCGGGGATCCGGTGGTTCAGGGCTTCCTAACCCTCATTGTTCGAGTGATTGTTGGGGTTTAAGAGCAGAGTTGCATCTTGGGTGGTTCTCGGTTACAGAGAGAGATGGATAGTACAGAGTTTGGGCTTCAGTCGACAGAGCAGACTCAGCAGGTTAAGGAGAGTTAGTGATCGTTTAGAGTTAACAGGAAAGTTATGCAGGCAGACGCCGTACGAGTATGTGATTCAGGTCAGCGACTTCGTATTTCTGACGGGTGCTTCGATTTGGGAAGAAGGGTAAATGGGGGGCCCCGGTATGTTGGGTCTTTTCGTGAAGGTGCGAAGGTAGGAAGGGTGGCCTATCGTTTGGAGTTGTCAACGGAATTGGGACGGATCCATGACACTGGTATGTGTCGCAGTTGAAGAGGTGTATAGCGGATGAGTCAGCAGTGGTTCTACTAGAGAACGATTAGGTGGATGCGAGCCTGTGTTACGTCGGGAGACCAGTGGCCGTCGGAGACCGGAAGATCAAGGTTATGAGGAACAAGGAGGTACCTCTGGTATTGATTCAGTAGCGACCTTGGAAGATATCGGAAGTGTTTAGGGAAGCCGAAACGTGTGATGCGGGAGCAGCATCCAGAACTATTTTCAGGGTGAGACTTCGAGGGCGAAGTCTAATTCTAGTGGGGGAGAGTTGTAACAGCCCAAAATCTCAAGTATTGTTAAATTGCAATTTGGGGTGTTTTAAAGGAGAGACTCGGCGAGTTGGAGCCAGACTCGCCGAGTAGGGTCGCAGAGTTGGTCGCGGGTTCGCGACTGGACTCGACGAGTCCAGATATGGACTCGACGAGTCCAGATATGGACTCGGCGAGTCGACGCTGTTCAGTGGAAAACCCTAGCCGTTCGGTTTGGGAAGTATTTAAGGGATCTTATGCCTCCATTGTTCGCCTTTTGGCCGACTGAGAAGGATCCTAAATCGGTTGTGGGCATCCAGAGCAAGGTTTGAAGATCATTGGTGATTTGAGGAAGTTATGGTCCAAGAAGGAGAAGGTTATGGCTAATGGGACAGCAAGGGAATCACGTTTTGAGGCTTGGGGACACTGAGAGTGCATGATTCAGGTAATCTTTCGGATTATTTCCTGTTATGTGAATGTGTGCATGGATTTAGGGTTTGTGAAACCCATTTGGTGATTTAATGGATTATTATGTTGTTATACAAAAGTTTATACCCTGGTAATAGGATGATTAGAGGTCCAGAAGTCCCATTAGTGCATTTTTCGGGAATATACGTATCTCAGGAAGCAGTTCGATTGACTGCATGGCGTGGACTCGCCGAGTCGGATGATCAGACTCGGCGAGTAGCTTGAAGATTCACTAGGACTCGCCGAGTTGTTCTTCAGACTCGGCGAGTAGCTTGAAGATCTACTGGAACTCGTCGAGTCGTTCTTCAGACTCGGCGAGTGGTGTCAGGATGCTTATACTCGTCGAGTTACCCTTTGCACTCGACGAGTCCAGTCAGGATTGACCGTTGACCTGTAAATATATTAGAGGGGGTCAGTTGCCTTGTTTGATAAGATCATTAACTAAGGCGGTGGTATTATAGGGAACCTGCGGAACTAGCGGATTGTGTGCGAGTAGCTCGAAGAGGTTATAGCCTGCGTACTACGAGGTGAGTCTTCTCACTATACCTCACCCGGAAGGGTTTGATTGTGTGACCGGAAGGTCAAGTATGTTATGTGTTATGTTTATATGCTATGAATGGAAAGTTAGCTGCTACGTGTGATATACATGCTTATATATGGGCCGGAAGGCAAGGTATTATGTGACAGAAAGGTCAGGTATGTTGTGTGTTATGTTTATATGCTATGAATGGGAAGTTAGCTGCTACGTGTGATATACATGCTTATATATGGGCCGGAAGGCAAGGTTTTATGTGACAGGAAGGTCAGGTATGATATGTGATATATGTGCTTTATGTGTTAGAGTATTTGTATTATGTGTTATATATGTGTACGGGCCGGAAGGCGATTATCTTGTGGACCGAAAGGTCCGGGCCGGAAGGCAATGTTATGTGGATCGAAGGATCCGGGCCGGAAGGCGATATTATGTGGATCGAAAGATCCGGGCCGGAAGGCGATATTATGTGGATCGAAAGATCCGGGCCGGAAGGCAATGTTATGTGGACCGAACGGTCCGGGCCGGATGGCGTATGTGCGTAAGGTATATTGGGGAACTCACTAAGCTTCGTGCTTACGTTGTTTATGTTACGTTGTTTCAGGTAACGGTTCGATTGTACACACCGAAGAAAGAGTTGAGTTTTGGAGGATCCTGGTCTTCTTTTATAATGAAAATGAAACTACGTTTTGTAATTTGAATGTGAATAAGATTTTAAACAAGTGTTTTTAATATTAAAGTGATTAATTAAATGAAAATTTTATTTTTGGAAATCTGGGTGTTACACTAAGACCATTTCTTTTTGGGTTTACTACCGTAAACCCTTATGGATTATGGTATTTTGATGTTTTCAAGTCCTAAACATATAAAAGAATGAGTCTAGACTAGTTTCCAAAGCTTGTGAAGGGACTAGGGTCACTTTGGCCCCTAAATTAGGGTTTACGGTCCAAGGTGTTCTTGGACCGTAAACACCTTTAATCTTGGTGTTTCTTTGTGTTTTCTTGATGTAAAGAAGTGTATCAAGCCTTAACATACTCTAAGATAGAAGTACTTACAATATAGAAGCTTGAAAAGGTCCAAAAGTCCAAGAACACTAGTGTGTGTTCTTGGTGAAACTTGAAGAATCAACCTTTTGGAAAGATTTCATGGATAGAAGTGTGTTTAATCACTAGATTAAGTGATATACTAACTTAAAAGGGCTAGAAACACTTACTAGATGAAGATCTTGAAGAATTCTTTGGATGATACTTGAGAGTGTTTGAGTTTTTGTTCTTGAAATTTGTAAAAATGGTAAAAATAACTAAATGTCACCTTTATACCTCTTTCCTTTAGGGTTTACGGCAGTAAACTCCTTGTTTAGGCCGTAAACTCTAAACTTTTGATGTGTCGGGACTTTATTGTTGCACAATAAACCCTAGGGCATCCTCTCTCCTGATATCTCCTAAGTTGTTAATCCTAATGTAACGACGAAAATTTTCTTTCGTTAGCGACATTAGCTTTTACGTTTCTCGAATAATTATTGATGCGAATGATTTTAAGTTAGAATGGTATAAATTAAAAAAAAAGGGGTATCAATTAATACCTAAAAGAATTAATCGGTAAAGTAGAAATAAAGTCCAAGGGCCAATTTGCTATTCTTTAAAGTACAACATGCAATAGTTTTGGATCATGTGGATTAAAGTGTCTTTTTTGTAAAGCTTAGGGACTGAGGTTGTAAATTCATATTATTTATTTCCATTTAATTATACGCAACGTACGCATTATATCTTTCTTTTTCCGTTACCTCCGACGGCTCAGATGCCGCATGCCAACCCTAAAAGAAAATGATCGCATGTTTCCACAGAATGATTTTTGTTTATGCGGCGACGAGAGAGAGTAGAGTCGTCGAAAGAAACATTGAAAGAGATGAGAGGGTTGTGCATGTATCCGACGAAGATCCGAGATTTCCGATGATTTTTTACATGTTCGATCACCACCTTCCTAGTGAATCGATCAGAGGATGCAATGGAACTAAAGGAACCAAGTGAACATGGTGCCATGAGAGCTTGAGATGGAATCGAGGTCGCCTCCGGAATAGTTGCGGGTTCTCTGATGATGGAAGGAATTATTACAGCCATGAATAATGGTTGGATTCTTGGTCTATTCCTGAATTTAATAAAAAAACAAGCATGAGGGTAATGAGTAATTGAAGCTGATGATGGTGGTTAACAGCGGTGTAGAGTGATCTAAGATCGAAACCTGTAACCATGGTTGTGATTTCTTCGTCGTCAATGGAGATCTCATTTGTTATGAATATAAGAAAGATAAATATCAACGAAGTCGTTAGTTGAAAGGAAGGAGGTACCCACACTTTCTATCTTTTGTACAATTGTATATTACCTATATGGCTATAACTGAATAGAAGTTTATTATATATAGTTATCTAATTAAAAATTGCATATGTTATGACAAGGCAGTAGCTTGGATGATAAATGGTAGTCTCCTGCATAGTCTTATTTCATACATAGATCATTTTACTCATATAAGTTGTTTTGTTTGCCAAACACTTCAAATGCTTATTGCTTATTGCTTATTCCCACCGCAATAAACTAAAAACTATTTATCCAAACACCCCCTTAGTGCCAAAACACTAAAACGTATGGAATCATTTTAATCCTATTATGTAGCTAAATACTTTGGTATTAAAAATGGTAATCTTAATTAAGTGATTAAATATAAATACAATTATACTTTTATTTAGATATCGTATTAATTTACGGATTGAGGAGGCCACATTTTAGAGTGATGTGATTATTGAAGCAAAAGTCTTTAAAACCCAAAACTGGAAATTGCAAGAAATTGTCGGATCTGTCCCTGTATTGGAAAAATTATAAAAAAAATCACCAGGAGTTGGATTAATGATCCGTAAATTCTAAAAGTTTGCATATTGAGTCTAGTTTCTAGAAAGTCCGATGTCATCCCAATTAGAGCTGTATATTCGGTTTTATGCTTAAAACACCGAACGGGGGTCGGGCCGGGAAGTATAAAAAAAAGTAAATAATAGTATAAAAGTTAGAATAAAGTTGTATTTTTGAAACATATATTTTATTTGTTAATTGAGTATTATGTGTGGTGTTTAGGTGGAGCCTTGATAATTTCAAGTAAGTTCAAGACTTGGAATAGAAGGAAAATTTCATCAAGGCTAAAGGTGAGTTCATAGTTTTAACTCACTAAGGTTGCATGATTGAAACGTGCAATCCGTAGATGGTGATTTGATTCACTTTAGGATGACCATGTCGTTACTTATGCTTGATGATGATATGATATTTGTGATGCTAATATATGCTTTGTGCTAATGCCATGTTATGACCTAATTGCTATGTTGCTTACACTTTGTTGTACTTGATGTATATGACATGCTAACTTAAGTTGCTTGAAATATGATGTATGGTTGTGTTTTGATGTGTTGGCTATGAATACATTGCATGTTTAATACACATTTATATGGTATGCATTACATGCTTCACTTAATGTATAAATGACATTGCTGGGTTACGCATAGAGGGTTTGGGTAGTTCATGATCTTTGCCTAAAACCTTATCCGGATCATTGAGGGTGCCTACTAGGTTGAAAAAGTACCTACAGGAAGAGCTATAGCCACAACGGTGATTAGTTGCCGGTCTTTCTAGATGACCGCGTGACACATGGTTTGTGGGCACTTCGGTGTTCGTGGGCTGGAGTGATGTTGGTCCCTCGTTCGCCGCCAGCGCAAACATCACGTGGGAATCGGGAGGTGTATCGTTGGAATTGGCATCGTTTTTACCAATCCTGAACGACACCGTGGGGTACTTGTACTGTGCAAAGTCGGAGTAGAGAAAGTGGAGTCACGGGGTTGGTGTTTTAGGTGGAAGTCATGAGCCACTTAGAGCATTCGGCTGGCCGTGCACACAAGTAGTGAACGGGGTGTTTCTCTTGGGTTAGGTTGCACTAAGAGACATTTTTCTATCAATTGGTTGGATAGATATAATAAAAGGTTGAACATGTAACAAACGGTTTGTTGCATATTAAAAGGTTGAATATATAACAAAGGTTGGTTATTAATAACAAGGTTGAACATGTAACAAAATGTTGGTTGCATATTAAAAGGTTGAATATATAACAAAGGTTGGTTATTAATAAAAGGTTGAACAATTAAAGGTTACTTAAATATGAAATGTGATTATTTATATGTTATGCGGTTGCTTATGTGGTATTTGGTTGATCGTATATGTTATGTGGTAGAAATCTGATTAAACATATATGCATTTTTGCGGTTGAATAATTATGATATGCGGTTGTTTTCTAAGTGGTATTTGTCTATCATTTTTGTGCTTCATCATAAAATAAATGACCGACCCATTTGGGGTTTGTATGTTTTATGTGCAACTTTATGAACTCACTCAGCAGGGGCTAGCACTTGTATCGTTTCTCTTTTGTGCCTTATGATTGGTACATCCAGTTTAGAAGATTGGCCTTGGTGAGAGGGGTTCTTATGGGTAGTAGATTTATATTAACGATACCACTCTTGGACATGTTTTTGATTAATTACTTTAAAGTACTATTGTTTACATTTTAAATGGTTTGGAATTATGTTTGAATTTTTGAAGTAACGTTGTGGTTTCAAAAATGCTTTGAAATAAAAAAAAAAAACTAAGTCTTCCGCTAACGTATTATGTTAAATATATGTTTTAAAAAGAAAAAAAAAATATGGTAAAAATCACGACGTTACAACTAAAATACTCAAACTTATTCCAAAAAGCTTGAAAGTTTTCAGAAACTGTTTTGACTTCTATTGAATTGACATGTTATACAGAATAGAAATTTCGGGTTGTCACGGTCTTCAAACATCTAATATTAAAGAAACAACCACATTTGCAAACTGGATTTTGAATATAGGTGAAGGAAAGGTTGGTGGCTTAAACGACGGTGAGGCAATTATTGATATACCAGATGATATTCTTATTACAAATTCATCAGATCCTATTGGTTCATTAATTACATTTGTCTATCCTTCTATTATTGAAAATGCCAATAATCCAATGTTTTTTCAAGAAAGAGGAATCCTTGCACCGAAAAATGAAGTTGTTCTAAGTAGCCTTAGACTTTCAGCTTTGACAATTCACAAATTGGTATTAAAAGTCGGCGTTCCAGTTATGTTATTGAGGAATATTGACCAGAAATACGGTTTGTGTAATGGAGCAAGGATGCAAGTTATAGCATTGGGTAAGCATGTTATAGAAGTAGAGATAATTTATGGAAGTAATATAGGTAAACATACATTTATTCCAAGAATGTCACTGACCCCTTCGGATAAAAGGATTCCTTTCACCTTTCAGCGAAGACAGTTTCCACTTGCAGTCTGTTTTGCGATGACAATAAATAAAAGTCAAGGACAGATGCTATCAAAGGTTGGATTGTTTTTGAGACAACAAGTGTTTACTCATGGATAGTTGTATGTTGCATTGTCTAGAGTTAAAAGCAGAGACGAATTCAAAATATTAATTTTAGACAATGACTGAAACCATACCAATAAGACTGTTGGATTAGTGTTTAAGTCCATAACAATTTTGGTATATATTTGACCCGATGGTGCATGGTCCTTTTGGGTTGTCTTCACCAAAGCAACTTGTAGGATGAATTAAGGAGAGAAAGGTTTAATTATGATTTATTAATATATTATAAGAATAATATATTAACGGAGAAATGATATTATTTAATTAACATTAGTCAAGAATTAATTAACAATTAATTTTGTGGTTAAAAGAGATTAATTAAACTTAAGGGGACTGGAATTCTAATTATAAGATAATTGTAATTGGGCTATGGATTACCTAATAATATAGGTTGGACGAATTCTATGGAAAGCCCATAAGGAATTCATCCAAGGGATATGATAAAAGAAGTCCATGGGCTGCTTAGGGCCTAAGCAGTCAGATTGGGGCTTCCTAAGTGCAAAACCCTAATAGCCTAAGTATATATAAAGACCCCTAAGGCCTCAAAAACGTGGTGAACACTCCCAAAAGGGTTTTTGGTCGTTTTTGGTGTTCTTCTCCTCATTCTTCATCCTTATGGCTTATGGTGTTTGTGACTCCATTAGAGGTGCAACACTTGAGGCACTAAGCTTTCTGAAGCCAAGGAATAGATTTTTATTGCTACATAACAATCAAAGGTAATTTCTAAACTCTTAATTCAGTTCATACTATGATAGATCTAGGGTTATGGCTTTGGATGATTTAATTGCATGTTCATTAGACAAACTAGATCCAAAGATATTAGGGTTTGCATGTACACCATAGATAGTGCTCAAAACCCATCAGTGGTATCAGAGCCTAGGGCTGTTTGTTAATGAATTTGATGCCATTTGATTGAATATTAACTGAAAATCGAAAATTTTGAGTTTTTAGGGCTGGACTTGCCGAGTCCATGACTAAACTCGCCGAGTCCACTGGGAACTCGACGAGTCCAGTGCTGACTCGACGACTCAGTGAGTCTGGTAACTGATTTTCGCGATTTTCTTGCTGTTTCGGCTTAGGATAATTATCAAAAATGTTTTTAATTAATAAAATCCGATTTTTATTGATTTTGGGTGAATATCCTTACAAAAATAGAAGATAGTTACCAATTAATCAAATATTTGTTGCCTTATAAGATAATGTTTAATTATTTGAGTTATTTGATGAATTATCTTGAAAATAATTGGACCAGGTAAAAATTAGATAATCACCAATTAATTGTTAATTGCCTTATTTGAATTTGTGATCTAGAATGTTCTTTATATAGTTTTTAAAAGTTTAAAAACTTGCCCTCAAGTTTTCGAATTTAAAATTTTGATTAAAAGGTTTAATTTTGAAATATTTAAGTTCTAAACCCTAATGAGTTGAAATGTTTCAAAACTTTCCCTCAAATTTTGGAATTTAAATTTTAATAAAAAATGTCGAGTTTTTAAAATGTTAAATTTTAAAACCCTAAGTTTTGAAAAAGTTCAAATTGCACCCTATGATTTTACTAAATTAATTAAGTGTATAATTAAAAGAGAGTTAATAAATCCATAGTGGTATGGTTTACATTTAATTAAATTAAAAGTGTAATTTATTAAATTAGACCACCTAGTATTTTAAAAGTGTAAAATACACCCTTATACTATATATAATATTAACAGTATAATATTCTATATGTATAACTTAAACTGCTAGTCTTACTGTTAGCAGGCCTCATTCACGAAGCCGATCTATAAGGGGGTATAAGGTTATGGCCTATAAAATGGTCGTTTAATGGATGTCCACTCTCACCCACCGCTTCCATGATTGGTGGAGGTTCGTTAGCCGAACGGGTAGGATAGGGCAAACCCTTTCCATAAAAAGTTGAATGAAGTATAAAATAACTAAATGTTTTTACAAAATTCACAATCTTAGTTACTTTAGGCAAAAGTGAATTGATGCAATTCCATGAAATTACACTTTGTGCCCTTACGAAGACGTTAGTGGCGCGTGCGTGGTTAATTGACACACTAAATGGTTCTAAGCAAAAGTAGCAAAGGGTGACTCAATGTTTGTTATAGTTCGGTGGAACGTGTGTGCTTAACCGACACATCGAATAGGTGACTGTTGATATGTGCATATTTAGTTCATATTAAGTATAGATTTTTATTCATTTATTAGCTAAATTATTGCATTTTATGGACAAAAGGTACTTAAAAGTGTTTGAATTATATTTTCAGTCCAAAAATGAAGCTCGAAAGCAGGAGAAGCGGTTGAGAGATCGAGAATGGAACAAAGAAGAAAAACACCAAAAATAGCACCTACTCGGCGAGTAGGGTCGACTACTTGGCGAGTCCAAGCGAAGATTTGAGAAGATAAAGACTCGGGATCCCAAAGACTTATCACAATACGGGGACTGAGAGATGGACTCGACGAGTCGCCACCTGACTCGACGAGTCGATTCGTATATATAAAGATAACTCCTCAGAACGATGGGGGAGAATTCTGGAACGATTCAGAAGAGTTTAGCTGCGATAAAGAGGTCAGAAAAACCCTAGAAGACGAAGAGAGAAGCTAGAATTCAATCCCGAAGGAGAATTGAAGCAAAATTTCATCATCTCTCTTAATCTTTTGTTTAGACATTATGGTTAAACAATTAGACTTTGCTTGTTTGCTGTTATTTACTTCAATTATGAGCTAAAACCTTTAGACTTATGTTTGGGGATACAAAATTGATACTATGGTTTGATTGATTGGTAGGATTAATTCTAAGTTGGTGATTTTTGTTATTTTAGCTTGCTAAAGAACCTTGTGTGTGAATATTAATTAATTTTCTGTTAATAGGAAGATAATTGATTAGCATGAACATCTATTGATTATCAATCTCATATGCTATGTAATCACTTTGCCATATGTCTAGGATTAATGAACATGAAACTAGAGTTAATAAGAAAATTGAGTAAATTCATGTGCAAGCTTGTGTGATGACTATCAACAAGAAGTTAATTAAAAGATTAAATTAGTTAACTATTTCAAGTCTAAATTAACCCGAATAATTAATCTACTAAATCTAATTGAATTAGACAACTGGCCACTGTTTAAGTTAGTTTATTTGCTAAGGATTAGTGTAGTGAATGCGAATCTAATAACTTGAATCGATAACCAACAAAAGAATTAATCCATTGCACCATTACCTTGAAATCAACCATAGGATCAATTGCGTTGAACTAAACAGAAGTTCCTTCCCAATTATTGAATCTAGTTAGTTCTTTGTTTTCTAGTTTTTAAATTAGTAATAGTTAGCAAGTTTCTAGTCTTGTAAAACTAGAGAAAACCCCTACTTATTAATTAATTTAGATAGGATTAGTTTTATGTTTTAATTTGCCGTTCCCTGTGTTCGATACCCTACTTATTCAACTATACCACAATTGATAGGTTCACTGCCTTTGTGTGTTATTTTATAATTAAAAGTAGGTTTAAAACTAAGTGAGTTTGCACACATCAAGTTTTTGGCGCCGTTGCCGGGGAACGGTTCTAAAATTAACATTAAATTCTAATTTAATCGATCCTTTGTGTGGGATTTATCTTACACAAAGTTATTTTAAAAGGTAATTCAGTATGTAGAATTAGTTTTAATAAAATTCCGTTGTTAGAGTAACTAGAAATTTTTTTCTGTTTTTGCCTTGAACTCGCCGAGTGCACTCGTGCCGACTCGGCGAGTACATCGCTGTTACAGCTTTAATTTTTTTTTTGTTCTTTTTACGCGTTTTCTGTTTTATTTACAGTTGTTTCATGACCCGAGGATCTGATACACCTTTGGTCCCTCCTCTTGAAGACCCGTAATCCGCACTAAGGAGGAGCAAAGGCAAAACAGTTGGAGAAACCGCTTCTTCAAAGAACTCACCACTCAAAAACCTAAAGTCCGTTTTCAGCAAGAAGAGGAACAGCAAATCCGGAGCATCCAGTGCCTCTTTGACAATCGAAGACCCAATTCAAGAAGATATCGAGTACGAGACCGAGGAAGAAGAAGAGCCCACATACGAGCCCAACTCCGAGTTTGAAGACGATTTAGCTATCACTATGGCTAATATCGATGAAGTCCCCATGGGGGAATGGAAGAAGAGGATGCGCGATGACATCGGCCCGGGACTTGTGTAGCCCGCAATTCCCGCGACCGCTACTTTCGAACTAAAAGGCCATATTCTCGCCCAACTCAAGGAGATCCCTTTTTATGGGAAGGATCACGAAGACGCCTACAAGCACTTGGACGAAGTGAATGATGTGGCTGACTACTTCAATGTACCGAATGTCCCCCGCGAGACCCATCTTATTCGCATGCTTCCAGTCACGTTCAAATGAGCTGCAAAGGATTGGCTAAAGTCACTTCCTCCCGGATCGGTCACCACATGGGCCAAGATGAAAGAAGAGATCATAGACCACTTTTGCCCGCCCTCCAAAATAGCCAAGCTAAAGAAAGCTATTGCCAACTTCGAGCAACAACCCAGAGAATCTCTTTATGAAGCTTGGGAAAGGTACAAGAGCTTGCTTAGAAATTGCCCACACCATGACCTTAACAGCCAACAAGAGGTCTCCATTTTCTCTGATGGAGTCAATGTCACCACAAGGCAATTTCTTGATTCTCAAGGCCCGCTCACGAAGAAGGCGCCCCCGGTAGTCAAGGAGTTAATTAAAGAATTCGCTAAGCACTCTAGAGAATACCACAATCCAAGAAATGAAGTAAGTCGGGGGGTAGTGAACTCGGCAAGTGATAGCATGACGGCGGTGATAGCTAAGCTTGATAGTCTTGATAGGAGGATGACAAAAATGGATTAAACAAGCCATGCTATTTGCGTAGGATGTGAGAATTGTAGAGGGCCCCATCTCACAAAGGATTGTGATTTGGATGAGAATGGAAACAAAAAGGCTCAAGTATTCTATTCAAGTGGCGATCGATACGACGAAAATTAGCGAAAACCGAAGAAGGAATGGCTCCCATACGAAGAATATAAGAAGGCTAAGGAGGAGAAATACAAGCAGAAGGAGAAGGGATATTATCAAAAGGAAGAACCGGTGATGGAAAAGAAAGTCGATTTAGAAGAATTGTTCACTAGATTCATAGCCGCGTCCGAAAAGAGACACAACGATCACGATGCTGCAATACACAAGACCAGAAATATGCTAAGGAATCAGCAGGCATCCAATCTCAACATTGAGAAACAGCTGGGATAGCTTGCACACCAAGTGAACGAAAGAAGACCGGGTCAACTTCCAAGTAATACCGAAACCAATCCGAGAATGGAGAATGTGAGTGCAGTGACCTCCAGCAATGAAAATTTTTTCACACATGCACAGAAGATCTCCAAGAGGAAGACAGAAAAGGCAAAAGATTCGGCTCCAGCTAAACCCGACTAGACTCATCGAGTCCCTCTAATGGACTCGACGAGTCCATACGTAAATGACAAAACTGTCAGTCCATTAAAGCCATATAATCCTCCTTTGCCGTTCCCAACCAAAGCCATGCCTGTGGAAAAAGTTGAAGCCTATAGAGCCTTTATGAAGCATGTTAAAGCCCTCCAAGTTAATGTACCATTTGTAGAAACGATGCTCACAACACCCAAGTACTTCAACTTACTAAAAGGTCTCTTTGCTGCTAGGAAAGACATGGCTGAAGTCGCGGAAATAATATTGAGTGAGCTACCCGAAGAGAAGGGCGATCCGGGGAGTATTATAATTCCGTGCCAGTTTGGAAATACATTTGTCACTCAAGCGTTGACCGAATCAGGTGCAAGCATCAATCTGATGCCTTTCTCCTTCTTTAAGAAGCTGAATTTACCGGATCCGAGACCGGTAAACATGAAGATCCATTTGGCAGACAAGACAACAATTCATCCACGAGGCGTTTGTGAGGATCTTCTCATTAAAGTCGACAAGTTCATTTTTCCAGTAGACTTTGTGGTGGTTGACATGGAAGAAGACCCCAAAATTCCAATTATTTTGGGGAGATCATTTTTAAACACCGCATGTGCATTAATTGATGTATGTGAGTCTACACTAACGTTGAGGGTAGGTGACGAGTCCGTAATGTTTAGAGCCGTACCAGAAGCCAAGCAAGAAGAGGAAAGAAAAGAAGAGATCTCATTTATCCATTTGGATGATGAGATACTACAAAAAGAACTTGAACTCTTGCAAGAAGAAGATCCAAGCAAGTTTTTGCTACATTCTGGAGAGGATGGAGATGTTAACAAGGATTTGGAGGAGATAGAAAAGCTACTGGGAGGAGCTTACTCGGAAAACACAGAGGAAATAGTGGAAAACGATCCGACTCGCCGAGTCACTCTCCTGGACTCGACGAGTCCAATCGAAATCACTAACAACTTGGACGACTTAGATCTGCTTGTTGCTAGTTCTATGCATATTCTGGACTTGGATATTTTTCATGATTCTTTAGAAGAACATACAACAGAAGGAGAAATGGACACGGAAGTTCAACACGCCCATATAGCATGTCTTGATGCAATTTCGCTTGAAGATGGGGTACACACAGAAAAAGAGGAGAAGGCAAAGGATAGGAGAGTGGAGGCTGATCAACCATTCATTACCAAACCTAGAACACAAACCTTCACAAAATATGAAGTAATTAAGTTTGAGAAAAAGGAGGTGCAAGAGAAGGTGAAAAAGAATGGGGTGAAGAAGAAAAAGAGGAGAAGGGAGGCCCAAGCAGCTGAGGATGATGCTGTGAAAAAGAAGAGAGAGGAATCAAAACGGGCTTACAAAAAGAAGATTCACGCTTACAAAACGAAGTACAAACCACAAAAGATTAGGCGTGTATTCCCGATGCTGGAAGATGACGAGACGTAGACGGGAAGGAGTCCAGCTAATGACTCCTTAAAAAGAAGCGCTTGGCGGGAGGCAACCCGTTATTTAGAGTTTGCTTTCTTTTACCTTTTTAGTTTTGTTTGAATTTTTTTTCGTTTCTTAGAATTTTAATTCTCCAAATCATTGGACATGTCTGCTTGAGAGTGTGTATGGACTAAGTGTGGGGTGGAATAAATTTTCTTTTCTAAATAAATGACAAAAACTTTATAATATTTGAATTGTTTGCAAGAGATTCGCCGAGTCTGACCATGACTCGACGAGTCCATTTAGATTTCAGAAAAAATAAGATCGCGACCAGACTCGCCGAGTCTAACCCTGAATCGACGAGTCAGTATTATTTACAGAAAAAAATAATAATGAAATTACTTTTACAACCGGTAACTAGGGTTTTAACCCTAAAGAAATCAGTTTCTTTTTCACAACACACTCGTCGTGCGCCTCCCTCCAACATTTTCTCTCAAGCATTCATCTTCTTCAATTCTTCTTCCATTGTTCTTCAAGTTTTTCAAGTTCTATCACTAAAGGTAACTAATTTCTTCCTATTTTCTGTTAGAAGCACGATTTTAAGATGATCTAGGGTAGTAATTTCATAGAAAACCCGCTTTTGAAGCCTGGAATTTTTCTCCACGATATCTTTTTGTGGGGGGGGGGGGGGGGGGGGATGACTGCTATCACCCGACAAGTGTCAGTTTTTGTCTTGGGGGCGAGTTTCATCAGTGCTCCGTTGTTGACTTGGCTTGTCGGATGGGTATTTATGATCGGTCATTGGTGTCGACCGCTATTTTCTGTGCATTTATGGAACACTCTCACAAAGTGTTCCCCGATGGAGTGACGAGCACGGGTTGGTGGAATACGATTGCCAACAATGTGTACATTCCAAAATCAGTCCAGGAAGGAACCATTCGATCGCCTACACACCGCCTTATCCACCGCCTTATTTCCACCACCATTAACCAAAGGAAGGATGATGACAAGGTTTCTAACCTTGATGTCTTCTACTTATGGAGCATTATCACACCCGATACTTTCTGCAATATTCCTTGGTGTTTAGCTTTATACTTGGCTGAGGGTGCGGTCAAAGACCGCAAGACATCGAAGATTAATGGTGGAATGTTTGTCACACGGCTCGCTAATTCATTTGGGTTGATGACCCGTGGCGCGTGGAACTTGATGACTATGATTCCTACCCGTCCATTCAATCCTATTCTTTTTAGGAGGGCTAGGATCATTGAGGAATATGGTGGAGGTCATTATGCTATTCCGCATGATGATCCTGTTGTTGGTCCCGAGGCACCGGGAAGGAGGGTCCGATCGAGGCGAGAGTGTGATGTAGAGGATGAACCGCCGGTGATTCCGGTAGACAATGATGAGGTACCAATGGATTGGTACAATGTTGAGATGAAGCGGTTACAAGATCAAATGGGGCGGGGTATGAACTTTAGCAATCAATCACGTATTCGACTTTTTGACCACTTCAACATTCTGCATATTAATGGTGGTAACTTCCTGTATATTCCGTCGTGGGAAGAGGTGATCAATGCGAGAAGGAGCGGTGCGAGTGGAAGTGGAGCGGCGCCGGATCATGACGATGATGAGGAGGATTAGTTTCTTTGTGTTTTTATTGAACAATTATTATCTTTGTTTTTTTTTGTTCTTATTTGGTGTGTTTGGAATTTGTTTAAAACTTTTTACTGTTTGGCTTGATGTTTGATTGCCATGATTATTTTTCAGAATTGAATTAGGAGTGCTTGCATAGAAGGGTTAGAGTTATAAAGAGTGAAAGAGAGTCAAGGAAGGGAAGCGTTAGAGTCAAAGTGTTGAGTCCGATCCTTAGGGACATGTACATGAGCGAGTGAGTCCAGAAGTGAGGAGAAATTTTGAAGGTTTATTAGAGGCTGGAACAAATGCAGAATATCATTTTTTTTCGTCCAGCGGTCTACTCGTCGAGTGCACTAAACTTACTCGACGAGTCGCCTTGTAATCTCACATATTCGAAGATGTCCGCGCTTATACTCGACGAGTCAAATATATGACTCGACGAGTCATTCATTTTTATACCATGAGGACTGCTGATTTGATGCTGATGAGTGTACCACTTGACTACTTATTCTTCCATATCGATTCTTGAAGATCTTACATTGTTTCCCATGCATATTTGGAGCCTGCCACACGAGATTTTGATACCCAAGTCATGGATGAGCTGTTCCCATGGCTAAAGTCAAGAGAAGATGGAGCTGAAGAGAAGAGTATTAACCTATCGACTACTACCCCAGGGGAGTTTGTTCCAATTCCCTCTATATATTTGCATTTTTATTTTTTGCATAATATGCAATGAGGGCATTGCATAAAATAAGTGTGGGGTTAGGGGTTGGTCAAATATTAGAAAATTTAGAATCTTAATTTAGGCTAATTTAAAAAAAAAAGTTGTTGCATACAAAAAATATTACTTAGGGACTTAATTTAGAAAATTTTGGTAAAAGCAAATTAGGATTCCATGTTAGAATTGTGTTGATGATTGCATGAAAACCCAAATGTTTAGTTGAGCCTATACACGTTCTAGTGCATTTGTGGCTTCCTTATTCTAGTGAAATCAAGGGACAAAAACACGACCCCGCTCAGCCTGAGGGATGCAATATGTTTAGCAGCCTAAATCTGAAATGTATCCAGGAAAATTATTATCGTTAGCCAATAAAGGTTGAGGTTGAGCGTCCCTGCTTAAGCATGTAGGTTTATTGAGTGAAAAAAGAGAGGTACATGTAAAAAAAAAAAGAGAGAATTACAAGAAAAGTTGTAAGAATTTTGGAGCAATCAAAGTGAAGATCAAAAGATCAAAATTCCGAAGATTCAAAAAGTTGAAGATACCAAAAATAAACAACAAGGTGGTGAATTCTAAGAAATTAAAGATCAAATGTCAAAGAAGTGAAGATTTCCAAAGAGCTCCAATCTGGTATCATAAATTGTAATTGTCTAGATTATGTATGCTTGGGTTGCTCAACCAAAAATACCTTGAGGTTAGGAAGTTTTCTGCGGATGGATTCGGAGGGATGCATAAAATGAGCATAGTTCGGCGTGAGTGGGCGAATGTTTATGAGGATTGTGAGTATTTGGAGTATGGGGGTATTTAGGAAAAATTTAGACACAAATGTATGCGTTGCGGTCTTGGCATAATGGCTGGGCTAGATTGGAATTGTCATATTTGATTCTAATGTATAAAATTCAGTTTTGCTTGGGGGCAAGCAAAAGTCAAGTGTGGGGTATTTTGATATGTGCATATTTAGTTCATATTAAGTATAGATTTTTATTCATTTATTAGCTAAATTATTGCATTTTATGGACAAAAGGTACTTAAAAGTGTTTGAATTATATTTTCAGTCCAAAAATGAAGCTCGAAAGCAGGAGAAGCGGTTGAGAGATCGAGAATGGAACAAAGAAGAAAAACACCAAAAATAGCACCTACTCGGCGAGTAGGGTCGACTACTCGACGAGTCCAAGCGAAGATTTGAGAAGATAAAGACTCGGGATCCCAAAGACTTATCACAATACGGGGACTGAGAGATGGACTCGACGAGTCGCCACCTGACTCGACGAGTCGATTCGTATATATAAAGGTAACTCCTCAGAACGATGGGGGAGAATTCTGGAACGATTCAGAAGAGTTTAGCTACGATAAAGAGGTCAGAAAAACCCTAGAAGACGACGAGAGAAGCTAGAATTCAATCCCGAAGGAGAATTGAAGCAAAATTTCATCATCTCTCTTAATCTTTTGTTTAGACATTATGGTTAAACAATTAGACTTTGCTTGTTTGCTGTTATTTACTTCAATTATGAGCTAAAACCTTTAGACTTCTGTTTGGGGATACAAAATTCATACTATGGTTTGATTAATTGGTAGGATTAATTCTAAGTTGGTGATATTTGTTATTTTAGCTTGCTAAAGAACCTTGTGTGTGAATATTAATTAATTTTCTGTTAATAGGAAGATAATTGATTAGCATGAACATCTATTGATTATCAATCTCATATGCTATGTGATCACTTTTCCATATGTCTAGGATTAATGAACATGAAACTATAGTTAATAAGAAAATTGAGTAAATTCATGTGCAAGCTTGTGTGATGACTATCAACAAGAAGTTAATTAAAAGATTAAATTAGTTAACTATTTCAAGTCTAAATTAACCCGAATAATTAATCTACTAAATCTAATTGAATTAGACAACTGGCCACTGTTTAAGTTAGTTTATTTGCTAAGGATTAGTGTAGTGAATGCGAATCTAATAACTTGAATCGATAACCAACAAAAGAATTAATCCATTGCACCATTACCTTGAAATCAACCATAGGATCAATTGCGTTGAACTAAACAGAAGTTCCTTCCCAATTATTGAATCTAGTTAGTTCTTTGTTTTCTAGTTTTTAAATTAGTAATAGTTAGCAAGTTTCTAGTCTTGTAAAACTAGAGAAAACCCCTACTTATTAATTAATTTAGATAGGATTAGTTTTTAGTTTTAATTTGTCGTTCCCTGTGTTTGATACCGCACTTATTCAACTATACCACAATTGATAGGTTCACTCCCTTTGTGTGTTATTTTATAATTAAAAGTAGGTTTAAAACTAAGTGAGTTTGCACACATCAAATGTAACATTGGGCGCACCATGTAAGTTTGCATGGTTATTCACACCCTGTTTTGTGATCCTCGGCATCCCTGTCACAAATCGAGGGGCATATCGAGATTTAAACATGTCATTGAAAAGGTCAATGAATCTCAAAGGATCTAGGAGTTTTTCAATACATTTAAAACCTAATCTCATTTTCGTTTTTCATGGTGGAAAATTAGTGAATCGTCATTCACGTACCTTCAAATGTTCCGCAATTTGGGTTACGACGTCCCTCTCCCAAGTTGTAGAATATTGTGTTGGGTCCTAGCCTTAATATCTCATTTGGGTGATTTATTAAGGACTCAATCAAACTAACTTGAATTTTTTCTCTCATTTTGTAGATGTCAAAGTATGACACTATGGTCTTCCCAAATCCTGTGGAACAAGCTTTCCACATAAAGATGATATTCCACGATTCGATCGAGGAACACGAGATGATGCTTCACTTCCTCCACCTCCTCCTATTGTTCTCCTAACCCACAATTTTAAAGGCTTGAAGTTCAAACTCACTCAAGCCCTTTTGGCAAGTAAACATGAAGAAGAAAGTCAGTGTGTGCACATGTTTTAGAGATGAAGTCACACATTGATAGGTTAAGAATGTTGGGGGTCGTTGTCTATGAGGAGCTGGCTGTTGACTGGGTTATTCAGTCGCTTCTTGACTCATATAGTGAGTTCGTAAGAGAGTACTGTATGATAGACCACGACGTGACCCTCATCGATCTCACATATTTGCTTATTGTTACTGAATGAACGATGATTTGGCGCATTGGAAAAGCAAAGTTGATTGGTGAATCTGACTTCCAAACTTCTATGGACATAGGAAATGGCAACAAAAGGCATGTCATGGTCGAAAAGTTTAATCATAAGAGAAAGGCAAAATCCGAAGTAGTTCCGTGTGCTGTTCCAAAAGAGTCAATTTGCTTTTATTGCCAAGAGAAAGGGCATTGGAGACGAAGCTGCCCAATCTACCTGAGAGATATAAGAGATGGGAGAGTCAAGACGAATGACTCTACTTTAGGTATTATCCATTATCTAACTCTGTTAAAATCCTATTCGTTGATTCTAAATGCATGATGTGATAAGATTACATATTTGTATTTGTAGGATTGAAGAAAAGAAAGGAAGAAGCACTATGAGTCTGATCACGAAGAAATGGGTTTCGATCGCATGATTCATGATCGGATTCTTTGAGCTGCTACTTGGAGAGTTATGATAGATTTGTTAGGAATATTTGATTACATAGTTTTTCAGTTGATTTTGCATTGTAAGGACATGTTTTCCGCTGCTTTTATGAATAAAATAAATTTTTGTCTTATTTATATATATCATTGCAATGAAATCTTTGTGAAAAATTTATGTTTGTATGTTTCTATAAATGGATGTGATTCTTAGTTATGTTATTTATGGTAGTGCCAAAATTTTCTAAGGAAAGATTCCCATTACCCAAGGTTCAATTGGATAGAAACTTGGAATCATATGATTTGAATCATGTGATGTATGGAAATCTTGGTACTTAGGAAATGGAGACTAACTCTAGATCACACAAGTATGTGAGTCAAGAGAAGGACTAAAGGACTAGAACACAATGTTGTGCACTAGTCAAGTCCACCATATATAACAATGAGACTATTCCTCGTAATTTACCGAAGTCTGGTAAATGTGGTTATACTTACAAGATTAAGTGTAATTCTGCATCACTGAAAAGTTTCAATGAATAGTAGAACGAATAAGAAGAATCAATGAAGGCAGAGAGATAAAAGTTTCTCCAATCTAAGAAGAAGAGAGAGTACTTTTGTATCGGATTTTATGATTGTCTTAATGATTAAGAAGCATATCACAATTGATCCTCTAAGGACATCTTAGTGCACTAGTATGGCTAAGAAGAGGAATCGGAAATTGTTGAAATGGTTAAATCAAAAGGATGAGTCACACTTCGTTCCAAAATCAAGTCTTAGAATTGTATTCCAAGATTGTGAATTGAGTGACACACACTCATCAAATGTGAAGTAGAAAATTGTTTTTTCTTTATCTTGCACATTTGAAATTGGTAAGTTGTGATGTCTTGGAGAAGACAAGGACCAACTAAGACCAAATGTGTGTAATGCTTTGTCTTGATATAGACACACACTAACTCTTGGATATTTGTTTATCAAGAAATGTTTCTTGATAAGAGAATCTAATATGTCAAGAGGTCAGTGGGAGTCTGAAGATCTTGAAAAGATTCAAGAAGTAATCAAGAGTAAACCTATTAAACACTAGCACATGACTTTAGGTTTGTAACCTATCGTGTTGACGTATTCTTGTTTCTGTGCCAATCTAGTTGAGTTGATTATGCATATGAGTTCTATGATTTCTCAATAGGTTACATAAGGCAAGCACCTTGTTCAATGAAAGTACATTGACTAGCATAGGTGAGCTGCTAGATAACTTGGAAGCAATGGTGGGACCCTTGATGGCAAGAAATTAAGAATGAACAAGTTCTGTCCATAAGAGTTTGAATTCATCACAAACATTATCTTTTGATTATGGTTATGACAAATTCACATGGACAGAAACACATACACCATAAAATCTAAGTGTCATAAGGTTTCTCTCCTTCATGAAAATGATTTTGAGGAAACGCTTTCACTAAGAGATATTTTAAGAAGATAGCGATTATGTAAATTGCATTCTCAAATTCGATTATGATTACGACATCCCTCTTCATAGTTCGAATTGTGAGATTTGGCAATTATTCTGAACATTTAGGACTTAGTAAAATAAGTTCTGAATTAGTTTAGACACACATGTGAGCTGTCTAAGGAAAGGTGTGTGGTTTTGAGAAGCTTAGATAAAGGCTTATCGAAGCACATCGTATTAGAAACAATGAACTTTGGAAGTCAATAAGTATTGCTTTCTAGAAGTTTAGCTGATTTCTAAATATGTGTCAAAGCTAGTGGGGGCATAAATGTTATGCCGGAATGGATATAATCATCATGTTAGTGGGAGTATGATTATTATTTAAGTATTGCAAGATTGGCAATATTAATTATAGAAAAACAAAATTTCACTTTGCAAAGTTGTAGGGGTAGAAAAGTTGTTCTTTCCATAATTAAGCGAGAGAATGTTATACTTCGTTTTCAATCTAAAAGGTTAGATCGAGAAATTTTAATTGAATTTAGTCAAGGGTATATTTATCATTTGCATTCTCAAATTTCGATTATGATTACGACATCCTTCTTCATAGTTCGAATTTTGAGAACACGGCAAATAAAAATATTATGACGATATTATAGTAAGAGACTGGTAAAGTATCATGTTTTTCATTATGAATTGTGTCTCATACGCTTCGGGTATAGGATCGATTGCATATGCTTTAATATTCGGCCGTTCTAAAATTTTCCAAATGCCTAGGGAATTTAGAGGGAAAAAGGAAATAGAACCCGTTTTGACTAAAACAATTAATCACCTGCCAAGGACAATCTGTGACAACCCAAAAATATCCGTTAGATTTAACGTCGAAATTAACGTCGGAATTAATTTCGTCAAAAATTAGCCAAATTTATCCCGAAAATATTTTTGACCGGATTTAAACCCGTTGGAATATTTTAATTAATATTCATCAAGCGAAAATAAAAACACGTAAATTATCTTTCCATTTATTTGGAAAAAGTTTATTTTTATTTTTGGCCATTTCACCGGGTAAAATTTTAAACCTCGTTAAACATAAGTATCGGGTAGTCATATATCGGGTACAACACCCAAGCCCTGTATAAGGGTGGGTGGACACTCCTTAGAAGCCTTTTCCCACCTTAGACTCTCTCTCTCTCTCTCTCTCTCTCTACTTTCTCTCTCTACAAATAGGTTTTGGTCAAAAATCGCCCCTCCGAGCCTCAAATCGGTAAGTAAACCTTCCTAACTTGTTATCTAACTTATCTAGCTTGCAAATTCGTGACTTAATCATCCAAAAACCCCAAGAACATGAGTTTACGGTCTTGGGAGCCTCCCAAAACCGTAAACGCCTTTAAAGTGGGTTTTGATGCCCAAAAACCCTTCCAAACCACTTCTCATGTTTAGCAATGACTTAGAGGCTTACCCGAAAGGACTTAGAGCACCAAAATTGGACCAAATGGGGAGTAAACATAAGTTTACGGTCTCAGAACATCCTTAGACCATAAACCCATCTCCTTGGACCATAAACACTTGTTTAAGTGTTAAACTACCCCTCAAACACCTCCTAGAGCTTCCATGAACTTCCTTGAGTGCATAGAACTTGTTTTTCCTTCATGACATGCACCAAAGCATACAAAAACATGTCACACTTGAGTTTACGGCCCAAGAAGGTTCTTGGACCATAAACACCTATTCTTAGACCATAAACACCCCCAAAGGGTGTTAAAATACCCTTAACACTTTGTATGGCTTGGAATTGGACCTAGAACTTCATATGCTTAACCTACAACCACCAAAACATAGGATTCATGGACAAAATGATTTTACTTACATAAACTCATGTGTTTAAGGTAGTAAAATCCCCAAGAACATTTTCTTAGACCGTAAACACCTTTCCAATGTGTTTAAGTGCCCTAAACACCTTCTTAAGCTCCTAAAAGTGACTAGAACCTTACATGCATGAGTTAGAACCACCAAACAACAAAAGAAATGGACCAACATGAGTTTACTACCATAAAATCATGTGTTTATGGTCGTAAACTCCTCAAGGAGTAGTCATAGGCCGTAAACTCCTTAAATGATCCATTTTGAGGCCTTAAACCCTTCATAAGCCCTAGAATTGAACCTAGCCTAATTCCACAAGTGTTATAAGACCTTAATACATCAAAGTACACACCATCCATGAGTTTACGACCATAAACTCATGGGGACAAGGTCTTAGGGCCGTAAACTCTATAAAGAGTTTACTCTTGAAGAGTAAACTCCCTATCTAGGCAATACACACCCTTAGATGTTACCCAGGACACTCCTAACACTTGACCAAAGTGTTTTCTGCATTTTAGGATGCTTATACGTGTTTAATTAGTATTATATTTTCTAATTGTATGTAAACATATGTCATCATATGTTAATAGGTCACTAAATGTGTTCAAGTCTTTACTTGACACTGAGCACCCAACCGGCACTTTCGTTCGATCCGCTTACAACAGGTGAGTTCATACCCCTGAATTAACCTTTTAAATGTTTTTACATGCTTTTATGGGGGGGGGGGGGGGGGGAATACAAGTTAAAACATGTCAGTTATCATATCAATCGCATGTGATTGATAACCCGCATGCACAAGGACTTATTACACTGTCAACTGTTTTACTAAGTATGATACTGTAAATGGTTTTCCACAATGTCTTTTTCTTGTTCAAATCTTTTCTCAAATTGTCTCTCGCGCTGTATGTTTTACTTTAAATTCAATTACAGCAGTATTTTAAACAAAAGTTTTCTTTACTTATATTGTTTTATCAAAGTTAAAATCAAAACTTGTTTATGAAAGATTTTCAAGGGTTTCTAAAGGTTTTCAAACTTATTTTACAAAAGAATACCAAGTCATGATTTTCTTAAGTGTAAATGTTTTCCAAAGTTTTCATCAAAGTTTTCTCCCATGTTTTTATACTCCTACTTTTGTTAGATACTACTGCTTCATTATACTTCTACTTAGTTAATGCTCCTACTTAGTTAAATGCTACTACTTTGTTAACGCTTTTACTTCGTGATAAGCTTTTACTTCGTGATACGCTTATACTTTGTTAACGCTTCTACTTCATGAAACGCTCCTACTTATTAACGCTTCTACTTGTTAACGCTTCTACTTCGTGAAACGCTCCTACTTATTAACGCTTCTACTTCGTGAAACACTTCTACTTCGATAAACACTTCAACTTCGTTAAATGCTTCTACTTAGTTAAATGTATGCCTGTACTTGTATAGTTATATAAATAATGTTTAAAGGACTTAGGAAGGCTAGTTCACCCTATTTCCTTTTCCTCGTTGGGATGTGGTCTGGTGGGATCGGATATCCATCCGAAGGTCGTTTGATCATTAATTATATATTATGTATACATGTATAGACATATAGGTTTACATCGGTCAGTTATTTGTGAGTCTCTATCATTAGCCCAGTATTTACCTCAGAACTCACTATACGAGATGCATCTTCAGGACACGGCCTTCTCCGTTGTCAAGTTGGTAACCAGAGTCTCCTGTAGGGAGAGTGGGCATTATGTGTATAGATCTATACGGGATTGACACCCCCACACCCTGACTGCTAGTTACAGTTCACGGCCTACCAAGCCAAGGGGTGACAAATGTCACATTCTATTCGACGCTTGCAGGGCGTCAAGTTCTCTAGTGTCTATCAGTATGGTTACGAGTATCTCGGCGTTACCTTATAATTCATGGCCTTAAGGTAACGGGAATTAACACTGTATTCACTGTTTTTAGACCTTGCTAGATGTATCATTCATTTGATACTGTCTGGGGTCTGTATTCACTATTTTTAGACCCTGCTAGACGTATCATTCATTTGATACTGTCTGGGGTCTGTATCTCCTTTCGTTAGACTGAGCCAGGTGTGTTGTTCATTCGATACTCTCCTGGAGTCTATGATTTCTTTTGCCTTAGTCAGCAGTAATTCCTGCTGAGGCCTATGTTATTTTTCCCTAATACTGTTACTTGTGATATTCTTCTACTTACTTTAAAGTCAAATACCGTGTTTTGGTAATGATAATATTTTAGGGAAATTCTCTTTAAAACATAACACTATCTGGTCTTGGTAGAAGACTGCTTTTATTTAAAAAATATAGGATTTTCTGGAAAGGGACTCTAATACACCATTGATTCTAAACTACTACTTTTTATAGAGTTATTTGAATAAAATGACACTAAATACTTATGAACTCACCAGTATTTTCTAAAAATGTTGATACTCGCTTTCAAATAACTTGTATTCTCAGGTCAGCAATAGACAGGTACATCCCAGGAGCCTTTGGTGAGGACTGTTTAGTACCAAGCTACACCTATATTATTACTTGTATTACTTTGATGTTTCTATGTAATGTAAACCATGTAAAACTATTACTATTAATGCAATGGTTGTTTTACTTTGATTGCTATACTGCATATGTTGTGATACTTGACATGACGTCATCCACCCCAGAACGTTTCCGTCGTTCCGATTTTGGGGTGTGACACAATCTAAGGTTCGCCAAGGATTGGTCGCTTGAGGAAAGTTGAAAGTATAGTCATGGATGGACCATATTGACATTATTATGAATGGATAAGATTCTATTTAGAATGAGTTGTCATATGGAAAACATGGAAATGTTTCCATATTGGGAGTTGGATATCGAGAATAAATGTCTAGATTAGAAACTTTTATGCAAGAAAGATGTTCAAAGGAATGTACTTTGAATATGAGACTTCATGACTATGGAATTGTCTTGTAACAATCTCCAATAGAACACTTTGTAATTTCATTGGCAAAGTCTTGGTGACTTTGGCGCTGTGATATTACGAAAGGACCGTTGCATAAAATATTAGAATCTAACATATTCTAGTAGTGGCAAGAATTTTGTATTCTTACACTAATGGATTAGGAATTGTGAAATGAGTGTGATTGAAAATGTTATTCAATTATACAATTTCACAAAGTAAAGACCATAGGTAAACATAGTGTGCATGCTAAGAGCATGGGACAATTGTTGTTATAATTCAAGTAAGAAGTTGATTACCCGAAACAACAAAGAATGAGTAATCAATATGGTGATTAAATAAAAGGTGTTTTATTTATACTCAAAAGTTTGGGGCCATATAGGATTATTATTATTCTTGTGTTTCACTTTGCATGTTTTGACTTCCTGAATAATTAAATTATTTCTGAATAATAAGATTATTCAAACCCTCCACAGTCGCTCATTCTTTGGAAGTAGGAATGAAAGAAGACTATCATGAATCTGACTGTAGATTGTCTAAAGTGTTTTAGACATAGCAAAAGTTTGTTGTAGGGTTCATGAGTGCTGCTATAAGATTAGAGTATTGGAATAAACCCACGCTCACTTGGATCGCTTCATGGATTTTATCACGAGTGATTGGTGAGACGATAATATCTTATATTCTTGAAACCGAGATGTGTGAGTTGTATCTTGCGAGTTGGTTGTCTTTTTTCAGCCGACTTAAGTCCAACCCATTTGGACCCCTTAGGGGTTCTAACCAAGGATTTCATTAGCAGATTCATTTTCTGTGGTTTCCCTGATCAAACTAGAGGTTACCAAAGAACCATGCATAGCACTAAATAGGGAGCCGCCGAATACACCAGCTACGCCTAGCATGTGAAATGGGTGCATAAGGATGTTGTGCTCAGCCTGGAATACAATCATGAAGTTGAAAGTACCAGAAATTCCTAGAGGCATACCATCAGAAAAGCTTCCTTGACCAATTGGGTAGATCAAGAAAACAGCAGTCGCAGCTGCAACAGGAGCTGAATATGCAACAGCAATCCAAGGTCGCATACCCAGACGGAAACTAAGCTCCCACTCACGACCCATGTAACAAGCTACACCAAGTAAGAAGTGTAGAAATAATACGTAAACGCACCAGTAACTTGGTGTTATAAAACATATTGTTGTGTGTGATTCGGTGAGTTAGTGCAAGCGAGCATTGAATCGAAGTTTATCTGTTCCTTTTACCCAAAGTGGGGTAAAAGTGATATTTATGGGCCCCTCGATGATTTACTGATGACACCCTAAGCGCTTGGCCAAGCCAGGACTAAGTTGATGTGTTCAACTGTAGTCTGTTGTCAATCGTCATAAATCGAAAATCGGGAAACAACACATAGACTGAGAGAATGATTTAAATGTATGTGTCACGTCTATATGATATCTAGAATGGAGGAATATATGATCCCTTATCTAAAGGGCGCGTATCTGATAAGATCAGAGTTGAAAGCGGCTTTTGAAAGCTACGATTGTGGATCAGGATCTGAAGTCATATGCAGAATAGTTATTAGACTTATCCAAGTGGGATACTGTTGGATTAGTGTCTAAGTCCATAACTATTTTGGTATGTACTTGACCCGATGGTGCATGGTCCTTTTGGGTTGCCTTCACCAAAGCAACTTGTAGGATGAATTATGGAGAGAAAGGTTTAATTATGATTTATTAATATATTATAAGAATAATATATTAAAGGAGTAATGATAGTGTTTAATTAATATTAGTCAAGAATTAATTAAGAATTAATTTTATGGTTAAAAGAGATTAATTAAACTTAAGGGGACTGGAATTGTAATTATAAGATAATTGTAATTGGGCTATGGATTAGCTAATAATATAGGTTGGACGAATTCTATTGGAAGCCCATAAGGAATTCGTCCGAGGGATGTGATAAAAGGAGTCCATGGGCTGCTTAGGGACTAAGCAGTCAGATTAGGGTTTCCTAAGTGCAAAACCTTAATAGCCTAAGTATATAAAGACCCCTAAGGCCCCAAAAACGTGGTGAACACTCCCAAAAGGGTTTCTGGTCGTTTTTGGTGTTCTTTTTCTCCTCATTCTTCATCCTTATTGCTTATGGTGTTTGTGACTCCATTAGAGGTGCAACACTTAAGGCACTAAGCTTTCTGAAGCCAAGGAATAAATTGTTATTGCTACATAACAATCAAAGATAATTTCTAAACTCTTAATTCAATTCATACTATGATAGATCTAGGGTTATGGCTTTAGATGATTCAATTGCATGTTCATTAGACAAACTAGATCCAAAGCTATTAGGGTTTGCATGTACACCATAGGAATGATGCAGTGCTCAAAACCCATCAAAGACATCTAATTTTGTATTCAAAGAAGTATTTGGAAATTTAAGATTTCTAAAAAATATTTAGAGAATTTCATTAATGATTTTTTTTTATATTTTGGGTTCAGTTACATACTTATTCAATAAAGTCTTTACTTATATGTGTTGTGTTATTTTAATAATTCGTTGATGTTCAAAATTTTATATTATTTATTTTAACAAAACTGTGTAATACAAGGGTCTTACACATAGTTAAATAACAACTAATGATATTTAACTTTTTAAATAACAAATGGTGATGTTTAAAAAAAGATAAATCTTCATAAATTGTCTATATGGTTCCCCAGATAATGATGTTTAGTTCCTAATTCTTTCCGGTCTCATGGAAGGTCCTTGTAGTTTCAATTTTTATCTTGGTTGGTCAATCAACCACATAAAAAGACTTATTTACACTTTTTTTTTTTATTTATTATAGACTATCTTTAGTTAAAACTATCTTGAAAAAAAATTAAAAAAAACCCATATTCCCAACCCTAACGACAGTCACATTCACTATCTCCCTATCCTCACCCACCACTCTCTCTCTCTCTCCCCCCTCTTTCTCTCTCTTTCTCTGTCTCTGTCTCTCTTTCTCTTTCTCTCTCTTTCTCTCTCTCTCTCTGTCGTCTCTCTTCTCAGTGGCAGAAACCATTTATGTCACTTAATGGCCATCTTACAACCACTATGTGGAAAAACAACAACGCCCCCACCATGCGTCTTGTTCCCTACATTGTCTTGTTCCTCGCCCTTCTCACCAATAGAGATGACGATCTTGCTTTGTATTAACTTTTTTGATCACCGGTTTCTGGAGATGGTGGCTATGTTTTTGTTGTTAATCAAGATGTAAAATGTTATGGGAAGAGGAGCGACTTGGGCAACAAGTAAAGAAAGCGACTCATAAAATAAGGCTTCTTATGCATCATTTTCTATTTTGGCACAATTACCCCTACGTACTGTCATAATGGAATTATTAGTCCACACGTATCATATTTTGACATTTTAACTCTGAAATCAACTTATCTCATTAAGACGAATTTATCAAGGAAAGGAGATAATTACCATTAATTAATTGGTGTAATGATCAACTCATCTGAATTCCTTATTGTTTCCCCTTGTTTTCCCCACCTTTTCAACTCAAAATCACTAGATGTTCATTGCTTTGAATCTGGAGTGTTTTTAGGAGGATATTGAGCAAATGATTGATTTCTTTGGTTTCTTTTCCTCTATCGGTGTTTACATGCCACATACTAACTTGGTAGATGACGTGTTCTATCACGTGTTCCATAAATTTCTAACACGTCATGTTACTCCTCTACCGCTTTAACATTGTACTTTGAACATTTTGCATATTCTAGCACTACATGTCGCGTAGTTATACAGTACATTGACCTTAACCAATATAGCAACATACTACAACATTTTACATCAAACGAACCCTAAAGGACATGTAATTCTATGGTACGCGTTGTGTTGTACTTGTCTTGGTTCTCAACATTGCAATATATAATGTGTTGTGTTTCCTTGTCCTATGTACTGCATATATGTAAAGTACATTGTTACTCTTTAACTTACAACATACATCCTTGCCTTACGTCAAATGCACGCACCACATAAATCTATATTGCATGTCATGTAATGGAGGTGGGTTCAATACTTCTTTTTATTTCCTATTTTACCCAAATATCATAATTTCCCTTCTTAGCAGATTCAACTCATAATATAAATGAGCTCAAACAACTATAATACATCTCTATGAATATAACATTATTATCAACTCAAGTTTACAAAGAAGATATTTAAAACTCATAAAATCCACAAAATAACAAAATTGTCTTCTATCTAAATTTAGCTCTTAACATAAAAAATATGAGTGACAACCAATTAACTATTTATATTATCAACTTACAAAAAGGGTTTTACATTATGAATTACTAAAAAATCTTTCTTCGTGTTTCAATATCTCTATCTTTCAGTTGTTATTCAAGTTCCTTTATTTAATCTAGAGAAAGCCCTTTCGTTTATGAATTATTTTCATTTATTAAGGAGGATATATATATATATATATATATATATATATATATATATATATATATATATATCCTCCTTAATAAATGAAAGTAATTTTGACACTTTTCCCATATATATATATATATATATATATATATATATATATATATATATATATATATATATATATATATAGGGAAAAGTCAATATACCCTTAAGGGTATATAAGTTTAGCTACCCTATGTACAAAACTACGTAGTTTCAATTATTAGATAGATTTCCTGAAAGAAAAAAAATACAATTTCCATAAACGAAGGGCTACATTCCTAATTAGAATCGACTATGATAACATCAAATCACGTCCTCCTTGATCGCTTGTAGATCGGCTGCTTATCACAAAACAAAAATTCAGAGTAATTGAATTCAGAGAAACAAATAACAATTTAACATTCAAAAGAAAAAACGACATCAAATCATGTTCTCCTTGATCTCTTGATGATCGGCAACTTATCACCCACAAAAATTCAGAGAAATCGAATTCAGAGAAAAAATTAACAATTTAACATTCAAGGGAAAAAACGATTTCATAGAATTCGATTTAAAAAAAAACAAAAAAAAATTCTGCTATTTCGAAATTCACCAATAACAATTTCATTCAAATTGGAATTGAATTCAGGGAGTTCTCAAAAATCACAACTCATAACGAATTGGGTTTGATCAGACCTACAAAAAGTACTAATCGTAGCAACCTGTTTTATCTTTCCAGAGCACTTCCAAGTAAGTCATTGATCTCGTGTTATGGCCTATGTTATGTGTATCTAACTAGTAAATATCAACAATATGAACTAACTGTGAAGTTTCAAAATTTAGATTTCCTAATATCAATTGGAATCGGTTGTAATTTATTTCAGTGAATGATTTTTTTAAGAATTGTTTGAACTTGGCTGCCACTATGTGATTGATTTAAACGAAAGTATGATGCTACAAAAACTACAAATCCTCTGTGTTCTTTATTACCTTATGAATATTTATTTTTACATGGCTTTTAAAAGTGACATTGTTGTTTTTAGACATTGCCATTGGTTGTTATTGTGTTTTTTATGTATAATGTTCCATTATCTTCAATATAAAACAATTTTGTGTTAATCTTTTATTTGTAAATGTACATGGTTGTCTATTGCAGGCCATAATGAGTGAAGCCGAAGCAAGTAATCAAGCTATAGAATCATATATAACTGAAGATACTGACACAAATGCGTGGAAGCAACATCTGAACGTGAAACAATAAACAATATCGGTGATGAAGATGATTTTAATGATGTTAATGATGTTAATGATGAAAGGATATTGGGAAAGGTTTTTGATACACCCGATGATACCTGTACATTTTATAATGATTATTCAATTTGGCATGGCTTTAGTATACATAGAGATGACACAATTAAAAATCCTAAAACAAATGAGCATTTTCGGAAGATATATGTATACAACAAAGAAGGCCGTTTCAAATGGATGGACAAAAATGCTTCAAGTGAAAATGAGAAAAAACGTCGTAGAGATGTTAGAACCGGATGTCAAGCAAAGCTTCGAATAACAAGACAGGAGGATGGGAAATGGTTAATGGACTCGCTTAATGACACACACAATCACGACTTGACCATGACACATACGAAGGTTATGAAACATCGATCTCATAGCAATTTCCACCGTTCAATAGAAGGTAAATCTCTTATGGTGCAATTTGGTCAAGAAGGGTTGAAACCTTCTCAGATTAAAAAGGCTGTTAATACAATGAAAACCGCAAATGTAGCTGACGTAACTTCAAAGCAATGTGCTGATGTCTTATCTAAGCATCAAAAACAACATAGAGGAAAGGAGTTCTATGGACTTATAAAACATTTTCAAGATAAAACATTAGTTGATAGTGACCAGTATTTTGTCATGGATTTGTCTGATGATGGGTATCCTAGAAATATCTTTTGGGCTGATGGTAGATCAAGAGATGCCTATACAAAATTCAGAGATGTTGTTGTGTTTGATGTCACTTATATGACTAACAAATTCAAGATGCCTTTTGCTCCCTTTACTGGGGTGAATCATCATGGACAATTTATACTTTTTGGTGGAGCATTGCTTGAAAACGAAAAGGAAGAGACGTTTAAATGGTTATTTGAACATTTCCTCAAATGTATGTTTGGCAAGTATCCGCAGACAATTATTACTGATCAAGACAAAGCAATGGGAAATGCAATAAAAAAAGGTGTTTCCGAAGACTCGACATCGTTTTTGTTCATGACATATCATGAAACATGAAACTAAGCACCTTCGATCGTATGTTTCCCGTTACAGTGATTTTCAATAAACGCACAAAAAATGGGTAAATAGTGACACCATTGAACAAATTGAAGCAACATGGGAGGTTATGTGTACTAAGTATGAACTGGAAAGCAACTGTTGGATTAGTGACATGTATAACCAACGTATACATTGGGCTAAACCCTTCTTGAATGATACTTTCTTTGCTGGTATGACAACAACCAGACGAAGTGAGAGTATTAATTCATTTTTTGATGGATTTGTTAATTCGAGGACCATGTTGAATGAATTTGTTGAACAATACGACAAAGTAGTTGAGTCTCGAAGGGCCGCCGAAGAAGATGAAAACTTCAAGACTATGAACTTGAGGCCGGTTCTTTCTTCAGTGCATCCAATCGAAGCAAAAGCAGGTCAATGTTATTCCAGAAAGATGTTGGATACTTTCAAAAAATAATGGACCAAAGCTATTACCAATTTGACTCATGAGACTATAGGAAAAACTACAGAGGAAAGCACATACCGAGTTGGGCAATTGGATGTTGATAAAAAATATTGGCGCATTGTTACCTTTCGTTCTTTGGATCATGTCAGCGTTACATGTTCCTGTTCTAAGTATGAGACAAATCGGATTTTATGTAAACATAGCCTATATGTGATGAAGAAAAAGCATGTTAAAGAACTCCCGGGTCACTATATTTTACCACGATGGACGCTTAATGCTAGGTACTAACTAGGCAGTGCTAGTATCGGACTCGGAGAAATGAATAACGAAAATGGAGTTAGTCCCTACACACTATGGTGTGTCCTTTCAAATTTTACCAGACTAATTGAACAAGCTAGAGACTCCCCTTTAGAGATACAAAAAGTCTATACGCTATTGATAAGTCTTTTAAATGATCAAACAAATCGAATGAAATCTATGTCTTCGGAGAATGCATCTCAAGGTTCTTGTATGGGAGTTTCTCAAATTGATATGATGCCATAGTTATCTGTCCGCGATCCTATTGGTCCAACTACTACAAAAGGGCGTCCTAAACTTGCAAGTAGAGTCAAGTCTTCTTTAGAAGCCCCCAAAAAACGAACATGCTCTTACTGTCAAGGATTAGGTCATTAAGCTACTATTTGTTCAAAAAGAAAGGTAATTATAATAATAATTTAATATTGATGATTGAGAACTCTAATAATCATATTAACAATTTTTTATGTTTTTCATGTATTAGGCGGATAGAGATGGCAAAAAACCCGTACCCAATGGGTACCCGAAACCCTAACCTGAGTTGACCGAGTAAATCCCCGAGTTGACCGTGGATGAAGATGGGGATGAGTATTACCCGAATGTAAATAGCAGGGATGGGGATGGGGATGGTTTTACCTGTCGGGTACCCATACCCGTACCCGAAACCGGCCCCGATGGGTACCCGATATATATATATATATATATATATATATATATATATATATATATATATATATATATATATACATATATATATATATATATATATATATATATATATATATATATATAGTATTATTTATGTTTTTATTTTTAATAATGCATAAGCAAATGTTCATTAGACAAAATAAGGTTTTCTAACAATCAAACGTATAGTTTTGGGAAGACTTTTTATGTCTCTTTTTGCAAAGAATGATTTAATTTGTAACCTTGAATGTTATTGTTTGTGTTTGAAGACATTCAGTTATTATAGTGTTTTATATTAGTTCTGTTAATTTTTGTTTTGTTGGTTAATATATAATTATGAGTTATTTCTCATAAAGTTCAAAACTTTGTAACGGGAAAAAATCCCCGACTACCTATTGGGGATCCCCGATACCCATTGGGGATGAGGATGGGGATAGATTTTTAATCCCCGATGGGGATGGGGTCGGGTAAGGGGATGGGGATGGGGATTCGGATATGGGGATGGGGAACACGAAACCCGGTATACCCGTACCCATTGCCATCTCTACAGGCGGATGAACCGTTGCAAGAACAGAATGATGAGATGTGTTGTTTCTATGAGCAAAAGAAAAATAGATGCTTCATGACATTTTTTTGGTTAACTTCACCTTTTTCTTGTTTTAGACACAAATGGTGTATGGATAATTTAGAAGTTTTTGATGCTTTTGTAACAATTTTAATATTTTAGAATGAAATTTGTTGATTGTTTATGATGGTATTTTATGAAAAAAAAAAACAAAATTATGAAGGTATTTTGTGAAAAACGAAATTTATGAGGGTATTTTGTGAAAAAACATAAGTACGATAGTATTTTATGAAAAAAAAAACAAAATTATGAGGGTATTTTGTGAAAAAAACAAAAGTACGATGGTATTTTAAGAAAAAAACAAAATTATGAGGGTATTTTGTGAAAAAACAAAATTATGAGGGTATTTTGTGAAAAAAATAGAAGTACGATGGTATTTTATGAAAAAAAACAAAATTATGAGGGTATTTTGTGAAAAAAACAAAATTATGAGAGTATTTTGTGAAAAAACATAAGTACGATGGCATTTTATTAAAAAAAAGAAAATTATGAGGGTATTTTGTGAAAAAACGAAATTATGAGGGTATTTTGTGAAAAAAAAAGAATAGAAGTACGATGGTATTTTATGAAAAAAACAAAATTATGAGGGTATTTTGTGAAAAACAAAATTATGAGGGTATTTTGTGGAAAAAACAGAAGTATGATGGGATTTTATGAAAAAAAACAAAATTATGAGGGTATTTTGTGAAAAAATGAAATTATGAGGGTATTTTGTGAAAAAAAACAAAAGTATGATGGTATTTTATGAAAAAAACAAAATTATGAGGGTATTTTGAGAAAAAACGAAATTATGAGGGTATTTTGTGAAAAAAAAAACAGATGTATGATGGTATTTTATGAAAAAAAACAAAATTATGAGGGTATTTTGTGAAAAAACGAAATTATGAGGGTATTTTGTGAAAAAAACAGAAGTATGATGGTATTTTATGAAAAAAACAAAATTATGAGGGTATTTTGTGAAAAAAACAGAAGTATGATGATATTTTATGCAAAAAAAAAATTATGAGAGTATTTTGTGATAAAACGAAATTATGAGGGTATTTTGTTAAAAAAAGGAAGTACAATGGTATTTTGAGAAAAAAACAAAAGTATGATGGGATTTTTTAGAAAAATAGGAAATGTGATGGTATTTTGTTAAAAAAAAAAAAGGAAACTTTTCAGCAATTTTGGGTTAATAATGAAAGTAAGCTGTCATTTTGGGTTCAAAACGAAACTTATCTACAATTAAAGGTTAAGAAAGAAAGTATGCTATCATTTTGGTTAGTGTTGTGTTATATACACATAAGTTTGATGTTCTTTTAACGTCGTTGGATGATTTCGTCCCTGTCCCAAATATGGTAATCCTCAAGACCTCAAAGTGAATTATCTTAACTGATTATTTAATCATCCAACATGTATTTCGAACCCATACACATGTTTTCGTTTTTTTCATGGGTTCAAAAGGCACAATCATCCATCGTTCCAATGGGTTCTCTATCTACTTGATTTCATGCCTCTCCCCACCTAACGATTCTTACTCGACGAAACGGTGGTGTTAAAATCCACTTAACTTATCTGATTGTATATTTTGTTGAGGTATGACACTTCACTCGTGTGAATGGGCTAGTAGGGGAAGAACATAAGTTGTGCACATAAGGTTCTCGATGAAATGCCCAAGAGAAAGTCAATAGTCTCATTAAAGGTTGTTGAAATGTACAGAAGGGCATACATGAGTACTTGTTTACATAAATTTCATATAATGGAAATAAGGTTGGAATCGATGAGTCTTGGGACTTTCTATTGGAAGACAATTATGAACGTAGGTATTATTCTACAACCAACCATTTAGGAGAAGGCATTTAAAATCCAGGTTCTTCTTTGTGTTTTTTTTTCCTTCTCATAACCACAATTTGTTTCAAGTATTTTAAATTACTAAACTGCTGATATAATATTTTGCATATATTGGAAGCCCGAAAGAGGTTTTTCACTCTGTTAAACAATGCATACTAAGAATTGCTCTTGTTCACCTTGGAACCTGCTTCAAAATAATTGATACTGAAAGGTGCTCACTTTCCATACTTTCAGCTTATATCCTTCACTTGCTACTTTTAGAAAGTTAACATATAAAAATATCATTTTCATGTAGTGTGATGAGCTTCGTTCCTTGTATCCCTCATCTCCCCCTTTGCCCCTATTGGTGAGTAGTTTGGGGAATGAAGTTTCTAGTTCTTTACATAAGTTGGATGAGTCTGATGACAAATTAAAGCTCTCTGGATTCATATCTAGCCCTTGTGAAACTTTCTCTGTGAAGGTATGAACACTTCAAGTTCTCTTTTTTCCTTTGTTTTTATCATCTTATTGAAGCTTGCTTATTTTCGAATGGAATCCTTCCAGTATTTCTATTGGACAACATATTAGTTGCAAGTATAGTAAATTTAGATCTCAAAATGCATATACATCAAGGAATGTTTCTTTGTTACCAATCAATTTTGATGTTTTGTATTTTATCATTTAGGTGTATAGGTGTATGACAAAATGCCCAATAGAGACTACTCAATGATGCAGCTATGGTGGCATAGTTCTATAGACTACATAAATGGGGCTCCTACCTTTAATGCATCTGTTATGAGTTAAACAAACCCTTTTCAACCTTCTTCTTCATTTTCCATCCATTAATTTTCAAGAATTTTTTTTCAGGCTCTTGGAGTCCTTGTTCACCATGATGTATATCAGATTAGAGCATCCCATATACCACCTAGAAAACTGGTTTATTGGCACATCAAAGCACAAGGAATTAAAGCCAAGATAGCTATTAAATGGGGAAAGCCTCATTTCCTTTACTTCCTGTATTAAGTTTAGTTTATTATTATTATTTTTTTGTTGAAGTCAAAAAGAAACTCATGTGTATAGCTAACCGGATTGACCGAAGGGTAAAATGGTCATTTATTCATATTTTAGATAGTTCATTAGTTCAATAAGGAAACACCCCTGTATAGTTTATAGTTTACTCGATTAAATGACCATTTAATCAAAGGGTAAAACGGTTATTATTGTTTGTAGAATATTCTCAAGAAACTTGTAATAGCTCAATCGAACCTTGTTTTTTGCTAAAACTGTGAAAATATTGTGTTGAGTTTGTACAATATTCGTATTTGATTATGAATATGGAAAAAGAATCGGGTGATTTTAAAGTCAGAATTTTTAGTTTTACCACCTTTCAGTTAAGATAATTCACTCTGAGGTCTTGAGGATTACCATATTTGGGACAGGGGCGAAATCGTCCAACGACGTTAAAAAACATCAAACTTATGTGTAGATAACACAACACTAACCAAAATGATAACATACTTTCTTTCTTAACCTTTAATTGCAGATAAGTTTCGTTTTGAACCCAAAATGACAGCTTACTTTCATTATTAACCCATAATTGCATAAAAGTTTCCTTTTTTTTTTTCACAAAATACCATCACATTTCCTGGTTTTCTCAATATCCCATCATACTTTTGTTTTTTTCTCAAAATACCATCGCACTTCCGTTTTTTTCACAAAAAACCCTCATAATTTCGTTTTATCACAAAATACCCTCATAATTTTGTTTTTTTTTTTCTTCATAAAATACCATCATACTTCTGTTTTTTTTTTTCACAAAATACCCTCATAATTTTGTTTTTTTTCATAAAATACCATCATACTTCTGTTTTTTTTTTTTTCACGAAATACCCTCATAATTTCGTTTTTTCACAAAATACCTTCATAATTTAGTTTTTTTCATAAAATACCATCACACTTCTGTTTTTTTTTTTCACAAAATACCCTCATAATTTCGTTTTATCACAAAATACCCTCATAATTTTGTTTTTTCACAAAATACCCTCACAATTTTGTTTTTTTTCATGAAATACCATCATACTTCTATTTTTTTTTCACAAAATATCTTCATAATTTTGTTTTTTCACAAAATACCCTCATAATTTTGTTTTTTTTCATAAAATACCATCGTACTTCTGTTTTTTTTCACAAAGTATCCTCATAATTTCGTTTTTTCACAAAATACCCTCATAATTTTGTTTTTTTTTTCTTAAAATACCATCGTACTTCTGTTTTTTTTCACAAAATACCCTCATAATTTTGTTTTTTTCATAAAATACTATCGTACTTATGTTTTTTCACAAAATACCCTCATAATTTTGTTTTTCACAAAATACCCTCATAATTTTGTTTTTTTTTTCATAAAATACCATCATACTTCTTTTTTTTTTTCACAAAACACCCTCATAATTTTGTTTTTTTTTCTTAAAATACCATCGTACTTCTGTTTTTTTTTTTTCACAAAATACCCTTATAATTTTATTTTTTTTCATAAAATATTATCGTACTTATGTTTTTTCACAAAATACCCTCATAATTTCGTTTTTTTTTTCACAAAATACCATCATAAACAATCAACAAATTTCATTCTAAAATATTAAAATGGTTACAAAAGCATCAAAAACTTCTAAATTATCCATACACCGTTTGTGTCTAAAACATGAAAAAGGTGAAGTTAACCAAAAAAATGTCATGAAGCATCTAGTTTTTCTTTTGCTCATAGAACAACACATCTCATCATTATGTTTCTTGCAACGATTCATCCGCCTGATACATGAAAAACATAAAAAATTGTTAATATGATTATTAGAGTTCTCAATCATCAATATTAAATTATTATTATAATTACCTTTCTTTTTGAACAACTAGTAGCATAATGACCTAATCCTTGACAGTAAGAGCATGTTCGTTTTTTGGGGGCTTCTAAAGAAGACTTGATTCTACTTGCAAGTTTAGGACGCCCTTTTGTAGTAGTTTGACCAACAGGATCGCAGACAGATAACTGTGGCATCATATCTATTTGTGAAACTCCCATACAAGAACCTTGAGATGCATTCTCCAAATATTAGATTTCTTTCGATTTGTTTGATCATCTAAAAGACTTATCAATAGCGTATTGACTTTTTGTATTTCTAAAGGGGAGTCTCTAGCTTGTTCAATTAGTTTGGTAAAATTTGAACGGACACACCATAGTGTGTAGGGACTAACTCCATTTTCATTATTCATTTCTCCGAGTCCGATACTAGCACTACCTAGTTTGTACCTAGCATTAAGCGTCCATCGTGGTAAATATAGTGACTCGGGAGTTCTTTAACATGCTTTTTCTTCATCACATATAGGCTATGTTTACATAAAATCCGATTTGTCTTATACTTAGCACAGGAACATGTAACGCTGACATGATCCAAAGAACGAAAGGTAACAATACGCCAATATTTTTTATCAACATCCAATTGCCCAACTCAATATGTGCTTTCCTTTGTAGTTTTTCCTATAGTCTCATGAGTCAAATTGGTAATAGTTTCGGTCCATTCTTTTTTGAAAGTATCAGACATCTTTCTGGTATAAAATTGACCTACTTTTGCTTCGATTGGATGCACTGAAGAAAGAACCCGCCTCGAGTTCATAGTCTTGAAGTCTTCATCTTCTTCGGCGGCCCTTCGAGACTCAACTGCTTTTTCGTATTGTACAACAAATTCATTCAACATGGTCCTCGAATTAACAAATCCATCAAAAAATGAATTAATACTCTCACTTCGTCTGGTTGTTGTCATACCAGCAAAGAAAGTATCATTCAAGAAGGGTTTAGCCCAATGTATACGTTGGTTATACATGTCACTAATCCAACAGTTGCTTTCCAGTTCATACTTAGTACGCATAACCTCCCATGTTGCTTCAAATTGTTCAATGGTGTCACTATTTACCCATTTTTTGTGCGTTTCTTGAAAATCACTGTAACGGGAAACATACGATCGAAGGTGCTCAGTTTCATGTTTCATGATATGCCATGAACAAAAATGATGTCGAGTCTTCGGAAACACCTTTTTTATTGCATTTCCCATTGCTTTGTCTTGATCAGTAATAATTGCTTGCCGATACTTGCCAAACATACATTTGAGGAAATGTTCAAATAACCATTCAAATGTTCCTTCCTTTTCGTTTTCAAGCAATGCTCCACCAAAAAGTATAGATTGTCCATGATGATTCACCCCAGTAAAGGGAGCAAAAGGCATCTTGAATTTGTTAGTCATATAAGTGACATCAAACACAACAACATCTCTAAATTTTGTATAGACATCTCTTGATCTACCATCAGCCCAAAAGATATTTCTAGGATACCCATCATCAGACAAATCCTCGACAAAATACTGGTCACTGTCAACTAATGTTTTATCTTGAAAATGTTTTATAAGTCCATAGAACTCCTTTCCTCTATGTTGTTTTCGATGCTTAGATAAGACATCATCACATTGCTTTGAAGTTACATCAGCTACCTTTGCGATTTTCATTGTATTAACAGCCTTTTTAATCTGAGAAGGTTTCAACCCTGCTTGACCAAATAGCACCATAAGAGATTTACCTTCTATTGAACGGTGGAAATTGCTATGAGATCGATGTTTCATAACCTTCGTATGTGTCATGGTCAAGTCGTGATTGTGTGTGTCATTAAGCGAGTCCATTAACCATTTCCCATCCTCCTGTCTTGTTATTCGAAGCTTTGCTTGACATCCGGTTCTAACATCTCTACGACGTTTTTTCTCATTTTCACTTGAAGCATTTTTGTCCATCCATTTGAAACCTTCTTTGTTGCATACATATATCTTCCGAAAAGGCTCATTTGTTTTAGGATTTTTAATTGTGTCATCTCTATGTATACCAAAGCCATGCAAAAATGAAAAATCATTATAAAATGTATAGGCATCATCGGGTGTATCAAAAACCTTTCTTAATATCCTTTCATCATTAACATCATTAACATCATTAAAATCATCTTCATCACCGATATTGTTTATTGTTTCACGTTCAGATGTTGCTTCCACGTAATCATTTGTGTCAATATCTTCAGTTATATATGGTTCTATAGCTTGATTACTTGCTTCGGCTTCACTCATTATGGTCTGCAATAGACAACCATGTACATTTACAAATAAAAGATTAACACAAAATCGTTTTATATTGAAGATAATGGAAACATTATACATAAAAAAACACAATAACAGCCAATGGCAATGTCTAAAAACAACAATATCACTTTTAAAATCCATGAAAAAATAAATATTCATAAGGTAATAAAGAACACAGAGGATTTGTAGTTTTTGTAGCATCATACTTTCGTTTAAATCAATCACATAGTGGCAACCAAGTTCAAACAATTCTTAAAAAAAATCATTCACTAAAATAAATTACAACCGATTCCAATTGATATTAAGAAATCTAAATTTTGAAACTTCACAGTTAGTTCATATTGTTGATATTTACTAGTTAGATACACATAACATAGGCCATAACACGAGATCAATGACTTACTTGAAAGTGCTCTGGAAAGATAAAACAGGGTTGCTGCGATTTGTACTTTTTGTAGGTCTGATCAAACCCAATTCGTTATGAGTTGTGATTTTTGAGAACTCCCTGAATTCAATTCCAATTTGAATGAAATTGTTATTGGTGAATTTCGAAATAGAAGATTTTTTTTTAAATCGAATTCTATGAAATCGTTTTTTCCCTTGAATGTTAAATTGTTAATTTTTTCTCTGAATTCGATTTCTCTGAATTTTTGTGGGTGATAAGTTGCCGATCATCAAGAGATCAAGGAGAACATGATTTGATGTCGTTTTTTCTTTTGAATGTTAAATTGTTATTTGTTTCTCTGAATTCAATTACTCTGAATTTTTGTTTTGTGATAAGCAGCCGATCTACAAGCGATCAAGGAGGACGTGATTTGATGTTATCATAGTCGATTCTAATTAGGAATGTAGCCCTTCGTTTATGGAAATTGTATTTTTTTTCTTTCAGGAAATCTATCTAATAATTGAAACTACGTAGTTTTGTACATAGGGTAGCTAAACTTATATACCCTTAAGGGTATATTGACTTTTCCCTATATATATATATATATATATATATATATATATATATATATATATATATATATATATATATATATATTAAGTTTTATTCCACATCTCAATTTAGGGCGTTTTTTTATTTTATTAAATTTCACATATTATTTAAATCTAATAATAAATGCATATCAATTTCATTAATGGACTTTACTTCTAATTTCAAAATTACTAAATTAAAGTTTCATTAATTTCCTTTATTTATTTATCTAAATTATTTGTTTAAATTGAGAAGAGAAAAAAACACTTTAATTTTTATAATTCAATATTTTTCTTACTTTTCTTATAAATTCAAACTTCTCAAATATTTTGAATTTTATATTTAATTTTTTTTAAATGAACCCATATAATACATGGGTCTTACACCATAACAAGATGGTTTTTGTAATTTACACACACCACTCTACCTATTATATTAGATTCTATGGTCAACTTTTTATCATTCCTTTATCCTATAACTAGACGAATTCCCGCGCGTTGCGCAACGAAAATTAAAAATATATTGTTAAAATACTGAAAAATATATGTTTAAAATGGTTATGTTATTGACATTAACTTTGAGATAATATTTTTACACTAATTTATATATATATATATATATATATATATATATATATATATATATATATATATATATATATAATATTAATTGATATCAACCCACATTCCTTATTATTAGAATTACATATAATTATCTATTTAGTATTATTTTTAATAATAATAATTATTATTGATTAATTATATTTTTACTTATATGATTGTTTTCTAATTTCAATAATGATGTTCATTTAAAATAAAATTTATTTATAGCTAAATGTAATTTATAATTTGATGTTATTATCATTTAAAATTGTTATTCATTAATTTTAAACCACTCATTATTAATAATAAGTTAAAGTTGAGTTTTAAGAAACACATAATATTATTATTAAAATGGGAAATATGCACTAAATAATAAAATGATAAGATAGACAATTTGCATTTAAAAAGAGACTTGCATTGATAATATGACATATCCATGTAATTTGATTTTATTATTTATAATGATTGTTTATTAATTTTAAAACCACTTGTTATTATTAATAAGTGAAAGAAACTTTTGAAAAACACTTATTATTATAATTAAAATGTTAAACATATACTAAAATATAAAGTGATAAGATAGACAATTTACATTTTTAAAAATGCTTACATGGATAATATGGATATTATGACATATCCATGATTTTTAATTAATTATTGTTTTAAAGCAACATGAACATATAAACATGTATACAATAGGTAATTAAATATTATATATATCACCTTCCATAACATATGATAGATAACACGAATTTAATCTAATTACATTAAAATTTCAACCACAACATACAATGATATTCTTAAAAGAATACTTAAATCAATAAAATACAAAAAAGAATTGGTAACAAACTTACAAATTGAAAACTTCAACATAATAACATGGCTCGAAAAATTGTTCAAAGCCCTCAAACCAACACAAAAAACTTTATACTTGTTTTCTTTGTGAATTTTGTATGTGATTTGTATTTATGTGTCTACTAAAAAAGATTGGCCTTTTTATAGTAGAGTATCCATTAATTATTTATTAAATATATTATATATGTTATAAAACCTTTGAAATGTTAATCATTATTAAGAGACTTTTGAGTGGTATTCATTAAAATATGTAACGCCCGTAGATCCGAGCTAGTCAATTTAGAGATAAAAGGGGTCGAAAACGACTTTTCGACAAAAGATTATCTAGAATGAATAGTATTAAACAAGTTTTAGTATATGTTACAAAGTTTCTGTACATATAAAGAACGCCGAAATCCGAGTTATAACGAAGATGTTATGACCCGTCGAAGTTTCGTGACGGAACCGGTACGATACCGGGAAGCGTAAATAGTGAATTTATGATAGAGCGAGAATTAGACTTAACAATCTAAACGAAAGTCGTAGAATACGTTAAACCAAGAGCGTCCATAAAAAGAACACCCAAATCTGACTTTGTATGAGGAAGTTATGATTTTTCTAAGATTTAGCATAATAGTGCACAACCCGAAAATTCGAATTTTAGATTGGTCGAATTTCAGCCAAAATAATCTAAACGAGAAATGAAGATATCGCTAATAGGAGTTAAACGATAAAAAGAAAGTAAAAAACAGTGTTGGGTCAAAATATGGTTTATACTTTGCTTTTCTGGGAAATTATATTTTTCTGTAATATTTCTGGAGTTTACGGTCATGTTTACGGTTGAGTTTACGGCCGTAAACACCTTACGACCGTAAACCCATTTACGGCCCATGTCCACCAAGCCCATGTTCCCCTTGTATAAATATAGGTGTTAGGGTGAGGAGTAGAGGTTTGATGAACTAGAAGGAGTTTACGGCCAGAGAGAAAGGAACGTTTGTGTGGGTGAAGGTTGCGTAAGAAACTTAATTCATATTATCAATACATTCAAGATTCATAATATTCTTCTTCTCCTTCTCTTCTTATTTGATCTGACATCATCCGTTTGATTGGGATTCTGCACCATCAAACGGATCTGACTGATACACAGGCAAATTAGGGACTTATAATTGGTATCAGAGCCAAGTTGTATCAATCAATTTTGTCAGATTTGGGGCATTATTTGATCTTATTTTCGAAATATTTTTACGTTTTTGGATAGATCTCGCAAAAATAAGGGGTGTTTGTTCTTCGTGTTTTTCATAATAAAAGGGTTTTTGATCGAGTTTTGGAGCTTCAAAGTCGAAAAAACGCTGTTTTTTCACGTAATCCTTGCAGGGTTTTCGGCCGGAGCTTACTGCCGGAAACAGTTCACGGCCGGAAACTGTTCACGGCCGGCGGCGGCGTTTGCGTTTACGGCTAGGGTTCACCGGATTTTAAGGCCGATCGGAGTTCTCGGCCGGAAATAGCTTGCGGCGGTAGTTTCCGGAGTTTGCGGCTCGGTTGGGAGTATACGGCTCGGAATTTGCAGCGGCTCGGAACTTGCGGCTCGACTAAGCAGCAGCTCGCATCAGCGCCTTCATAAAAAAAAATCGGAAAAGGGGGGGGGGTGCCGGGATTCGAAACCGGGTCTCCCATTCTTCATTCCTCAACACCTTACCAGTTGAACCAACCTGAATCTTGTTTCATTACTCACAATTTTAAATGATAAAGACTCACTTTCGCACCTACTTTCGAAATTTTGACACTTTTAACCCGAAAACTCAATTTCTTTTAACTTTAAATTCTTTTTTTTCATCCAAAATTAAAATAATAATAATAAATAAATAAATAAATATAAATTAAATTAAAATTAATAAATAAAATTATATTTTAATTTTTTACTTTTATTTTTAACTTTTGACCTTAAATTTTGACTTTGACTTCCAAGTTTGACTTTTGACTTTAAACTTTGACTTTTTCGTTTAACTTTTAAATTTTCAAATTTAACTTTTCGGTTTGACTTTTAAGTTTGACTTTTCAAGTTTGACTTTTGAGTTTAATTTTTTAAATTCGACTTTTAAGGTTGACTTTTAAAAAAAGGCATTTTAAATTTGATGTTTAGTTTTTATCTTAGCTTCTAGTTGTGGTTTTTAATTGATTTTAAGGTCTACGAGGGAGTTGGAAACATGAAAGAGAGTCGTCAGGATATCTTAAGACAAAATTTCAACATGTTTGATTATATCCCTGGAGAAACCCTGGAAGCTCAGTTGCAGCGATTTACCACACTTACTACTGAGATGAATATAGCTGGGATCTTCTTGTCTAAATCTGAGATAAACAAAAGGCTATTGAATTCACTTCCAAAATCATGGGATATGAATGTAACTGTCATCAAGAAGACAAAAGATCTCAATCGTCTTAGTATTGCTGAAGTAATTGAAGAGCTTGACGCTTTAAAGAGTTCTGTAAACCTTCCGGTCAATGAAGTGTCATGTTCTCATTCATGTGAAGTTTCATATTCTCAATCATGTGAAGATACGATTAAATTTCTTCGGGATCAAATTGATTTATTTAAAAGAGAAGTTGAGGACCTGAGATATGAAGGATATCAACTCAGGAAAGGGCAGAAACCCCTGAAGGCTGAGTTAGAAGCAAAAACCAAGGACTTTAGGAAACTTCAGGAAGAGTATAGCAACAAGTGTGAAAATTATGATTATGTTAAGAGACAACTTGCTGTTGTACCTGAAGAACTTGACGCTTTAAAAATTAAGTGTGGAAAAACTGATGTCAGTTTCAAAAATTATACTGCGTCAAGTCAGACAGTCGAGTCCTTATATGAAACCCAATTAAAATTCAAAGAAAATCAAAACATGGGTCTATGGTATGATAGTGTACCTCCTCCTTATAATCATAACTACACATCCATCCCTATGACACAGGACGAAACTGACAGGGAGCCACATCTTCGATATGGCAAACGAGTTGGATTTGTGTCAGGAGGAGTTATTAATTTTGAAGATACTAATGTTGCTACTTCATGTGCAGGTAAAGTAGCAGAAGATGAGAACAAGGAGAACACTATTGAACAAACCGATGACTCCTTGAACTCTGAATCTGCTGCTTCGAACTCAACTGCTTCTGATCAACCTGCCATTGAAAAATACAAGCCACCAATTCCAACGCAACAGAGTTCTTGTGGCAAGTGTGCATGTGGGAACAACAAGAAACGAGGCAAGGATACGCCACCAGGGGCAGGAAGAAACAACTTCACAGTGAAGAAAAGACATGTTTTCACTGTGGAACACCTGGACACATTGCCAGAAATTGTCCAAATCGTGCATACGTTCCCTACTATGCACAAGGCTGGCAGAACGCACCAAGAGGGAGATACTTCAAAAGAAACCCCCCGAGATCACGATTAGACATTGACGACTGGAATGCCAAGAAGGCCAAGAATTCAACTCCCAAGGCCAAGAATCAAACTCCAAAGGCCAAGAATCCGAATCCCAAGGGCAAGAAGGGAATGTCGGACAAGAAGTCCAATCCAAGAGATGGTCCTGTGAAGCCAAAATCAAAGTCATCTCAATGGCCGGCATCATGTTCAAAAGCAAGTACTGAGCCACCCATCGTATCGAAAAAGAAATGGGTTAAACCCAACTACAAATGGGTTCCGAAGGCTCAATCTCCCAAATCAACTAACAATTCTAATATTTCTATGTATTCTGTTTGTGATAAACAGGACATGTCATGGGAGAGAGTAACGTGCAAGGATGACAAAGGTCGACCTAGTTTCAAAATGGACTGGGTTCCAAAGACCAACTAATCCCGCTCTATGTCGGAGCAGCTATGGAGGCATATCATCAAACTTCGGTTTTGTTGGTAGTGGCTGTTCCAGGCACATGATAGGGGACATCTCTCAACTGTACAACATTCAGACCTTTGTTTGAGAGTATGTGTCCTTTTGCGGGAAAGGAAGAAAAGAAGGGATCAAACGGGGTTAGTGCTTAACGACATGAAGAATTTTCGGATCTATTCTGAGATTACGTGTGCTATTCTCAGACCTTCTGGATGCAAATTCAATCGGTGACTTACAGTTTGCATTTTCTTCTCTATACTCCTGAGTTTGTCTTAAGTTGATTCGCTTTAATGACTAATTTTTTTTAGGATAGTTTAAATGTGCGCATTTACTTTTGTTTCTCTCCTATGTACAAATTTAGGGGGAGAAATAAAAACAAAACAAAAATTAGAAAATTAAAAAAAAAATTAAAAAATTAAAAAAATCCAAAAGCATTAGAAAATCAAAAAATCAAAAATGTGGTGTTAATGGAATGTGCTTGCAGGAGATGTTTTGGGAAGTGATATTATCAAGTGATAACAGGCAACCTGAGTCTGCGTAACGTATCCAAAGTTGAAGGATCTATGCTCTGGTTTGATCGTCGGTAGGCACGAAAAGTTTTAAATGGACTTGACTAGAGAGAATTGAACTTAGGAAATTTATAGACTTGACAAATCTTGAACTAGTTAGATACGTTCAGCATGACAATACGACGCTCGGATAGGTTGAGCAGGGAGATATATATAGGAATCTACTCGTCACATTAATTGAACCCGTACTTGGAACCGTGGTTTAACTTTTCCTCGATGTGCGGATTCTGTCTTTAATTCCGGTTGGATGAGGAGACTGGTAAATTCCGATAAATTAGGTCTGTAGAATATCATTTTCTTTCTTTCCGTCTGTTAGTCATATGTTGTCTCATTTGCGTGACTTCCAATCCGACCTGGTACACAACATATGCAACTATATTTCTCTGCAGGCTATATATGTGAAATACTTCTTATCTGTTAGCCATATGATGTCTCCTTTGCGCGACTTCTAATCCGACCTGGTACACAGCATATGCAACCTTCTTCTTCTCAAACCCTCTGAAGTAACAACTAATAGAATTCCGAATCTATCATCTCTCTGAATGGTTGTCTGCTCACCTGGTGTAAGGAGTACTCTGGAAGTCCTTGATGGCTGGGGCATATCAGGAAGCGGGAAACATGTTCCAGTACAATTAAAATTGAACACTCAAAGATTGTCTATAGATCTCGCTGCTCAATTTAGGTGGACAACAATATCCCTGGTCGTCTTCAGATGAATGGTCCTTAAGATATAGTATCTAAGGAATTAGGATCAGATATGATTTTTAGGAACTTAAGTTCACCTTGTCTTGTAACAAATAGTATGTCCTAAATTTGTCACAATTTTTCGTGTTTAAGTGGACAACAATACCGACGATTGACCAGACAAAGATGTGAATATGAAAGGTACCGACAAGTGGATAAAGATTGTCTAAAAACTTTGATCCCAAATCACTCTTAAAGTTAGATATCATTTTTATTTTTGTTAAATTTGTCATAGTTTCTTCTAATTTAAATATTAGGGGAGAATTAAAAATTAAAAATAATGAAAATAAAAAAAAATCAGAAAAATTCAAAAATCAAAGAAAAAAAATCAAAAATCAGAAAAATAAAAAAAATCAAAAATCAGAAAAATAAAAAAAATCAAAAAATAGTGTTATTTCTAAAATCCAAAAACATATTTTTGTTTCTACTTTAATTTGTGTGCTGGGTTTTCTTTGAGTTTTGTTTTGTCTTGAAAAGTGATTTCAGGTATAGATAAGACTCATGGAGTTTGTGTTGAAGATTTCTGAGCCAAAGCCTCGTCCGTGAGCATCGAAGAATTCGCATTCGAAGGATCAAGAAATGAAGATTATTCTTTCAACATTCAATCTTTCAACCCCAGAAGCAAGGTGAAGTTGAAATTGAAGAATATGTGACAGATTGCATTGAAGCCTCCTCAATCAGTTTGCTGCTATCTTAAACCTGCTGAAGTGATCTAAAAGTCCAGTTATCTCTGATGTTCTCTCTGAAGATTCTCAAGCTGAAAGCGCTATCTTTCAAGAATCAGTACATCAAGCATCCTCACCCAACGTGCGTTTAAAGCCAAACTCTGAAGAAAAGCCCAACTGCTAAAGATGAAGTCATTCATTGAAGATTAATGCTGAAGCCAAGCTCTCGATGAAGATTAACAAGAAAAGCCAGCTAGTTTTTAGGGGGAGCTTGTTGGGTCATTAAGAAAAGAAAGCTATAAACCAAGGGGGAGATTGTTGGGTCAAAATATGGTTTATACTTTGCTTTTTTGGGAAATTATATTTTTCTGTAATATTTCTGGAGTTTACGGTCATGTTTACGGCCGTAAACCCATTTACGTCCCATGTCCACCAAGTCCATGTTCCCTTTGTATAAATATAGGTGTTAGGGTGAGGAGTAGAGGTTTGATGAACTAGAAGGAGTTTACGGCTAGAGAGAAAGGAACGTTTGTGTGGGTGAATCTTGTGTAAGGAACTTAATTCATATTATCAATACATTCAAGATTCATAATATTCTTCTTCTCCTTCTCTTCTTATTTGATCTGACATCATCCGTTTGATTGGGATTCCGCACCATCAAACAGATCTGACTGATACACAGGCAAATTAGGGACTTACAAACGGAGATCGTATGCGAAAGTTATGGACGAAGCTTAGTCGCTACTCTTCGAGCGCGATAAATTCGATACAGTTTTATAAATCCGAGATAGAATGAGAATTAGCCAACGGGGTCTAAATGAAAGTTGTAGTACTCGTAAATACCAACGCGTGGATATAAATAAAGTCGGAAACGGAGCTCGTATGCAAAAGATATGGACGAAGCTTAGTCGCTACTCTTCGAGTGCGATAAATATGATACAATTTTTGTAAATCTGAGATAGAAGGAGAATTAGTCGGTGAGGTCTAAATGAAAGTTGTAGTCCTCGTAAATACCATCGCATGTATATAAATAACGTAGAAAATGGAGCTCGTACACGGAAGATACGGACGAAACTTAGCGGCTACTTTACTATAAAATCCCTATAAATAAAGAGTGAAACCTTCATTATTTCTTCACACCATAAGCATTTCTTTCTCTCTAACCTCCCTAAACCCCTCCCAAGTCTAGGGAACCTCCCTAGCACGAGAAGAAAGCCCCGGAGCGCCCGACGACTCCGAGAAGAAAAGCTTTCGGCTCGGAAACGCTGCTCCAGCGAAGCCCGGTTTTTAATAAAAACCCGCTGTAAGTGAGCTACGCCTATACTATATTTAATATAGCTTTTATTTAATTATAGGAACATTGTTAGGACCTTAAAATAATTATTTGGGCTATTATTATGAGTTATATTGAGTGTTATTTAACGCTTATATAATACTAATAATAGCTAGACTATTAATTAGTCTCGGCGAATAATAGACTAAAATCGACTTGTAATAATACTAGGTTTCGTCGAAGGAATTTTTTTTTTAAGAAGCGAAGCGCTGTCTGAGTTCGGAATCACCACCTTTTCAACTGAGTGCATGGTCCCTTTCATCTTACACATAGATATGAAGTATTCTATATAAATCATGTGTTATGTGTGTGTATTATCTGAGTACTTGCTGTCTATGCTAGTTGAACGATTTTATACACGTTTTAAAGGATTTAAATTTTATATGTATTTTATGTCTAAAAAAATGTTGGGGTAAAACATGGGTAGATGTAATAGATGGAATATATTTTGGACGATGAGTTGAGAGGTGTTATAGACCACGAGGTGAGGGTGAGAGGTGAACTATGAGAAGCCTTTTCCCAAACGATGGCCCCGTCATTCTGCAGAGTATGGATGACAACCATGGACTATTCTAGACAGTCCAGTGGAACACTAGCAGACTCGCAACCTGTAAGTGTTGTGAACGATGTGTTCACTCGGTGTACTCTAAACCCTGGCGATCATGCAGACTTGATGCCTAAACCCTGGTGATCATGCAGACTTGGTGCCAAAACCCTGGCGACTGTGCAGACTTAGTGCTTGTTGTAATAATTCTGGCGACTATGCTGACTTAGTGCCTAAACCCCGACGACGATGGACTTCGTGCCGATTCCTTAGGATGATCCTTAGGAATGTATGAACGAGGAATGGTTGATTCTTAGGGTAAATCCTTGAGAGTAAAGAAGATAATGAGGATTGGTAATTGGGTTGATTGTTTGATTGTTTGTAGATAATAAATACATTATTGTGGGTTGAAAACCCTATGTACTCACCAGGTTTCCCAACCTGACCCACTCAGTTTATTTATGTCACAGGTGTTGTCATAAAGTCACATTACACTTAGAGATTAAAGAGATGTAGATCACTAGTAAGTTTTGTTTATGCTTATGTTTCTATATTGACGATGACATCCCAAACGTTTTAAAATAAATAAAATACGTTTCTTCGAAAATGTTTTGATAACGTATTTATCATGTTTTTCTGGGAACAAATTCCACTACATTTTTATGAAAAGAAGTACTCTGATTTTTATAAAGCATAAACAAAATCGGTCTTTTCTGGCCGTGAAAATGGGGATGTCACAGTTGGTATCAGAGCATTAGTTTAAGCGAACTACGAATATGGATTTATTTCTAGACTTAAACTTAGGATGCTAAGCGACGATTGTGAGGTGTGAGCATTAGCTTATTTTAGGAATTACGCCTAAAATGCTTTTATGCGCTAAATGCTTTGTGCCATATATGTTGTTACTTAATCAGATGCATGGTCTGTTGCCGACCGGATCTGGAAACCTTATGTGTTTAGGATTCTAAACGTACGACAACGATATTAGAACTAGCATGTAAACGTTTCGGAGTGATAAGGATGATTTAAACATCAATCCTAAATAAAGATCTAGATTCACCTTATTCGGTGTATAAATCAAGATGACAACGACCCGTAGCGGAAACGTGAATGCAAATGGGAACTGAGATCAGCCCCCAGTAATTGAGCAAATACCGGTTGTGGTGGCCGCTGCTGAGCCAATAACGATGGCCGGAGTGCAAGCGATGATCCAGGCGATGTTGGATCGCCAAATGGAGGAAACCAGACTTTTGCTCTAGCAAAATCGAGAGGAAGCGACCATACAGATTGAATAGCCCGAGTTGAACGAAGGGCAGACTGAGGAGGGAAACTACAGTGGGACTGTTGGTCAAGCCAACCCACCGATAGTTTGGGAAAACCACCAGGATGGAGGAAATGATGGACGTGGATGCAAATACAAGGATTTCATGGCGTCCAAACCACCGAGTCTATCTGGAAGCCCGACGCCGGTGGAAGTCATGAATTGGATCTCTGAGATGGAGACAATGTTTGAGAGTTGCGAGTGTAGCAACAGGTAGAAGACCGCTCTCGCGGTTCCTCTGTTGAAATCTAGAGTACTAAGCTGGTGGAAGCTACTAGCCGATTCGATGCCCAAATGAGAAGCGAGCAAGATGTCATGGGAAGATTTTTTGGTGCAGTTAAAGATGCAGTACTACTCTGAGCAGGATCTTCTGGAGATCAACAACGAGTTTCAGAATCTAAAGAAGGGAAGGATGAGTGTCATCGAGTATGTTGCAAGTTTTACGGAGAAAATGAAGCTTGTTCCTTACTTAGTTTCAACTTAGCTCTCCAAGGTCAACAAGTTTGTCCATGGATTACCAACAGACTTTGGACCAATGGTCAAGCAAGCAACCACTTTGAAAGGAGCCATCTGGGCAGCTAGGAATGTTGAGATCCATATTAGGGAAAAGGGTCTAGAGAGAGCTGAAGTTGGCGAGAAAAGGAAGCATGAAGGATCTTCAAAATCCAACAAAGAAAGGAAATTCTCAAAGACTGAAGAAGTAGGAGGAGGTTAAACCAAGTGGTGCGAGAAGTGTAAAAAGAAGCACTTCGGGAAATGTGGCGAGGAGGTGACTTGCTACAAATGTGGAAAGACGGGGCATTACGCCAGCAAGTGTGCGTCCAACAAGAAGTTGTGCTATGGATGTAACAAAGAAGGGCATATTTCTAGGGACTGCCCAAAGAAAAACGAGGCAGCAAGGCCAAACACACCACCAAGGCCAAGAGCATTTCACATGATCCTCGACGAATCAGAAAACCATGCGAGGAATCAAGGATGAGGACTTCATATCCAAAGATCAAGTTATGCAGTAGCCATAGTATCGTACGATGTAGCCTATTAGAGGCATAGTCTAGGGTGAACTTGAACACCTATGTAATAGTTTCAAGAAATAATAAAACCTTCGTTTTGTTATCTGATGTGTTAAACTGTTATGTGATTTTCTTGTATGGTGAGTTGGGGACTGCGAGACAATACTTGGGACGAGTACGAGTAGGTGTGAAAGGTAGTAGATGCATATACTATCGGAAGCACATGACTCACACTTGGATCAGGGAGAGTCACAAGGTTACCAAGAAGCTAGTAATTGATACCGTTTTATTCAAGTATGTCGTTACCATAGTTTTGGTAATGACTAAAAAGATTGTTGATGCTCCGACCCTAGTGGTCATATCGAATTGAGTCCGACTACAAGAAGTATGTTACGTGGTTCAGAGAACCAAGTTCGATGTAACATCCGACTTAAGCCATAGGATTGAAGTAAAAGATAATCGAAGTGATCGGTAGAGGTATCACGACGGTTGCTTGTAGCTAGAAATGCTACCTTTTAAAATGTGATCATCTCACATTAGAACATAAAGGGAGGTATAGTCTGTTCTAAAAATTTGACTCTAAAAAGACCCGAGTCTGAGCGTTGCAAAGGTCATTAAAATATGACACATCGGTCCATGGTATTAATCCTAAGATTGTTAAGAGGAAGAAGCAGTCTCTAGTAAGGATCGAGATTGTGACTTGAAGGTCATAATTGGGAGTCCAACGTGAGATAGGGAGCGAGTCCAAGATTAGACACCGCCTGTAGTCAGGAAATCTTAGAGTTAGATACTCGTTTGAAGAAACATCAAAGTTACGGTTATTACTTAGGATGAAGAGATAACGTATGGAGTCATCATGTCAGCCCTGTTTCCTTGATGATTCCGGGACGTAATCATCCTAAGGCTGAGATAATTGTAACGCCCGTAGATCTGGGCTAGTCAATTTAAAGATAATAGGGGTCGAAAACGACTTTTCGACAAAAGATTATTTAGAATGAATAATATTAACCAAGTTGTATTATATGTTACAAAGTTTCTGTACATATAAAGAATGCCGAAATCCAAGTTATAACGAAGAAGTTATGACCCGTCGAAGTTTCGCGACGAAACCGACATAATACCGGAAAGAGTAAATAGTGAATTTACGATAGAGAGAGATTCAGACTTAGCAATCTAAACAAAAGTCGTAGAATACGTTAAACCAAGAGCGTCCATAAAAAGAACACCCAAATCTGACTTTGAATGAGGAAGTTATGATTTTTCTAAGATTTAGCATAGTAGTGCACAGCTCGAAAATTTGAATTTTAGATCGGTCGATTTTCAGCCAAAATAATCTAAACAAGAAATGAAGATATCGTTAATAGGTGTTAAACGATAAAAAGACAGTAAAAAACGGAGCTCGTATTGGAAAGTTATGGACGAAGCTTAGTCGCTACTCTTCGAGCGCGATAAATTCGATACAGTTTTATAAATCCGGGATAGAATGAGAATTAGCCAACGGGGTCTAAATGAAAGTTGTAGTACTCGTAAATACCAACGTGTGGATATAAATAAATTCGGAAACGGAGCTCGTATGCAAAAGATATGGACGAAGCTTAGTCGCTACTCTTCGAGCGCGATAAATACGATACAGTTTTTGTAAATCTGAGATAGAAGGAGAATTTGCCGACGAGGTCTAAATGAAAGTTGTAGTCCTCGTAAATACCAACTCGTGGATATAAATAACGTAGAAAACGGAGCTCGTACGCGGAAGGTACGGACGAAATTTAGCGGCTACTTTACTATAAAATCCCTATAAATAAATGGTGAACCCTTCATTATTTCTTCACACCATAAGCATTTCTTTCTCTCTATAGCTTCTCTCTAACCTCCCTAAACACCTACCAAGTCTAGGGAACCTCCCTAGCACGAGAAGAAAGCCCCGGAGCGCCCAACGGCTCCGAGAAGAAAAGCTTTCGGCACGGAAACGCTGCTCCAACGAAACCTGATTTTTAATAAAAACCCGCTGTAAGTGAGTTACGTCTATACTATATTTAATATAGCTTTTATTTAATTATAGTAACATTGTTAGGACCTTAAAATAATTATTTAGGCTATTATTATGAGTTATATTAAGTGTTATTTAACGTTTATATAATAGTAATAATAGCTAGACTATTAATTAGTCTCGGCGAATAATTGAGTAAACTCGACTTGTAATAATACTAGGTTTCGTCGAAGGAATTTTTTTTTTTTAAGAAGCGAAGCGCTGTCTGAGTTCGGAATCACCACCTTTTCAACTGAGTGCATGGTCCCTTTCATCTTACACATAGATATGAAGTATTCTATATAAATCATGTGTTATGTGTGTGTATTATCTGAGTACTTGCTGTCTATGCTAGTTGAACGGTTTTATACACGTTTTAAAGGATTTAAATTTTATATGTATTTTACGTCTACAAAAATGTTGGGGTAAAACATGGGTAGATGTAATAGATGGAATATAATTTGGACGATGAGTTGAGAGGTGTTATAGACCACGAGGTGAGGGTGAGAGGTGAACTATGAGAAGCCTTTTCCCAAACAATGGCCCCGTCATTCTGCAGAGTATGGATGACAACCATGGACTATTCTAGACAGTCCAGTGGAACACTAGCATACTCGCAACCTGTAAGTGTTGTGAACGACGTGTTCACTCGGTGTACTCTAAACCCTGGAGATTATGCAGACTTGATGCCTAAACCTTGGTGAGCATGTAGACTTGGTTCCAAAACCCTGACGACTATGCAGACTTAGTGCTTGTTGTATAAATTCTGGCGACTATGCAGACTTAGTGCCTAAACCCCAGCAACGATGGACTTCGTGCTGATTACTTAGGATGATCCTTAAGAATGTATGAACGAGGAATGGTTGATTCTTAAGGTAAATCCTTAAGAGTAAAGAAGATAATGGGGATGGGTAATTGAGTTGATTGTTTGATTGTTTGTACATAATAAATACATTATTGTAGGTTGAAAACCGTATGTACTCACCAGGTTTCCCAACCTGACCCACTCAGTTTATTTATGTCACAGGTGTTGTCATAAAGTCACATTACATTGAGAGATTAAAGAGATGTAGATCACTAGTAAGTTCTGTTTATGCTTATGTTTCTGTATTAACGATGACATCCCAAACGTTTTAAAATAAATAAAATACATTTCTTCGAAAATGTTTTGATAACGTATTTATCATGTTTTTCTGGGAACAGATTCCGCAACATTTTTATGAAAAGAAGTACTCTGATTTTTATAAAGCATTAACAAAATCGGTCTTTTCTAACTGCAAAAATAGGGATGTCACAAAATAAGTGGTTTCAAATGCATAAGGTGTTTGCAAATTTTTATGAGGGTTTCAAATGAATGAGGTTTAAAGAAAAATACTAGCTTTATAAGTATGTATGATATGATGTATGATGATTACACATTTAAGAATATGTCATTATTATAATAATAATTAAGTACTTATTATTACTTTATTTTAATAAACACATATAATAATATAAATGATTGATTTTTTTAAGAAAAAGAAAAAGTAATTATATTTTTGTAAATATATTATATAATAAATCTAATAAAAAAAATATAAAAGTACAATCCATTTTAAGAAGTCTAATCTATCAATGCATTAGACATTAACATTGATAACGTATTATTGTATATTAAAATAAACTAATGATCATAAATTATTTATCAAATCAAATAGAGAAACAGCAAGATGTATTTTTCTAAAATTATTATAGAATAGGACTATTATAAAAATTTAGAAGCCCAGTTCATACATCAACCCATTTTATCCAATTAAATTTCATACGATTTAGGCCTAACATAAAAATATAGTTACTAACCACACACAGTCTTACACATATACTCTCTCTCTCTCAACAAGGAATACACTACCTCATCCATCAGACTACCGACGTCACTACTGACGTCACCGAAACATCGTCATCAACGTACCAATGCTGCCTTTGTGCCAACTCTACCACTTACTTGTGATCGGCGGTAGGCCGTCGGCGTTTGGTGTCTTTACTTCTATCTTTCGATCATCCCCCCCCCCCCCCCCCCCCCCTCTCTAGATTTGTCTCACTTTCACTTTCTGTTGTTTCCCATCGGTGGCCGACGATATGTCTCCGGCTACCGGTTGTGTTATTACGTGTCGTAGGCGGTGAAGACGTGGTTGGAGGACTCATTTATATGTTAGAATATATTCAATTGAAATATTTTTAAAAGATGACATAAATATCTAATTTATCTTTTATAATATATTATATATTAAACATTTTAATAAATAAACTAGATATGTTGCGCATGCTCCGCATGGTCCGTGTGCGTCTGATTTAAGTGCCATTTTTGTTTATAGATTAATAGATGTTGTTGTTGACTGTTTTAGTTGACTTTGGTGAGTGTATGAAAAAACAAAAAAATTAAATATGAGAATCAATATATAAAAAATATACCAAAAGAAGAAATGACAGATGTAGAAAGTGCAAGGGTGAAAACCCGACCTTTGTCCCGAGCCGTTTTTTGTGTTTTTTATGAAAAAATGTAAAATTTTTTACTGCAAGGACCAAAAGTGTCAAAATAGCTAAAGAATTAAAGGGGCTGAGATTAGCAAGTTTTTAGAAAATGGACCAAGGTTGTCAATTCCTTAAAGTTTTGTAGCAAAACTTTGAATATTAAAAGGTTCCTAAAAACTATAAATATTTGGATTGCAAGGACAAAATATATCAAAATAGCTAAAAAATGTGAGACAAAATTAACAAAAAAACATGTAAGTTTACTATTCCTAACTCTTAATTTCTTTAATATATATATATATATATATATATATATATATATATATATATATATATATATATATATATATATATATATTAATTATATTAAACATGGTTTATATAAAAAAACAACGACATGTCTATCTTAAGAAATCAAACAAATCATTAAAAAAATTAAATAAATAGAGGTAGGCATGGTTTAGAAACATAAAAAAAAAGACAAGTAGAGGCTTATTTTCTCAAGGGGTAAAGTAGAACTGAAAAGAAAATATATATATATATATATATATATATATATATATATATATATATATATATATATATATATATATATATATATATATATATATATATATATATATATATATATATATATATACACGATTTTCAGTTTAATTATTTTAAAAACTAAATTGGTGTTTAGATTAGTGTGTGATGTGTTTTACATCGGTGTGTAAAAAAAAGATGATGTTATTTGTGCCCCATATTTTTATAATTCCATCATTCTAATAATTGTTTTTTAGGTGATCCATTAATTTCCTCACAACTTTTGGTTTTTTCAACCAATGCATATATAGAAAAATTTTATGTTCTTTTTTTTTTGTTTTTTTTTTGGACGGCAAATATATATTATATAAAACACCAACCCTAACAAGGTGTTAGTGGAAGGATAAAGAAAACAAAAGACAGAGTTCAATTACAAACAATTTAACGGGGATCTAATCCAATCACCCCAATTAATACTACACCAGCCATATCTATGTTTTACCCACATAAATGTCATAGACTTAATCGAATCGACAACCTTAATCGGATCAGCAATATCGCCATTGAAGATTCTATCATTCCTGGCACGCCAAATAGCCCACAAAGCACCATAGAGGATCGAGAACAAAGCCTTCTTCTTGCGATTGGAACCCATCTTCAGTCTGACACCCTCATCAATAATTCCTCGAACAGAGTTGGCGTTTATCTTCCCAATGCCGCATCACTTCTCCAGATTCCTCCATACATGATCCGCAAACGGGCAGTCCACTAGGAGATGGTCGGAAGTTTCTAACCTCGAGATACATGCACTACACCATTGGGAGTCTACCTTAACATTCCTGCGGCTAAGGGCCAACAAAGTTGGGACCCAACCTAGCTCGCCAAGCGAAACATAGAACTTTCATTGGCATCCACTTAAACCATGAAAATTCACCATCGCATATTAGGTGTGGGGATCTATCTATTCTCTTTCTCATCATAGCTACACAGTAATTCTCTTTACAAAAATCAGATTCCCAGGTATCGCCGGTTGGTGATTTTCTAATAACATCATGAACTAGAATGTTTACTTTTCTAAGTTCATTTTTGCATCTGACAATATTATTCCAAACTCTAGAGATATTTTTTGAAGCATCAATATTTTCATTCAGACTCCCCATGTAATGAATACCGTTTATAACGCAAGACCATAATGAATTAGGAGACGTTTTGAGCTTCCACCACCATTTAGATAATAAAGAAATGTTAAGAGCTTTTATGGAACCAATACCGAGACCCCAAACTTCACGTGGTGCTATTAATCTCTTCCATGCCACCCAATTGATCTTTTGGGACTCAACGTCTCCCCCCCAAATAAAGTTCATCCGAATCCTTTCCAAGATTTCTAGAATACTTGATTTTATGTTCTTAATAGGAATTTTTTTAGACACCATCCTGTTTTATCCTACTACACATCACTCTAATACTATGTTGACCTATGACTTCTTTATTTACGAATTTCCGCTGTAATCAAATTTAAAGTTTCAAGAACCTGTCATGTTTTTTTTGTTTGTTTTTTTTAGTGTAGATTGATGTGTCAATAGGATAAATAAATAAGTAACCAATAGGCAATAAATAATACCAAAAAAAAATACTCAAAATTTTTTTTAGTGTAGAATTGTGTGTCCATAGGATCAATAAATAGGTAACCAATGGGCAATAAATAATACTAAAAAAAAATTAACCAAAAAAAAAGGAGTCTATTTTAGACACCAATCTACAATATAAACTTATATTAATAGGCTACTTTTTAGATAAATGATGATAATTATTATCATATAATTACTATATTGACATTACTACTAATCATTGCATTGTTTTTTGAAAAAGTAATTTTCTTTCTTTTTCTTTTATATATATATATATATATATATATATATATATATATATATATATATATATATATATATATATATATATATATATATATATATATATATAGAGTAAAAAAAGGAAAAAAAATAAAGGGTCTTAAAGTTGCATATGACATGTATTGTTAAAGTATTGTCTCAAAAAAATATATATAGCATTAGACTTATTTTTTAAGTTATTATTTCACATAATTGCCTATTTTAAAAAAGGTTAAATATTGAAAATTGTGTACTCCCATTTACTCATGCTTATTTTTTGTTCGTTTTTTTTTTTCTTTTATGACTACTTTGAATTTTTAAGATAGACACCTTATTTTCTATTTTATATTTTAAGATAGACACCTCGTCTCTTTTGTTTATTATTGTTTTTATGATTTTTTGCATAAAGAAAAAAAATAAATAACTCGTAGGGTTCTTTTTTTATTCTTTTTTTCTTTTATGATTTCTTTGTTAAATCATGCATACTAAATTTTAATTTTTAAATTATTATACAAATATGAATTTATAGTCATTATCATCGTTTTAATTTTAATAGGTTATTTTTTATATCAAAAAACTAAACATATATAAAAGTAATTATCATTATAATTTAAAGGTTTGAAACCATATAAAAGTTTAATCACAATTATGTGAAATTAAGTTTTTGTTTATATCTTTTTATTTTTGTCTCAAAAAAGGGGCCCTACTGTGGTTTAACAAAGAAATCATAAAAGAAAAAAAGAGAGAAAAAGAACCTATAAGTTATTTTATTTTTTTCTTTAGATAAAAAATCATACAAAAATAAATAAATAAAAGAGACGAGGTGTCTTAAAAAAAATCAAAGAAATCATAAAAGAAAAATAATTAACAAAAAAGAGGTGTGAGTAAATACGAGTACACAATTTTCAATATTTAACTTTTTTTTTTAAACGGATCCATGGTCAAAATAGACTATTATTAAAAATAGGTTAGAAGTTAGATAAAAAAAACTGTTTGTAAAATAGGTAACCAATGGGCAATAATCGGCATTCAAACCCCTCTTTCCGTTGGTGCATGCATCTATATTAACGCCAATTAATGCTTTGTGAAAATATAATTATAGTTCGGTTAAAGTGCCAATGGTGCGTAAAATTTGCTCTTTTCAAGAACTTGTTCTTGTCATGTTGCAAGATAATTGTTGGGATTTTAAGCTAGAAATATTGTTTTTACTTTTGCTGTCTATAATTTGAATAACAACCAATGAGTACATTCAAATATAATAACCTCCTCACCCATGTGTATAACATGTGAACCTCTCATCAATATAATGCAGCGTAAGTGGCACATGGAAATTACCGAAACAAAGATAAATTTATTCTGTTAATTGTATGACTGTGACATGTCCTTAACATGTGAACCCTTCATCATCATGGTAGAGTAAATGTGTGGAAGGTGGTTAAGAAATAAGAATTTGTTGGCTAGCGACCAGCAGAAATTTAAACCCAGTGCATGTCCATTTGCTGGGACCCACCGCTATTAGCAACCACTCAACCACATTTGGACTTCTATAAATCAAGCCATTCTCGACATAACCAAAGAAAATTAAGGAAGAAGAGCAAGAAGAATGGAGAAGCAGGAATGGGGTTTCAAGGAGAACCATGAGCTTCATGCTGCTGCATCTTTCACGATCAGAAACATCCTCGAAGCCATCATGGGCAACATTGATGAAACCGCAACTGGGAAACCAATGATTCATCTCGGACATGGTGATCCTTCGGTGTATCCATGCTTCAAACCATCTCCTGTATTAGAAGAAGCCTTAGTTCAATCAATTCAGTCCACTCAGTTCAATGGTTACCCTGCTGGTGTTGGAATTATTCCTGCAAGAAGGTTTGTTGCCTTAGTATTATCTGTATTTCCAGATTTTGATTTTAAGCATCATTATTAACGACACAATAATTATGATGGGTTGCTTATATTTTGTTCATTAATTTAACAGGGCTATTGCTGAGTATCTAACGAGAGACCTTCCCTACGAATTAACAGCTGATGATGTTTTCCTAACGGCTGGAGCAAATCATGCTATCGAAGTCGTACTAACATTTCTTTCACGTCCGGGTGCTAATATACTTTTTCCTCGGCCTAATTACCCAATTTATGAAGCTCGGGCAAGATTTAGTCCACTTGAGGTTCGCCATTTTGATCTCCTCCCTGAGAAAGGATGGGAAGTTGATCTTGATGGTGTCAAAGCATTGGCAGATGAAAATACGGTGGCTATTGTCCTCATCAACCCTGGAAATCCCTGTGGAAATGTTTTCACAATCGACCATATGCGAAAGGTGTGGTTATTTCTTTTAGTTTCATTTCTCCGACATATCCACCCATTGAATAATGCTATTCCTATTACAAATACGGTTGAATATTATGATAGATGTTATGTGGTACGTAACGTATAGATTCTTGTTTTTGTTTGTTCGGAAATTATAGATTGCGGAATTAGCAAGAGAACTTCGGATTTTGGTGATAGCCGATGAAGTTTATGCGCATCAAGTTTTTGGACAAAAGCCTTTCATCCCCATGGGAGTATTTGGAGATATCGCACCAGTTGTGACGCTTGGGTCATTATCAAAACGATGGATCATTCCTGGTTGGCGTTTTGGATGGATAGCAATTACTGATCCTAATGGCATTCTTCGCAAAACTGGGGTTTTAATTTTCTCTATTTCTTGTTCTTTTTCTATGGCTTTTTGAACTTCGCTAACATTTATATGTATTTTTCAAGAAGTACAAATCACATTTTTCTCGTATCTAACATTTGTAATCATGTCAGCTTGCTGAAACCATAAAGAGTACTCTTGTGATAGCAGCAGATCCGCCAACGGTGATTCAGGTCCGTAGTTGAAGAATTAATATTCTTGATCAATGACTCGTTTCAATTACATTGAATATTTAAAACGTATGTAGGGAGCTATTCCTTATATCATGAAGAACACGCCAGACTCTTTCTTCTTGAATATCAACAAAATACTAAAGGGGGCTTCGGATATGTTCTATGAGAGGCTTAAAGAGATACCCTTCGTTGCATGCCCACACAAACCCGAGGGATCAATGTTTGCGATGGTAGAGATATTTATTAATAAAGTTAATGTTCGTTAAATACAATTTGCATGTTAAAATTTGACTGAATTTGTTGTACAGGTGAAGTTGAAACTAGAAGCTTTTGCTGACGTTGCTGATGATACAGACTTCTGTATGAAGTTGGCTAAAGAGGAATCCATGATCCTTTTTCCAGGTGAAAGAGAACCTTCATTAGCATAAACAATGGTCACTTGTCTATATTGCTATAATTTTAGTTTTAAGTTTTAATGTTATATCTGTGTAGGGTATGCTGTCGGTATGAAAAACTGGGTTCGAGTGAGTTTTGCTGCCGAGCCAAATGTGCTTCAAGATGCAATTGTGAGGCTGAAAGCGTTTTGTTTGAGACATGCAAAACAGCAGTGATAAAATATGTGACAATGGAAAATTGTCTTGAAGTTTTTGCATTCCGAGTCTTTTAGGCTCACTTTTTTTGCAATTTGAGGAATAATACCTCCTTTCTGAGGAACAAGTTTGTTTTAATTTGCGAAGTCATGCTCCAGTGCTCCACAATTGTAGAACTGATCCTGGGTTGTTATTCAGTCTCAAGTTAGCATTCAGTAAACTCTTTGATAAAATCAATTCTCAAAATTTAGCATTCATAAACTCTTTGATTAATTTTCTTTCTTTTATTATATCTATAAAACAAAAGAATACTCATATTCCTCTAATTAAAAACCTTTCCATAGAAAACCTTTGGAACAAAAACTGTGGCCAAAAGATAAAAGAGTACCATCTGTCTTGCACGAAGGAAATAAAGTGTCTTATTTTAAACGAATGACAAAAGAGTACACAATGATCAAAGAAGTATTCAAATGAGATAAGTACACTTTGTGTCTACATGAAAACTCTATATGACAAAACCCTTTAAAAAAAGATAAAAAAGTACACATATTTGTGGGGATGTTCCACCTCACATGTACTCAATAGGGATGTTCCCCCTCACACAAACATTGGTTGGGATGTTCCCACATCATCCCCTTCTTCGCATGATTAATATATGTTGTAAACTCATCCCACAGAAGAGAAGTATAATCAACCTTGAGATTGTAGTACAAATTTGCTAGGATTGAATATGGCCGAAGCTTTGCCTTTTTATGACTAGAATTCCTCCCAGTCAAGCATCAGATAATCACTCCAAAGAAGAAATTCCATAAGGATGGTAATTTTGAATTCCTAAAATCACTAATTAAATTAGTAGAAGGAGAATACCACATCTCATTCTGCATGACAAGTATCTGATCAGAAAAAGGAACTTTAAAAGGACCATCGACTTCCAATTTAAGAATCTACGAAAACTGCTTCTTATACAAATTCTTCTTACCTTTGATTTCCATCTGAAATGTAATGACCTCACCATTCTTATTGTAAACAACTGTGGAACATACAATGATAACCAGTTCATCATCATTGCAAAAGATGAAGATAAAGCATGATGAAGAACAGAGTCATTCAGATATTGAACAAGCATATAAAGAGCTTTAGGCATTGACAATTGGATTAAACTAGATGTTGTCTGACTGACTCTTCATCTGTCGAATGGAGGTATCGTCATTACTAGTGTTGAACAAATCCACATTAGACATGATGATAATCATTCAAGTTGATTTTTAGAAGAAGGGGGAATTTAGGGTTAGGGTTCTTGAGAGAATTTTGTGAGAGCGGAAAAAACGAATTAGAACCGTCAATCCCCTTTTAAGCCGTCAAATTAGAATTTGAAATGTTTTCCAATAAAAATATGCCAATTGGAAGGTAGGTAACTGAAGAGTCATTGTCAGTGTCTGCAACGTGTAAGGGTAATAAGTAGTTTCCCTCTAACGAAGATAAAGTACAGTAAGCTGACATCATCTGCACAATGGTCACATCACCTTCTAACAAACATTGAACTTCCATTGTTAAATCATCGAGCTAGAACCAAACTTCGATATTGAGAATAGAGAAAGTTGGGTCTCATCTATTAACGTGCATAATAAATGAAATCATAACCCAGACTTTGCAGAATCTTGGTAAAAGTTTGTATTACTTGAAACCTCAAAGATTCCAGTGCAATTGTGTTCCAAAGAAAAAGATAGAATCAAGATTAATACTTTTTTGTTGGAAAGTCGTGATATCAAATCAACTTTGATATAAAACCAATATGATCCCATGTAAAGATTGTATTCCTCCAACATCAAGAGAGATATCGAAGTGCTTGTGTGGTTTCCTGTGAATTACAATCGAATACTAATAGAGAAGTATCGAATGACCTCTTTCGATTAATATCGAATGTAGGCTGTGTTTTCAAATATATGTGCAACTTAACATAAAAGTAGTGATATGTATGAAAATCCTTGAATGATTAGTATAATCAACCACAATTAAATATTGGTTAGATTTTAAGGCAAAAAACAATTGAAAATATTCAAACTGAAATGTCATTTCATGAAAAGAAAACTTGGATTTTCTTGGGAAGAAACGACTTTGTAATGATCAATTTCACTAAGATCACCCAAAAAGAATGAAAATGAGATTTTGAACATCATGCAAAGGCATAACGAAACTTTAAGAGTTTTCTTCCATCAATTCCTTGGTAAAAATCTAGAACAATTAAAAACACAAAGTTTTAGCAACCACGATTCTAGTTGGTTTCCACAAAGGTGTTGTTTTATGGGTTTCACTAAAATCATGGTGGCAATGACCTCAAGATTATAAAAACAAAGTTTTAGCAACCGCGATTCTAGTTGGTTTCCACTAGAGATCTAACGGGTTATGCATCTAAGTGTGTGTTTTTGTGTAAGAAAATTAGGTAAGAAGATGGACAATAAGTCTCTCAGAAGTTCATGGTGACCACAAATTTGATCACATAAATAATTTCCAAATAACCATAATTCTAAGTTGGTATAGACTCAGAATGTCAAGGGTTAATAAAAAATTATGGTTAACATATATCTTTTAGTTCATTTGTTCCAGAGTAGAATACAAAGTATTAACCAAAAATAGAGAAAATCCTTTTGGAATTTTTAAATTTTATTGAAAAGACTAGAATAAATAAAATCTTTTTGGTATTTTTGATTTTTAATGAGAAAAAAAATAAAGAATTTTTTTGTGGTATTTTTGATTTCTAATGAAAAGCAAAATAAAGAAAATCTTTTTGCAATTTTTTGTTTTTAAAGAAAATAAGAAACAAAGAAATTTTCAATGTAAAAGAAATGTACCAAAACTTCGATAGTAGCCTTACTCCTCTAAATGATTAAAAGAGAATGTCGAATACGAAGGGTATCGAAGCTTTAAATGTGAACAATAATCTCTGAGCGATCCTGTTCCAATGTTAAAGTTTAAAGGACATCGAAGCCTTCATTAGTGAACAATGACTCCGATATCAACGACATGAAAAAGTAGCTTGATTTTGGAACATAACATGCCTCCATCATCCCAAATCAATTTAACATCCTTAGAAAAGATTTTTCATCAACAACCTTTGTGAAAATATCTGCAAGTTGATATGTTGTTTTGGGAAAATAGACATCGATATTTCCATCTTTGATATGATCTTTAATAAATGATAACGAAGAGCAATATATTTAGTCTTGAAATGTTGAACTGGATTATGATAAATTCATAATTCACTCAAAGAATCACAAAGCAATGGTATTTTCTTCGTGTTGGGTATCGACACACTCGTTTGCTTTTTTGACTGCCAACTCACAAACTTCCCATCTAGAAATTGAGAACCGCCTATTGTACTTTCTTGATCAAGTTGACAATGTGACACCTCGTTATTTTCTATTGTGTAAAAGTCAATAAAAGTCAACACAAGTCAAACATATCAAATTAAAGTCAAATATATTGATTTGTTAGTTTAATAAAGTTAAATTAACGTTTTGATACATTTAAAAACTTAGTAAAAGTGTTGAATAAACTAGAAGTAAAAATCTAAGAACCGAGGATCCTCGCTAGAACCGAAAACCTTTGCATGCTTTTCCTTCTTTATCGGACCGCAAACCGTTCGCAGCCGCAAACAACTTTCGGCCGTAAACCAATCAGACCGCAAATTATGAGTCGGTTTCTAGAAGGCTTTTCTCCTCGGTTTCAGCAGCCTTATCCTCTCAGTTTGAGTTCCCAGCCGAAAATCGAAGTCTCGGTTTGTGTTCTAGGCCGAGAACCATTTACAGCCGAAAACCCATTCCTTATATATATAAGAAGTCCGAAATTATCCTTCATTCTTTTACATTCAACTAAAAACTCTAACTTTTCTCTCAACTTCAACCGAAAACTCCCTCTTCTCTCCTCAAGAACATGCGAAACCTCCCCTCTTTTCTCAAGAACATACGAAAATCACTTGATTCTTATTAGAATCTTACAAATATCATTCCTTGATCTTGTAATTAGTTCACAAACACCTTCCAATCATCTTATATTAGGCCGAAAACACATAAAAAACACTAGTTTTCACAAAGAACACGAAGAACGTGAAGAACATGAAAAACACACAAATGATATTCTAAGTATTATTGTAAGTCTTCTCACGATAATAAAGTGTTGCTTAACACTTTAAACATTATTATAACATCGATTTTATACTTAAATTTGATATTAATATAAATTAAGTTTCGAGTATTGTCACAAGTACTAACTTGTGGATTTACCTCTACTGCATCGTATCATCAACCGAAAATTCATAAAATGTGAGTTCATACCCCTACATTTTAAAATTTTTTAAATTATTTTAGGGGGGGGGGGGGGGGGGGGGAACAAGTAAAACACAAGAAATCTTGTGTTTTAAAATATAAATTGTTTATTATATTTTGTTACAATAAAATATTGTTAAACATGGAATTTATTAAATACACGAAATTGTCATACTATTGGATTACAAAACATGTTAAAACACAACAATTTTCACAACGACACAGAAAGAAACTGATATACTATAATAGGTATAGTTTATGAAACAGAAAGAACTATTTTACAAAGTACAAATTTAACAGATAAAAAAAGGGTTTTCAGTTATTACTCGTAAAAACGTTGAAGAAAGTTGTAAGACGTCTTCGTGTACTTATCTAAGTACGAGTAAAAAATCCTGCTTTACCAGAATCTCTTGTAGGGAGAGTGAGATATGTGTATATAGATCTATTTGGGACTTACAATCCCACATCCTGACTGTTAGCCATAGTCAGGCCGACAGGCCTAGGGTGACGAATGTCGTTAACATTCCATCACCTGCAGAACATTGCGATTAGGTAGACTGGTTCAGTATGGTTATATAACTCACAATGAGGAAACAACGACATATTTATGAATAATATAATATCAAATAATCTTATTTGATTACAAACTTTATATACAGATTTCAGGGCAAATGCACCTTCACTGTTTTATTTAAATGGTAAAATAATATTACATTATTTGCTAGTACAAAATTTCTAGATTTACATATAATCACATGGAAAGTAAAACATCATATTATTCATTAACATGACATGAACAGAGATCTAGTAAACATTCAATGAGTTTCCACTTATTTAAGTTTATGATTACCTAATGTATACGATAATATTATATATAATAAAGATCTGGTAGATAGTGGAGTGGACTTCTGCTTCATTTCCTGTTCCTTGTTTGGTTGTGGGCTTAGGGCAGAATCATTCAGCCGACTGTCTGTTCGATTTTAATTATATATAGTTAGTATACATTAAGCAATCATAGAAGGTAATAGTATAGATGATTTCAAATACATAGATTAGAACCTTGAGTTACAAGAGTTTTAAACATAAGAATGTAATACTTTAAGTACCATTACAATTAACTCTGTAAGTATTTAGTGAATACGGTAGGTTTATATACAATAAGAATCCGACATGCAGTGGAATGTGTGGCTTTCCGCCTCATTTCATGTTCCTTGTTTGGTTGTGGGCTTTGGGCAGAACCACACAATCGATCGTCTGCTCGATCTGAATTGTATGTAACTCGTATACACTAAATACTCATAGAAGGAACTAGTACGAGTCATTTTACTTATCATTCATCACATTAGAAAATATAGGATTTTCTAGAAGAATATAGTAACATTTTTAATAACAAAGAACGTAACTTTTCCAACAAAATACTTATGAACTCACCAACTTAAATGTTGACACTTTTTGAAACCACTTGTATTCTCAGGAAAGTTAGTAGACATGTACACTCTCGGATGTTTCGAAAATGGAGCATAATATTACCTCGTCTTATCTTTTGCTATTGTATCAATGTTAAAAAGTAATGTTTTGAGTATAATGTAAATACAATGTTATCAATACAATGGTTGTTGTTGCTTTGATTACTATTATATAATTGTTGTGATACTTAAACCTGACGTCCTCCGTCCCAGAACGTTTCCGCCATTCCGGTTTGGGGGTGTGACAGACAACCACCCAAATCAGCATCTAAATAAGCTGGAATGAAAAACTTGTATTTGCTGGATACCAAATGCAAACTGTAGGAGTTCGATGAATATATCGAAAGATATTCTTCACAACTACATGATGTGGTTCCCTTCGGTTAGCTTGATATTTGGTACAATTACACATATGAAACATGATATCAAGTCGACTTGCTATCAAATAAAATAACGAACCTATCATGCTTCAGCATGTCTTCAGATCAAAAAATAGTTTATGCAAAGATGGACTTAATATCATGCCAAATGCCATTAGTATTTTCGTATCTGATCAATTGGTCATGCCATACCTTTCAAGTAAGCTCTTTGTGTTAGACTCCTGAATGATAAAGATGCCCTCTTTTCTTTGTCGAATATTCAATCCTAAGAAATAATTGATTTTTCCCATCATGCTCATCTCAAACTGACTGAGCATTAGATCCTCAAATTCCTTCGATAAACAAGCATCAATAGAACCAAAAACAATATCATCTACATAATTTTGAACAAGCATGAGATGATCCCTCATATTCTTTCGAAATAGAGTAGGATCAACTAATCCTTGCTTAAATTTAGAGATTTTGGAAAAATTGGTTAAAGTTGCATACCATGCCCTTAGTGCTTCTTTTAAGCCATAAACATCTTTATCGAGAATATAACAATGATTAGAAAACTTATGTTTTACAAATCTTGGTGGTTGTTTTACATACACTTTATCTTCGAGTACACTATTAAGAAAGACGCATTTGACATCCATTTGGTAAATATCTAAGTTCTCGTGAGCTGCATAAGCAAAAGAAAAAATTCTAAGAGTTTACAGTCTTACGATAGGAGTAAAAGTTTCATCATAATCAATTCCCTCTTGTTGAGTATCACCTTTAACAACAAGTCTTTCTTTTATTACAAACAACATTTCCTTCTTTATCAATATTGTTTTTGAAAACCCATTTAAATCCAACAACAAAAACATTATTAGCTTTAGGAGTTTCTATCAAACTTAGATAGTTTAGCTTGCACAACAATAACCAATCAAGATGTTCCAATGCAATCTTAAATATTTTTGGTTCAATTTTCAATCTGAAAGCATTAAACATTCAAAATTCTTGATGGACATTAAGAACTTAATTTATAGCTCTTATTTGTTCCCTTTTCAAAACACCACAATTAGGATTACCAAGAATTTGTTCTTTAGCATGATCTCGATTCTATTTATCCACTAGAGTATATGATGGATCAAAGTTCAATCTGCACCCTCAAATATTTCTAATGTATCAGAAAGTTATTTTGCAATAGAATGACAATCATTAACATCATTATTGAAATTTGTATCTCTTGATGCATCATTTCTAACTTCGACATTTATTCGACATTGCTTCCCCTAAGCTTGTGCATTCATTGTATGTTGCTCCCCTCAACATATTCATTCAACATCTGTTGCTCCCCCTCAACATGAGTAGATGTAGGTAGTTGCTCCCCTCGACATGAACATGTATTATGGAATGCTCCCTATCGACTTGAGTACTAGGTATTAAAGTGACACATTCATCAATTGTTTCATTTGTGATTGTGGAACCGTCTAAATATTTAGACACCTCAGGAACTTGATTATCTTCAATATTCATTTCAAAACTGATTTCCCTATCAAGAATATGAAAAATCAAATCAAAATCTATACCAAAAGTAATCATTGGATCATAATCTTCTTGAGAAGTAAAAAAGAATTGGATTCTGAGGAAAAAACAGTCTCTATTCTTTTGAGATAATAGTCATCAAAAGTTAAATTGAACATTTCTCTTATCCTCCTTGTTCTTTTGTTCATCACCTTACATGGAACTAAATTTTGTAAATACCCAAGAAATGGACCTTTATCCATTTTAACTTGAGATTTTGAAAGATGATCGTTCAGATTCATGATGAGACACCTACAACCAAAATCATGGAAAAATTTGACATTAGATTTCCTTTTGTTGATGATTTCAAATGGGGTGATATTGAATCTACGATCTATGAAAGAACAATTTTGAGTGAAACAAGCAATATAAATTGCTTTAACCTAATAATATTGAGGTAGATGTACATATGTTAGCATTGTTCGTACTGCTTCACACAAGGATGAATTTCTTCTTTCAATTACTGTATATGTTAAGGTGTATATGGAGTTGAAAGATTATGAGAAATGGCATGACTTATCAAGAAGAAATCAAGAACGTGATTCCTGAATTATGTTCCATTATCACTTCTGATTCCATGGACTATCTTCTTTAGGCTCACCTCAGTGCTTTTGATAAAGTTAATCATGAATTGAGTAGTTTTCGGCTTTTGTCGAAGAAAATGAACCCAAGTAAAGTGTGAGAAGTCATCTACAATGACTAAGATATACTTCGTCCCACCAATTGACTCAATTATCAATGGTCCACATAAACAATATCTAAAAATTCTAGGGGTTCAACTATCTTTGAGTCGATAACAATTGGATGTCCTTGCCAATGTTAAATTCCTTGTTCACAAGCTACACATAAGGAATAATTATCAAACTTCAGTACGGGTAAACGTCAAATTAAATAATTCAAAACAAGATTAATATTTTTGAAATTCAAGTGGGATCAAACTTCGATGCCAAAGCCATCTTAGATATGAGGAAGTCTTTGATAGTAAGCAAATTTAAGGTAAACCAACAATAGGCTTCACATCTAACATACACATATCACATTTCCTTTTAGATTTTAGCAACACTTCGTTTGTCACTTTGTTAGAGATGACACTTTCTTTGTCATCAAACAACGCTTGATTTCCAGTTCCTACAACCAAGTGTGACAAACTTATGAGATTTTGTTTTAGACCATTGACATAGGCAACTCAATTAACAATAAAATTTTCATTTGTTATTTTAACATCTCCTTTATTGTGCACTTGTTATTATTACCAAACTTCACCACTCCAACATTTATAAGCTCCCCAAGAACTGTAAAACTCTCTTTCCTTCTAGTCATGTGATGCAAGCAACCACTATTAATATACGAATTCTCATCGTATTGCTCGTCTCACAGCACTTGTAATCAATTAAAAAGATTAGGTACCCAAGGCTTTTTGGGACCTTGAACATTAGTGTGGAATGTAGTGTGAAAAGTGGAATTCCAAATCCAGTTTCAAACTTTGAATTTAATTCGATGAATTAAATCAACTTCATCCGTTTGAGGCATAGAAACATATTTATTCGGCATCGAAACATTAACATTGACTTTCTCTTTCTCAAATTTACACTTTGAAAACTCATTTTTTTTTTCTACTTCAATCCATTTTGACGGATTCAATAATGTTTCTTGTAAAGAAGTACTCCCATCTGTTGATTCACACAAATGACTTTCATAATTATCTTTTACTTGAGCTTGGGAAAACTCTTTGGACTGATACATTTTCCTTTATTTTCAAACCAATGATTGAAATTATCAACATCGGTTTTACCTTTAGAAAAGGTAATCTTCGACTTTTGTTTCGATCTTGGATTTGGAAAATTTGGATTATTAGGTGTAAAAGTTGCATTCTTCTTAACAACATTGGTTGATGTCTTTTCTTGATATGGTTGTGGATAAGATTTTTGTGGTATTTGTTGAAAAAGATTCTAATATCTTTGTTGAAAACCATATTGAGAACATTGTCGAAAAGTATTTTGGTCATCATTTTTAAAATGATTTTGAAAACAATTTTGATAATGGTTTTCAAAATGATTTTGTGGAGGATTTTGAAAATGATTTGGAAATTTTTTTAGAGAGTTATTATAAAAATTATTTTGAGAACCTTGTGGAAAACGACTTTAGTTTTCGAAGATTACGCTTGTTCTTCCAGTAAGAGTTATATCTAACATCTTTATTATTTTGAGACTTTTTGAAAGGTGATATTATGCATTTAGTTTTGAATTTTGAAATTTGAATCTTTGAATCTTCTGAAGTAGACAGATTCAGTTCATTTCGCAACCCAAATGTATGTTTTGACGTTCTTTTTATGTTCAAAATTTGACTTCTGATTTTTCTTTCTTTGAAAACTCTTTGATCTTTGATTCAAATTTTTTTCCTCAACATTTTGATTTGACCAAAAGCTGTTATCAGTTACTTTCATGTTATCCACCTCCAAGAAATCCTTTAACTTCTAATTTACATTCCACCATTTCCTGATGTGACAAAAAGTGGATTTGGAAAATCTTTGAATTGTGGGTAAAACACAACATTTTTTTCAAGATATTGTTTTCCCTTTTCATTCAAAACCTTTGTATACTCTTTCGTAGACTAAAAAACTTGTGCTTTAACAACACAATGAATTTACTCTTCATTTGAAACATCATCGAAGTCACTTTCATTGTTTTTTATGTCTTTGATATTTATTGAATCTTGAGAACCACTATTATCAGTTGTCGAAGAAGAATCTTTATTAAGCTTCGACATTGAATCAACATTTTCTTCACTTTTAGCTAAAGAATTAATTTTTTATGACCGGAAAATTTGAACAAACAATACATCCCTCTTCTTCATTTTCACTGACATTGTCAGAATCATATTTGATATCAACAAAATTTTCTTGAGAACATTGTGTCGAAGATTCAGTTTTTGTTCTAAATTTTCATTTGTTCATTTTAACTCAAAGTATCATTAACAATATTCATCAAATCATCAACATCCAAATATTCATAAATATTAATAACACTATAAGCATATGAGTCATTTTGTAAACATAGAAATCCTATTTTCACAATCAAATGAAATTTCATCAACAATTTACTTTTTAAAAGTGATAAAATGTAATAATTTTCTATGTTGTTCTTTACATAACTTAGAAGAACGATATAACAAGGTGTGTTTTCCATAAAATACTTAGCTGTGTTACAATATATATTCCTTTGTTTTACCAATAACATGTTGTCTTTCCTAACAAAGTACCTATCTATTGTGAAATTATTTAGCTTCAAATTTAAACTCTCTAACCTAGAGTTTTTGTCTTCGATCTTATTCCTAGTGTTGTACAACTCGGCCTTGGTTTTCTCTACATCACTACTCATGGAAATCAAAAAATCATTCAATTAAGCACATGCATCATCAATAGTATATAAGATTCAATCATAAGAATTTGAAGAAATGTTAAGTGAGATCAAGAGATTAAATACCTTTTCAGTCAATAGATATTTGGAAGTTGTAGCCATAAAACGTTAACCTTCGATATTCTTCTCGTCATCACTCTAACCTTTAACATTATACACAATCTACTCACTCTCATGCTTCTCCTCATCAACTCCATCATAGATGTGTGTTGCAAACATCGCACCATACGCCAGATGACGCATTACCTCATCATTAGACCAAGATAGAAAAATATGATAAATGTCATTGCTTTCTTCAATCTTCATCGCGTAATAAACTTCGTGTTTGACTTTCTACTATTTCTCACTTTTCTTTTTCAACATGAAATCCCTTGACAAATGATTTTTACCATTGGAATACTTGCAATCGTATCTAGAATCACAAACTAGCTTTTTATTTGACTTATTTTCACTAGAACTCTCATCATTCTTATTGTGAACACCAGAATTGGATGTTGAAACTACTTTCTTGAATGAATTGTTTTTAAAGTTCCTTTAATTGGCTTTTTGTAGAATTTCTTGAAATTATTATTTGAATAATATGCCAAAAATTCATCATTAGAGTTTACAATCATGACCTCTTCATTGTCATCATATTCATCATCAAAACAAGCATCTTTGACATTTGTTTTAGAAACAAGAGCTAAAGGACCAACAAAAATTCTTTTTTCTTATCTTTAGTTATTTCCTTGACTCAAACTTCATGTACTTTTAGAACATTGTCAAACTTTGATAGAGAGTATGAGTCAAAATTCTCTTGAGTTTTGATCATTAAACAAATGTTTAACATTCCTTCCTCAAAACTTGAATGGATGTTATGTTAAACTACAAGACAGATCGAACAACATCATACCTCAAACACTTGTAAATCAAATCACTGGATCTCTCATAATAGGATTCAGTGGACTCCATCTCTTTCTACTTAAATTCAGACAATTCAGGTTAACCTTGAGTTATTAAGCTCTTTTTGGTTCTTTCATTCTCGTGAAACTTTTCTTTGAGAGTACTCCAGATATATTGTGTTGTTTTACAACCTCGAATGTAGCTGTAAACCATTAGTCGTAATGCACCTCTGAGTACTTGGATGAACCTTTTGTCATTCGCTTCTTTATTGAGTTGATCTATAGTTACATTTTCATTTTTTGCAACAGTTCCAACAGCTTCAACATCATTTACCTGGTATGGACCACTCTTGATTGGGCACCACAAATCTTCATCGATTCGTGTTAAATAATCTTCCATATGATCCACCTATTGATCGTAATACCCTTGAAGCAGCATTGGAGTTTTTGTGGAAGATCCAAGAAGGTTTGAATAGTTCATCATCATGTTCACATTCATGTTTGCCATCGATTTGATCAGGCAGGATGAGAAAACTGAATTGAAATGAAATGAAATTAGATTGAACGAATCTTGATTGTAGAATCGTAAGACATCAAAAACAGTTTGAAGAAAAATTATTAAATGCGGAATTTGTTGTATTCAAAACAATTGAATCAACAGATGAAATCAAAAGAAGATTCTCCAAACATTTTGATGATTCCTGCTCTGATACCACTTGACGAGTCAAGAATTCAATCAAGTACTGATTTTAGAAAGGAAATGAACATGAAATGTAAATAAATCTATTTAAGGTTGATATTATCTTGAAAAGTACAATGTGAATTCTTGAAAAGCGCTGCTCACAACCTACACTACAATATTATTTTTAGTACCTTCAACAGACACAAAATATGTAGAGAGACTTCGACAATAAAACTAAAAATCTAATTGTTGTCTTTGAAATAGATAGATATATCGAAGGCATGTAACCTTCGGTATAGACTATAAGACATTGCTTCTACATACAAACCATAAGACTTTGATAGTGAATATCTTCACAAAAAAACTTTCCTCTACAAAGGTACATACCTATATAGTGTCTTGGTTATCCGGGCCACACTGGGATCATATCGACTTATGAATTCTACCTGATGCTTGAGAGAAATACCAAATAATTCCTTGGAGAGCACTTGGGAAAGCTTCATAACCAAAGCTAATCCAGTGATAATTTGCCTTCTCTTTCTTCATTTACAACAATCTGATTGTTTGGAAAATCAGACATACTTTTCAAGATTCAAAACAAATCTGAAGCCACTTGCCAAGTTCTAAAGAGCCTTTTTAGAAAGTAATTTAGATAACACATGAAACCAAAAGCACACAAAGACAAAGTATTTACGTGGTTTGGTTAAGGTGACCTACGTCCATGGGCAAGAGGGGAGTACTATTTATTCATAAAGTTCTCAAAAAAAGATTACAAGTACTACCAATAGAGATTTGACCTACTTACTAAGGATACAAAAGACATACCTTATCAATTAGCAGGCATCCATATTTATTGTGAAGGGATTAGACATAAAACCCTAATGGACCAAACCTATTGGCCCATGAATGGAGTTAACCAATCACAATCCACTATGCATCAACTTCTGGAACATTCATACATGATTTACATTGCATGGGTACCAAAAAAACACATTCATCCTTGGAACATTATGATCCATAGTGGCACATCATGATGTAAGAGTTGCACATCAAGATCACCATGGCTCATCAACCATCATTATGACACATTAAGCAATAATCCTTCAGCGTCTTGAAAATATGAGCAATCTTGAACAATCTTGAGCATCATAGAGAACTTCATAGCATAAATGGCTCATCAAGGGATACAATGGCTCATAAGTAACACATATGGCATATTAGGAGCATGTGTGGTGCACCAAGCCACCAAAAGGCGCATCATGATGCACAAGTGGTGCATTATGATCATTAATGGCACGTTTATGCTTCAACAACACATCAAAAACACATCAATACTTTAGAGTACTCCAAGGCACACTAGTGTGGCACAATCTTGTACCAAGGAAACAAACCAAAAGCATGAAGAGCGCACCTTGTGCCCAATGTGGCACGTCTTCCTTAATCATGTTGTATCTAGCTTCAAGGTAGGGAATCCTCTTTCATAAGTGGCAAATTCTCCTTCTCACGTCGCACAACTTGCTACCCAATGGCACACCATACTAACTAATGGTACATCATGCCTTCTAAGTGGCACATCTATGACTGGAGTCTCACATCTTAAGTATGGATGGCATACCGATGCACCATGGTACTCCATTTCACTCCCAGGTGCTCGGTACCCTTCTCAGATTCTCCATTCCTTTCTTTGGTGCTCCACACCCTTCTTAGATGCTCTATTCCCCCTTTATGATGATCTGTTCCTTTGTTACAAGATCCATTCCCTTGTCACATGATTTGTTCCTTTGTCACATGGTCTATGAACTCCATGTTTTCCATTGAGTTCTAAGTGCTCCAATGAATCTAAATGCTCCATGTAAATGATCTGAATGATCAAGTCATATTTACAATATCCACCTTGACTTGAAAATATTCGAAGGGCCTTACCACCTGCAAACATCAACCAAGTCCAAAAAAATCTTGAACTTCTCTCTAGGAAATGTCATTGTCACGATGTCTTCTAAATTCTCCTTTGTACCAGACTTTTGAATGCATAACTTGTCATAGAACATGATAGGTTTCTCCAACTTCAAAAGAAGACTTTGAACGAGACCAACTGCTGATGATATTCTTTCTCCATAGTACATTCATGGTCTGAGTATATCAATCTAACCAAGTTTGTATGTCATGTATTAACTCTATATACAAGAAAAACATCAAGCGTTCCCTTTAAGTGTAACAAGATCCACTTGAGCACTCCTCAATGAGCTTTCATCCGATATCCTTGAATCGCCAATGAAGTATCAACACATTTGGATTAATCACGTTAGAATGATGACAAGATTTTCTCAATGTGGTGAGAAATGTATAACCATCATGATCTTCCATCCCTCTGAATCTCCATCCTTGTTATCTTATGTTTAGCTCCTAAATCATTCGTAATGAGCTCATTATCTAGAAGCTTGTTAAAGTTGTCTTTCCAGGCATCTACATCATTAAAAACTAATTCCCCAGGTTCTTTCTCTAGATTACTTTCATGGTTTGAGTATACTGATCTAACCAAGTCTGTATGTCATGCATTAGATCGATATACAATAAAAACATCAAGCCTTTGATGGTTTTTAGTCATAAGACATCCTATATGCTCATACAAACCCTAATGCTTGGATCTAGGTTTCTCTATTGTACATGCTTTGAATCCAAGACTATAAACCCTAATTCTAGCATATGGAAATCGATATTAACATATAATTAGGTTTATGATATTACCTTGATTGTTATGTAGCAACAACAATCCCAATTCCTCCTTGAATTGACTTTGGAAGGCTTAGAGTCACAAGTGTCACTCCTCTAATGTCTTACAAACACCAAGAGCAAATGGAGAAGGTATAAAGAGAGAGGGGAGGTATAAGAATTTGTCTCTAGGACCTCTTGGGAAGGCATGGACGAATTCATGAGCCTTGGGGTCTTTATATAGGTGTAGAGATTAGGGTTTTAGTCCTTATCCTTATCTAGTTGCTTGCCCACCAAGTAACCATAAGATAATCCTTGAAAAACCCTTATCCTAGTCGAATTCTAAGGCATTATCACCTTAAATTCGTCCAACCTATTAATAAGATAATCCTTACCTTATTTTGTAACTATCACATAATTACAATTCAGCCCCTCTAGTTTAATTAATTACACTTGATCACAAAATTAATTCTTAATTAATTATTGAGCAATATTAATTAAACAAATATGATTTCTCCTTTAATATATTATTCTTATAACATATTAATAAATCTTAATAACCTCTTTCTTTATTTATTTCTCCAATCAAGTTGCTTTGGTGAAGGCAACCCAAAAGGACCATACACCATCGTGTCAAGTACATACCAAAATATTTATGGACTTAGACACTAATCCAACAGTCTCCCACTTGGATAAGTCTAATAACTATTCTGCGTATGACTTCAGATCCTGATCTGCAATCGTAGCTTTCCAAAGCCAATGTCAACTCTGATCATATCAGATACGCGTGTCCTGAGATAAGGGATCATATATTCCTCTATTCTAGATATCATATGAGATATGATTTCAAATCATTCTCTTTGTACTATATCTCGATTCCGATTTATGAAGACTGACTAATTGAACAAATCAAATTAGCCCTAGCCCGACTGAGCATTTACGTTTGTCATCACTAAATCATTGAGGGGCCCAAAAATATCGCCTGTATCCTACTTTGAATAAAAGGAATAGATAAACTTCAATACAATGCTTGCTTGCACTCACGCACCGAATCACACACAACAATATGTTTTATAACACCAAGTTACCAGTGCATTTACATATTATCAATGTGCAACCGATTCGCAAGATATAACTTACATATCTCGGTTTCAAGAATATAAGATGTTATCGTCTCACCAATCACTCGTGATACAATTCATGGAGTGATCCAAGTGAGCGTGGGTTTAATCCAATGCTCAAATTCATATTCATAAGAACTCATGAATGTTGCAGCAAACATTTGCTTATGTCTAATGTTCTTTAGACAATCCACACACCAATTCATGACAGTCTTCATTCATATCTACTTCCAACATATGAACGACTGTGGACCGTTCGAATAATTTGATTATTCTTAATAAACTCAATTATTCTGGAAGTCAAAACATGCAAATATGAAACACAAGAATAATACTAATCCCATATGGCCTCAACCCTTTGAGCATAAATAAAACACCTTTTATTTATCACCATATTGATTACTCATTATTTGTCGTTTCGGGTAATCAACTTCTTACTTGAATTATTACACTTGTCCCATGCTCCTAGCATGCACACAATGTTTACCTATGGTTCTTACTTTGTGAAATAGATCAAATTGAACACATTTCCAATCTTTCTCATTTCACAACTCCAAATCCTTTTCCATAAGTGAAAGAATATCAAATTCTTGCTACTTATAGAATATGCTAGATTCTAACATTTTTATGCAATGGTCCTTTCGTAATATCACTGCACCAAAGTTACAAAGACTATTGCCAATGATATTACAAAGTATTCTATCGGAGATTGTTACAAGACAATTCCTTAGATATGATGTCTCTCACTCAAAGTACATTCCTTTGAACATCCTTTTGCATAAAAGTTTCTAATCTAGTCATAGATTTTTCAATATTCAATTCCCAATGTGGACACGTTTCCATATTTTCCATATGACAACTTATTCTTAATAGAATCTTGTCTATTCATAATAATGTCGATATGGTCCATCCAATACGGAAACATTTCCATATTTTCAAATACTATACTTCCAACTACTCACAAGCGACCAATCCTCGTCGAACTTTGGATTGTCCTTTGATAGTTGTTTAATTATTTTAGTCAAAACCGATTCTAGTCCTTTTTCCCTCTAAATGCGCTAGACATTTGGAAAATTTTAGAATGGCCAAACATTAAAACATTTTCAATCGATCCTATACCCGAAGTGTATGGGACATGACGCATAATGTTTTATTTGCTATGTTCTCAAAATTCGAATTGTGAATAGTAATGGCGTAATCATAATCGAAATTTTAAGAACACACTATGTACCCTTGACTAAATTTATTAACATTTCTCAACCTAAACCTTTAGATTTGAAATGAAGTATAATATTTTCTCCCTTAATTATAGCAAAACAACTTTACAACCCTTACGACTTTGCAAGGTATAACTCTTGTTTTCTATAATTAATATTTCCAACTTGTAATACGTGCCTTAATAATCATACAATCATAACATTTATGCTCCGACTATCATGATGATTATTATAAAACATAACACTTATGCTCACACTAGTTTCGACATGTATTCATAACCATCTTAACTTTCAGAAAAACAATGCTTATTGAATTTCTTGAGTTCATGTTTCTCATACTTAGTGCTTTGATAATCTTTTATCAAGGCTTCTTGAACTTATACACCTTTCCCTTCGATAGTTCATATGTGTGTCTAAACACTTAAGACTAATTGCCAAACCTCACAATTCAAATTATGGAAAGGGATACCGTAACCATAATCGAATTCGAGAATGCAATTTTACAATCACTATCTTCTTAAAATCTTTCTTAGTGAAAGCATTTCCTCACAATCATTTTCATGAAGGAGGAAATCTTATTACACTTAGATTTAAATAGTATATGTGTTCCTATCCATGTGAATTTGTTAAAACTAAAGTTTACGACAAATTCAAACTCATATGGACCGAACTTTCTTAATCTTGTTTTCTTGCCTTATGGTAGCACAGCTGCCCACCATGTCTTCCAAGTTGTTAAGCAGCTCACCCTTTCCTATCAATGTACCTTTCATTGATTAAGGTGCTTTTCCTTTTATGCGTTCAAAATGAGAACTCATAGAACTCACATGCATAATTAACTCGATTGGATTTGCCCAGAAATAAAATAATGTCAACACGATAGGTTGTAAACCTCAACTCGTGTGCTAGTGATGATCGATAAGGTTCATTTGATTTGTTCTTGAAACCTGTCAATACCATTAAGACTCCCACTTACTCCTTGTCATATAAGATTCCCTTGTCATTAACCATTTCATGACAAACAAATATCCAAGAGTTAGTGTAGCTCATATCAAAATACTTCATAAATTGGTCCTAGTTGGTCTTTGTCTTATCCAAGACATCACAACTTTCCACATTTGATGAATGTTATAAACCTTACTTTTTCACTCGATGTCACAGTCTTAACTTTAAGACTTGTTATTGGAACGAAGTATGATTGACTTATTGATTTAAACATTTCTTCAATTCTTGATTCCTCTTCGTAGACATACAATTGTACTAAGACTCATTTAGAGGATCAATTGAGATATGGTTCTTAATCATTAAGACCTATCATAAAGCATAAAAGGTACTCTCCCATCTTCTTAGAATGGAGAAACTTTTATCTTTCTGCCTACTTGATTCTTCTTATTCGTTCTGCTATTGATCTAAACCCTTTAATCAATTCAGAATTACACTTAATCTTGTAAGTATAATCATATTTACTAAACCTTTAGTAAATCATGACGAATATCTTTGTTACTCTTATGGTGGACTTGATCAACACGCAACTTTGTGTATTTGATCTCCAAGTCCTTCACTTGACACTTTGTCAATGAATTAGTCTAATTTCCAAATATGAAATTTCTCATTCATTGTGCAACCAAGTTGCATGATTCCAAATTTCTGTCCAATTGAAACTTGGGCGATGAGAAACTCTCCCTATTTGGCAAATTCTCGACGTTTCCATAAACACCATAAATAAGAATCATATCCATTTGTTGTAGAAATATGCAAACACCAATTTTCATAACGATTTCATTGCAAGGAAATAAAAAAATAAATAAATAAGTCAAACGAAAATTTATTTTATTTATAAAACCAGCGGAAAACATTTGTCCTTACAATGCAAAATCCACTGAAAACTATGTATTTCAAAAGAAAAATTTCTAACAACTCTATCATAACTATCTAAGCTCAAAATCTAATCTTCAAGTCCATGCGATCAAGATCCATTCCTTGTGATTAGATTCATCTTGCTCTTTCACCAAGCTTCCTTTCTTTTCACCAATCCTATAAAACATTCAAATGCAATCTTATTACATTATGTATTAAGAATTAATGAATAGGAACTTAATAGAGTTAGATAGTGGATTTTACCTGAAGCGCAGCCATACTCTTTGACTCTCCCATCTTCTGGACTCTTCAGGCTCTTTGGGCAGACTTGTATCCAATGCCCTTTCTTTTGGCAGTAAACGCAGGTCGGTTCTCCTAGAACGTCCTCGGAAGCATGGTCGGTTGACTTTTCCAACAAATACGCTCCATTGCTTCGCCAAATCATTTCTGATTCAGCAGCACTAAGCATGTAAGTTAGGTCAATGAGGTTGTCGTCATGATTCATCATATAATGCTTTCTTTTGAACTCATTATATGATTTAGGAAGTGACTGCAAAACCCAATTTACAGCCAACTCATCTGGGAATGACACACCCAACATTATCAACCTATCAATGTGTGATTTCATTCCTAGAACGTGGGCACACATGGGTTTACCATCTTCATGTTTCATTTCCAATAGGGCCTTAGTGATATTGAACCTTTCAATTCTTTGATCTTGTGGTTTGGGGAGAACAATAGGAGGAGGAGGAAGTGAAGCATGATTTCTCGTTCCTCGATAGAATCATGGAATACCATCTTCATGTGGAATGCTTGTTCCACGGGATTTAGGAAGACCATAATTGTCGAAATTTGACATCTACAAAACGGGAGAAAAACAAATTCAAGTTAGTTGATTGATTGAGTCCTTAGTAAATCACCCAAATGAGATACTAAGGCTAGGACCCAACACAATATTCTACAACTCGGGAGAGGGATGCCGTAACCCTAATTGCAGAATATTTGAAGGTAAGTGAATGACGATTCACTAATTTCCACCACGAAAAACGAAAAGAAATTTAAGTTTTAAATCTATGAAAACTCCTAGATCCTTTGAGATACATTGAACTTTCAATGGCATGTTTAAATCTCGATATGCCCCTCTTGTTTCTGACTGGGATGCCGAGGATCACAAAGCGGGTGTGAATAACCATGCAAACTACATGGTGCCCTCACATGTTACAGTCACCTATTCGATGTGCCGGTAAACCACACACGTTCCACCGAACTATGAAAAACATTGAGTCACCCTTTGCTACCTTTTCTTAGAACCATTTAGTGTGCCGGTAAACCACACACGCTCCACTAACGTCTTCGCAAGGGCACAAAGTGTAATTTCATGGAATTGCATCAATTCACTTTTGCCTAAGTAACTAAGATTGGGAATTTTATGAAAACATTAGTTACTTTTATACTTTATTATACTTATAATGAAAGGTTTCGTCCTATCCTACCCGTTCGGCTAATGACCCTCCACTAGTCAACAGTGCGGTGGGTAAGAGTGGATACCCATTCAATCGCCATTTTATAGGCAATTTCCTTAAACACCCCTTATAGACCAACTTCGTGAATGAGGCCTACTAACGGTAAGAATGACTTTTACTCATACATATATATAATGTTAGACTTTTAATGTTATATATAGTATAGGGTGTATTTTATACTTTCAAAATACTAGGTGGTCTAATTTAACAATTATACTTTTAATTCAATTAAATTGTAAACCTAAACCTTTTATGGATTTATTAAACTTCTTTTAATTATACACCTTAATTAATTAATAAAACCATATGGGTGTGATTTGAACTTTTTCAAAACAATACTAGAGTTTAAGAATTTAACATTCCTAATTAAACTTTTAATCAACTTTTAAATTCCAAAACTTGAGGGCAAGTTTTGAAACATTTCAAGACATCAGGGTTTAGAATTTAAATATACATCAAATTAAACTATTAATCAAAATTTAAATTCCAAAACTTGAGGGCAAGTTTTGAAACCTTTTTCAAAACATTAGGGTTTTAACTATTTAAATTTCAAAACAACAAAACTTTTGGGTTCAAATTTAAACTATAAAACCTAAAGGGAAACATATGAAACTTTTCAAAAAAACAAGGATCAAATAACAAATAATCTTAATTAACATTTAATCACCTAATTATCCATATTTGATTTATTTAATGATTTCTTGCAAAACAATTTATCAATTTAGTCAAAATAATTAATCAATTATCACATAAGGAAACAATTATCTTATTAATTGATAAATATCTTCAATTTGATCAAGAATATAGTCAAATATATCATAAAATCGGATTTATATTGATCTAATATGATAAGGTAACTATCCCAAAGCAAAAACAGCAAGAAATCCCGAGATATACTCATTCTAACGAGTTGACTCGTTGAGTCAAGCATGGACTCGTCGAGTCACCATGTACTCGGCGAGTTCAGCTATGGACTCGGCGAGTCCAGCCTCCAGAAACCAAAAAATCGAATTTTTTAAACATATCAAGCATCAATACAATAGAAACCAGTCTAGGCTCTGATACCACTGATGGGTTTTAGTCATAAGACATCCTATGTGCTCATACAAACCCTAATGCTTGGATCTAGGTTTCTCTATTGTACATGCTTTGAATCCAAGACTATAAACCCTAATTCTAGCATATGGAAATCGATATTAACATATAATTAGGTTTATGATATTACCTTGATTGTTATGTAGCAACAACAATCCCAATTCCTCCTTGAATTGACTTTGGAAGGCTTAGAGTCACAAGTGTCACTCCTCTAATGGCTTACAAACACCAAGAGCAAATGGAGAAGGTATAAAGATAGAGGGGAGGTATAAGAATTCATCTCTAGGACCTATTGGGAAGGCATGGACGAATTCATGAGCCTTGAGGTCTTTATATAGGTGTAGAGATTAGGGTTTTAGTCCTTATCCTTATCTAGTTGCTTGCCCACCAAGTAACCATAAGATAAGCCTTGAAAAACCCTTATCCTAGTCAAACTCTAAGGCCTTATCACCTTAAATTCATCCAACCTATTAATAAGATAATCCTTACCTTATTTTGTAACTATCACATAATTACAATTCAGCCCCTCTAGTTTAATTAATTACACTTGATCACAAAATTAATTCTTAATTAATTATTGAGCAATATTAATTAAACAAATATGATTTCTCCTTTAATATATTATTCTTATAACATATTAATAAATCATAATAACCTCTCTCTTTATTTATTTCTCCAATCAAGTTGCTTTGGTGAAGGCAACCCAAAAGGACCATGCACCATCGGGTCAAGTACATACCAAAATAGTTATGGACTTAGACACTAATCCAACAGCCTTCCCCTCAAGTGTAACAAGATCCACTTGACTAGTTCCCAATGAGCTTTCCTCCGATATCCTCGAACCACCAAAGAAGTATCAAAACATTTGGATTAATCATGTTAGAACGACGAAAAGACTTTTTCAATGTAGTGAGAAATGTATAACCAACAAGCTCTTCTATCCCTTCGAATCTCCATCCTTGTTATCTTCTTTTCAACTCCTAAATCATTAATAACGAGCTCATTCTCTAGAAGCTTCTTCAAGTTGTCTTTCCAGGCATCAACATCACCAAAAAGTTATTCCCCAGGTTGTTTAAGGGATTCCTTACATCTATGTTGTTCCATGCCATCTTGTTCCTATTTCTATCACAAAATTGTGTGGTGTTTGTGTTGTAAACTCTAAATTCTAGCTAGCACCCTGATCCTTCCCTGCAACACTTGCACCACATCCTCTTTAGTTACACATAGCAGATTCAAAGGTCACATCTCTGCTAATAATAAATTTTGAAGTCTTTCCTTCTTTTATAGACCACAACCGATGACCTTTCCATCCTGATGCATATCCTATAAATATGCACTTTATGGCCTTCAACTCTAGTTTACCATCATTCACATGAGTGTAAGTACGACATCCAAACATTCTTAAACTAGAATTATTAGAGGGTTTCCCATACCTCACCTCTTAAGGAGTCTTACAATTAGTTACTGTTGATGGATATATATTCGCCAGATAGCAGGTGGTATAGGCTGATTTCACCCAAAATTGCTCTGATAAATCAGTAGATAATTGCATGTACTGATCATGCTTCACAAGTGTTTGGTTCATCTGTTCTACCACCCCACTTTGATGTGGTATTAGTCGTACAATGAGATACCTCACTATACCTTCTGTTTTTTAGAAGTTGTCAAACTAAGCCTTGTGGAACTCCAACCCATTTTCATTTCTGAGTGACTTGAGTTGTTTCTTCATATGTTTTTCAACCATATTACTCCACTCCTTGAACATCACAAAATATTCATCTTCTTCCTTTGTCTTTAGAAAGTACATCTAGGTCTTCATTGAATAATCATCGATAAAGGTCACAAAGTATTGACATCCACCATGAGACTTCATAGGAAAGGGACCCCAAAGATCTGAGTGAACACACTTGAGAATCTCCTTGCTTGAAGGGATAAGTTAATGGTTTGGTCTAGGCTTTAAGTTGTAATAGTTCTTTTGAGTATTTTTGGTGTTATAGTAGGTCATTTTGGAGTTTACGGTTTTGTGGTGAGTTTACGGCTGTAAACTAGTTTACGGTCGTAAACCCTATTTCTGGCCCATGTCCCCTATAAATAGAGGTTGTGTAGGTCATTATTAGTTGTTGATGCAAGAGAGTTCACGGCTACTGTAAACAGGTTGTACCAGACGTTTTTTAGTAATAAAAACGTGTGCAAGCTTGTTTTAATTCTGTTTCTACTCTGATTCTTATTCTATTTGATTGATTGATTGTTTGATCACTGGTAAGATCCGTTTCCAGGACCTTACAATTGGTATCAGAGCAAAACCGGTGTCAAAGCATCTTACAATCCAGTTTTTGGCTGTTTAAACTCGTGTTCTTCACTATTCGAGATTGGGTTTGGTGTTTTCACTGCAAAAGGGATCGAATCTGCTGAAATTTAGTGTTTTCGTGACATTCTAGGAGTTTACTGCCAAGAGATTATAGTCGTAAACCATGTTTACGGCCGTAAACTCAAGAATCTTCTTGAACCATAAAATGTGTTCATGGACCGTAAACATAGCATCTTCAATAACCATAATCAGTGCATCTTAATTAACCGTAAACTGAGTTTACGACCGCAAACCCAATTTTGACCAGAAACTCAATTTTAACAATTTTTCTGCTTTAAACTTAATAATCAATCAATGGATTCTCAAAGTCAATCACATCATCATGAGCTGGATTCTGTCATGGGCACAACTACACGCATTCCAAGACTTCTGACTGCAGATGGTTTTCCTGAATGGAAATACCGGATTGAAAAGTATATTAAAATGAAAGACTTTAGAGTTTGGAGAAGCATCATCAAGGGTCCTGTCCGAATTACCACCACTGTTGCAGGACAGTTAGTTAACAAAGCAGTTGAGAACTATACAGATGAAGATTTTAAGAAAGTTGAGGAACAGGAAAGGGCATTGGCCACTCTAACCATGGCTTTATCCCCTGATATAGCTCAAGGTTTCAGAGAGTATACTTCAGCTAAAGATTTGTGGGAAGCCCTAATTGAGGTATATGAAGGAAATGAAGATATGAAGGAAAGCTTCCATGATATGTTGTGCCAGAAATTCAACATGTTCAACTACATTCCTGGAGAAACCCTGGAGGCACAGCTGCAACGATTGACCACTCTCACTAATGAGATGAACATTTCTGGGATCTTCTTGACCAAGTCAGAGATAAACAAAAAGCTACTAAATGCTCTTACAAAGTCATGGGACATGAATTTAGCTGTCATTAAGAAGACCAAGGATCTGAATCGTCTCACTCTCTCTAAAACCATGGCGATCATCAAAGCTTGTGATATTGATGATAAACAGCGAGAGATTAACCATGTGAATTCGTATTCGACTACAAATCTTGAGATATCCTCTAACAATGCTCTTTCATCAATCATCTCTTCCTCAGGACAAGCATTTGTTGTTCAACAAACTCAGATTGAACCTTTATTGTTGTATCGTCTATGCATCACTCCCAAAGCCAATCATCTATTACTCCACAAGCTGCTCCCTCCTCCAACGCGCCAGTTGTGGCCTCTTCCTTAAACACAAAGGAAAGTGATGACAATCTTGCTTTTTCCATAGGGCTTGTTAACTATTATAATGCTTTTGTAGCTGGAGAGCTTCCACCTCAGCTATCATTTGCTTATCTGGACCAAATACATCCAGAAGATGTGGAAGAAATGGACATCACATGGCAAATAACTATGGCGGTAATCAGGGCGAAGCAGTTTGCTAAAAAGACAGGGAATAATAACTGGGCGATGAATGCTGATAAAAAGGTGGGGTTCAACAAGGGAAATCTGTGGTGCTACAACTGTCACAAGCTGGGTCATTTTGCTCGTGATTCCCCGAAACCAGATCGAAGGTTGAATAATGACTGGACAATGGTTGCAGTGGGAAACAATCGTAGAAATGCTGCGGTCACCAGTGAGACTGCTATTTGTTGCTCAGTTATTTGACTGGGAGGACCAGACTTAGGCTCTGAATATTTTAGGACCTGAAAATGCTCATCTAGCCCATGTCCATGATGAAGCTCCGGTGAAGAATGTTGCAGCTGATCCTGAAGAGAAAATGATGGAGCTGCAGTTTGCACTGATGGTATCTACTTTTACCGAACCCAATAAAAATGAAGTAAGTTTACCTTCTTGTTCTCAGGCATGTATTGATTATGTTAAAATTCTTCATGACGAAATAGATTCATTACGTAGAAAAGTAGAGGACCTTAGGTATGAGGGCTATCAACTTAGAAAAGGACAAAAACCCCTAAAGGCCCAGTTAGAGACATAAATAAAGGACTTTAGAAAACTTCAGGAGGACTACAGTAACAAATGTGAAAACTATGACTATATCAAGAGACAGAATGTTGAGTTAATTACTGAGCTTGATGCATTTAAAGGAAAATTTGAAACTGCAGATTTTGATTTTAAGAAATTTGATGTGTCAAGTGAAGTAGTTGCTAATATGATAGATCATTGTTTGCAATTCAAAAATAACCAACAAAAAGGTTTAGGATATGATAAAGTGCCTCCTCATTTTAACCACACATATCAGTATCACCCTTTGTCTAAAGAGGAGATTGCTAACGAACCATTCATGGTTTATGGCAAGCTATCGGGTTTTGTTTCAGGAGGATTTATTAATGTTGAAAGTACTAACATTTCTACTTCCCTTGCAGATCAATCCTTAGATCAGTCAAAGCACGAAGATGAAGGATCTGTTTCTGATAATAAACTTGAGTCTGAACATGATGTTTTTGTTTCAAATGAAAATTTTATTGTTTCTGATGTTAAAAAGGATGATATTTGTTGTGATACTTCTGCATCAGCTCATGCTGAATTGAACTTTTTTGAAGTGTTTGATAAATTATTTGATAATCTTGATGTTTGTGATGCTTCTGTTGAAAGCACACCAATTTTACAAGTCACACCATCTAATGCACCCTCACTTATCGCACGACCTGTTTCATGCACATGTTCTTGTGGGGAAAGTTTGGGATTCAGCAAAGAAAATGAATTTGAGAAATGCAGTACCAGTTTTAATAATAATAAACAGATTTGTTTTAATTGTGGTATTGGTGGTCATATAGCTAGGAATTGTCCGAATAGGATTTTTGTACATTATATGTCACCAAGAGGAGAGAACGAATCTAGAGGAAGGTCTTTAACTAGGAAGTCCTCAAGAACTCGTTCTCAGAATAATGATTGGAAGGATGATCGAAGTAGAAAAAGGGCAGTTTTTCAAAAGAATAAAAGGGTTTTTCATAACAAAGTCACAAACAGTTTGCCAAAACTGAACAAGGCTCCGCCAAGATCGGTTTCGTCAAAGAGCAGTTCTGGATCTTCAACCATTTCTGGTAGAACATCCAGATACTCAATGCAAACTAAGAAGAAACCTATTTCAAAACCTCCTGTGACTGTTAAGAAACCCAATTATCAGTGGATGCCTAAATCAACTTCCAAACAATCATCAATATCCTCTGAAAAGGTTAAAAATGATGATTCCAATTTGAAGATTTTGAAAGATCAATCAGAAAAAGTGAAGGGTCAACCCAGGAAAGTGATGACCTGGGTTCCCAAATCTAAATGAACCCGCTCATTTTGTAGGGACAATTGCGGAGGAATGTCGTCAGACCTTGGTATGTCGACAACGGCTGCTCCCGACATATAACAGGAGACATCTCCCAATTGAGCAACATTCAATCTTTTAATGGGGGATATGTTTCCTTTGCGGGTAGAGAAGGTGGCAAGATCACCCAGAGAGGAACCGTAACCAATGAAGTGCTAAGTTTCGAGAACGTCAACTTTGCTCCCGAGTTAAAGCACAACCTGTTGAGTGTTTCTCAAATTTGTGACAAAGGATATTCTACGCATTTCACAGACAAAGAGTGCATGATTCTCAAGCCAGGCATTGTCATCCCAGAAGAGTGGATTCTTGTCAAATCAAAGCGGGATGGAAATGCTTACATTATTGATATGAACAGCAACATTCCCGAACAAGTCACTTGCATATTTCAAAGGTCTCAGAACAAAATGCTATGCTATGGCACCGATGACTCGGTCATGATAACGCTAAAAATCTAAATCGTCTTGCAAAGAATGAGATGGTCCATGGTCTCCATGTTAGATATTTTATAACTTTTGAGAAGTGTGTGTCATGTGCTCAGGGAAAGCATCATAGGAAACCACATCTACCAAGACAGGTTAAATCAATCAGTCATGTGCTCCAATTATTACACATGGACTTATTTGGTCCGATCAACGTCCTAAACATCAATAGAAATTCATATTGTCTGGTTGTGCTCGATGATTTCTCTCGTTTTACGTGGGTTTTCTTCTTATCCAACAAAGCTGGGGTTGCTGATCTGATAAAGAAGTTCATTGTGTTGATTGAGAACCAAACCAACAACCTGGTGAAGGCGCTTCGCAATGACAATGGAAAAGAATTCAAGAATGCTGTTCTTGATCATTTTTGCATAGGAAAGGGAATTATGCGTCAATACAGCTCTGTTCACACACCTCAACAAAATGGTGTTGCTGAGCGGAGAAATAGAACATTAAAAGACGCTAGAAGGACGATGCTATGTAACTCCAAGTTAACTGTTTTCTTTTAGGCTGAGGCGATTAACACTGCTTGCTACGTTCAGAATCATGTTTTAATCAAAAAAGCTCAGATGAAGACACCGTATGAGATTCTATATGGTCATAAGCCTTCAGTCAGTCACTTCTGTGTATTTGGCTGCCCTTGCACCCTTTTTCACCTGGAGTCCAACCCAAAGTTTAATGCCAAAGCCGATGATTGTTACTTTGTAGGGTATGCTGCATGCACCGCGTATAGGGTTTACAATAAGAAGACGAAGTAGATTGTAGAATCCTTTGACGTGCACTAGTTGGAGGAGAATGAGACGGATGCTTGAGTGGGCCCTGATTGGTTATTTGATTACACATCACTCTTCAAATCCATAAATGTGTCTTCAGATGGTTCATCTGGGTCTTCCTCTGGTTCGAAGATTGTGTCTGAAGAAGAAGACGAAGAAGTTGTGTACAGACCTCCAACGGTATCATCTTCACCACCTGAGGTAGAGTCATCTGCTCCACCTGAGGGGGAGTCATCTGTTCCACTTAGTAGTCAAGAATCTATAGTTCAAGATGATAATCCAGATGCTGATGCTACACCTCTTAATCCTGTTGAAAGAGAAGTTATGTCTAGAGATGCTTCCGCTGTCACTCCAACTTTTATGGAACTACTCTTTCCTAAAGATATTGCTAATGAGTTTGTAGCAGATTCATCTAATGTGGAACAATTAGCAAATGGTGGAGTGTTCAACATTCATAATTTTCCCGTTTCACTCAATGATATCAGCCAGGAGATACCCTTAAGAATTCAACGCGATCATCTGATCGAAAACGTCGTTGGTCAGCTGGGCGACGGAGTTAGAACTAGAAGTCAGAGTGGAGATGTTAATGCATGTCTCTATTCTTGCTTTATCTCTCAAATAGAGCCTAAGAATATTGAAATGGCTTTGAATAAGCCTAGCTGGGTAGATGCTATGCATGAAGAGCTGAATCAATTTGAAAAGCTTGGGGTTATAGTGCGTAATAAAGCAAGATTGATGGTTCGCGGGTTTAGACAAATCGAGGGTCTTGATTATACTGAGGTTTATGCTCCAGTGGCTCGCTTGGAGGCTATTCGTATCTTCCTTGCATATGCTTCTTACAAGAACTTCATGGTTTACCAAATGGATGTCAAGACAACTTTCTTGTATGACAAGGTGAAGGGAGAAATCTATGTTGATCAGCACCCTGGTTCGTTAACTCAAAGTTTCCTAATCATGTCTACAAGTTAGACAAGGCGTTGTATGGGTTACATCAAGCTCCTCGAGCGTGGTATGCGACTCTCACAAAGCACTTGCTCGAGCATGGATACTCTCATGGCACTATCGATCAAACTTTATCATCAAGAATTTTGTTAATGATCAGATGCAAGTTCAGATCTACGTTGACGACATTATCTTTGGGTCTACCAGTCCACAACTATGCAAAGAGTTTGAAGGCGTTATGAAAAAGCGGTTCGAGATGAGTTCTTTGGGAGAAATGACCATGTTTCTGGGGATTCAGGTCAAACAAAATTCAACCGGAATCCTGCTCCATCAAGCTAAGTATGTGGAGGATATTCTTGAGAAGTTTGGGTTTCAAGACACAAAACCTGCAACGATGCCAATGGCCAAAAAACCCATGTTGACTCCAGATACTAAGGGCAAATCCGTAGATCAGACACACTACAGATCGATGATCGAATCGTTGATGTATCTTACTGCAAGCTGTCCAGACATTATGTTTTCAGTTTGTCAATGCGCATGTTATCAGGCTAATCCTAAACTTTCACATCTTATTGTTGTCAAAAGAATCTTTCGGTACATCAAAGGCAGCCTAAAATTGGGCCTTTGGTATCCAAAAAATTCTGAATTTGATTTATATGCTTTTGCTGACAGTAATTATGGAGGCTGTGAGCTTGACAGGAAATCTACATTAGGGGGTGTCAATTCCTTGGGGATAGGCTAGTGTCGTGGAAGTGAAAGAGACAACACACTGTCTCAACCTCAACAATAGAAGCGGAATATGTTGCTACCCTGCATGTTGTTCTCAAGTTATCTGGATCCAACATCAGCTGTTGGATTACGGTTCGAATTATCTAGAAACCCCTATTTACTGTGATAATGAGGTTGCGATTTAAATTACTAAAAATCTTGTCCAACATTCCAAAACCAAGAACATTGATATCAAAATTCATTTTATCAGAGACTGTTATAAGCGTTCGCTCATTCAGCTGGAACGGGTTCCCACTGCTAATAATGTGGCGGGTCTGTTCACAAAGCCTTTTAACAAAGCTCGATTTGATGTGCTTGTGGGCTGTTTGAAAATGATTCATTTTGAGGATTAATCATTATTATTATTATTATTATTATTATTATTATTATGATTATTATTATTATTATTATTATTATTATTATTATTATTATTATTATTATTATTATTATTATTATTATTTTGTTTTAGGTTAGTTTAAATTTGAGCATTTTCATTTTATTCTCACCCATGCACAAATTTAGGGGGAGAAATAAACAAAAACCAAACAAAATTTCAAAATTTCAAAAATATCCAAAAACATTAAAAATTCAAAAAACAAAAAATATGTTGCTAATAGTTTTGTTTGTAGGTGTTGTGACGGGAAGTGATATTATCAAGTGATAACAAGTAATCTGAATCTGCGTAACGTACCAAAATTATATTGTCTACGCTCTGAGTTCGATGCGCTGGTAGGCACAAAGAATTCTAAATGGACTTGACTAGGCAGAGTTGAACTTAAGGAATTCAAAGACCTGACAAATCTTGACCTAGTTAGATCCGTTAAGCCTGACAATACGACTCTTGGATAGTTTGACCAGGGATATATATATATATGGGAATCTACTGGTCACATTAAAAGAACTCGTACCTAGAACTGTGGATTAACTTTTCCTCGATATGCAAATTTTATCCTTAATTCCGGTATTGATGGGGTGACTGGGGAATTCCGATAAGTTAGGTTTGTAGAAAATTAATTTATTTCTTTCTGTCTGTTAGTCATATGTTGCCTCCTCTGCGCAATCGGAAGATCCGACCTGGACTGTAACATATGCAACTCTCTCTCTCTCTCTCTGCATCTTCTATCTATGCAATTCTTTCTATCTGTTACCCATATACTGTTTCCTTTGCGTGACTTACAATCCGACCTGGTACACAGTATATACATCATTCTTCTTCTCAATCCCTCTAAAACTTCAGTTAGTCATATATTTCACCCCCTGCGTGATTGGAAGGGATCCGACTTGGGTGTATAGCATATGCATTCTAAATCTATCTTCTTTGTTAATAATTGTCCGCTCACCCGATGTAAGGAGTATTCTGGAAGTCCTTGATTACTGGAGCATATCAGGAAGTGGGAAACATGTTCTAATACAATTAAAAATTAGACACTTACAGATTGTCTGTAGATCTCGCTGCTCAATTTAGGTGGACAACAATATCCTTGGTCGTTGTCAGCTAAATGGTCCCTAAGAAATTTATCTAAGAATATAGGATCAAAATGTCTTATCATCCTTAGTTTGTCCAAATTTATCACAATTTTTTCGTGTTTAAGTGGATCACAATACCGTCGATCGACCAGACATAGACATGAAGGTAGAGGTACCGACAAGTGGCTTAAGGTTGTCTAACAACTTTGATCTCAATGTCACAAAATTATATTTAAAAGTTGTTGAGATAATTTGGTTTGCTTTGATTTTATTTTATTTTTATTTTATCTTTTATTTTTATTTTTATAATTGTCAAAATTTGAATTTTTTAAATTAATTCTTAAATTTTAGAAATTATTTTTATTTTTATATTTTAGTTTATGTTAATTTTAATTTTAATTTTTAATCCTCAAAAAGTTTTATTTTTAAAATTTTTTGGGATTTGGACTGTGCCTTACACTGTGTGGACAACAACTAAAAATCGAATAGGGTATATAATGAGAGTTTACAGCCGGAATCACTTCCACTCCTCACTTTTCTATTTTCGGCCGTAAACCCTCCCTCTCTCTCTCATCTTCGAAATTTTTTCTTGGTTTTTGTGAAATTGTTCGGTGAATCTCGAAGGTATGCCAAAAACGACCACAAATATGTGTTTATTTCATGAAATCGACGAGTTTTGGGCTTCAATCAAAGGAAATCTATTTGTCAGAGCTTATAGCCAAGGAGCTTACGATCGTAAACTCCGTTTGTGGCCATGAGCTTACGGCCACGGGATTACGGCCGTAAACCCTAATTTGATCGTAAACTCCATTTTGGTCAAAAATTGTTTTTAGGGCCAAAATTAAGTTGATTAAATAAGAAAAACCATAAAACATTAATTACTCTGATATTTTGTTTTCTTACTTGGCTCGTTTTAGTGCAGATGAAATGGCTAACTTGAAATTTGCGGACATGCACAATTTAGCTATTGTGCTGGCTGATCCTCCTGTAGCACATGGAGAATTCAAGTCGATGATCCACAGGCTGAAAGAATGCTGCTTGGCTTCTGCTATCAGTGTGAATCCCGAGGTTTATCAGAATATCATCACGGAATTCTGGCAGACTAGTAAGATGAAAAGAGATAATGATGGAGCAGTTACTGTTGATGCAATTGTGAAAGGATGCAAGATTGTAATTACTTAACAATTTATCAGAGAAGCATTGCTGATTGATGACCAACCTGATTTTCTGATTGAGATTGGGATTGAAGACGCCCAGAAGGTTCTTAAGAAGATGGGTTACGAAGGCAACTTTCCTCCCACTGTGAAGAAGCTTCTGCCACCGTATTGGAGATTTCTGGCTCATGTCTTTGTGAGCTGCATTTCTGACAGGAGGTCTGGCACTGATGAGATCTCGCTAAGGAAAACTAGAGCCATTGCTTCTCTTGCTGCAAGGATAGAATTCAACTTCTCAAAGTTTATCCTGGACGAGTTCGTGGTGAACATCAACGCAATAACGCAGGATACTTTCTTGATGTATCCTAGCTTTATCGAAATGTTCATTAACATTCAATTTCCTGAGATGGTCAAGGAGGGAGAAAACCTAGACATGAAGTCACTAGGTCCTGACACTGTTGGGCTAATCAAGCAAAATCGCAAGGGTAAGGTCATTTTCCAAGGATTGTATCCGCTTGTGAAGTTTGGAAAATTTGCTAAATTAAACAAAAGTTCTGAGTCTCATGGATCTTCAGATAATGTATCCTCTGAGCCTACTTCTTCAGAGAGGGTTATTTCGAAAGATGTTATCACCGTGTCAGGCCAAGAAGAAAAAGAAGAAACAGAAGTTCCAAATGCTTTTATTGCAGAGGAACATGATCTGACATCAGTTCCAGTTCAAAGTGACTACGATGAAGGCTCTTCGAAGAATGTGACTGAGACCGACTTGTATGAAGATCTTGATCTTTCGAGCTACGACAAGGATGAAATCCCATTAAACTTTGGAAGCAATGAAGATTTCTTGTCAAATGAAAATCTCAACTTGCTACTTGACAATATCGATGATGTTGCTCATCAAGCAACGGAGATACGGGACTCTGATGATATTCTCGAATCAACGCCTCCTACTACAAAACAAGTGGCTGAAACAACAACTCCTATGGAGACAGTGTCAGGGATTCCTCCACTTGATATTGTTACTCCTACAACAGAGCCACTTCAAAGTGATCATGCAACAACCCAAACCTCTCAACCTCCTCTGAAAAGAAGAAGACATGACCCGAGACATGGAATTCTTGTTTCTGATATACTTCAAGGCCTCCTAACTCCACCGATAACCACTCCTCCCATTATCTCAACTGAACCTATTTTTGAAGGCCTTACCACTACATTTGAAGCTGGTGGCTCTTCAGCTCCAGTAGGATTTTCTCCTCCCAGGCCAGATCCTAACGCTGCCTCTGTGATGCTTAGTATGCATCTGGCTCAGGAATAAGGTTCAGTGCCTTCTCCTAGAGACAAAGGAATTTCATTTAGAGAAGGTCACTCAGAAGCAGATAATCCTTCAATTGATGAGCTTCAGAAGAAAATAACTGTCCTGGATCAAAAGAACATTGAACTCGACATCCAAGTAACTGATTTGTTGAGTGAGAATGCAAAGTTGAAGTCTCAAGTTTTTGATCTTCAGAAGGACCGAACTTTAAAGATTAAACAAATTTCTGATCTTCAAGATCACTTTAATCTCCTCACCTCAAGTTATTTTGATTTGAAGAAAAAGCTAGAAGAAGAACTTGGAGAAAAATTCAAGACATTTGCTGATGAGTCCATAATTAACCTGCACACTCAAGCTCATCCTATTTCCACATCATTTGCTTGCACTTCTCGTGTTGTGGATCGATTTGAAGAAGAGCCAGTTCAAGCACCGAACGTTGTGGCCTTGAAGCGTGCTAGATTGGATGAATCTGCTAAGAAGGGACAACTCTTGTTTAAGAGGAGCTCAAACCAAAATGCTCTTGGGGATCAACCTAAAATCATTGTCACTGATCTCGAAGAAAAGCGTTTTAGAGATATATACGGTGGCAGGTCTGGGATTATCTCTTGGGGATTTTCACGACACGTTAAATATGTAGATCATGAGAAGGAAGAGTGGCAACATAGAGCTTTATAAAGATTTTCATGACTTTCACTCCTGGACCCGAGATGATCTCTCAGAGTTATCTAATATGCTCCTTTTGCAAATCCCTCGCAAGATCCAATGGTAACTCACTTCAAATTATTTTTAGAAGTTCAAGTGAAGAAGGGCTTTCCATTGATGAAGACAGTTGAGTCTATTATCAAGTAATATCCTGATGTGATAGATCCTAAGACGGGTCTTCCACTCCAGACTGTAATGTGGCCAGTTGCCCATGAAGTTAAACAGATTCCTATACTTCAAAACTATCCAGATGGATCTTTGAGCTCCATGATCTACTGGGTATTTGATGAATCTACGGCCTCAGCTGTCATCAAGCTTAAGGATGGATGCATTCGTCTGTATGACAGAAGAGACCTACTTCAGTTTGGGAAACGGGATATCCATCAACTAAATCTTCATTAGATCAAAGTTGCCGAAGAAAATTTTGATGTGACCATAAAAGAATATACATTAAAGGTTGCCGATATTATCAACAAGAGGATGTGGAATGGAGCTATGGGCAAATCGGATGTGCTTGTTGTCGACAAAGACTAATTCTAGCTAGCCCCAAACCAAGGGAGAGGTTGAAGGGCTAAGTTAATGGTTTGGTCTAGGCTTTCAGTTGTAATAGTTATGTTGAGTATTTTTGGTGTTATAGTAGGTCATTTTGGAGTTTACGGTTTTGTGGTGAGTTTACGGCCGTAAACTAGTTTACGGCCCTAAACCCTGTTTCCGACCCATGTCCCCTATAAATAGAGGTTGTGTAGGTCATTATTAGTTGTTGATGCCAGAGAGTTCACGGCTGCTGTAAACAGGTTGTACCAGACGTTTTTCAGTAATAAAAACGTGTGCAAGCTTGTTTCAATTCTATTTCTACTCCGATTCTTATTCTATTTGATTGTTTGATTGTTTGATCACTGGTAAGATCCGTTTCCAGGACCTTACATTGCTTAAGTGTTGAATTGAACTGAACTTCACCCTATGCTGTATCTCTAGAACTCAAGCTTCACTAGGTTTAGCATTTCCAGTTGCATCACTAACAAACTACCCCTACTTGCTCATATGTTCCAACTTATGATGCCACAACTTTCTTTCATCAACATACTCATCCAAAGATTGGGATACAATCACCGTTCCTCTAATCGAAGAGCCATCCATGATATAAATCACATGGTTTGATCTTTTTTAGGCTCCATTACCCTTAAAATAGTTCTTGAGAAATCCTAACCTCCTTTCTCTCTCTCTCTTTTATTATTATTATTATTATTATTATTATTATTATTATTATTATTATTATTATTATTATTATTATTATTATTATTATTATTATTATTATTATTATTATTTTTTGAGAATTATGATTATTTGAAAGCTTATTTCTTCATTTTTGAGTCAGGCTTGAAGATCAAGAAGGTTTCCTTATTGCATAAAATGTGGTTCAAAGTTTGGATCTGACAATGTAACTCTATTACCATACTTTTATGAGTATAAAGTTCATACATTGCTCTTTAGTTCATTAGATCTAGTTCATTGTTGTATTTTCCACTTTTTGGTCCATTTTGTTTATGCCTTTGGAGTTAAGAGAACTTGAGCACCTTTTGAGCACCTATGAATGCTCTCTGGACCTTTTGGGCTTCAAAAGTTGGGACCTTTTACTTTCCCATTAAGTCATGTAAGAGATATGTCCCATTTAGTCATTTTAGATATTGGTTTTTTGGACCATCTTAATGGATAAAAATGGACACTTTATCCATTAAGTACCTACTGGGATTTAGATCTTAGAATTTAGAACCTTGACCTAATAGATTAAGTCAGAATGTAAGCTGAAATGCCCAGGTATGGTGCACATTCATTGCTGAAGCTATTGTTATGATCATGTTATTTAGCTTATATGAATTTTCTCACTATACTGATTGTGACATTTCATATCATTTGTACATTAGGATATATGTGCCATTAGGGTATGAGTATGCTAGTAGACTTGGTAGTTTTGTAATGAATATGAATGACTAGTTATGTGATAATATTATAAGTTGTGATTCAATGACTATTAGTAATATAAGTTGATCAGTAAGTGAATATCGTGGGGATGGTATGTAGTTTGAATTAGATATCCTAAGACATCTAGTCTAGGAATTATTGTATGCTTTGTGTTTGATTTATTGCTCGGTAGGATCATTTGTTCGACTATCTGTTTTATTCAATAACTATGTATGTTTATGCATTCATAAGACAAGTTTCCTTATTAGTAGTAGTCTCGGTATGGTTATGGTAAGGCTGAAAGCCAAAGGTTATAGACAACTTAGTACCAATAGTAGTGGACGACTAACAGTTAGTAGTAGTGGACGATCGAGAGCCATGGGCAGTGGACGGTTGAGAGCTAGTAATAAAATGGTGGCAGAGTGTAAATGATTTATATGTATGGTTATTATATATGTTGATTCAAATAAAAACCAAAAGAATATGTCCACTAGATAGCCAATTGGATAACAACAACATAACCTTTTCTAGAACATTCCAAATGAATCATCATTTCCTATATTTGAAAATATACTTCTATATCTTCAAAGCCATATAACATACATAATATTAGACAACTTGATCTTTCTAATTTTATGCTAGAAGATGGACCATAGGCAAAGCACTTGTCATTTACCAATCTATAAATTGTTCAACTCGTGTGTCTACATTATACCTTGCATTAAGATGAACTTACTTATGGTCCAATTGAGCTTCCATATTTGTTTGATATCTGATCTGACTAAAAACATCCACCACGCTAAAAACATATATAATGTATAGTTCATTGATTAAGTTGAAGGAGTTGTCAACTGTTAATGAATTAAAATCTAGTATTTGTTTGGGGTGATGACATTGAATTGATATAAATAATCATTGAGCTTTTTAATTGGAAAAATGAAACCTTTTTAATTCTTAAATATATCTTCCATTCAACTTTATAGGACTCAAATACATTAAATAAAAAATTTTGTGTGAGTTGTGAGGAGAGTACAGTGATATGTACATAGGTATCGATAAGGCTAAAGAATTCAATGCATTTTACATGTTCATTGTAGATGTTTTAAGCTAAACTTTGTTTAAGGCATGTAAGTCGCTATAAATGCACGTGTATCTTATATTTATTTATACCTTAAAGCACGGATTTAATAATACATTCCGATTAGTGCTTTTAAGGTTCATACTGTAAAAACTTGTAAGAAAACAATTTCCTAACATCACCATCTATTATATTATTTGAGGATTAATAGACAAGTGGTTTTAAGGACTCACAAATAAACCTCACTACATAAAGCCTACACTACTCTCAGAAAAGAATCACTCAACCTAATCTAGAACAATATCAAGAACAAATGACAGATCATTACAGATTACAAAGAAAACCCTAGAACAAGAACAATATGACAAGAGAGAGTGTGTGTAAACTGAAAACTAATCGGATGATTGAATAATGACCCAAACACATAGATACAGAACAAACATTCTTTGAAATAGAGGATCTATTACCTGAAACATAAGGATAAAGGTAATAAAGCCCTTTAGATTGGTTACCAGTCTCCATCGTCCCCTTGGATTGTGAATCCTGAATATGAAAGTTATGTTCATTAAAAACAACTTCACACTTGCTGTCTTTCCACAGTTTATGAACAGATAACAAATTAACATTGAATTTAGGGACAACAAAGACATCAAATAGTGTAAGAGAATTTGACAATTGCATATTCCCAATTTTATTAACTTGAGCAGAAGACCCATTGTAACGACCCAAAAATCACAACTAAAAATTTCTTTAAAAACATTACTAAATCATATTTATAAAAAACTGTATCATAAGTCATAACATAATTTTCGAGTATTAATTCAAAACATATCATCATTATCAGAATCAAACATTGATGGGTTTTGGTCATAAGACATCCTATGTGCTCATACAAACCCTAAAGCTTGGATCTAGGTTTCTCTATTGTACATACTTGAATCCAAGACTTTAAACCCTAATTCTAGCATATGGAAATCGGAATTCACATGTAATTAGGTTTAAGAACATACCTTGATTGTTATATAGCAATAACAATCCAATTCCTCCTTGAATTGACCTTGGAAAGCTGAGAGTCACAAGTGTCACTCCTCTAATGGCTTACAAACACCATAAGCAAGTGGAGAAGGTATAAAGAGAGAGGAGGGAGGTTAGAATTCGTCCTTTGGACCTCTTGGGAAGGGTTACACGAATTCATGACCTTGGGGTTGTTTATATAGGTGTAGAGATAGGGTTTCAGTCATTATCCTTATCTAGTTGATTATCCATTAAGCAACCAATAAGATAATCCTTGAATCCTTATCATACTCGAATTCTAAGGCTTTCCAACCTTAAATTTGTTCACCATACTTATAAGATAATTCTTACCTTATTTTGTAACTATCACATAATTACAATTCAGCCCCTCTAGTTTAATTAATTACACTTGATCACAAAATTAATTCTTAATTAATTATTGACCAATATTAATTAAACAAATATGATTTCTCCTTTAATATATTATTCTTATAACATATTAATAAATCATAATAACCTCTCTCTCTATTTATTTCTCCAATCAAGTTGCTTTGGTGAATGCAACCCAAAAGGACCATGCACCATCGGGTCAAGTACATACCAAAATAGTTATGGACTTAGACACTAATCCAACAGTCTCCCACTTGGATAAGTCTAACAACTATTCTGCATATGACTTCGGATCCCGATCTGCAATCGTAGCTTTCCAAAGCCGCTGTCAACTCTGATCATATCAAATATGCGTGTCCTTAGATAAGGGATCATATATTCCTCCATTCTAGATATCATATGAGAAATGATTTCAAATCATTCTCTTTGTACTATTTCTCGATTTCCGATTTATGACGACAGACTAATTGAACAAATCAAATTAGCCCTAGCCCGGCTGAGCATTTACGTTTGTCATCACTAAACCATCGAGGGGCCCAAAGATATCGCTTTTATCCTACCTTGGATAAAAGGAACGGATAAACTTTGATACAATGCTTGCTTGCACTCACTCACCGAATCACACACAACAATATGTTTTATAACACCAAGTTACTAGTGCGTTTACATATTATCAATGTGCAACGGATTCGCAAGATACAACTCACACATCTCGGTTTCAAGAATATAAGATTTATCGTCTCACCAATCACTCGTGATACAATCCATGGAGTGATCCAAGTGAGCGTGGGTTTAATCCAATGCTCAAATCTAATTCATAAGCACTCATGAATGTTGCAGCAAACACTTGCTTATGTCTAATACTCTTTTAGACAATCCACACACCAATTCACGATAGTCTTTATTCATACCTACTTCCAACATATGAACGACTGTGGCCCGTTTGAATAATTCGATTATTCTTAATAAACTCAATTATTCTGGAAGTCAAAACATGCAAATGTGAAACACAAGAATAATACTAATCCCATATGGCCTCAAACCTTTGAGTATAAATAAAACGCCTTTTATTTATCACCATATTGATTACTCATTATTTTTCGTTTCGAGTAATCAACTTCTTACTTGAATTCCAACACTTGTCTCATGCTCCTAGCATGCACACAATGTTTACCTATGGTTCTTATTTTGTGAAATAGATCACATTGAACACATTTCCAATCCTTCTCATTTCACAACTCCAAATCCGTTTTTCATAAGTTAAAGAATATCAAATTCTTGCTACTTATAGAATATGCTAGATTCTAACATTCTATGCAACTATCATTTCGTAATGTCACTGCACCAAAGTCACAAAGACTATTGCCAATGATATTACAAATTCTTCTATCGGAGATTGTTACAAGACAATTCCATAGATGTGATGTCTCTCACTCAAAGTACTCCTTTTGCATAGAAGTTTCTAATCTAGTCATAGATTTCTCAATATTCAATTCCAAATATGGACACACTTCCATATGTTCCATATGACAACTCATTCTTAATAGAATCTTATCTATTCATAATGATGTCGATATGGTCCATCCAATATGGAAACATTTCCATATTTTCCAATACTATACTTCCAATTACTCACAAGCGACCAATCCTCGTCGAACTTGGATTGTCCTTTGATAGTTGTTTAATTATTTTAGTCAAAACCAATTCTAGTCCTTTTTCCCTCTAAATGCGCTCGACATTTGGAAAATTTTAGAATGGTCAAACATTAAAGCATTTGCAATCGATCCTATACCCGAAGCGTATGGGACACGACGCATAATGTTTTATTTGCTATGTTCTCAAAATTTGAATTGTGAAGAGGGATGTCGTAATCATAATCGAAATTTTAAGAACACACTTTGTACCTTTGACTAAATTTTATTAACATTTCTCAACCTAAACCTTTAGATTTGAAATGAAGCATAATATTCTCTCCCTTAATTATAACAAAACAACTCTTCAACTATTGCGACTTTGCAAAGTATGACTCTTGTTTTCTATAATTAATATTGCTAACCTTGCAATACTTTCCTTAATAATCATACAATCATAAGTTTTATGCTCCCACTATCTTGATGATTATTATAAAACATAACACTTATGCTCCCACTAGCTTCGACATGTATTCATAAACATCTTAACTTTCAGAAAACAATGCTTATTGAATTTCTTAAGTTCATGTTTCTAATACTTAGTGCTTTGATAATCTTTTATCAAGGATTCTTTATACGCCTTTGCCTTCGATAGTTCATATGTGTGTCTAAACAATTAAGACTAATTGCCAAACCTCACAATTCAAATTATGGAAAGGGATGCCGTAACCATAATTGAATTCGAGAATGCAATTTTACAATCACTATCTTCTTAAAATCTTTCTTAGTGAAAGCATTTCTTCACAATCATTTTCATGAAGGAGGAAATCTTATAACACTTAGATTTTAAACGGTGTAAATGTTCCTATCCATGTGAATTTGTCAAAACCAACGTTTACGACAAATTCAAACTGATATGGATCGAACTTTCTTAATCTTGATTTCTTGCCTCATGGTAGCACAGCTGCCCACCACGTCTTCCAAGTAGTTAAGCATCTCACCCTTTCTTATCAATGTACCTTTCATTGATTAAGGTGCCTTGCCTTTTATGCATTCAAGATGAGAACTCATAGAACTCATATACATAATTAACTCAATTGGAACAGCACATAATCAAAATAATGTCAATACGATAGGTTGTCAACCTCAACTCGTGTGCTAGTGATGATTGGTAAGGTTTATTTGATTTGTTCTTGAAACTATTCAAGACCATTAAGACTCCCACTGACTCCTTGACATATACGATTCTTTTGTCAATAACCATTTCTTGACAAACAAATATTCAAGAGTTAGTGTAGCTTTTATCAAAACACTTCATAAATTGGTACTAGTTGGCCTTTGTCTTATTCAAGACATCACAACTTCCTAGATTCGATGAATGTTATAAACCTTTAATACTTTTCACTCATTGTCACAATCTTAACTTTAAGACTTGTAATTGGAACGAAGTATGATTGACTTATTGATTTAACCATTTCTTCAATTCTTGATTCCTCTTCTTAGACATACAATTGTACTAAGACTCACCTAGAGGATCAATTGAGATATGGTTCTTAATCACTAAGACATATCATAAAGCATAAAAGCTACTCTCCCTTCTTCTTAGAATGGAGAAACTTTTATCTTTCTGCCTACTTGATTCTTCTTATTCGTTCTGCTATTGATCTAAACCCTTTAATCAATTCAGAATTACACTTAATCTTGTAAGTATAATCATATTTACTAAACCTTTAGTAAATCATGACGAATATCTTTGTTACTCTTATGGTGGACTTGATCAACACGCAACTTTGTGTACTCGATCTCTTAGTCCTTCACTTGACACTTTGTCAACGAATTGGTCCAATTTCCAAATATGAATTTCTCATTCATCATGCAACCAAGTTGTCTGATTCCAAATTTCTATCCAGTTGAAACTTTGGGTGATGAGAAAACTCTCCCTATTTGGTAAATTCTTGATATTTCCATAAATAACATAACTAAGAATCATATCCATTCGTTGTAGAAATATTCGAACATCAATTTTCATAACGATTTCATTGTAAGGAAATAAACAAATAAATAAATAAGTCAAACAAAATTTATTTTATTTATAAAAGCAGCGGAAAAAAAAATTTGTCCTTACAATGCAAAATCCATTGAAAACTATGTACAAAAGAAAATTTCTAACAACTCTATCATAACTTTCTAAGTTCAAAATCTAATCTTCAAGTCCATGCGATCGAGATCCATCTCTTGTGATTAGATTCATCTTGCTCTCTTATCAAGCTTCCTTTCTTTTCACCGACCCTACAAAACACTCAAATGTAATCTTATTACATCATGTATTAAGAATCAATGAATAGGAACTTAATGGAGTTAGATAGTGGATTTTTACCTAAAGCGCAATCATACCTTTGACTCTCCCATCTCTTAGATCTCTTAGGTAATTAGGGCAACTTCGTTTCCAATGCCCCTTCTCTTGGCAATAAAAGCAAATTGACTCTTTTGGAACAACACATGGAACTACTTCAGACATCGCCTTTCTCTTATGATCAAACTTTTTGATCATTGCATGTCTTTCATTTCCATTGTCTATATCCATAGAGGTCTTGAAGGCAGATTCACCAATCAACTTTGCTTTTCTATTGCGCCAAACCATTGCTGATTCGGCAGCAATAAGCATATAGGTGAGATCTATAAGGGTTACGTTGTGGTTCGTCATATAGTACTCTCTTACGAACTCACTATATGAGTTGGGAAGTGACTGAAGAACCCAATCAACAGCCATCTCTTCACTAACAACGGATCCCATCATTCTTAGTCTATCAATGCGCGACTTCATCCCTAGGACGTGTGCACACATCGACTTTCCTTCTTTATGTTTACTTGCCAAAAGGGCTTGAGTGATATTGAACCTTTCAATTTTACAATCTTGTGGGTTAGGGAGAATAATTGGAGGAGGAGGAGGAAGTGAAGCATGATTTCTTGATCCTCGATCGAATCGTGGAATATCATCTTCATGTGGAAGGCTTGTTCCACGGGATTTGAGAAGACCATAGTTGTCAAACTTTGACATCTACAATACGGGAGAAAAGCGAATTCAAGTTAGTTGATAGATTAAATCCTTAGTAAATCACCCAAATGAAATACTAAGGCTAGGACCCAACACAATATTCTACAACTCAGGAGAGGGATGCCGTAACCCAAATTGCAGAATATTTGAAGGTAAGTGAATGACGATTCACTAATTTCCACCATGAAAAACGAAAATTAAATTTAAGTTTTAAATCTATGAAAACTCCTAGATCCTTTGAGATTCATTGAACTTTCAATGGCATGTTTAAATCTCGATATGCCCCTCTTGTTTGTGACTGGGATGCCGAGGATCACAAAGCGGGTGTGAATAACCATGCAAACTACATGGTGCCCTCACATGTTACAGTCATCTATTCAATGTGCCGGTAAACCACACACACTCCACCGAACTATGACAAACATTGAGTCACCCTTTGCTACCTTTGCTTAGACCCATTTAGTGTGCCGGTTAACCACACACGCTCCACTAACGTCTTCGCAAGGGCACAAAGTGTAATTTCATGGAATTACATCAATTCACTTTTGCCTAAGTAACTAAGATTGGGAATTATATGAAAACATTTAGTTACTTTTATACTTCATTATACTTATAAAGGAAGGTTTCGTCCTATCCTACCCGTTCGGCTAACGACCCTCCACTGGTCAAGAGTGCGGTGGGTAAGAGTGGATACCCATTCAATCGCCATTTTATAGGCAATTTCCTTAAACACCCCTTATAGACCAGCTTCGTGAATGAGGCCTACTAACGGTAAGACTAACTTTTACTTATACATATATATAATGTTAGACTTTTAATGTTATATATAGTATAGGGTGTATTTTACACTTTTAAAATATTAGGTGGTTCAATTTAACAATTATACTTTTAATTTACTTAAATTGTAAACCTAAACTTTTATGGATTTATTAAACTTCCTTTAATTATACACCTTAATTAATTAATAAAACCATAAGGGTGTGATTTGAACTTTTTCAAAACTATACTTGAGTTTTAGAATTTAACATTCCTAATTAAACTTTTAATCAACTTTTAAATTCCAAAACTTGAGGGCAAGTTTTGAAACATTTCAACACATTAGGGTTTAGAATTTAAATATGCATCAAAATTAAACTATTTAATCAAAATTTAAATTCCAAAACTTGAGGGCAAGTTTTGAAACCTTTTTCAAAACATTAGGGTTTCAACTTATTTAAATTTCAAAACAACAAAACTTTTGGGGTTCAAATTTAAACTATAAAACCTAAAGGGCCAAAAATGAAACTTTTCATAGTAACAAGGATCAAATAACAAATAATTCAAATTAACATTTAATCACATAATTATCCATATTTGATGATTTCTTGCAAAATAATTTATCAATTTACTTAAAATAATTAATCAATTATCTTATAAGGAAACAATTATCTTATTAATTGATAAATATCTTCAATTAGATTAAAATATAGTCAAATATATCATATAATCGGATTAATATTAATCTAACTAGATTAGGTAATTATCCCAATGCAAAAAAAGCAAGAAATCCCGAGATAAGCACTATCTGACGCACCGACTCGCCGAGTCACCCTCTGGAACTCGCCGAGTAGGTCAGACTCGCCGAGTCCAAGAGTGACTCGCCGAGTCAGGTAGAACAGTGAGGCCAAAACACGATTTTCAGTTACATCAAGCATCAATACAATAGAAACCAATCATGGCTCTGATACCACTGATGGGTTTTGGTCATAAGACATCCTATGTGCTCATACAAACCCTAAAGCTTGGATCTAGGTTTCTCTATTGTACATACTTGAATCCAAGACTTTAAACCCTAATTCTAGCATATGGAAATCGGAATTCACATGTAATTAGGTTTAAGAACATACCTTGATTGTTATATAGCAATAACAATCCAATTCCTCCTTGAATTGACCTTGGAAAGCTGAGAGTCACAAGTGTCACTCCTCTAATGGCTTACAAACACCATAAGCAAGTGGAGAAGGTATAAAGAGAGAGGAGGGAGGTTAGAATTCGTCCTTAGGACCTCTTGGGAAGGGTTACACGAATTCATGACCTTGGGGTTGTTTATATAGGTGTAGAGATAGGGTTTCAGTCATTATCCTTATCTAGTTGATTATCCATTAAGCAACCAATAAGATAATCCTTGAATCCTTATCATACTCGAATTCTAAGGCTTTCCAACCTGAAATTCGTTCACCATACTTATAAGATAATTCTTACCTTATTTTGTAACTATCACATAATTACAATTCAGCCCCTCTAGTTTAATTAATTACACTTGATCACAAAATTAATTCTTAATTAATTATTGACCAATATTAATTAAACAAATATGATTTCTCCTTTAATATATTATTCTTATAACATATTAATAAATCATAATAACCTCTCTTTCTATTTATTTCTCCAATCAAGTTGCTTTGGTGAAGGCAACCCAAAAGGACCATGCACCATCGGGTCAAGTACATACCAAAATAGTTATGGACTTAGACACTAATCCAACAAACATTCCCAGGCTAACTGACTATGGTGTGTGCACTGCAATCTTCCCGAGCTCCTCCTTTAAAAACTGAGTACCTGAAACCAAAACTGAAAACCGTAAGCACGAAGCTTAGTGAGCTCCCCCAATCTACCACATACCATACAATAACATATAAAGCACATATTGGGCCTTGCCCACTGCATCGGACCGAAGTCCGGATACTGACTGTGACCTTGTCCCCTACATCGGATCGAAGTCCGGACTAACTGGGACCTTGTCCGCTGCATCGGACCGAAGTCCGGACTAACTGGGGCCTTGCCCCCTGCATCGGATCGAAGTCCGGACTAACTGGGGCCTTGCCCCCTGCATCGGACCGAAGTCCGGACTAACTGGACGGAACATAACATAAACATTTCAACTAGCATGAACACACATATACTGCATACTACATCGGGCCGTAGCCCGGAACACATAACACATAAGTCCTGTCTAAGCCACGAAGGCATCAAACATACTAACTACTGCATCGGATCAAAATCCGGAAACTACTACTAGCTAAACGGGTCGGCATTGTGGCCTTAGACCCGTTCCTACTGGAAGGAAACTCACCTGAGACTGCTGAACTGTTGCTGCTAATCCTTTTGACTGCTACCTGACCTCTGACTCCGAACTGCTGCTCCACTAGCTCCTCGAGCTACCAATGTCAATATAACACTTAGTCCAACTGACCTCCAAAGGTCAACTAGGTCAACTCTGGTCAAGGTCAAAGTCCTGGTCAAAGTCAACCTTCCAGGTCAACCCTACTCGCCGAGTCCACCTAATAACTCGCCGAGTTCATATGCTTAGGGTCTTTCTATTCGCGACTAGACTCGCCGAGTCAACTATTCCTGAGTCCTGACCTATCCAACTCGCTGAGTCTCCACCCGATTCACTGATTCGAGTTTCAACTCGAAGGGTTTGGGGTTTTGTGACCTGAATCGCCGAGTCTAAGAATAGACTCGCCGAGCCCAAGGCAATCTTCAACGAACTCGTCGAGTTGTTCTTCCAACTCGCCGAGTTCATGCCTAACATCATCCGACTCGACGAGTTGTTCATCCCACTCATCGAGTTCCTCCTCATCTTCATGCTACTCGCCGAGTCCACTCGAAGGACTCGCCGAGTCCAATCAGATCTACATACATGCAGAGGACTTTAGAGTCATGCATGGACTCCAAACTGTAGATCCACTCTTCTAAAGCCTATTCCTTACGTAAAGTGGCAAACTTTACGTGTAGCTAACGAGATCTAGGCTCAAATCACTATAAACTAGGGTTTGAGACAAAGGGGCTCAACAATCAACCCATAGCCTGATGCTTTATGATTCTCTAGGCCAAGATACACATAGATCTGAAGTAGCAGCTTCAGATCTGGGCTTCTAACTCGAAATGGTTCATAAACTTGCCCTAAAAGCCCCAAATCCCATGATAAAGGTTGATCTATATGCAAAAGAGGGAAGGTAGCGACTCATTACCTTCAAATGCTCCAGAAGACCTCACAACTCTGGATCTACTGCTAATTCTTGAATCCCCAATGTGTGCCTTCTTACTTCTTCCTTCAAATCACCCAAAATGGCAATAAAGCTTGAATGAGCAACAATGGAGGCTTAGGGTTTCTGATTCTGGACTATAGGGCCACAAAGGAGCCCTAGGGAAGTGAATAAGATGCTTAAATAGGGTACCAAGTCTCGAAATTAGGGTTTCCTCGTTCAGACCCAACTCGCCGAGTTCACGAGCTAACTCGCCGAGTTGGTCCCTTACTCGATTCCCTGGATCCCGCTCCGACTCGTCGAGTTCCTCCCCGGGCTCGACGAGTCCACTCCTTGACTTAGGGTTTCTTTCTTTTTCTTGGCCTTTCTGATCTTGGGTGTTACAACTCTCCCCCACTTAAACTAAACTTCTTCCTCGAAGTTTACTATGGCCAACTGTCCTGCGAACTGCCTCCAACCCTCTGCCTGGGAAAACTAACACCCTTTTGTCCATCACTCCAGCCACTTACAGTGCTGGTCACTACTGTTGGTACATACTGAATCCTTCTCTTTTCCATAATTTTCTTAACGTTACTTCTTCCGACTGAAAATTCTGTTACCCCTCATCCGCCTACCGGATGCACTGAGACCTCCCTGGTCCAACTATTCTGTCAATATCTGAGTTACCGGACTCCTACCGGTCACTACACTCCATCCCAATCTCCTAGTCGCTCCCAACGACTCCGGAAGATACTTCGACTATTTATAATTTTTCTATCCACTCTGCTACTCATATTGGAACTATCCGAAACACTGAGTTGCCTGCAATACTGAACTGCTTGGAACACTAAACTACCCGAAACACTGAACTGGCTGAAACGCTGAACTGGCTGAAACACACTGAACTGACTGAATCACTAAACTGGCTGAAACACTGAACTGACTGAATCACTGAACTGGTTGAATCACTGAACTGGCTGAAACACTGAACTGACTGAATCAATGAATTGGTTGAATCATTGAACTGGCTGAAACACTGAACTGACTGAATCACTGAACTGGCTGAAACACTGAACTGACTGAATCACTGAACTGGCTGAATCACTGAACTGGCTGAAACACTAAACTGACTGAATCACTGAACTGGATGAATGGCTGCTTCCCACAACTTCTAAACGAAATCTTCCTCTGGAACTAGTTTCCACCAGTCATCCTGACACTGTAACTTTAACAACCCCCCGATCCAACCGACCGGTCCATACGTCGAATCCTGACATCATCACATCCAAAGCTAAAGAATGGTGGCTCTTAGACTAACGGTAGCCCTTAACATACCCGAACCCCAACGGTCCACTACTACTCTGATCTCATAAATGAGGTGACGATCTATTGACAAATCGCCGACTTAACCATAACTGAAATACTTGGAAATCCGAAATCTAACCCGTGGATTCCCATATCCTCACTACTGCACCCGAACTGGTGGGTACTACTACTTCCCCCGCGTCCAACAACGCGCTCATGCTGCCTACCAACCTGATAAAGGCCACGGCTACACCCGCGAACCTACAACTCTCTAGTACTATCTGGCTGCTAGTGAATGCTACGGCTACCCCCCGCAGACTTACATCACTCTACTACTATCTGACTGCTAGTGAATGCTACGGCTACCCCCGCAGACTTACAACACTCTACCACTATCCTGAGGACATCCTAACTATCCCTAGTCCTGCTAGTGGTTCCTCATCCTGATTTCTCAAAGCCAGCCCTCGGACATCGAATGCTACAACAACCTCGACATCTTATATCCTTGATACACTTAGCGGTACGTCGAGGAATTCTTCGGCTTGGTTCCCAAACCAACCGTCTACTAATCCGGATACATGAAACTATCGTTGGAAAGTTTCCAAAACCCCCAACTCCTGAACTCACACAACCCTGCATGCCGTCTCTGCCACTGACTACTAACACGAAAGCATCTCTCGCTAACCGTTCTCAGGATCCCCATCCCGACTCACTTGATCCCTACAGGTGGTCCTCCAATCCTGGATTCCCAACCAACTTCTAACCATCTCGATTACATGAACTAACTGCTGGGAAGGTCCTCAAACTCCCAATTCTGGACTCCTCAAACCATCAATCATTGTGCTACTGCCTTTTCTTCTTAAGGCCGCACACTCATTCTAGGTCTATGTGGCTCTTATCCTTGTATACACGGAGGGTTCTCCCCCACTTGGATTTGGCTAGCTCCTCACTTTTCACAGGTCGAAAGGATTCCCAACCTTCCTTTCATTAAAAGGGCGATATGCTGTTCGCCAACGTCTACCTTCGTCGGCGCTCCAACTAACTCTTACCAGATCCACACCCTACTTACTATCTAATTGAGCACCCTTCGATCCTTAACTGTATTTGCTTTAGGGACTACATCCCAAGAACCTACGCTTGGGGTGCACATCCCCAATCCACTTCCTTACTGACCACTAGCTACTCCACTAAAAACTCTGGGTTATCACTACTGAAAATATAACTGATCATTACCCGACTAACGCCTTCCGCAAGTAGTAAGGCACTACTGCATCTTACACATACATGCTACATTTACTGTATCCAAAGTAACCTGATCTAGAGGGGACGACCTCCAATTCACCATTCTAATTCCAAGGTATGCAGATGACATAAAACTCAGTCACAAGCAGGTAATATAATACCCCAACACTTAAGCTTACTGATAACAATGCAGCAACATAACAATAATATCACAAATAATAGTTGACCGAAAAGTAAAAGATACATACCTCCATCACTCAGTGCTGCTCGAATCCCTGCTGAAATCTACCAGAAAACTCGGCTCCGAGCCGTGGGCGCCCTTGCCCGGCCCTGATGTCCGTTGGTGGCTCTCGAAGTCCCAGGGGCAGGAGCTGGCACTTGCCCTGCTGTATACAAACTCGGACAGTGGGCCTTCTTGTGGCCCCTCTGACTGCAATGGAAACATAACAGATCAAGTCCCTGGGCGATGGTAACAACAAAGTCTCTGCTAAAATGACCAATCTGGCCGCACTTGAAACATCCAGCATTGCCACCACTTTTACGCCTGCACACACCCATGTGCGTCCTTCCGCACTTCCCGCATCGACTGCGGCTCTGATAGTTCCTCGTCCTGAAATCCGAACCCTTGGGCCTCTAACCTGAACCTGTGGCTACGTGAGTCTCATCCGTTTTCCTCTTCCTTTCCGACTCCCTGCCCGTCTCTCGCTCCTGCGTTACCCCATCGGCACCGCCCGTCGACTGAACAATAGCTGTCTGATCCTGGAGCTTCGCGATCAATCTATCAGTGATCTTCACGACCATGTCGGGCAGATCCTCGCGAATGGCTCACGAAACTTCCTCAACTATCCAATCATGCAGAGGTCTCTCTTGGAGATAGGATGCTCCACTCACTCCTGTCCCCTGATGGCAAAAACTAGAAATGGGATCTCCCTCCCTGATGGATCCCTGAACTCCATAAGAATCGGGACCTAGACGAGCCCCAATCTGTCCTGAAACTATCCCGGCCTTAAAGGCTTCAAGATGACTGTCCATGAGCTCCATAATGGCCTCTCTAACCGAACCGAAAATCACTGGAGTCTGATCAATGATGTTGCGCATGATCTCTACGGAAATGAAATCCCTCATCTGATCATCAAGCTGCCCGGCTCCAAAGCCCGAGCCAGATCCCTCCCCGACACCTGAACTTCTAACTGGTAGCTCGCGTAATGTCACCATGCTGAAAATATAACAATTCCTGATCAATTTACACACTACTGCTGCGGAATCTCTCACACACTCTACTAGTTCCCTGGTTTTTACCTTGGCCCCTCTTGAATCGAGTACGGATCCTATGCTTTCAGTAGTACGGGCCCATACTACCTTCCACATCTATCCGTACTTTCCTCAAGAGTTACCTCAACTCCACCAAGTCCCCTTTACTCTTCTACTGATCTCTGCTACTCTCATCCTAAGCTTGCCCTAGGGAACCTCTGACTCTACCCAAACAGTCCTCAGCTGATGAAGGCCTCCTTGTAATGCCAATTAGCCACCACCTGATTACCATCACATGCAATGAGGCTCGGATAATCATTCGAGTAAAAGTCTCGTCCCTACAACGGTTGGACTCAGACAAGAGCTGAGCAATAGGGCCAAATCCAACACTCTGAGATTATTCAACCCTGATCACATGTGATGTGACATATTCACCTAATGGCTAACTCCCATCACTCAGAGTCCCACAAAGCACAAAGCAAGCAACATTCGGATAAAGGAAACATACTCAGGCAAAACTATTCTCATAACAAGAAACTGTACTAGCATACAATGCTAAGCTCATACTATCAGGCATAACCTACACAAGCTATCCTACTACTGTCTACTCATTACTAGCATGCAATTCTTATCAAGCTGAAACACATAAAGCAGACACATAAGGCATCATCCTAGATCCTTAGTCCTATTCTAGCATGCTGTTCTACTGAAACTGAAGCTGAAACTGAAACTGAAACTGAAACTGAAACTGATACTGATATTGAAACTGATACTGATAATCATAACATAACTTGTATGGGTAATTTGGGAGTACTTACTTGAACTCGGCTGATTGCATGCACCACACCCTTTTCTCTTTTCAAAACTCTTTTCGCTTTTTCTAAAACTCTTTTCTTTATACTTTTTCTAAAATTGTTTTCTTTTCTCAAAATCCTTTTGTAACCATGGTTTTTCTTTTGAATACTCTATACCACTTCCTTAGTTTGAGTTCAGACACACTAGGGAGTGCTCCCGAATCCCTCAAACCAAGGCTCTGATACCAACTTGTAACGACCCAAAAATTACAACTAAAAATTTCTTTAAAAACATTACTAAATCATATTTATAAAAACAGTATCATAAGTCATAACATAATTTTCGAGTATTAATTCAAAACATATCATCATTATCAGAGTCAAACATTCCCAGGCTAACTGACTATGGTGTGTGCACTGCAATCTTCCCGAGCTCCTCCTTTGAAAACTGAGTACCTAAAACCAAAACTGAAAACCGTAAGCACGAAGCTTAGTGAGCTCCCCCAATCTACCACATACCATACAGTAACATATAAAGCACATATTGGGCCTTGCCCACTGCATCGGACCGAAGTTCGGATACTGACTGGGACCTTGTCCCCTGCATCGGACCGAAGTTCGGACTAACTGGGACCTTGTCCCCTGCATCAGACCGAAGTCGGGACTAACTGGGGCCTTGCCCCCTGCATCGGACCGAAGTCTGGACTAACTGGGGCCTTGCCCCCTGCATCGGACCGAAGTCCGGACTAACTGGGGCCTTGCCCCCTACATCGGACAGAAGTCCGGACTAACTGGGGCCTTGCCCCCTGCATCGGACCGAAGTCCGGACTAACTGGGGCCTTGCCCCCTGCATCGGACCGAAGTCCGGACTAACTGGACGGAACATAACGTAAACATTTCAACTAGCATGAACACACATATATTGCATACTACATCAGGCCGTAGCCCGGAACACATAACACATAAATCATGTCTGAGCCACGAAGGCATCAAACATACTAACTACTGCAACATATCAAAATCTGGAAACTACTACTAGCTAAACGGATCGGCATTGTGGCCTTAGACCCGTTCCTACTGGAAGGAAACTCACCTGAGACTGCTGAACTGTTGCTGCTAATCCTTTTGAGTGCTACCTGACCTCTGACTCCGAACTGCTGCTCCACTAGCTCCTCGAGCTACCAATGTCAATATAACACTTAGTCCAACTCACCTCCAAAGGTCAACTAGGTCAACTCTGGTCAAGGTCAAAGTCCTGGTCAAAGTCAACCTTCCAGGTCAACCCTACTCGCCGAGTCCACCTAATAACTCGCCCAGTTCATATGCTCAGGGTCTTTCTATTCGCGACTCGACTCGCCGACTCAGTCCATGACTCGCCGAGTCAACTATTCCCGAGTCCTGACCTGTCCAACTTGCTGAGTCTCCACCCGACTCACTGATTCGAGTTTCAACTCGAAGGGTTTGGGGTTTCGCGACCTGACTCGCCGAGTCAAAGAATCGACTCGCCGAGCCCAAGGCAATCTTCAACCAACTCGTCGAGTTGTTCTTCCAACTCGCCAAGTTCATGCCTAACTTCATCCAACTCGACGAGTTGTTCATCCCACTCGTCGAGTTCCTCCTCATCTTCATGCTACTCGCCGAGTCCACTCGAAGGACTCGCCGAGTTCAATCAGATCTACATACATGCAGAGGACTTAAGAGTCATGCATGGACTCCAAACTGTAGATCCACTCTTCTAAAGCCTATTCCTTACGTAAAGTGGCAAACTTTACGTGTAGCTAACGAGATCTAGGCTCAAATCACTATAAACTAGGGTTTGAGACAAAGGGGCTCAACAATCAACCCATAGCCTGATGCTTTATGATTCTCTAGGCCAAGATACACATAGATCTGAAGTAGCAACTTCAGATCTGGGCTTCTAACTCGAAATGGTTCATAAACTTGCCCTAAAAGCCCCAAATCCCATGATAAAGGTTGATCTATATGCAAAAGAGGGAAGGTAGCGACTCATTACCTTCAAATGCTCCGGAAGACCTCATAACTCTGGATCTACTGCTAATTCTTGAATCCCCAATGTGTGCCTTCTTCCTTCTTCCTTCAAATCACCCAAAATGGCAATAAAGCTTGAATGAGCAACAATGGAGGCTTAGGGTTTCTGGTTCTGGACTATAGGGCCGCAAATGAGACCTAGGGAAGAGAATAAGATGCTTAAATAGGGTACCAAGTCTCGAAATTAGGGTTTCCTCGTTCAGACCCAACTCGCCGAGTTCACGAGCCGACTCGCCGAGTTGGTCACTTACTCGATCCCCCGGATCCCGCTCCGACTCGTTGAGTTCCTCCCCGGGCTCGACGAGTCCACTCCTTGACTTAGGGTTTCTTTCTTTTTTTTGGCCTTTCTGATCTTGGGTGTTACACCCATTTGGATGACTAACCCTCAGGTTTAACCTAGAAACTTCAACTGAATCTTGAAGATTTGAGTTAGAACTAATCATATGTTTACTAGCTCCAGAGTCAACAACCTATTTAGAACAATTACTATTAAGAAAAGTATTATATGAAATACCTGCCATATTGGCATTGATAGATGTCTCATCTAACCCTTGCTTATTTTCAGCAATGAGACTGAAAAACTTTGCATATTTCTCATTAGTTAAAAAGGACAATCATTATAGTTATCACCTGTTTTAGACATAGGAGATTCAGTTTGAAAACAAAAGTCGAATTACAAGAATTTTTTTTTGTTTTGACTATTAACTTCAGACCTAGACTTGTAGTCCTTTGGATACCTAATTATCTTCAAGCATTTATCAATAGAGTGACCCTTAAGACCACAATTTTTAGGTATTTGTCCCTTGGATTTAGATTTTTTCTAATAAAAAAATTTAGACATGAAAGCAGTAGATGAAACCTTAGACCCTGAATTTAAAGAATTAGAACCATGTCTTTTATTTGACTCCTCACGAGACACTAAAAAGAAAGCACTTTTAACAGAAGGAAGAGGATCCATTAATAATATATGACTCTTAAATTGATTGTAAGCTTCATATAAAACACTCAAAAACTGCATTAACTTCATATGTTTTGAATGATTTTTAAAACTATTAGTAGCTTCACAAGTACACTCAATAAGGTTAGTTAATCTATTAAACTCTTTCTAATACAAATCAAGTTTGCTAAAGTAATCAGACAAATATAAACTAACCTGAGTAAGAGAAACAATCATTTGATGAACATTAAAGATAACATAACAATCTATTTTATGATAAGTTTCAGACAACTCATTCCACACGTCATATGCACTTTATGAATATGCATGATTAGCATACATATTCTCGGATATAGACCCAAGAATCTAAGAACAAGTAATAGCATTAGCACGTTCCTACTTAGACTCTTTAACATGATCATTACTAGGTTTAGGTATAGTTCCATCAGTAAAACCAAGCTTATTACGAGCCTTTAAATCCCTAACCCTGGAACTGCGCCATATCCTAAAATTTTCAGTTCCTAATAACTTAAAACTAATGACACTAGTAATAGTATTATCATAAGGATGAACATATAAAGGATTATCAAAGTTTACAGCAAGTTCAGGTTTAACCCCTGACCCACTAGAAGATTCAATCGTAAAATCAGTCATACTTACAAGAAATCAAATAAAAAAGACTGAAAGCAACAAAAAATAGACAACAATGAAGGCCTTAGAGTCCAGATGGTCACCACGGTATGTTGGGTCCCAAGACAAGCAATCACTAAGTTACAATAACAAGAAAATGATTTGGTATTCACAAGGAAACCAGGATCAAGCAGAACAATTAATAACATGGAAGAAAGAAAGAACAAGAAACCTCATAGTGAGTTTAGAAGATAACAAAACCAGTCAGACATAACCGATCGACTCTCAGATCCGTTCCCTACTAAGGTTTATCGGTGATGAACTTCGACCGTTAGAGAGTTATTTCAGATCTATGAGATTAACCAACCAATCCAATAGATGAGAAGGACTTCACCTAACTAAGATGTAGAACAAGTAGATCTGACCTTCTGAATCTGCAAGAAACAAAGGACAAATTCGCAGTGACCAAGATCGAGAAACAACCGTTTGCAATAAGGCAAGCGGAAACCCTAATCTAACTCAAACTGAAGTTAGATCTAGTTTTCAACAAGAAAACCAGATTGAACCAGTTTATGAAGATCAAAAAAGGAAAATCAATAGATCAGGACTAACACAGTTACCTCGATTTTACGAAGACGAAGCGTTGATAACCAAGAATCAGAGCCCTAAAGCTCTGATACCATGTAAAAACTTGTAAGAAAACAATTTCCCAACATCACCATCTATTATATCATTTGACGATTAAACAAGAATCGGAGCCCTAAAGCTCTAATACCGTGTAAAAACTTGTAAGGAAACAATTTCCCAACATCAGCATCTATTATATCATTTGACGATTAACAAACAGGTGGTTTTAAAGATTTACAAATAAACCCGACTACATAAAACCTACACTACTCTCAGAAAAGAATCACTAAACCTAATCTAGAACAATATCAGGAACATATGATAGATCGTTACAGATTACAGAAAAAACCCTAGAATAAGAACAATATGAACAAGAGAGAGTGTGTGTAAAGTGAAAACTGATCGACTGACTGAATAATGACCCAAACACATAGAGTCAGTCCTTAAGTATCCAGGTAATCTTTGACCCGAAGATCCGCGTATCAACCCGAACACTGTTTCAACTGAACATATTGCCCCCTACATCATTTCACATGTATACCTGAAAAACCTTTTTACACATATACTACAAAATATACCCTTATTTTAAATAACAAAATGTTACTTTGCACTTTATAAAATATTCTAGTATATTTTAACTCATACCACCGGCTCATTAAATTACTATTTTTTGAATTGATCGAGTTAAATAACAATAACTAATTAAACATATCAAACTATGGCATGGAAGAGTATAATACTCATAATAATTTTAGAAACAACGAAGATGCAACTTCCAGTTTTTAAAAGACCGTAAAACCAATTGAGACATGTGGCATACGTGAGCTCCTTGTCAGTATGGTAATGTAAATGTCATGTGGAAGTTGTTTACAGCAAGTTAACCAATGACACATTTGGTTGCGGGGACTGACCGGTCTGCATAACAACCACAATAAAACGCCTATATATAAAGCCATTGCTTACCTAAACAAATCCAAAGCAGGGAGGAAGATGAAGAATAATGGTGAAAGAGGAATGGCGTTTTAAGGAGAACAATGAAGTGCATGCAGCTGCATCTTTGACAATTAAAAAACATCCTTGAATCAATCATGGGTAACATCGACGTTGCAAAGACAGGGAAACCGATGATTCATCTTGGACAAGGTGATCCTTCCGTTTACCCTTGCTTTCGAACATCTCCAATAGTAGGAGATGCTCTAGTGGAAGCCATTCGATCTGCTAACTTCAACTGTTATGGTACCGGAGCCCGAATTGATCCTGCAAAAGGTTACTTAACTTTCTTCAATTTCATATTTTGGATCTACTTATTTTTCGATGTCTCAAGGTTTTTTTTTTTTTAAATATTTTCGTGGGTTTCAAACAAAGTTATTAATAAATTATATTATTAATAGGGCTATTGCCGAGTACCTGTCGAGAGATATTCCGTACACATTAAAAACCGATGACGTTTTGTTTACCGTAGGAGCAAAACATGCTATTCATGTCTTACTAACTGCTCTTTCTTGCCCTGGTGCAAATATACTCTTTCCTAGACCTAATTATCCGACATATGAAGCTCGAGCCAGATTTAGTTCACAGCATATGCATAAGCTGTGATTACTGTCTACAACTCATATACTTAAATATTTAAATGTTTATATGCAAAAGGAAATCTGTAAGTGTTTTCTTAAATATTAATTATAACGTGCTAGCTGTAGTACTTTACACCAAAACCCTAGATCCTATATTTGGTAACCCTTATATAAATTGTAGAACCAAACACACATATTTAGAAGACAAATAAAAATTTTACAAGCTATTTGGATAATATTTGTCATGACGATCTTTCTTGTTCATGATGAAAGATTGCAGAAACAGCAAGAAAACTTGGAATTTTGGTGATTGCAGACCAAGTTTATGCCCATCAAGTTTTCGGAGAAAAACCATTTATCCTCATGGGAGTATTTGGTGCAATAGCGATCGTTTCTGGCTGGCGTTTTGGATGGATTGCAGTAACTGATCCAATTGGCATTCTTCACAAAACTGGGGTTTAATTTTCTCTCTACATCACTCATTCTTTGTAAACAAATTCATGAACTTTTATCATTAAAAAACTTTCCTTTGTCTTACATATACTATGGTTTCAGCTTGTTAGTTCCCTGAAGAGTTGCCTGGTGATATCACGATTCAACTATCTTCCTAATCGTTGGCTGTTTCAGTTATTCTAATGCTTTAGCACACGTTTCAGGGAGCTATTCCTCGCATACTGAAGAGCACACCGGAATCATTTTTCATGAATATTAACAAGTTACTAAAGGAAGCAGCTGACATGTTTTATGAGACTTCAGGAGATACCCCTTCTCGCATGCCCACACAAACCGGAGGGGTCTATTTTTGTCCTGGTAAAAATTTGTATGGGGTAACTAATTTACGTAAAATAGAATATGCAATTAAAAGTCATCTGATAATGGTTGTACAGGTGCAGTTAAATCTATCAGGCTTTTATGATGTAGTTGGTGATACCACTACAAGAATAACAGGCAATAGCGGCGACACCTTTAGCAGCGACATCAAACTAACGCGTTTTTGTCGCCGCTAAAAGTGTCCATCGCCGCTAAAGGCTTATGTTGGCGATCCGCGTCGTTTCAACCCTAACCGTTGATTTAGACGATGATCCAACGATTAGGAGGACATAGAAAACCCCGCGTTATTTTCCCTCCGGTGTGTCGCCGCTAAAGGCTACCCGTCGCCGCTATTGTGTGTCCTGGCGATCCGCGTCATTTCAACCTCATCTGTCGATTTAAACAATGATCCAACGATGTAGGAAACCCCAGATTGTTTTCCCTCTGATGTGTCGCTGCTAAACGCCAGCCGTCGCCGCTAAAGAACATCAACAATAAAATCAGCTTCTACTTCACTTTCTTCCCTGATCTACTTCTGTGTTTCCCCTCTTCCTCACCATTTCCCAAATTCTTGCTGGAGTATACCGCCACCTCCACTGTTCATGACGAAAATTTGATATTTTAGATGTGTATTTGTATGTGGATTTTGTGTTTGTAGATGTGGATATGTATTTGTATTTGCATTTGTATGTATATTTGTATTTAAGTGTATTTTTATGTATGTATATGTGTTTTTGTATGATCATTTATATGTATATTTATATTTTGTATGTAAATTATGTATGTGTATGTGTTTTTGTATGTATATGGGTATTTTGTATGTGTATTATGTATGTATGTGTATTTGTATGTATACAAATACATATAAATAGCGGCGACACCTTTAGTGACGACAGATAGTATTAGCAGCGACGCGTCTTTAATGGCGACAGAAGACAATAGCGGCGACCAAAGAAGCATTACCGACGAACCAATAACAACAACCCTTTAGTGGCGACAGACTTCTGTATGAAGTTGGCTAAAGAGGAATCCATGATCCTTCTACCAGGTATGATCAATAACATAGTTGAAAGTATCTTAAAGATCAAATTACCTCATTCTTTAATGTTAGTATTATTATTATTCATATTCGTATTACTATGACAAATCACGGCAAGGGATGCTGTTGGCTTCAAAAACTGGCTTCGAGTGAGTTTTGCAGCAGAGCCAAAAGTATTAGAAGATGCAATTGGGACGCTGAAAGCTTTTTGTTTGAGGCATGCAAAACATTATTAGTACAATACGTGCGACAATTGGTGATTGGAATACCAAAAGTTGTTCAAATATACATGGTGAATCTAGCTTGTTATGCCGGGTAAGATATTTTTAGTTGAATTTCCAGGTTAATTAGGAAATGGTTGTAATATATTATTTCTCTTGTTGACAGGTAGTATTTTCATTTCGATTTGTATCTAATATTATAGTTCAATCTAAGCTGAATACATGTATTAAGAACTGAGTGTAAGGTATCTCATTCGCAGTATACATTTTGGGATGTGGTCGTTTAGTGTTTGTCAAATACACCAGCACAACTATATAATAATTTTCTCATAGCAATAATTGAGCAACCAAAAAGTATCGATGCTAGAATTACTAGTACATCACATATTAAGAATTTAACTCTGTAGAAAAGCCTTCCAAAAGCCATCGGATTTCTTTATCCTGTCTTTTTCCTTTTCTCTCCTCTATAGAATTCACATTGTAGTTTATTATGTAAAGATATATTTTCCATATCGCATCTATGACTTTGCTATTGTTATTATTAATTCTTTTGTGGTATTTGCAAGTAAACAAAAAAGTAGTACCATGTTCGGTGAAGCAATAATTTAATATTGTCTCTTAATAAATGTGAATCAAATTTAAAACAATTCATTTTCTAGAGTTGTTAATTATCCTTTGAGGTATAGGTTATTAGCTTCATTTTCTTATTAGGTTAATCAATTATGTTTTTAATATTAATAGTTAGGACATCCACAATGCATTAACTCAATAAAGTTAAATGGATTGCTACATTATTTTTTTACATTCTATATAACTCTATCAATTTTTTGCTATAATGCATTAAACTCCACAAAGTTCAATAGAAAATTACAAAAGCTAATTTATAACGTATATTTAATAATTAAAAATTTTCATTTTCCATTGAAGAGTTTAATGGTCTTTGAAGTCTAAATCCATTGAATGTCAAGATAGTATTTCACTATAGTAAAGTTTAATTTATTGAATGACAAATAGACTCGCCGCATCATTCAACTCTATTATTGAAATTTGTTGAATCTATATGCCCATTAATCATTATTCAGTGATACTACTAATAATATGTGTTCATACAGGGTCACAGATTTATGAAGTTGACACATTTTGTATATTTATTATTAATGTGATTCTTAATAAATAATATCGATTCTTGTATTTAATCAGAGAATAATTATTGTTTTGTGAAAATGATAATTATAAAAAAGTATAACTAGTTATTATTTAATATAGTATGAGTTAATAAATCATGCACAACCTTTTGGACTAGTTGAATGCTTTTGTCTTTTACCTAAAGACAAAATTTATATTTTATAAACTTAGAATTTATAATAATTAAAAAATCCATCCTCTTTGAGAGGTATGGCCAAAATTAATAATATAATATGAAGATTGTTTGTCAACCTTCATACTTTGTCTCCCAATGCTTCTAAAGGTTAAAAATACTTTAGTGTATTTTAATGGTTAGACCTTACTTTGCATAGAGTATATAAATGATATGTCTTGCATGATTTTTGGTAAGTTTTGGTCTTATTTTCTCCTCTTAAGCCTTATAGCCGAAAATACTCTTTCACTCCCCCCCTCTCTCTCTTTTGAAGTTAGTTTGGTGGTTTAGAAGCCTTTTTGAATTGTCTCCTTTAGTACTTATTTGAGCTAAGCACTTAAAGGCTTAAGACACTCAAGAATACAAGAATGAACTAGCATTTCCAGTGCTTTACTCGTGATGGTGGATACTTGTAGAGAAGATCATATTCTTTGATCTTTCTATCGTCATCTACACCCCAAAACCAAGTGGGTTCAAAGACTTCAAGAATTGTCATTCTAAACACTCTTTGGTTGTGTTTTTTATTTCACTCTAACATCTACAAATGGATCCTTAACGGTTTGGTTTTGTTAGGAACTAAAAACAAACCTTTTATTTTTAACACCTCTGTTGATTGATTTTTATAAAAACTAATTATATTTTGTATCAAAATTCATCGGTCGTATCAGAGCCATCTTTTATATGCTAGAATGATTTTTTTATGTTTGATAATTTTTGGTTTTTCAAAAACAAACATGAATTTCTTTCGGTTAATAAAAATCCATATTTTTCTTCTTTGGCAAGTTCTTGGTTAAAATTGTTTATTTTTATAATATTTGATATGTTGTCTTAGAAAAAACAAAGAGTTGTTTGTTAGAATTTTGGAATATTTTGTTGTGTATAAACAAGCCATTTGGACCTTTGTGTCATGTTTGGTTGATATTTATTTATTCATAAGATGTAATACAAAAATAGGTACTTTTTCATTTATTGATTTGTTGTAATCACTTGGTTAGCATCTCTAGAAAAATGGAGATGGAGAGCCAGGCTAGTTTTTCGATAAGGAAAGAGACAGGGGAGTTGGCTGTAATGGAGACAATTCGGATGGACGATATGGATTTATTCGAGATGGTTAACCACTTTTTTAACCATGAGAGGGAGTTTATTCAGAACCCGCTGGCTCCAGAACGTTAGTTAGACTAGTTGTCTTTCTTTTTAAATGTAGCAATATGAAGAAATGACCTCCTTGAAGATGAATTAACCATTTAAGACCATAATCCCAACACTAAGTTTCTACTTTTGGTTTTGGGCTTAATTATAGTCTTAATGGTTTAATTGTTGCAACATTCATAACATGAAGATTTGAAGTCCTTTTGCAAGCAAGAGTTGACTTGGCAAGTGGGAGCTTAAAGACTTTTTGAAGTGTCCCTTAAGTCTTTTAGGAAAGACTTAATAATGTTTGTGATGGCTCAAAAAAATTATTAGTCGACATGAGTTGGTTTATACACATTAAAGTGCATGCATGTGATGTTTATTTTTATTTATTGTATGTTATGTTTTGTGTATGAAAATAATTTTTACATGTCAAACAACATATTAACATAAGATAATATCATTGGATTTTGAGTAAAAAATACTTAAAAAATAGCATAATATGTTTATAAATGGATATTTATAAAATCGTTTTTATGTGTTACTGGTTTACCGGTTGAAAATCGATTTTTTTTTTGTTGAAAATAGTTTTATTGTAAAACTTATAAATATGTAACTTTAAAATATTGGAAATGGTTTAGAAGATGTTTAGACATTAGATAAACTCCATGTATCTTACATACTTATAAAGCATGCATTTTTTCTTGATTGTCATGCATTTGAAACCCCCCACAATAATTTGCTAAAACCTCATGCATTTGAAACCCCCAAACCTTTTCACCTTCTTAATAATTAATCACACATAATCAATGGTAATTCATGTGAGATAATAATTTGCTAAAACCTGATGCATTTGTATGGTAGTAAAACATGTTTGAGTTTTTGGGTTTTAGACTTTAGTAAATTGGTAATCCGTTTGATACGTTGGATTTGAAGCTATCTTATTCGAATTACCCAAAACAAGAGATTAATTAATAATATATGCTCATGCATGTTTTGTATAAGCCCCAATCAAAATATAATATATCATGATCATACAATTAAGTGTCTTTTATTCCATTTTTGGCTTTATAACAAAAGTTTGTTTACGTGGCGAAAGAAAGAAAACTTGAAGATGAATATTTAGGTTGGATGTTTATATAAGATTTGTTTTAAATATATAATATAGATATAAATACAAAAATGTGTCTCAAATAACAGCCCATCACAAATTTAATATTAAACTACAATATAACTCAAAGTGGTTTTCCAAATATAATGTTTATACTATAATATAATATATTATAAGAATATCATATAGTAGACGAATCTCATATGTTGTGCAGAAATTTAGTTGCATAGATAATATATTATAATTATATTCCATTTAAAATATGTTAGGGTCATTTGGTTATTATATTGTTGTATTAGACATTATAGTCTCATATATTTTGAATGACTCGTACAAAAATGATGTCTGTAATTTGAATATAACGTAATATCTTATGATGTTTATTGAATGATATTATCTTCGATTGAGCACTTTTTAATTTGAATCAACTTTATTATAGTTAAAAATTTTGGTTCCGTTTTTTTTTTCATTAGTTTTAGAATATGATTTTTTATATTAACTTAAAATATGTCACTATCTTAAAATAGATCTAGAATGAGATTTTTTATATTTACTTAAAATACGGTACCATTTTCTATTCAATAGTAAAACTAAGAAAAGTCGTTAAATATGTATTTTTATGAGGTTCAACATAAATAGACGACCACATATGAGAATCCATATGTAATCAATCATCAACTAATTACATTAGATACTAATGTGTACATAAAAATTACATTTAAAATTTTAAAATAATAGTAAAAAATTTTCATTAATTATTATGATAAAAAATCTGTAAATCAAAAAATATACATGCTATTTAATCGCATACAAGTTTTATGTATGACTTATTCACAATACATTAAACCATATTAAACTACATAATTATTCCACTGCGCAACGCGTGGGCATTCGCCTAGTTTATAATAAATAAGGATTTTTTATTAAAAATACTAAAATCGGTTTATAGCGTTATAACGACAAACAATAAAACTAGTGATTATTTTTGTGTCGAAACTTAATATATGATATTGGTGTTTTAAACATAACAACATATTGCTATTATGTTTTATGCATGCCAAATGATATTTAAAGAATTAGTATCATCACCCACGTTTGATTTATCAAAATATGACTTTTATCATAAGATGCATAAAATTGAGTTTATAAAATAAAATGATTTTATTCTATAAATTCATTAAATCATAAGTTTTTAATTGTTAAAAGGAAATTTAAAATAGTGATTTTATTACTTATCCAAAAGTCCAAGTCTTAAATATAAAATAAAGTTTTATTAAGACTATTTCCGGTTCTTAAAATCGATCTATGACTAAACTTTAAAATACAAGATTTAGTTTATAAATGATCGCAGTTAATGGTAAATAAAACGAAGTTTTATTTGGCACCTAAAGAACCTCATAACAAGTGATATGAATTTTATAAAATGGTACATGAATTGTTGGATGCATGCAATATTCATGAGACCATGTTTTCTATAAACTATAATTGTAAAACATATATAAAACATTTTCTAAAAATGCAAGTCATTACTGTCCTTTTGAAGAACAACGTTATCATTTGTATAGTCTTAGTGTCACAGGGTCACCTGGTCATTAGGATTGTCATATGATGTTCAGGATAGTTTTGTATTTTCTGGTTTGTCACTAGTTAGTTACAATACTACAAGTCATTTTAAGTAGCATGATGTGATCAGAATCTTGTGTGACAAAGGTCACCTAAGCATGAAAGGTTTGAGGCATAGATAGGATAACCATGCAAAGTTAAACAATACCAGTTTAGGATCCCATAATCTAGAGTTACATATTATATGCAATTGGTAATCGCTACCTACTGAGTTTGATTATGTTTATGGGATAAATTTCACCTAACCATTTACTTCTTTCATTACCTGGATCCCAGACTTTAATAAATTATTGTTTTAAGAAACAATAAAAAGTATTAATTTTTAAAGACTAAATATTGAAAATACTAAATGAAACTTTGTTAAACTCTATTAATAACCTATATAATATATTAAGGTTCCATGTTAAGGATAAAAAGAAATTATATATACGGAAAGATCCCATACTTGAATAACCTCTGCAAGGTAGTTAGTTTGATCATGATACTTTGATGAAAGTACTATTGTAATGATGTTGATGTGTCTGACATCATATTGTAGTAATTAGACTTAACTTGCAGAAAGTCTTGGATAATTATGAAATATATTAGATGTCTCATCAAGAAAAGTAGATATTCAATACAAGCACTAGAAAATGCTTCAAGTTTGTTTAAACATTGCATAAAGGAAGTCTAAGAGATTATGTGCTAAAATAGACTTATAGTTCAGTTAAGGGAAATACAACATAAGCCTAGAAATCAAGAAAGGACTAAATGATTAGTGTTGTTTCTATTGTGGAATAAACTAGGAATGAAAAGTGGAATTGCTCCTCTAATCTCATTGAGCTGAAGAAGTCTGACTTAGACAACACTTCAGATATCTATATGATAGAACTATTATTTTTTCTATCATTTACTTGAGTATGTTATACTTAAATTGACACTAATAATTGATATTATGTGCTGATGATTGGAAGAAATAATCAAATGATTACAAACGAATGGTATTTCGTGATGAATATATAACAAGTGTTGTTATAGTATTTCTTTAAACAATAGATGTTTTGTGCCTATTTTATACAAACATGTAAAAACTATTAATTGATCAATAAATCCAGATTTAATTATCATTTAATGGATGTTTACATTCATGTTCTGAAATGATGTATTCTGTGTTCGAGAATATTTTCTCATAATGTTAATTATGAAGTAAATCTTTAAGATTTCATTAAATTGATTGTTCTAATCATAACACCTAAATAATCAAATGATATTTTATTGGACCTTATTTTTAGGTTTTAAGCACTATAACACTCCTATGGTGCACATGCAACCCTAGATGCTTTGGATCTATGTTTTCTCTAATTATACATGCAATTTCAATTTTCCAAAGCATACATCCTAACTAGCATACAATAGAGGATATACAACATAAAAACCAAGTTAGATGAATACCTCTTGATGTAGTTTGTAGTTCTTGGCCTTAGAAAGCTTTAGCACCTCAAGTGTGATGCCTCTAATGTGTCACAAACACTAAATGAAAAAGGAGGTTTGAGAGAATAGGCTAGTTAGCTTAAAATAGGTTATCACTCTCTTACAATGAATGGACAACCGATTTTAGCTCTAGGGGTTTGCTTTTATAGTGTTACAAAGGCTAGTGTTTCATCCATGCAAACCCTAATACACCATGACCCTTCATATTACTTAGGCTCCATGGGTTAAACCTCCATGGACTACCATATTGGTTTAGCCCATCCTAATCAACCATGGATCATTGGCTTACACTATAAGAATCATTGATTTACTTAATCACTTCCTGTATATTTAATTATTCTTTTTTTATCACTAAATTAATTCCAAATTAATTCTTGATCAATAATAATTAAATAATATGATTTCTCAATTAATATATTATACTTTTAATATATGAATAAATCACAAATAACCTTATTCCCAAAAGTCCATCCTATCAAATTGCACTTGTGAAGGCAACCCAAAAGGACCATGCTATGATCGGGTCAAGTACATCCTAATTATAATTATGGGCTTAGACACCTAATCCAACAGTCTCCTACTTGGATAAGTTTAATAACTATAACTGTCAATGCAACTTCAAAATCCGATTAACAATCTTAGCTCTCAAAAGCCGTTGTCAAACTCTAACCTAGTCAATGACACGTCCTTTAGATAAAGGATCATATATTTCTCTGTTCTTTAAGATATCATGTGAACAAATACATGGAACATAGTCATACTTATTGTCATGCAGTTTGTTTCCTGATTTCCAATTGTTCTGACATAGAACATAATTGAACACATCAATTTAGTCCTGATCGGGCCCGACACATAATTCAAAGCATGATCATCGAGGGGCCCAAGATATAACTTTTAATCCTCTTAGGATAAAAGGAACAGATAAACTTCGACATTATATGCTTGTACTAACTACTTGTTAAATCATACACCACGATACGTTTTATAACATCAAGATACTGATGTGTTTTCATATCATCAATGCACAACAAACTCATAGTCAACAACTCATATATCTTGGTTTGAAGACTTTATGATATTATCGTCTCACAATCACTCGTGATAAATTCCATGAAGTGACTCATGTGAGTGTGGGTTTAATCCAATACTCAAATCTTATTTCAAGAGCACTCATGAACGTTGTAGCATACTTTCGCTATGTCTAACACCTTAGACAATCTACAAGACAATTCATGACAGTATAGCATCATAACCTACATCCAAAGTATGATCGACTGTGGATAGTTTGAATAATCTTATTATTCTAGAAGTCAAAACATGCAAAAGTGAAACAATAGTAAATAATTGACACAAGATAGTAAGTTTACTCATAAGTAAAACTCCTTTTATTCAATCATCAAATGTCAATTATAATTTAGTTATTACAAGTTTCAAAATATTTATCTAATCAATAAAACTAATATCGTCTGTTAGCCCAATGCCCCTTGCATGCTGCAAGTGCCTAACCCTGCTCAGTCCCTTCGTAAGGGGATCTGCTCCTCTGACGATATCCTCTTCACCATAAGGTGTCCTTCTTCTACTTGATGTCTTATGAAGTGGTACTTTCTGTTGATATGCCTCGATCTACCTTGATGTCTCAGCTCCTTGGTTAAGGCAATCGCCCCTTTATTACCGTAGAAAATCTCCACATGCTCCTTTATGGATGGTACGACTCCAAGGCCTCCAATGAAGTTTTTCAACCATATCGCCTCTTTTGATGCTTCGGTTGTTGCTATGTACTCTGATTCACACGTTGAATAAGCTACAGTCTCATGCATGGAACTATTCCATGTTACTACTCCTCCATTTAGGGTAAACACCCAGCCCGACTGTGAGCGCAAATTATCTCTGTCGGTCTGAAAACCGGCGTCACAATACCCTGTCACTCTCAAGTCATCACTCCCATCGAGGGTAATAATCCATTCCTTAGTCCTCCGCAGGTACTTAAGAATGTTCTTTACTGCAGTCCAGTGAGCCCTACGAGGATTCCCTTGATATCTGCTAACCATGCTTAAAGCAAAGGCCACATCAGGGCGAGTACAAGTCATCGCATACATGATCGAGCCAATTGTGGAATCATATGGTATTCGACTCTTCTCTGCTATCTCAGCCTCTGCACTCTGACTCTTAGTCTTACTCAGTTTGGTATTGCTTTGGATAGGTAAGTCACCTTTCTTGGAGTTCTCCATGCTGAAACGCTTCAACACCTTGTCGAAGTAGGTACTTTGACTATGTCATATTAGTCTTTTACTCCCGTTTGTTAATATCCTAATTCCTAGAATATAGGGAGCTTCTCCAAGGTCCTTCACAGCGAAACACTTCCCAAGCAAGTACTTCACTTCCTGCAAGGTTGGGATGTCGTTTCCTATGAGAAGTATGTTATCTACATACACTACTAGAAAGTTAATTATACTCGCACTAGCTTTGAAATATATGCAGGATTCATCTTTGCTTCTCGAAAAACCAAACTCTTTGACTTTCTCATCAAAACAAAGATTCCATCTGCGAGATGCTTGTTTCAATCCATAAATGGATTTCTCAAGCTTACACATTGTATTAGGATACTTTGCATTGACAAAACCCTCTGGATGACACATGTAAACCTCTTCAGCCAACTTTCCATTAAGGAAAGTGGGTTTGACATCTATTTGCCATATTTCTTAATCATGAAATGCAGCTATGGCTAACATAACCGTTATAGATTTAATCTTCGCTACTGGTGAGAATGTCTCATCATAGTAAACTCCATGAGTTTGAGTGAAGCCCTTTGCAACCAGTCGTGCCTTATATGTGTGTACTTTCCCATCAATGTTAGTCTTCTTCTTGAAGATCCATTTGCACCTGAATATCTTACGACCCGATACATTGTCAACCAAGTTCAAAACTTGATTGTCATACATTGACTGAGTCTCGCTGTCCATAGCCTCTTTCCATTTTACAGACTCGGGGCCTATCATGGTTTCCTTGTAGTTGTTGGGTTCATCCAGATTTATCAATGTACTATCACTGATAAATGTATCACCTACAACTATTATATGGAAACCATATAGCACAGGTGGAACACTAACTCTACTGAACGTCTCAGAGGTATGGACTCGTCAATTGGTTCAATAGGAGGTTCCTCCTCAGGTTGAACGCTAGTGTTTAAGGTTCCTTCATCACATAACTCTTGAAGCTCTTAAAGTCAATTTGCCTCCCACTGTCCTCTTGACAAATGGGTTCTCTCTCTCAGAAAACCCATGTCCTCGCAACGATGACAACATTGTTACTCGGTCTATAGAAGAGATACCAAAGGATTTTTGTAGGTAGCTGATGAAAATAGATCGCCCACTGCAAGGTTCGAGCTTGTTGTGAGTCTCTCGTCTTACGAAAGCCTCGCAACCCCAAACCTTGATGTGATCCAATGAGGGAACCTTCCCTGTCCACATCTCGTGAGGTGTTTTGGCAACCTTCTTAATAGGAAATAGATTAAGGATATGGGTGGCAGTCTCTAAGGCATACCCCTAGACTGAGATAGCCAACGAAGCTCGATTTATCATGGAATGAACAGTACCCAACAAGGTTCAATTACACCTCTCAGCCACACCATTAAGTTGTGGTGCCCTAGGTGGCGTCAATTGTGAAACAATTCCACATTCCTTAAGATACTCTAGGAACTCGATACTAAGATACCCTCCTCCTCGATCGTATTAGAGCATCTTTATCTTCCTACCCAATTGATTCCCCACTTCTTGCTTAAACTCTTTGAACTTTCCAAATGTTTATGACTTATGCTTGATTAAGTAGATATAGCCATATCTGCTGTAATCATCAGTAAAAGTCATATAGAAGCGGTTAGCATCTCTTGTGGCAGTTCTGAAGGGCCCACACACATCGGAGTGTATGAGATCCAACAAACCTTCTCCCCTCTCACAAGTACCAGTAAAGGGTGACTTGGTAATCTTTCCAAGCAAACAAGATTCGTAAGTGTCATCCGATTTCAAGTCAAATGACTCCAAGACTCCATCCTTTTGGAGTTGGGCTATGCGCTTCTTGTTCACATGTCTAAGACGACAATGCCACAAGCATGCCTTATCCATAACATTGGACGTATCAATAGTCAACACATTATTTCCTAGGTTATCTACAACCATCACAGTTTCATATATACCATTACAAGTTAATGCTTAAAATAAAATGTACCATTATAATAAGCATTAATACTACCAATTTCAATATTAAAAGAAAAGGTAAAACCTTGTTGATACAAACTATGAAAGGAAATAATATTTCTCGCTATATCCGATGAGTAACAACAATTATTCAGTTCTAAATTTAACCCACTACTAACAAATAAAGAATAAACTTCAATCTTGCCGACAAGCGACATTTTCCTATTTCCCATGATTAAGTTTATCTTCCCGTGCTCCACATCCCTACTTTTTAATCCATGCAAATCAGAATAAATGTAAAATCCACAACATGTATCGTGGACCTAAGAATTAGCATGTCATGAGTTATTAGAAAGAATAGTGTAAATACCTGCGCATGTGGGCTTTATCTTCCCATCCTTAATGTCCTGCAAGTATTTGGGGCAGCTTTGTTTCCAGTGCCCTTTTTCATTACAATGGGAGAACTCTGCTTCCTTTGGATTGGTAGAGGGATTAGCAGAACCAACTTTGGTCCCACTGGAAGAGTATCCATTAAGAGACTTTCCCTTGTGGCTCTTAGAAGGAGCCTTCCTTTTCTTCCCTTTCCCATGTATAATTTCTAGAATAGGGGCAGTAGCTGTAGGAGTAAGTACAACCGACATGCCTTTCAATTTGCTTTATGCAGTTCTTAGAAGGCCTTGAATCTTGCTAAGAGTGACATCCTCCTTGTTCATATGATAGGTCATACGAAACTGAACATAACAAGAAGGCATAGAGTGTAGAATAATATCTATGGCCAACTCTTCATCAAAATTAGCATTCAATTTCAGCAAGTCGTCCACATATCTCTGCATCTTTATAAGTGGGCCGTGATGGACTCTCCATCCTTCATTTTGGTTGTGATCATGGAGGCAATGATCTTATACCTTTCCTGCCGAGCACTTTGATGGTACCTTTCCATCAAATCTTGGTGCATTTCGTAGGGCCAGAAGTCCTCATAGGACTTTTAAAGCTCAACAGTCATGGTAGCAATCATAATGCACGACACCTTTGTTGCATCCCTCTCATGAACCCTATATTCCTTGATTTAGTCAGGAGTAGCAGTTTTTTCATCAATCTTCTTTAGCTCTTTATCATGGACATATTATTTGTCCTCATAGTGAAGGGCCATACGAATGTTTCTAATCCAATCGTTAAAGTTTGACTCATTAAAGATAGTTCTCCCAAACAAGTTCATGAGGGAGAATGAGCTAAGCCTGAAGCATTGTTTGAGATAGACATCTGGAAAAGAAAAGAATAAAGTTTAGATTAGATGGGAATCCTTAATATAACACCCAAATGGAATATTAAGGCTAGGACGCAACACAATATTCTACAATTCCGAAGAGGGATGTCGTAATCCAATTGTAAAATATTTGAAGGTAGGTAAATGACGATTTACCAATTTCCACCATGAAAAACGAAGTTGATTATTAAGTTTTAAACGAATTGAAATTCCTAGATCCTTTGAGATTCATTGAACTTTTCAATGACATGTTTAAATCTCGATTATGCCTTTTAAGTTTATGACTAGGACGCTGAGGATCACAAACAAGTTGTGAATAACCATGCAAATGTGTTTAGTACTCTTAGCGTTACAAATCACCTAATTAATGTGTCGGTTAACCACACACACCCCATTGATCTAGGAATAACATCAAGCAACCCTTTGCCACCCTTGGTAGTCCCAAATTAGTGTGTCGGTTAACCACACATGCTCCATTAACGACTTAAGAAGGTGCAAAGTGCAATTTCATGGAATAGTACCATTTTCATATTTTTCCTAAAATAACTAAGATTGGGAATTTAATAAAAGTTTAGTTACTTTATAAATATCATTATACTTATAACGAGAATTAATGTCCTATCCTACCTGTTCAGCTAACGACCCTCCACCAGTCAAGGAAGCGGTGGGTGAGAGTGGACACCCATTAAACCACCATTTTATAAGCAGTAACCTTATACCTCTTATAGACCGGCTTCGTGAATAAGTCTTACTAACGGTAAGAATGATATGTCGTGTGTATATATATATATATATATATATATATATATATATATATATATATATATATATATATATATTATTAAACTTATAATATAATAATAGTATAAGGATTGAATTTTAAACTTTTAAAATTCTAATGTTTGGAATTACATCTTTCATTAGTGAGACATTACAACTTCCAAAACTTGAGGGCAAGTTTTGTAACCCGTCAAAACTTTTGGTTTTCATAACTTATGAAAACTTATGAGTTTTAATGTTCATAAATTAGACTCTTCATATAACTTAAGGACAAGTTACAAAACTGTAACAACCGTTATTTTGAATCTATGTAATAGTATAGATAATTTTGTAGTTCTTTTTAAATTAATAAAGAGAAATTTTTGTATACTATGTGTATTTTCATAATCGAACCTCAAAAATGAAGTACTAAATAATCCTGATTAGGATGAATCAAGTAGTAGATTATAACAAGGTTTCCAAAAATATAAAGAACACTAAAATCCGAGTTATAACGAAGAAGTTATGACCAATCGAAGATCCACGACAAAACCGGCAAAACACTGTTTAGCGTAAAAAGTGAGTTTTCAATAAAATGCATTTTAGCCTTAACAATCTAAATGAAAGTTATAGAATAAGTTAAACCAAGAACTTCCATAAAAAGAACGTCAAAATCTGATTTCGTATGAGGAAGTTCTGATTTTTCTATGATTCAGTATAGCAATATATAGCTAAAAAACACAAAATAATGATTAAGTGATTTTTAGCCGACACAACCTAAACGAGAATTAAATGTCTCTTCAATAGTAGTACAACGGTAAAAAGATAGAAAAAAACGGACGTCGGATGAAGAAGTTATGAATTTTTAACGGATTATGCTGTTCCGGTCTAATAAAAATAATAATATTAAAAAAAATTCAAAATTAGCCGACGAAGTCTAAATAAAAGTCGTAGAGTATAATTTCACCTACGTGTGCATATAAACAACGTCAAAAACGGATCTCGTATGCGAAAGTTATGAATTTCGCAAGTTTTAGGCACAAAAACCGAAAAATATTGAAAACCGGGAAAATTCACATGGCTGGGATCCGGACACGTCACCTCGCATGCGAGATCGCCCCGTGTCCGCCTTCTTTGGATGTGGATTTAAGGTATCAAGTAATCAAAAGTATTTTTCAGGGGAGGAATACAAGTCTAACACAAGGATTTTGTGTTACAAACAAATGATTTCAAACTATGATAAAATGACATCAAGTCATCAAAAGTATTTCTAAATATTAAACTCTCTTATAAACTTATATTTTTCCTCAAAAATCATGTTTATATATATATATATATATATATATATATATATATATATATATTTATATAAATAAGATTTAAAAAACTTAGGACTGATAACTTATTTTATTTCCTTTCCTTGTTTTGATGTGGATTTATGGTATCAGTTATTTGTCCGACTGTCATTTCAATTTAGTTATATATCTTGTATATATATATATATATATATATATATATATATATATATATATATATATATATACAAGTTATTTCAAATAGTTTGAAATACCTTTTGTAACATGTCAAGCAAGGGGTTGCATTCATGAACAGATAGTAACAATACAAAAAGTACATATAAATTATAATATGTATAATTTATGATTCAAGAACACTAACTCACAAGTCAAGTATACTAGAGTACACTATTCTACAAGTATGTGGAATTATATTATTGTACAAGAATAAGAGTTAAATTCAGAAATAAACAAGAGTATACAACTTTCAAGTAAATTAGAGAACACTAAACAAGGAGCATACCATCAATCATTTATTTCAGAATGATTGGGCTTTTATTATACATGTAACGTTTATATGCTTTTTATGAGACAACATGTTCAGTTTGTTTATTTATTTAAAAAACTTAGTTAAAGTCCTGATATTATAACCAGAATCTCTAGTCGGGGATCGAAACAAGTGTGTATAGATCTATATTAGGATTGACAACCCCGCACTCTGGCTGCTAGCTACAGTTGGGCATACACGCCTATGAGTGACAATTATTATTCAATAGTTTAAACGCGTTCAAAGCGTTTGTTTCAGGCCATCTAGTCATAGTATGCTTATAATAACTCATTAAAAAGATATTAACAATATGTTAGTGTATAATTAACTAAACATAAGTACATTTTCAAAGTACTAGTCTATAGAAATAGAGTTTACAGTATTATATTACAGTTCATAATAACAAATGGTGGAACCACGCACACTCACTTTTACAGGTGTTACAAAAAGGATACGAACAAAGACAAATGGTTTACAAACAGAACGGTTTTATTAGATTAAAACTATTTTTCATATACAGCAGAAAATATAGGATTTTCTGGAATAGCTTACAGATTCAAGAAACAGAAAACATACATTTAAACATAAATACTTATGCACTCACTAAACTTTATGTTGATACTCTCTTTTCAAATTACTTGTATTTTTAGGGAAATAATAAACAGGTACTCCCCGAGCTTTTGAGAAGATAGAGTCGTTTGAGTCTTATCTTTTGTATTTTGCTGTAACTATTTTGGTGTCAATATACAGTGATTGAACACATGTAAATATTTATATTTTTTTTAATACAATGGTTGTTTGTACTTTGATTACTATGATACATGTGTTGTGATACTACAAATGAAGTTCTCCACCCCCGGACGTTTCCGCCGTCTGTTTGGGGGTGTGACAGATTGGTATCAGAGCATTGTTTATAGTGAACTCAGTATATTAATCCAAAAAAGATATACTAACTATAAATACATTTGGGGCTAATAGCTCTGGCTACAAGTATAATTTTTAAATATAAGTATTTATTTAGAAGTATACTAACACTTATACATACATGAACCATATCACAGTCATAACCACTCAAGTATTTAGATAGTAGACATTGCAGTCAAACCTAGGCAGTTATGTAATCATATCTGGGATCAATATAGCCTGATCAACTATATTGGTTTGGGATATGACAAACATTTGTTTCGGAGTGAAGGTAGTGTTGCAACAAATCTAAAACTTACCAACTACATATACAGAAGAAACTCTTGATTTAAAATACAATAGGAGTATTTTGTAAAACTACATCATTACTATGAAACTTATCTTTAATTCTTCGTATAGACTAAAATGGCAGGATACCCTCCACCTAGAGATCCCTATTTCCCTAATCAGGGGAATAATGGTTGGATAGAGGATGATCCTAAAGAGGATCCTGAGGAGGATAATGAAGAATAAAGTTTAGATGGCATAGACTCGGAACCAGAGGTATATAATCCACCACAAAGAGTACAACGCCCAGTAGCCAGACCACATTTTCATTGTCCGACCCCAGCATTGGGTGAAGATATACATAGATGGAGCCAATAACAGGGACAACGCGCTCCATTTGGAATGAACAGAGATTTTTATAACATCAGTAATGGAGGAGAGGCTGACAGGGCCCTCCCTGTTATAGTGCGTCGTATTTCTCGACAAGTTGATCAATCCCATATATCGATCAACCGAATCCTAGAAGCCACAACTGCTTCCCAACAAAACGCCGCCAATATTCATCATCTAGACGGAGATCAAGATGAAACCAGACATCACACAAACATGCTCCATGTAGAGATGATTGCTGCTCAAATTGAAATGAGAGCACTCCAAGAGCGTCAGACGACATTGGAGAGGTGTTTAAGGGAATCAGAACCCCATAAGGAAGGGCCCAGTACTAGGAGCCATACTCGCCGCAAGTAGTGTTTACACTACTTCTATTTTCTATTTTAATGTAAATTAAGATATCGAATGTATATACTACTCTTTACTATATGTACAAAACTGTATATCAATAAAATGATAAGCATTTTATTTCAATAAGAGTTATTACATAAACATCTTATTTCATAAATTTTGGTTATAGTCTAAATCTACAGATATGTTCTAGTGCTATTTTTCATGTTATTCAGTATGACCGCGAAAATTTAATTTTTGGTTGGTCGGTTTGATGTTGATGTGGTCCTAGTATTGTGGTATATTGTAGACTTGCTTTAAGGCCAAAGTTTCCAGACTATATGTACTTAATATACCAATACAATCGACATGCATTTTCATACTCTTTGAAATATAACCACTCAAATTCATATTATCTTGTTGCAAATTATACATGTAATAGACTTTTATTTCCAATTCTTTACAAGATTCATATTAAACTAAGTGTTTTAGTTCAGAGATATCAGATTCATGTTTATTCTTGATATCTAATTGTCTTTTTCATCTTTTAACTTTTATAGTAAAAGATGCCTGCACAGAGAAACCCAAGACATGTCAATATAATAAACCGCCAACACCACATCCTCCACCACCACCTCAATTTGACGTTGCCACATTTTAGGCGGCGGTCACAGCAGCTGTTGCGGCTGTTATGTCTCATATAAACACCAATTGTGCAAGTGGATTAGGGAATGACGCACATCTATCCAATCAGAATGAAAATCAAGACACCATCGGGAGTGTAACTACAAAGAATTTTCAAACGCAAAACCTAAGACCTTTAATGGGGGGAGTTATGGTGTTAAAGTAATGGATCGAGAAAATAGAGGCAGTCTTCGAGATCTGCTCCTATCCAGAAGGTAGCAAAGTTAAATTTGCTACCTATAATTTTGTTGATAGAGCTCTAACATGCTGGAACGGCCATGTTAAGTCACTGACTTTTGTAGTGGCTAACTAGATAAGTTAGGAGAACCTCTAGTCAATGCTTATGTGAGTGTACTGTTCGTGGGGCGAAATTCAGAAACTCGAGTAAGAACTCTAGAGTCTTATAATAGTTGGTTCAGACATAACAACCTACACTAATAGGGTCAGCTACTTGGCAATCCTATATCCGGATATGGTTGCTCTAGAGAGCAAAAAGATTGAAAGATACATCTGGGGACTGTCGCCCCAGATTCAAGGAAGTGTAATTGCATCCAGGCCTATTACCTTTGACAGTGCCAAAGAGCTAGCACAGTCACTTGTTGACCATGGATCCCGTCAAAACTCTATGGTTCCTGCTCCATAACAACCCAAAGGTAACATAAACAACAATAGTAACAAGAAGAAGAAGAAGAAGAAGAAGAAGAAGAAGAAGAAGAACTGGAATAAAAGGAAGGGCCAATCTTCTCAAGAGCCCTTGAAGAAGCAAAAATTAATGGCAGTCCATGCTACTACTGTACCTGTTGCGTTTCTTGCTAACCCCACACCAGCTAAGCCTTATGATGGTAGTCTCCCTAAATGCAACACGTGTAATTTACACTACAACGGAAGTTACCGGGAAATGCAGTGTTGGTACTGCAACAGAAAGAGGCATACTGCCCGGTTCTATAGATCACCACCCCAACCACTTAACCAAGTACCCGTTGCTGGAGTAGGTCAAGCATGTTATGGATGCGGGGAAGTTCGACATTTCAAAAGTGATTGTCTGAAAGCTGGAAATGCTGTGGGAGTTGGTAGTGTTTTGGCAATTGGTCACGAAGAAGCTGTGGCAGACCCTACGGTGGTCACGGGTACATTTCTTCTAAACAATACTTATGCATGCATTCTATTGGTTGTGATTCTGAGAAGAGCCTCGTGAGATATAATTTCAAAAATCTACTAATACAAAACTCCCAACCACTAAATGAAACCTTCACAATAGAAATGGACAATAGGAAATCCGAATACACTGACGACATATACATAGGATGTACCCTTACCTTGAATAAATTTTCCTTCCCAATAGACCTTATGTCGGTCTCTATCAAAAGTTTCAACATCATAATTGGTATGGATTGGTTATGTTCTAAACATGCCAAAATCCTAGGATATGAAAGAGCCATTCGCCTGAACTTACCGAAAAACGAAACTCTTATCATCTACGGTGAGAAACCCAAAACGAACCTTCAAATCATTTCTTGTATCAAGGTACAAAAGTATCTTCACAAGGAGTACTGTGCTTTGTTAGCTCATGTGGTGGAAAAAAAGCAAGAAGTGAAAGACATCGCGGGCATTCCTGAGGTCTATATCTTTCTTGACATATTTCCTGACGATCTCCCAGGAGTGCCACCTGAAAGACAAGTCGAATTCAGAATCGACTTAATCCCTGGGGCTACCCCTGTAGCCAAATCCCCCTATCGTCTTTCACCATCAAAAATGCAGGAATTGTCCAGCCAGCTGAACGAACTCCTTAGTAAAGGTTTTATAAGACCATGTTTCTCGCCAAAGGGAGCACCGGTCTTGTTTGTGAAGAAGAAGGACGGGACATTCTGTATGTGCATAGACTACTGCGAGCTGAATAAACTTACCATTAAGAATCGTTATCCTCTACCTCGCATTAACGATCTGTTCGACCAAATACAAGGTGCGAGCAACTTCTCGAAGATAAACTTGAGATTCGGGTATCACCAGTCACGTATTTTGGAGGAGGATGTTCCCAAAACAGCATTTAGAACTCGTTATAGTCATTACGAGTTTGTAGTGATGCATTTCGGATTAACAAATGCACCTTCCGTGTTCATGGACTTAAGGAACAGACTGTGTCGTCCATACCTTGACAAATTCATCATAGTCTTCATTGATGACATCCTTATTTACTCAAGAAGCGAAAGGAGCATGGCCAACATCTTCATCAAGTATTACAAGCCCTGAGAACAGAGAAACTTTATGCGAAGTTCTCAAAATGTGAATTTTGGATCAGGAAGGTAGATTTCCTAGGTCACGTGGTCAGTCAAGAGGGAATTCATGTGGATCCTTCCAAAATTAAGGCCATTGAGAACTGGTCATCACCCAAAATTCTTAGCTCTTGCTGGCTACTATCGCATATTTATCCATAACTTATCCTGAATTGCTAAACCGCTACCCTGACACAAAAGGGTGTAACTTTTTGTTGGGAAGAGAAACATGAAACAACCTTTCAAACACTAAAACGAGCCCTATGCAGTGTATTGATCTTGTCTCTTCCCGAAGGGCAGAGGATTTTGTAGTGTATTGTGATGCTTCTAACCAAGGGCTTGGATGTGTTCTTATGCAATGAGGGAAGGTTATATCCTACGCCTCGAGACAACTCAAGACACATGAGGTCAACTATACAACACATGAACTTGAACTAGGAGCAGTGGTATTTGCTCTGAAGATCTGGAGACATTACTTATATGACACGAAATACAAAATATTCACAGATCATAAGGGTCTTCAACATATCTTCGACCAAAAGGAGTTGAACATGAGACAACGAAGGTAGGTGGAGCTACTGAATGATTACAAATGCGAGATTCGTTATCACCCTGGTAAAGCCAATATTATAGGTGACGTCCTTAGCAGAAAAGAATACTCGGGGCACAGAGTACAATCGTTGACCATGACAATCCATTCACATCTGTCCACACAGATCAAAGAGGCTCAACTTGAGGCCTTAAAACCCGAAAACATGACAGGTGAAACACTAAGAGGAATGGATAAAAATTTCGAAGTCAAAAGTGATGGAGTCTATTGTTTCATGAACCGGGTTTGGACACCAAAGTTCGGTGGTTAGAGAGACGTTGTTATGAATGCAGCACACAGAACTTGGTACTCTATTCATCCAACTTCAGACAAAATGTATCTGGACCTTAAGAAACTTTACTGGTGGCCTAACATGAAGGCCGAGATTGCTACCTTTGTGGGCAAGTGCGTTACTTGTGCCAAAGTCAAGGTAGAGTACCAGAAACCTCCAGGTCTATTGCAACAACCTAAAATTCCTGAATGGAAGTGGGAGCAGATTACAATGGATTTCATAACTAAGTTACCCAAGAAAACGGGTGGTTATGATACTATTTGGGTAATCGTCGATAGATTGACCAAATTCACACACTTCTTGCCATAAAAAACCCGAAAAGATGGAGAAGCTAACAAGAACTTACATCAGAGAAATAGTTAGACTGCATGGTGTGCCAATATCTATTATTTCTGACCAAGATAGTAGATTCACTTCTCGTTTCTGGCAGTCTTTACAAAACTTTCTGGGAACTAGGCTAGACATGAGTACAGCCTACCATCCACAAACGGAAGGACAAAGTGAGAGAACGATTCAAACTCTAGAAGATATGTTGCGAGCCTGCGTGATAGACTTTGGGAAGGCATGGGATACTCATTTACCCCTTATCTAGTTCTCTTACAATAACAGTTATCACACTAGCATAAAGGCTGCTCCATTCAAAGCACTCTATGGCCGCAAGTGCTGATCACCTATGTGTTGTCCTGAAGTGGGTGATACGCAGTTAGCTAGAGGTCAAGTTCCAAACAATACTCTCACTGGTCTGGAAATTATTCGAGAAACTACAGAGAAAATCATACAAATTCGGGAGCGACTTAAAGCTTCCAGAGATAGAAAGAAAAGCTATGCTAAAAAAAAAGAGAGAAAACCCTTGGAGTTCTAGGTTGGTGACTGCGTCTTATTGAAGGTCTCTCCCTGCATGGGCATGGTACATTTTCGAAAGCATGACAAATTGAATCCAAGGTACATAGACCCATTCGAGATTCATGCCAGAATTGGTCCTGTAGCTTACAAACTTCGACTACCCCAAGAACTAAGTAACATTCATCCTACCTTCCATGTTTCGAACTTGAAAAAGTGTCTATCCTACGAGACTCTTGTTATTTCACTCGAGGAGATCAAGTAAAATGAGAACCTCAACTTTGTGGAAGAAGCCATAAAGATTCTAGATAGGGAAGTTAAGAAAACCAAACATAACCGTATCCCGATAGTGAAGGTTCGCTGGAATGCAAAACGGGGACTTGAACTCACTTGGGAGCGGGAGGATCAAATGCAACAGAAATATCCACATTTTTTGCCTAGTCTTTCTGTAACGCTATAGTCCTAATTTCAGGACAAAATTATCTCTAAAGCGGGGGGGGATCATGTAACAACCCGTTATTTTGAATCTGTGTAATAGTATAGATAAATTTGTAGTTATTTTTAAATTAATAAAGAGAAATTTTTGTATACTATGTGTATTTACATAATCGACCCTCAAAAATGAAGTATTAAATAATCCTGATTGGGATGAATAAAGTAGTAGAGATTGTAACAAGGTTTCCAAAAATATAAAGAACACTAAAATCCGAGTTATAACGAATAAGTTATGACCAATCGAAGATCCGCGACAAAACCGACAAAACACTGTTCAATGTAAAAAGTGAGTTTTCAATGAAATACATTTCAGCCTTAACAGTCTAAATGAATGTTATAGAATAAGTTAAGCTGAGAACTTTCATAACAAAGAACGTCAAAGTCTGACTGCGTATGAGGAAATTGTGATTTTTCTAAAATTCAGTATAGCAGTATACAGCTAAAAACTCGAAATAAAGATCGAGTGATTTTTAGCCAACACAACCTAAACAAGAATCGAAAGTCTCGGTAATAGTAGTACAACGGTAAAAAGACAGGCAACAACAGACGTCAGATGAAGAAGTTATGAATTTTTAACGGATCTTCTAGTCCAGGTCTGTTAAAACTATTAATATTAAAAATACATTCAAAATTAGCCGATGAAGTTTAAACGAAAGTCGTAGAGTATAATTTCACCTACGCGTGCATATAAAGAACGTCAAAAATGGAGCTCGTATGCGAAAGTTATGAATTTTGCAAATTTTGGGCACAAAAACCGAAAAATATTGAAAACCGGGAAAATTCGCATGGCTGGGATCTGGACACGTCACCTCACACGCGAGATCACCGTGTGTCCGCCTTGTGTTCGTCTCTGATTCGGCCGAAGCTGCGGCCCAATGAGAAACTGGCGCGCCTCGCACTGGTAGCTGCCACTTGCCCTCCCCTTAGTCACCTGTCCGAGCACATGTCGCCTCCTCCCCCTTCAGACCGAACCGTCACACCAATATAAAGGGTGCAAGATTCTCCGGTTTTCAATCCTCTTTTACACCACTTTTCATACTTTTTCACTTCTTTCACTCCCACAAACCTACTTACAACCCCCCGAAACCCCGATATCATATCTAAAACCTGAAGTAATCCCCGAAGTTCTCAATCTTATAGCAGACACTCTGCCCAAGTAAAGACGATTTTTCAACAAGTAAACTCCTTTCTAAGAAACAAAACACTGGCCAAATCACCTCCTATCAAGTGAGTTCATACCTCGTATTTTCATAGATTTTACTATTTATAGGGGGGAATACAAGTCTAACACAAGGATTTGGTGTTACAAACAAATGATTGCAGACTATTATAAAATGACATCAAGTCATCAAAAGTATTTCTAAATATTAAACTCTTTTATAAACTTATATATATATATATATATATATATATATATATATATATATATATATATATATATATATATATATAAGATTTAAAAGACTTAGGACTGATAACTTACTTTATTTCCTTTTCCTTGTTTGGATGTGGATTTAAGGTATTAGTTATTTGTCCGACTGTCATTTCAAGTTTAGTTATATATCTTCTAAATATATAAAAATAAATATAAAAGTTATTTCAGATAGTTTCAAATACCCTTTGTAACTTGTCGAGCGAGGGGTTACATTCATGAAAAGTTAGTAACGATACAGAAAGTACATATAAATTATAATAGGTATAGTTTATGATTCAAGAACACTAACTCACAAGTCAAGTATACTAGAGTATACTATTTTACAAGTATGTGGAATTATACAGTTGTACAAGAAGAAGAGTTAAATTCAAAAATAAACAAGAGTATACAACTTTCAAGTAAATTAGAGAACACTAAACAAGGAGCATACTATCAATCATTTATTTCATAATTATTGGGTTTTTATTATACATGCAACGTTTATATGCTTTTTATGAGACAACATGTTCAGGTTGTTTATTCATTTAAACAACATAGTTAAAGTTTTGATATTATAACCAAAATCTCTAGTCTGGGATCGAAAAAAGTGTGTATAGATCTATATTGGGATTGACAACCCCGCACTCGGGCTGCTAGCTACTGTCGGGCATACACGCATAAGAGTGACAATTGTTATTCAACAGTTTAAACGCCTTCAAAGCGTTTGTTTCAGGACATGTCATAGTATGCTTATAATAACTCATTAAAAAGATATTGACAATATGTTAGTGTATAATTAAATATACATAAGTACATTTTCAATGTACTAGTTTACAGAAATACAGTTTACAATATTATATTACAATTCATAATAACAACTGGTGGAACCAGACACACTCACTTTTACATATTTTACAAAAAGGATACAAACACAGAAAAATGGTTTACAAACAGAACGATTTTATGAGATTAAAACTACTTTTCATATACAACAGGAAATATAGGATTTTCTAGAATAGCTTACAGATTCAAGAAACAAAAAACATACTTTTAAACATAAATACTTATGCACTCACTCAACTTTATGTTGATACGCTCTTTTCAAGTTACTTGTATTTTCAGGGAAATAATAAGTAGGTACTCCCCAAGCTTTTGAGAAGATATATTCGTTTGACTCTTATCTTTTGTATTTTGCTGTAACTATTTATTTGTCAATATACCGTAATTGAACACATGTAAATATTTATACTTTTTAAATACAATGGTTGTTTGTACTTTGATTACTATGATGCATGTGTTGTGATACTACAAATGACGTCCTCCACCCCTGGACGTTTCCGCCGTCTAGTTTTGGGGTGTAACAAAAAATCACTTCAAGAACAACTCGGATCAATATTAACTAACAACATTATCATATAATATACTATTGATATAATCTAACTCATATAACAGGGAAATTCATATCAAATCATACAAATAATTATCTTATTATCTTAAAATTTGACAATTGTCCTTTAATTGGATGAGGATCATCATTATCAAATCAGAAAATACAGTTTTTATGATTACAAAATAGTTTGTGGTAATTATCCTAGTCCAATTCTAGCCAAAAACTCAAAATTCTACAACCAGTAGCCTCCACTCGACGAGTACATGAAATGGACTCGTCTAGTTGCCCTTTTAGTGAGTGAACTCATCAAGTTAGTTAGTAGACTCGGCGAGTTCATCAGTCAGTGGCCAGAAAATCAATTTTTTCACCTTTAACCAAGAATCAAATATAATAGAAAACAATCCTAGGCTCTGATACCACTATTGGGTTTTAAGCACTATGACACTCATATGGTGCACATGCAACCATAAATGCTTTGGATCTATGTTTTTTATCTAATTATACATGCAATTTCAATTTTCCAAAGCATACGTCCTAACTAGCATACAATACATGATATACAGCATAAAAACCAAGTTAGATGAATACCTCTTGATGTAGTTTGTAGTTCTTGGCCTTAGAAAGCTTTAGCACCTCAAGTGTGATGCCTATAATGTGTCACAAACACCGAATTCAAAAGAAGGCTTCATAGAATAGGCTAGTTAGCGCAAAATCGGTTATCACTCTCTGAGAATGAATGGGCAACCGATTTTAGCTCTAAGGGTTTGCTTTTATAGTGTTACAAAGGTTGGAGTTTCATCCATGCAAACTAATGCACCATGACCCTTCATATTACTTAGGCACCATGGGTTAAACCTCCATGGACTACCATATTGGTTTTGCCCACCCGAATCAACCGTGGATCATTGGCCCACACTATCAAAATCATTGATTTACTTAACCAGTCCTCGTATATTTAACTAGTATCTTTTGATCACTAAATTAATTCCAAATTAATTAATGATCAATACTAATTATGTAATATGATTTCTCAATTAATATATTATACTTATAATATATTAATACATCAAAAATAACCTTATTCTCAAAAGTTCATCCTATCAAATTGCACCGATAAAGGCAACACAAAATGACCATGCTTCAATCGGGTTAAGTACATCCCGATTATAGTCATGGGCTTAGATACCTAATTCAACACTTATGTATGTCATAATCATCATGGCTACACAAATATGAAACATATATACCAACTTCAAAATGATGGAATTTTTGAAAGCAAATGAGCTTGATTCATTTGATATATGTGGATCCTATTTATATGGGAAGATGATTCACAAGTGTCTTTATCTATTAGTAGTTAAAGAAAGAAAGGCTTGACAAAGAATTATACATAAGTGATGTATATAGTGTTTTCAATCCATGAATAGATTTGGTGATAGATTTTTAATCAATTTCACTAACGACTTTTATTCACTATAGTTTAAACCGTTGATTTGCTTAAATTGTTTCATAGTGAAGATTGAGATTTGACTCAATGAGATCATCATTAACCGTTTGTTGTGATAAAGAAAATGAGTTTTCTAAACCATGTCTTGGAACATCTGATGAGTTGTGGAGTTGATTCACATCTCATTCTGACAAAAACACTCGCTCGTCATTAGTATGGTTCTTGTGGCACAAGATTAACTGGTCACTTGGAACTATCTTTTGATGTACGAGGTAGCCTCGAGATAGGGTCACCTGTTCACTAGCTAAATGTTGATAGTACAAGTTTTTGAAGAGGATACACATATACCTTTCAGTCTATTGTATGATGTTTTAAAAGAACTATTTAGTTTATAATTTTTTGGAATTATGCTCATTGCAACAAATATATATTGAATATATATGTTTCCAACCAAGCAAGTGGATTAAATACTTTCATTAGACTAAGGATGTGATGGTTTGTCCTCATCTAAAAGGTATGGAGTTATTGAGCTTACGTTAGACAATGATCTTAACCACTCTGGCATCTAGTACTTTCATTTGTGTAGACTATCCTAACTGATTGTTTAAGATGAAATCTCCACTAATCCCACTAATTGTCATTCCAGAATACAAGTTCTTAGAAATTTATTTTTTCAATGGGAGCAGTTTTGAACTTTAAGAACAAAAGATCTATAAACTAAATGCATCATAGTTTTAACTAGGATGTTTTCAACTATTGCTGAATTTGCTCAATGGTTGATCAGAAATTAATAAAACACATACATATGCATTCGTGTATGATTATCAAGTATGAGCTTGATTAATCTTCCTCGATATATTATGAATATAAAGAGTAAATGAGTTTTCAGAGAGGAAAACATACATGAATGAAAATCTTTCCAAGAGTTAAGCTAAAATCTCAAAGTAAGAATCTTCTTTCTTATAAGATAATTACATAGTATAATTTGATTATAAATCAAGATGACTCTAGTGTTTTGTACAAAGCTAATGGGAGCGCAGAAACATTCCTAGTCTTGTATGTAGTCGACATACGAATACATGGAATAAATATCTATATAGATAGATCATGGCAACTTAAAGGATTAAGTAAAATTACGTTAATTGTCAAGGAACTAAAAGAGCTCAGGATAAAGGACTCTAAGAGATTCATCTCGTCAAGTATCACATGACATGATTTTGATCAAAACCCTAGTACAAATGTTCAACTAGATAACATGATTGTATTCTATATGCTGCTTCAATAGGAGTAATCATATATGTCATGATTATGCATGAAGGCAAAAAAATCATATACTTAGAGCATGTCGAATGATACCAATATCATTTGAGAACAAGTCACTATGTGACTTATAGGAACATTATAAACTACTTGCAAGAACTATAGGAATATTCCTAATATGCAGAGTGTTTGAAAGAAAACTATGTTTAAAACTAAAAATGTTTGTATTTGCAAAGTTTATACAAATCAAGTTTGGCAAATCTGCTTGACAAAGATCATTCATTAGCTAAAGTATGCAAGTCAAGTACGTGTTATAGGGCCTTGTTGATATAAGTTGATGTATTTGATTTAAATTTAGTATTTGGATATTGGAACAATACAAGAAACATATATTGTAATGAATTGATATATTGGATATTAGTCTTCCATTTAATAATTGTTGAGATTAATATTACCATGTTTAAATCCTTGAATAAATAGGTTATTCTAAATTTCCATAGTCATTCATTGTTTCGGGAGCATCTTTGAGGTAAGACTAATATGAGTGGAGTGGTGGATTCTCATGGAGATGATAATAGAAAGAGCTGCTACCAACTTCATAGGTACTTTATTAGGAGAATAAGTATTGGACTTGACCCACATCAAAATCACTTTATGGATCATAGTCAAGAGTGATATTTTGATCAAGGTTGTATCTTTGTATTCTTAGGCCTAATATACATATTTAGGACTTGAAGTGCATGAATTGTTGTGTTTTGACATGGTTTAATGTTGTTCCGTTAAAGGCAGTCATAAGGGCCATTGTTGGGTATGACATGAACTACTTTGATGGGCATATGTAGTTGAGATGGCATTTGTCCCTCTTATCCGTTGAGTGTTAGACATCTAAGGCCTTAATCAAAGTTGAACACAAAATGAGATTGATCGTGGTCCATATCTCATATTCAACATGATCTCTAAGACAAAGGAATAATTGATACCACACCTTTAGTAACAATTGTAGAATAAAGCTCCTAGAATTGTTGTTGATGAGATGGCACCCTTCATATGTTTGTAGGGGTAGTAGCCTATTGCTAGACATCAACTATAGTCTATATCCGTCTGTAATAAATCTTGTGAAAGTGGGAGATTGTTGAATCTATATACCCAAGAATCATTATTGAGTGACATTGCTAATAATATATGATCCTATAGGTTCACACCTTTATCAAGTTGTCACATTTTGTATATTTATTATTAATGTGATCATTAATAAATAATCTCATTTCTTCTATTTTAATTAGGAATAATTATTGTTTTATGAAAATAATAATTATAAGAGAGTATAACTAGTTATTATTTCAAATGGTTTGAACTAATAAGTCATGCTCAACCTTTTTTTACTAGTTGGATTCTTTTGTCTTTTACCTAAAGATAAAGTTTATATTTTATAAACTTAGAATCTATAAAAATTAAAGAACCCATCCTCTTTTGAGAGGTATGGCCAAAATTAATAAAATAATATGGAGGTTGCTTTTCAACCTCCATGCTTTGTCTCCCCATGCTTCTAAAGGCTAGAAATACTTTAGAGTATTTTAATGGTTAGGCCTTACTTTTCATGGAGTATATAAAAGGATGGGTTTTTCATGATTTCTGGTAAGTTTTGGTCTTATTTTTTCCTATTAATCCAATGGCCAAAAATATTCTTTCTATCCCCTCTCTCTCTTTTGAAGTTAGTTTGGTGGTATAGAAGCCTTCTTGAGTTGTCTCCTTTAGTGCTTATTTAAGTTAGGTACTTAAATACTTCAGACACTTAAGAGTACAAGAAGGAACAAGCATAATAAGTGCCTTGCTATTGATGGTGGATGCTTGTAGAGAAGATCATATTCCTTGATCTTTCCATCTTCATTAACAACCCAAAACCAAGTGAGTTCAAAAGCTTCAAAGGTTATCATTTTTAAAACTCTTTGGTTGTGTTTATTTTTTTATTTCATTCTAACCTCTATAAATGGATCCATGATGGTTTGGTTTTGTTATGAACTAAAAATTAACTTGTTATTTTTAATGCTTTCATTGACTAGTTTTTATGAAAAACTAACTTATATTTTGTATCAAAACTCATCAAAATAATCATTGTGGATGCTCTTAGTGAACAAAAACAGGCATATTAGTAATTTATGATGGTTTTTTTGTTGGGTTTTGATCATTCTAACACTCATATCGTGTACATGCAACCCTAGAAACCTTGGATCTATGTTTTCTCTAAAATACATGCAAATTTGATTTCCAAGGTTTACAACCTAACTAGCATGTTATGGGGTACTTGTAATACAAAACCTTAAGTAGAATAACATACCTTTCTTTTGTAGTTGATTTCTTGGAGTTTTAGAGCCTAGCACCAATAGTGTGGATTCCTCAAGTGGTGTCACAAATCACCCAAAACAACTTGGAAATAGTTGAGAGAATATGAAGCTTACTAAAATCGGCGCACCCTTGTTTCTCACACACAGTAGTCCAATTATAGAACCAAGGACCTCTTTATATAGTTTGGAAGATCAGGATTACACCCTAATACCCATGACTCTTCGTTTACCTAGGATCCATGGGTTAAAAGCTCCATGGACTTCCATATACTCTTAACCCATCCTAAATAAATCTTAGCCCAATCTATATATATGTAAGAGTCCATATTTAATTAGCCTCTTTTGATCATTAATTAATTCCAAAATTAATTCTTGATCAACACTAATTAAATAATATGATTTCATATCAATATATTATAACTTATAATACACTACTAGATCATAAACATCTTATTCTCAAAAGTATATCCATACAAATTTTTAGGTGAAATGCAACCCAAATGGACCATGCCGGGTCGGGTCAAGTTCATACAAAATATAGTTATGGACTTAGACACCTTATTCAATAGTCTCCCGCTTGGATAAGTCTGATAACTACAGTTGCAAGCATTGTTGGATAAGGTGTCTAAGTCCATAACTTATTTGGTACATACTTGACCCGACCCGACATGGTCCATTTGGGTTGCACTTCACCCAAACGATTTATGGATAATTTTATGAGAATTGTATACTTGCGATTTATTAATATATTATAAGTTATAATATATTAATATGAAGTCATGTTATTTAATTAGTTTTAGTCTTAAATTAATTACGAATTAATTTAGAGATTAAAAAGAAGACTGATTAGACTATGGGCTATCATATTTTATATAGTGTGGGCTAATACTCATTTGTTAATGGGCTAAGCTAATATGGAAGTCCATGGAGCTTTTAACCCATGGATCCTTGGAAAGGAAAAGACATGGGTTATTAGGGTTTCACCCTAACCATGCACACTATATAAAGAAGCATATGAGCAAGAAATGACGCTCTAGTTATGTGAGACTTAGTGGTTGCCGATTTCATAAGAAAGTGTACTACGCTCTCAAAGTTTTCCAAACGTTTGTGGTGATTTGTGATTTCCATTTGAGGCATTCACACTATTGGTGCTTGGCTCTCAAACTCCATAGGAATCAAAATCATCATAAGGTATGTAATCTCATCTAATTCTTTTATGTTTAAAAGTACCCCATGCCATGTTAGATAGGTTATGAACCTTGGAAAATTATTATTTTGCATGTATTTAGACAAACATAGATCCAAGGTTTATTAGGGTTGCATGCACACTTAGGAAGTGTTAGATTGCTCAAAACCCAACAGTGGTATCAGAGCCTAGGCTTGTTTTCTTGAATACTTGATGCAAATTGCTGAAAATCGAAGTTTATGTGTTGTCTGCACAGCAGACTCGCCGAGTCCATGAAGGGACTCGATGAGTCCAAGCCAAAATTCATCCAACTCGGCGAGTTGGTTCATGCACTCGACGAGTGGGACCCCCAGACAACATATCTTCGAGTTTTGGTGTTGGAATTGGTCTAGAATCATTACCTTAAACTGTTTTGGACTCATAAAACCTGTTTTTGATGAGGTAATGATGATGGTGGACCAATTTCAAAGTTATAATCAAAATTTCAAGTTTATATGTGTTCATATGATTTTTGAAATTGTTGATGTGGATGTTCATGTTCATATGAGTTTTATTAGATCATAGGAATTATTTGCAAATTGTTTGGTAGTTAATTCTTGATCTTAATGTGTTTTAATGGAATTCATAATTTGTCCTCAAGTTATTGAATTCCAAAAGTTTTTTCTTTTAAATGTTTTTTTTAAGAAGTTGTAGGTTACATTTTCTTGAAGAGTTTTTCCCATAAATGTTTTATGGACTTCATAACTTGTCCTCAAGTTATGGATTTCCAAGAGACTCTTCATTAAAAGTATTAAACACTTAATTAAAACTCATAAATTATGAATATCCAAAAGTTTATGAATTGTTCAAAACTTGCCCTCAAGTTTTGGAATTTGTAAAGTCTCACACAAACTTTAATTCCATACCCTAGAAGTTTTAAAAGTTAAAATTCTACCCTTATACTATTATAAGATTAATGGTTAATTATTATATATGTGTATAAGAAAAAGTCGTTTTACCGTTAGTAGGCCTCATTCACGAAGCCGGTCTATAACGTGGGTATAAGGTTGTTGCTTATAAAATGGCAACTTAATGGGTGTCCACTCTCACCCACCGGTTGCTTGATCGGTGGAGGGTCGTTAGCCGAACGGGTAGGACAATGACTTTAAATTCTCATTAAAAGTATAATGATTATTATAAAGTAACTAAATATTTTTTTTATTTAATTCCCAATCTTAGTTACTTTAGGAAAAATGTGAATTTGGTGCTAGCCCATGGAATTCGCACTTTTTACCTTACCAAGTCGTTGGTGGAGCGTGTGTGGTTAACCGACACACTAACTTGGACTAGTAAGGATCACGAAGGGTGACTTAATGTTTGTCATAGATCAATGGAGCATGTGTGGTTAACCGGCACATTGATTGGGTGATAATACTAAGGGTACCAAGTGAATTGGTATGGTTATTCACACGTTGTTTTGTGATCCTCGGCATCCCAGTCACAAAAATTTGAGAGGGCACACTCGAGATTGAAACATGCCATTGAAAAGTTCAATGAATCTCAAAAGATCTAGGAATTCCAAATCCAATTAAAACCTAATAAATTATTTTGTTTTTCATGGTGTAAATTGGTGAATCGTCATTTGCCTACCTTCAAATATTTTATAGCTTGGATTACGGCATCCCTCTTCCAAATTATAAAATATTGTGTTGGGTCCTAGCCTTAATATTTCATATTGGGTGTTATATTAAGGACTTTGAATCAACTAACTTGATTTTCTCCCATTATAGATGTCTGGTTCAGACAACTATGATCTTCCCAAATCTCTTGAAGATGGTGTCCCTCAACATCATGCTTCACTTCCTCCACCTCCTCCAATTATTCTCCCTCACCCACAAGTTCTTGAAAAGTTTAAAGTCACTCAATCCCTATTGGCAAGCATAGTCTATGTGTGCTCACATCTTGGAGATAAAGTCACATATTGACAAGCCGGGAGAGTTGGCTGTCAAAGTCTCGTGAAAGTTGGATGTTCAATCACTTTCTTAGTAACATAGTGAGTCTCTTTGGGACTACTATGAGACAGACTATGACATGACCCTTAATGATCTTATCTATTTGCTTGGTGTTGTGGAATCAACAATGATTTGGAACACCAGTATAGCAAATTTGATTAAAAGAACAACTTCCCAAGTCTTAAATGGACATTGACAATGGTAGCATTGGATATCTAGAAAAGGATTTCTCTTCCCAATGGAAAGGGATCGGCCATAGTCAACTCGGTTGACCAAATGGTAAAGAGAAAGGCTAAGTCTGAGATAGTCTCATGTGCCATTACCAAAGGGTCCATGTGTTTTGTTGCCAAAGGAAGGGGCATTGGTTGCGAAGCTGCCCTATTCACCTGAAAGGTCATAAGGTTGGTCAAGTCAAGAGATTTGACTCTACTTCGGGTAAAGTCCACTGACTAACTCTATTAAGTTTCTATTTGGAGATTCTTATTACATAATGTGAATGGGTCACATGTTGATGTTTTAAGAATCAAAGAAAAGATAGGAAGCTTAAAGTAAGTATATGTTGATTTTGATTGCGAAGGTGGGTTTCGATCGCATGGTTCGGTAATCAGAATTTTGAGCTGTTGCTTAAGAGTTATAATATATTGCTTATGAATAGATAACAACAAGGTTTTCATGTGGATTGTAAGGATAAGTTTTTCCACAAGTTTTAAAATAAAAGAAAAAAAGGGTTTTAATTTTATTTATTTTAAAAAAATATCCTTACAATGGCATCTATGGAAAATTGTTGCTAATATGTTTCCAGTAATAGCAATATTGGAAAGTGGATTTGATTCCTTCATTCATGGTAGTGTCTGAATTTACCAAATGAAGAAAGTTTTTCATCACCCAAGTTTCAATTGGACAGAAACTTGGAATCATACACGTTGTATTGTATGATGAATGAGAATTTTCATCTTTGAAAATTAAGACTAATTCTTTGATCACATGTATATGTGAGTCAATTGAAGGACTAAGGAATTAGGTACACTGGGTGTGCGCTGGTCAAGGTCCACCACAAAGATTGATTTGTCATGATTTACTAAAGATTAGTAAATATGATTATACTTATGAAGTTAAGTATAATTCTTTAACATTGGAAAGGTTACAATGTATGACAAAACAAATGAGAAGAATCAAATTAGACAGAAAGATAAAATTTTCTCAAATCTGAAAGGATGGGAGAGTACTTTAGTATCATATTTCATGATCATCTTAATGATTATGAAACCATATCACAAATTCATACTCTAAGGACGTCTTAGTGCATTGTTATGGCTAAGAAGAGAGGTCATGAATTGTTGGATTGGTGAAAATCAAGAAGATGAGTCATACTTCGTTCCAAAACAATTCTTAGAGTCATACTCCAAGATTGTAACCTTGAGTGACATAAAGGAAGATTTATTAACACTAGTCAAATGTAAGAGTAAAATGTTTTCTACTCTTGTACATTTGAGATTGGTAAGTTGTGATGTTTTGGATTAGACAAAGACCAACTAAGACCAATTGTGTGAAGTGTTAGTCTTGATAAGAATCCGCACTATCCCTTGAATATTTGTTTTGTCAAGGAATGGTTCTTGACTGGGGAAACTTATATGTCAAGGGGACAGTGGGAGCCTTAAATATCCTGAAAGAGTTTCAAGATTTAATCAAGAGTAAAACCTGTAATTTATCACTAGCACACGACTTAAGGTTTGCAACCTATCGTGTTGACATAATTCTTATTTCTGTACCTACTTCAAATAAGTTGAATTTGCATGTAAGCTATTAGAGTTCAACTTGGAAGCATTGGTGGGCCTTGTGCTACCAAGGTGACAAGAAACTAAGATTGAACAAGTTTAATCCATGTAAGGCTGAATTTGTCACTAACCTTATCTTGTGATTATGGTTTTGACAAATTCACATGGATAGGAACTCATACACTATAAAATCTAAGTGTCATAAGGTTTCTCTCCGATTCATGAAAATGATGGTGAGGAAACGCTTTCATTAAGTAGATTTTACGTAGATATCAATTGTGTTATTTGCATTTTCAAAAGTCGTTAGTGGAGCGTGTGTGGTTCACCGGCACACTAACATGGACTTGTCAGAAATGGCAACGGTCTAAACAATTATGACTATGATTACGGTATCCCTTTTCATATTTCTGAAAATTGTTTAGACACACATGTGAGCTATCTAAGAAAGGGTGTATGAATCTAAATTTCAGAAGTCCAGTAGATTTCGGGAAATATGTCAGAGCTAGTGGGAGCATAAGTGTTATGCTGATAATCATCATGTTAGTGGGAGCATGATTATTACGTTTAGTGTTGCAAGTTAGCAATGTTAATTATAGAAAACAAAGTTTCAATTCGTGAAGTTGCAGGGGTTGAAAAGTTGTTTTGCTATAATTAAGGGAGAGGAAATTATACTTCATTTCAATTCTAAAGCTTAGATTGAGATTTTAATCATCTTTAGTCAAGAATATATATATATATATATATATATATATATATATATATATATATATATATATATATATATATATATATATATATATATATATATATATGAATTTTATGTTGGAATGGTTCAACTTGAAGAAATTCTATATATATATTGTGTTTTCAAAATTTGATTATGATTACGGCATCCCTCTTCATAGTTAAATTTTGAAAACATTGCAAATAAAAAATATTGTAGCAAAAGACTTGTATAGTATCATGTCTTTATGTCAAACATCATGAATCGTGTCCCATATGCTTCGGATATAGGATCGATTGCATGTGCTATAATATTCATCTTTTCTACATTTTTCAAATGCTTAAGGCATTGAGAAGGGAAAAGTCTAGAACTGGATATGAATAAAGTGATTAAGCAATTGTCGAGGACAATCTGAGGTTCGCAAAAGATTGGTTGCTCAGGGAAAATTGGAAGTATGATGTAAGTTGTCGGAAAGGATCGTATTGACATGTTCTGAAAAGAAGTAACTCTTGTTCGGAAGTGATAGTCAAAATGGGACTATGGGAATGTCTCCATAGGTGGAAGTCATTCAATCTATGTAAGATTAGAAAACCTTAATGCAAGAAGGATGTTCAAAGCAATGTACTTTGAATATGAGACTTCCGTTCCATAGAAGTTGACCTTCTTTGGAATACTCTGTAATGACTGGTGACAAGGTTTTGGTGACTTTGTGCATAATCATTACAAGAGGAACATTGCATAAAAGGTTAAAATCTAACAGTTTTTTTGGTAAATGATAGGAATCGGGGATTCTCACATTTACGATAAGGATTTGGGATTGTGAAATGAGTATCATTGGAATCATGTTCAATTGATCTACATCACAATATAAGGATCATAGACAAACATAGTGTGTATACTTGGAGTATGGCATAACTATTGTTTAGAAAACAAAGTGTACATGCTAGGAGCATGGGACGACTGTTGTTTTTTATCCAAGTCTTAAGTTGATTGTTTGAAACATTATACAATGAATAATGTGTAATCAATATGGTGATAAATAAAAGGTGGTTCTATTTATATTCAAAAGGGTTTTGAGACCATATTGGATTCGATTATTATTGTGTTTCACTTTGCATGTTTTGACTTCCAAAATAGCTAGGTTATTTCTTTTCGAATGACTAAGTTATTTAAACACTCCACAGTCGTTCATATGTTGGAAGTAGGTATGAATCAAGACTGTCATGAATCGAGTTTGTAGATGGCTAAATGGGTTTAGTCATAGCAATGGTTGCTAAAACATTCATGAGTGCTCATAAGTTATGAGTATTGGAATAAACCCATGCTCACTTGTATCACTTCATGGAATTTATCTCGAGTGATCGTGAGACGGTAATATCATATAAATCTTCAAACCTAGATATATGAGTTGTTACCTATGAGTTGGTTGTGCATTGATTGCACGTAAACGCATCAGTAACTTGATGTTATAAAATGTGCCTTTGTGTACAATTCAACAAGTAGTAGAACAAGCATATGAGTCGAAGTTTATCTGTTCCTTTTAGAAATAGAAGCGATATCTGGGCCCCTCGATGATTTTGTTGTGACCTATGTACCGGACGGTCAGAACTAAATTGATGTGTTCGATTAAGTTCTTTGTCAAACAAATCGAAAATTGGGAAACAAACTGCTGGACAATAAGTACGACGTTGTTCCATGTATTTGTCCGGCTGATATCATGAGAACAGAGGATTATATGATCACTTATCTAAAATGGCGCTTCATAGTTCAATAGAGTTTTCGAGAGCTACGATTGCTGGTTGGTTCCTGAAGTAACATATGCAAATATAGTTATTAGACTTATCCAAGTGGGAGTCTGTTGGATAAGGTGTCTAAGTCCATAACTTATTTGGTACATACTTGACCCGACCCGGCATGGTCCATTTGGGTTGCACTTCACCCAAACGATTTATGGATAATTTTATGAGAATTGTATACTTGCGATTTATTAATATATTATAAGTTATAATATATTAATATGAAGTCATGTTATTTAATTAGTTTTAGTATTAAATTAATTATGAATTAATTTAGAGATTAAAAAGAAGACTGATTAAATTATGGGCTATCATATTTTATATAGTGTGGGCTAATACTCATTTGTTAATGGGCTAAGCTAATATGGAAGTCCATGAATGATCCATGGAGCTTTTAACCCATGGATCCTTGGAAAGGAAAAGACATGGGTTATTAGGGTTTCACCCTAATCATGCACACTATATAAAGAAGCATATGATGCAAGAAATGACGCTCTAGTTGTGTGAGACTTAGTGGTTGCCGATTTCATAAGAAAGTGTACTACTCTCTCAAAGTTTTCCAAACGTTTGTGGTGATTTGTGATTTCCATTTGAGGCATTCACACTATTGGTGCTTGGCTCTCAAACTCCATAGGAATCAAACTCATCATAAGGTATGTAATCTCATCTAATTCTTTTATGTTTAAAAGTACCCCATGCCATGTTAGATATGTTATGAACCTTGGAAAATTATTATTTTGCATGTATTTAGACAAACATAGATCCAAGGTTTATTAGAGTTGCATGCACACTTAGGAAGTGTTAGATTGCTCAAAACCCAACAAGCATAACTTCAGGAACCAACCATTAATTGTAGCTATTTAAAACTTTTTTGGACTATGAAGCGCCATTTTAGATAAGTGATCATGTAATTCTCTGTTCTCAAGATATGAGCTGGTCAAATACATGGAACAATGTCTTACTTATTGTCCAGCAGTTGTTTCTCGATCTCTGATTTGTTTGACATAGAACTAAATTGAACACATCAATTAGGTTCTGACCGGGCCCAACACATAAGTCAAAACCAAATCATCGAGGGGCCCATATATCATTTCTATTACTAGAAGGAACATATAAACTTCAACTCATATGCTTGTATACTAGTTGAATTATACCCAAAATTAAGTTTTATGACATCAAGTTACTGATGCTTTTTCGTACAATCAATGGATAACCAAGTCATAGTCAACAACTCACATCTCTAGGTTTGAAGATACATATGATATTACCGTCTCACGATCACTCGAGATAAATTCCATGAAGTGATAAAAGTGAGCGTGGGTTTAATCCAATACTCAGACCTTATGAGCACTCATGAATGTTGTAGCAACCATTGCAATGTCTAATGCACCTTAGACAAATCTTACAACCCAAATTCATGACAGTCTTAATTCAATAACTACTTCCAATGTATGACCGAATCTGGATAGTTTTGAATAAAATAATTATTCTGGAAGTCAAAACATGCAAAATTCAAACAATAGTAAACGATTAACATAAGATAGTAACACCTTTCATATAAATAAACAACAACTTTTATTTAATCATCAAATGTCAATTACATTTTACAAGTTTCAGAAATAGCTATCTAATTGTTAAAATTAATACTATCTCTCAACCCTATGCTCCTCGCATGGTTCAAATGTCTAACCCTAGTCAGTCCCTTCGTGAGGGGATCTGCAGGGTTCTCTTCTGACGATACCCACTTTGCCACAAGGAGTCCTTCTTCTGTCTTGTGTCTTATGAAGTGATATTTTTTGTCAATGTGTCTAGATCTACCATGATCTCTTGGTTCCTTAGCTAAAGCAACCGCACTATTGCTGTCACAGAAAATCTCCATAGGCTTCTATATAGCTAATACAACTCCAAGGTCTCCAATGAAGTTCTTCAGCCATATTGCCTCCTTTTTCGCTTCACTTGTTGCTATGTAATCTGATTCACAAGTAGAATCAGCTACTGTCTCCTGCTTGGAACTTTTCCAAGTAATTTCTCCTCCATTCAGGGTAAAGACCCAGCCTAACTGAGAGCGGAAATTATCCCTATCAGTCTAAAAACTAGCATCGCTATACCCTGCTACTCTCAAGTCATCACTCCTACCGAGGGTAAGAACCCAATCCTTAGTCCTTCGTAGGTACTTCAGAATATTGTTTACCGCAGTCCAGCGAGCCTTGCCAGGGTTTTCCTGATATCTACTGACCATGCTCAAAGCAAAGGCCACATTAGGGTGAGTACAAGTCATAGCGTACATGATCGAGCCAACAGCGGAAGCATATGGTAATCGAATCATCTCAGCTATCTCAGCCTCTGTTCTCGGTCTCTGAGTTTTACTCAGTCTGGAATTATGCTGGATCGGTAGCTCCCCTTTCTTGGAATTCTCCATGTTGAACCTCTTCAACACTTTATCCAAGTTGGTACTCTGACTAAGTCCAATTAGTCTTTTACTCCTGTCTCTTAGTATCCTTATCCCTAGGATATTAGCAGCTTCTCTAAGGTCTTTCATAGCAAAACACTTCCCAAGCCAAGACTTAACCTCCTGCAAAGTTGAGATGTCATTTCCTATGAGTAGTATATCATCCACATACAGTACCAAAAAGCTAACTATACTCCCACTAGCCCTAACATATACACATGACTCATCCTCGCTCCTCGAAAATCCTAACTCTCTGACTTTCTCATTGAAGCAAAGATTTCATCTGCGAGATACGTGTTTAAATTTATAAATGGATTTCTCAAGCTTACACACCCTATTAGGGTACTTTGCAATGACAAAACCCTCTGGATGATTCATGTAAACATCCTCAGCCAACATTCCATTAAGGAAAGCGGTTTTGAGATCCATTTTCCATATTTCATAATCATGAAATGCATCTATGGCTAGCAAAACTCTAATATACTTGATCTTTGCTACTAGTGAGAAGGTCTCATCATAGTCACATCCCGGAGTTTGAGTAAAGCCCTTTGCCACCAGTCGCGCTTTGTAAGTATGCACCTTCCCATACATGTTGGTCTTCTTCTTGAAGATCCATTTGTACCCAACTGTCTTGCGACCTGGTACATTGTCAACCAAGTCCCAAAATTGATTGTCATACATAGACTAAATCTCACTGTCCATAGCCTCCTTCCATTTAGCAGACTGGGGGCCTGCCATGGCTTCCCTGTAATTATTAGGTTCATCCAAATCTATCAGTGTACAGTCACTAATAAATGTGTCACCTTTAGTAGTGATGTGATAACCATAATAAAAATCAGGTGTGTTCTTAACTCTAGTGGATCACCTTGGAGGTACGGACTCATCTATTGGCTCAACAGGAGTTTCCTCGTCAGGTTGGTCGCTAGTATTTGAGGTTCCTTCACTGCTTGACTCTTGAAGTTCTTCAAGGTCAATTTGCCTCCCCCTGTCTCCTTGGCTTATAAATTATATCACGAAAGACTCCTCTTCTTGCCATAAAGACCAAATTCTCACTTGGTCTGTAGAAGAGGTAACCAAAGGATTTCTGTGGGTAGCCAATGAAAATATACCTCTCGCTTCGAGGTTCGAGCTTGTCGTGAGACTCATTCCTAACGAAAGCCTTGCAACCCCAAATCCTGATGTGGTTCGTATTGGGAACTTTCCCAGTACCCATCTCATGAGGTGTTTTGGCAACCTTTTTGGTAGGGACTAGATTAAGGATATGGGCGGCAGTCTCTAAGGCATACCCCTAGAATGAGACTGATAACAAAGCTCGACTCATCATGTAACGAACCATGTCCAACAAGGTTCGATTGCGTCTCGCAACCACTCCATTCAGCCGTGGTGTCCTAGGAGGTGTCAATTGTGAGACAATCCCACATTACTTAAGATAGTCAAGGAACTTAATACTAAGATACTCTCCTCCCCGATCGGATCGGAGCATCTTGATGTTCCTGCCCAGTTGATTCTCCACTTCCCGCTTAAACTCTTTGAAATTTTCAAAGGTTTCTGACTTATGCTTGATTAAGTAGATATATTCATATCTACCATAATCATCAGTAAAAGTCACATAGTAGCGATTACCATCCCTAGTGGCGATTTTGAAGGGTCCACACACATCTGTATGTATGAGGTCCAACAAACCTTCACCCCTCTCACAAGTACCAGTGAAGGGTGAATTTGTCATTTTCCAAGTAAAAAAGACTCGCAACTATCATCTGAATTTAGGTCAAATGATTCCAAAACTCCAACCTTTTGGATTTGGCCTATGCGCTTCTTGTTGACATGTCCAAGACGACAATGCCACAAGGATGCTTTATCCAAGGTGATCGAAGGATCAATATGAAATACATTATTTCCTAAGTTGTCTACAATCGACACAATTTCGTATACACCATCACAAGGTAATAATTTAAAATAAAACACATCATTATAAAATGCCTCAACAGCACCAATTTAATTATCAAATGAAAATGTGAATCCTTGCTTGTACAAACTATGAAGGGAAATAATATTTCTTGCCATTTCTGACGAGTAACAACATTTATTCAAATCTAAAGTTAACCCATTATTAAGCAATAAAGAATAAACTCCAATCTTGGTCACAGGTGATGCTTTCTTATTGCCCATGATTAAGTTTATCTTCCCGTGCTCCACTTCTTCACTACTTCTTAGGCCCTGCAAATCAGTACAAATGTGAATACCACAACCTGTATCAAGCACCCAAGAGTTAGTATGCAATGAGTTTTTAGAAAATATGGTATAAATACCTGCATGTGTGGGTTTAACTTTCCCGTCCTTTACATCCTGCAAGTACTTAGGGTAGCTTTGCTTCCAGTGCCCCTTTTTGTGGCAGTAGAAGCATTGTGCTTCCTTTGGGTTTGAAGAAGGTGGACTGGGACCTTTCTTGGTCCCACTTGAAGAGGAGCCATCAAGAGACTTTCACTAGGTACCCTTCGAAGGGGTCTTCCCCTGCCCAATTGCCAAAACAGGGGCTGTTGTAGGAGTAGGAATAGAAGTAACAACCGATTTACCTTTAAGACCACTTTTAGCGGTCCTTAAAAGTTCTTGAAGTTTGCTAAGTGTAACTTCCTCTTTGTTCATATGATAAGTCATATGAAAATGATATTAATTTGGAGGTAAGGAATGGAGAATGAGATCAATCGCCATGTCCTCAGGGAAGTCCAAATTAAGCTTTAGTAACCAGTCCACGAACCTTTGCATTTTCTTCAAGTGACTGGTGATGGGTTCACCATCCTTCATCCTGGCTGTTATCGTGGAGGAGAGGATTTCATACCTCTCTTGATGCGCTTTGATGGTACCTTTCCATCAGATCCTGTTGATTCTCATAGGGGTAAAAATCTTCATAGGATTTCTAGAGTTCTGGAGTCATAGTAGCCAACATAATGCAAGACACTTTAGTAGCATCCCTCTCATGTGCAGCACACTCCGCAATCTCCACAGGAGTAGCAGTGGACTCATTGATAACCTTAAGCTCTTTGTCAAGGACATATTTCTTGTCCTCATAGCGGGTAATTATTCTAATGTTCCTAATCCATTCATTGAAATTAGAACCATCAAAAGTGACTTTCCCACAAAATTTCATGAGCGAAAAGGAGCCTGTAGGTTTTGAGCCAGCAGCAGTGTTGGAGGACATCTGAAAGAAAAGGACATGTTTTAATTAGATAAAGAGTCCTTTATAAGTCACCCAAATGAAATATTAAGGCTAGGATCCTACAAAGTATTTCATAATTTGGAAGAGGGATGCCATAATCCAAGCTATAAAATATTTGAAGGTAGGTAAATGACAATTTACCAATTTCCACAAATATAAACAAAATAAATTATTAAGTTTTAATTGGATTTGAAACTCCTAGATCTTTTGAGATTCATTGAACTTTCAATGGCATGTTTAAATCTCGATTGTGCCCTCTCAAGTTTGTGACTGGGATGCCGAGGATCACAAACAAGGTGTGAATAACCATGCAAATTAACTTGGTACCCTTAATTTTATCACCCAATTGATGTGCCGGTTAAACACACACACTCCACCGATCTATAACAAAACTTAAGTCACCCTCTACCACACTTACTGGTCCTTGTTAGTGTGTCAGTTAACCACACACGCTCCACTAACTACTTGGTAAGGTACAAAGTGTAATTTCATGGGTTAGCACCTATTTCACATTTTCCTAAAGTAACTAAGATTGGGAATTAATAAAGGTTTAGTTACTCGGCTAACGTCCCTCCACCAGTCAAGGAAGTGGTGGGTGAGAGTGGACACCCATTAAACAACCATTTTATAGGCAGTAACCTTATACCCCCTTATAGACTGACTTCGTGAATGAGGCCTACTAACGGTAAGACTGACTTATTCTTATACATATATAATAATTAAACTTTTAATATTATAGATGTATAAGGGTTGAATTTTAAACTTTTAAAATTCTATGGTTCAATTTGGAATTAAAGTATTAATGTGTGATATTTTATAAATTCCAAAATTGAGGGCAAGTTTTGAAACTATTCAAGACTTTTCAACTTCATAACTTATGAGTTAATGGTTTATTAAAATGAGAAGCTTTTCATTTTATGTAACCTATGTGTTTTTAATATGGACTTTTAAAAGAGTGACTTTTGGTAATCCATAACTTGAGGACAAATTATGAATTCCATTAAAACACATAATTGATCAAGAATTAATCATTAACCAATTCAGCAAATAATTCCTATGATCTAACAATAACTAAGAAGAACATGAACATTCATATCAAAATTTCAAGAATCATATTAATACATATAAAACATGGAATTTTGGTATTAGCCATTGTAAAAGGATTGGAATAACCATTACACCATCTAAAACAAGTTTTAAAACACCAAAACAGTTTAGGATAATGTTTCTACTCCATTTCCAGTAGCATAGCTTGAAAAACTGCACTCTGACAAGCCAACTTGTCGAGTGCATGAACTGACTCGTCGAGTTGGTTGAATATAGGCATGGACTCGGCGATCCCACTCAGCAGAATGCATAAAACATGAGTTTTTTCAACTATCTGTATCAAGTATCAAGAAAACAAGCCTAGGATCTGATACCACTGTTGGATTTTGAGTATTCTAACACTCCTATGGTATACATGCAACCCTAGAAACCTTGGATCTATTTTTTCTCTAAAATACATGCAAATTTGATTTCCAAGGTTTACAACCTAACTAGCATGTTATGGGGTACTTGTAACTCAAAACTTTAAGTAGAATAACATACCTTTCTTTTGTAGTTGATTGCTTGAATTTTTAGAGCCTAGCACCAATAGTGTGGATGCCTCAAGTGGTGTTACAAATCACCCGAAACAACTTGGAAATACTTGAGAGAATATGAAGCTTACTAAAATCAGCCCACCCTTGTTTCTCACACACACTAGTCGAATTCTAGAACCAAGGACCTCTTTATATAGTATGGAGGATCAGGGTTACACCATAATACCCATGACTCTTCATTTATCTAGGATCCATAGGTTAAAAGCTCCATGGACTTCCATATACTCTTAGCCCATCCTAAATAAATCTTAGCCTAATCCATATATATGTAAGAGTCCATATTTAATTAGCCTCTTTTGATCGTTAAATTAATTCCAAAATCAATTCTTGATCAACACTAATTAAATAATATGATTTCATATTAATATATTATAACTTATAATATATTAATAGATCATAAACATACAAATTGTTAGGTGAAGTGCAACCCAAATGGACCATGCCGTGTCGGGTCAAGTTCATACGAAATATAGTTATGGACTTAGGCACCTTATCCAACATTTTTATCCTAGATAAAGATCAACATGAGACAATGATAGCAATAATAGTTCTACTCTTTACACTCATAACTATAGACCTAGCTCAATACAACTATCTATTAAACCCAAGGAGTTAATAGAAACGAATCGTACCTTTGTGGTTTTCTTAGAATTATTTAGTCTAGCTAGTTAATCGGATTTGTGAACCTAATGTAGAGTTTCTCTCATGTGATCACACTCAAGATGTAAAACACCAACAGATTAGAAAGCACCTTGAAAACCAGCATGAGTTAAACTCAATCATAGGATCTGATTGAGACCGCAACGTGGCGACGAGCTACAGCTTATCTAGGGTTTTTCTTAGGTTTGCTGACTTTTAAAGGTAAATGGCTATAATTGTGTTGTTCCAAAATCAGGATTTGACTGCTTTATTATTACAGGGATATGATTTGAAACCATAAATATAATTACCTAATATATTAGTAATCATCTAGACTTTCGGTAATTATCCATGAAACAAATGTTTCTAGAATATTTCGTATTCTTCATGTTTTTTCTTGTAACTCCTACTTACTACTCCATTTAATAAGAGCACAAAACCTGACTGAGAAAGTTTGGAAAGTTGCATCAACATATTCTTTAACACTTATCTCTTCTTTACCACCATACACTAAGAACATATATTTAGTGCTTGTAATATACTTCATAATATTCTTGAACACGATCCAATAACTCTCATCATGATTAGCCTGATAATGAGTCATCATGCTAAAAGCGCATGAGACGTCTGGCGTTGTACATATGTTGGCGTACATGATTGATCCTATATATATATATATATATATATATATATATATATATATATATATATATATATATATATGAATCATATGGTACTCGACTGATTTTGTCCAGTTATCTACTAGTACTGGCATATTCAGTTATATTCAACACACTTTCGTGTTACATAAGTACAAATCCTTTCTTAAATCTTCCTTCCTTAATTACTTCTAGATTTTATCTAAGTATGTGTTTTAGCTATGTGCTATCAGTCGCCTAGATCTATCATTATTAATCTTGATACCAAGTATGTATGTAGCTTCGCATATGTCCTTCATAGTTAAACTCTTCCCAAGACAAAATTTTACACCATTCAGTGTTGGGATTTCGTTTCCAATAAGAAAATTTTCATTGACTATAAGACTAGAATGAAAATTACACTCCCAATAGATCTAATATACACACGTTGTTCATCTTCATGTTCCACTCACGAGGTGCTTGTTTAAGTTTATAGATGGACTTCTTTAGCTTGCATACTTTTTTAGGATACTTGGACTATACAAAAACTTGTGTCTGAACCATAGAAACATCATCAATCAATTTCTCTTTATGGAAAGCAATTTTTACATCCATTTACCATATTTAATGGTTATGATAAGCAGTTATGACAAGTAGAATCCTAATTGATTTAATCATAAAAATTGGTGAAATTTTTTCTTCATAGTCGAATCCTTGAGTCTAATTATAATCTTTCACAACCAGTCAAGATTCATAAGTATGCATGTTCCCATCCATGTTAGTCTTCTTTTTGAAGACCCATCAACACCTAATGGTTTTAAGGCATCATGATGGATCAACCGAATTCTAGAATTGGTTATCGATCATCATCCAAATCTCGATTTTCATTGCCTTATTCAATTTTGTAGTCTCTAGGATCGCCATGGATTCATGATAGCTACACAACACATTATCTCCCAACATATTATCATCCTCTTGAGTAATAAGGAATCCACAGAACTTTGGTGGTCTCCGCTCTCTATTAGATCTATGAGGTGGAGATGGATGTATATTAGATTCCTTATAAGGTTCTTTAACATCTTGTTGAGGTCTGGTGTGAATTCAGGTTTTCATTAGCCTATTCGTGAGTCTCATCAAAATCAACCTGGCTCCCACTAGTTTTATTGAGATACCAATCCCCTTTCATGAAAAAATTCCCAACAACAACACATATCTTCGTCTCAGTAGGCTTGTAAAATAAGTATTTAAAGGAATCTTTTTAGTAACCAACAAAGTGACACCTTTCAGATTTGGATTCAACTTTATCGAGCACTTCTCGATGTACGAAGCCTCACAACCCAAACCTTGATTTGTGCAAGAGATGGATGAATATTTTTCCACATTTTGAATGGTGTCTTCTCAACCTTATTACATGATTCGGGGTTTAGAATGTGAGGAAAAGTTTCTAGGATAAAAATCCAGAAAATAGCTGAAAGTATAGCACGAGTTATGATAAAATGAACCATTTCTAGCAAGGCTCGATTTCTACACTTTGATAAGCCATATTGTTTTGGTGTTCTTGGTGGAGCTAGTTGTGAGACTATCCTACAACTTCAAAAATTATATTAGAATTCATCATGATGATAGTCTCCATCTCTATCAGAACGAAATGTCTTGATTTTCTTACCTAGTTAGTTCTCTTCTTTGTGGAATGTCTTGAAAAATTGAAATGTATCATACTTATTTTTAATCAAATAAACATATCCATATCTACTGAATTCATCAGTAAATATGACAAAGTATCCTTCACCATGTCTAGTGACGTGTTTGAATGTACCACATACATCCGAGTGGACGATGTCTAACAAATAGTTCACTCAATCACAGTTACCTATAAAGGGTGACATTGTCATTTTCTCAAGGTTGAATGGTTCCAAGATCCCATCCGATTGGAATTTGGTGATTCTCTTCTTGTTTATATGGCTAAGATGAAAATGCCATTGACATGACTTATCTAAATTAGTCCAACCAACATTTAAGATTAATTTATCGTTTTTCCTTACACCAATCGCAAAATGATATACGTCATTGCATGGATTTGATTTAAAATAAAGAGTACTATCTTTGTAAACCAAAATACTAGCATTGTTATAAAAAAATCCAAAAGTGGAACCGTCACTCCACAAAGCACAAAATGAGATCATGTTTCTTGCCATGTAAGGAAAATATCAACAATATAATCAACTAATTGAAAAACTAGACGGCACTGAAAGTTCGTAATCTCTAATCATGCTAATATTTACCATACTTTTGTTCCCCATGATTAAATCAAGCTCACCATGTTTAAGATTACCACATCCCTTTAGTCCCCACACATATGAAAAAATGTGGTTTTCACATCCTGTGTAAAGAATCCAATTATTCGAAGTCGAAGCTTGATGTAACTCAACATAAAACATACAGGAAGAGCCAATACCCTTGACTCTGATCTTCTTGATGTCCTACATATATTTTGGGTAGCTGTGTTTCCAATGTCCCTTTTCTTAGTAGTAATAACATATGGCCTCTTTGCGACAACTGATTAAAATAAGTCATCATTCACCGGTCAAAACTACCGCGAACCTACTATGTAATAAACTAATGTATTATATTTCTCACTTTGAATTTAATTGGAGTTTTAACACTTAGAAATAAATACGAAATACCATTTTAGTCTTTAATGGATCTAGATGTTGAGAAAAAGAAATTATTCATAGTACATAAGTAACGAGTTAATGCATTAAAAATAAGATTAAGGTATTAAGTATTATTATGTACAAATAATACTCCAAATAGATAGAGCATGAGAACATGAATATGTGGATATAAAGAACGTCGAAAATGAGGATCGCACAAAAAAGTTACAACCATTTAACGAAAACAAATCAGTTAAGTACTTTTGAATGCATTTTGGGAATCAGGCGATAGCCTAATATTTGATTCCATTCACAATATTTCGTTACCACCAAGTCTTAATCATTTTACAAAATTAGTGGAAAAGCTGAGACCAAAAAACAACTGATTTAAACCTTTAAACGTGTTTTGACATAGTTATGTCCTTTATTATGAAAATATGTTTACATATTTTGAACTTTAATTTCCCAAACATTGAACTACTATTTTCGAAAAAATGTGAGATGCCATTTTTCATTAGAATTTTGCATGCGGATCGAGGATGTGACACATGTCACGATTAGAATGGTGACGTATGTCACTCAATGCTTGGTGCTAATTGTCAACAATGTTTTCATCCACCTCTCTTCCATCTCTTTATAAATAAGAGAGATAGAGAGAGAGAGAGAGATCACACCCCTTCTCTCTCGGTCTCTCTGTCTCTCTCCCCCTCTCTGTCTCTCTCTCTCTCTCTGTCTGTCTGTCTCTCTCTCTCTCTCTCTCTCTCTCTCTCTCTCTCTCTCTCTTTCTATCTCTCTCTTTCTGCCTACCGGAATCACAATAGGTTGCCACACCTCCCCCTCCCCCTTATAGTCGACCATCTCCAGTAGCCACATACTTCTTTCACTCCCTCCGATCAATAGCTCCCACAGAACAAACCACTGCTGAGAACAACCTCAAGCCATCTCTCTCGACGAGATTCCAGCAAAGTTCTGACGATGAAAAACTTCCTCGCTTTGACATGATATACAACCCTTTTTAAATGTTCGTGGAAAAGAGGTGTTGTTCGTGATGTGCTGATCTGAAATCCAATTTCGGCATCCAATACAAAGTTCGCAACAGTTTAAGAGCACGCATCATCAGTGAGTTTCATGACCCCATTTTTAAACTTTCTAAAGCTTTTTGGGAGAGAATACATGCTATATATATATATATATATATATATATATATATATATATATATATATATATATATATGATGTTTACATGTTACATAAATGTTAAATATTTATTTATATATTTAAAATTATAAATCTTAAATAGTTATTTATAGTTATATATTTATCAATCAGTAAATAGTTGTTTCATTGTCAAAAACAATATACACATCTATATAGACTATTACGCATATTTGGAATTGTTGGTTTTTCGTTGGTATAAACCTAGTTTTTACTTAATTTATAGCCTTATGATGCCCAATTTTTTTAGGACTTTACATGATTATTAGGCAGGGTTGAACCTTTTGTCTAGCAACTTTATTAGTTAATGTTAAAGAGACACACTCCTCAATTTTAGATTTGCTCAACTCAAGGAATATTGATGAGATATCCATTCATCAAACCAAGAATGAAAACATAGTAAAAATCCTATTTACTATAACCGTTAATCAAGAGGAAGAGAGGAAGTTGTGTATAGATCTATACATGTTGACACCCCACCTGTAGTTGCTAGCTACAACCTTTCACTAAGGAGTCATAATGGGTGACAACTATCCATTTCTGCGATTATGCATCGATGAAGTGTTTGGATAACTTTTTGCTTTGCACCCACTAAAGCATTATGGTGCATTCACTAAAGCACCAAATGGAGGCTTGATCTAGTCATATAGCTTGGTTATAGTTTCTTGGTAACATAGAGTACACTCTGAAAACACTAATATAAGTAGGAATAATAATTATATGTAGTCCAAGTATAGGCTTGTATGATTTACAAGTACCTATTTAGGTAACTAATCAATTGATGTTGTGAACCCATCTCAGATAGTACAATATTTCTAATAGTAATATCTAAAACTAATTATACCTATAATTAATACACCATGTGCATGATTTATATAAACAACAAATATTAGCATCAACTATTGAGTATGTGAATAGCTCATCAGGTTACAATAGAGTTTGAAGTCACAAAAAAATTGAAACACATAGAAAGCTCAAAATGAAATTCAAAAGAACCCCTAACTGCATCCTAACGAAGAGTCTCTCCTAGTTGATAGATAATTCAAAAATGACCCCTTACTAAAAGTTATTTTGTTGCAAATAGCGATGCATTACAGTTTGGTTTTGTGGCAATGATAAGGCCTCGAGGCCAGTCAACTATAACTTCCATTGTATAAAAAAACTTTGGGAAGTTATTGTTCATGAGGTAATCAAAGTTGTCTAATTCTTTACGGTGCATAAGATCATCACCCCCTATTATAATAATTCCTTTATGATACTTGCTCCAAATCTTCCAACCCGATCAAACTCACTGATTACAAGCCGATTAATACCATTGAGTGCATCACAAAGATCATATATAAAACTTTGTTGAACGCTTGAAATGTGTTATTGATAGGGTAATAGGAAAATAATAAACCAACTTTATTCGAGGAAGAAACATAATGGATGGACTATGATCATTAATGAAGTAATTTCATGGACAAAACGAGCCAAGAAGAGAATATTGATGTTTAAAGTAGATTTTTCAAAAAGAATTTGGCTCCCTAAATTGGAATTCCATGTTGAGAAGGGGTACCTGCTAAGGAATTCCATATTGAGAAGTGTATTAGGCAAGGGGACTCCCTTTACCTTCCTTCTTTATTATCGTTGTCGACGACATCTGTGTTGCTATGCATGAAGTCGTTGAAAAAGGTGTGTTTAAAGGTATTAAGTTACATGAGGAAGGACTGGACCTCTATATTATTTAGTACGCTGATGATGCTATATATTTAGGAGATACATTTAAGAAAAACACACCTAATCTTCTTCGCATTCTAACATGTTTCCATGCGGCTTCTGGTCTTAAAATCAACCTCCAGAAGTGTAAAGGTTTTGGAGTCGGGGTTAACTCCTTAGAGATAGCAGGCATGGTTCAATGGTTGGGATATGAAGGCAGTTGTTTCCCTTTCGAGTACCTTGGTATGTCGGTCGGAGATGCATGTCCTGTTTTGTGAACTGGGCTCCTCTTATAGATAGATTTCAAAGCAAATTACCTAGTTATAAGGCCCACTATCTATCGTTTCCGGCATGGTTAACATTGTGCAAATCATTTTTGGGATCTATTGGTTCCTTCCTGTTTTCCATGTATAAAGCACCTGGTAAAGTCATTTCCAAATTAGAGAGCATCACGGACACATTTTTTTGGATGTAAAGGTGATGAAGATTACTTAGATATCATTAACAAAAACAATGAATTCTAAAGGTTAGGGAGGGGTATATGTGGGCATCTATTGTCCTTCCAATATTTCCCTCCTAACTAAAAGGTGGTGCAGGTTTAGTGTCGGTCCCGAATGCCTTTAGAAGGATGTTGTTATCGTTTTATACTATTATAATGGGAGTCTCCACATTAGTAAACCTACTATACTTAGATCCATGGTATGGGAAAAAATTTGTGATATTATTGAAGCTTTTCTTCCATATGATTTAGATTTAAATGTTCTTTTTCATCCAGATAACATTGTGGGAAAATCTGAAAATGATTGTTGGAATTGGTCTCTTGATAATGATGTTTCATTTTATGTCTCATCTCTAAGGAAAACTATCGATTCTCGGTGCCTGGATTTTGTCCTACTGTCATCACTTGGTGCAAGGTTGTTCACATTAAAGTCTAACTTTTCATTTGACGTTTAAGGTTGTACAGATACCTAAAAAAGAGAATCTGGCACGTGGAGGAGTTTCCATTTAATCCCTAATTTTCTTTTTTTGTAAATCAAATCTCGAGAATGAGGAGTATCTTTTCTTGAAGTGTTTATCGGCTAAGAAGATTATGGCCAACCTTCACATGTGATGGTCCGCCCTTCTTGTTTTGGCAAGTGTCAACTCCGTTGAAGATATTATTGTTGGTTTAGAGAATCTCAACTTCTCTCCAAGTCGTAAACTTTGAGTTAGTTGTCAAATCTTTCTTGTGTTTTATGTGGTCTTACAGAAATGACATATGTTTTAATGGTAAGGAGAAAAACATTCATCACTTAGTTGTTGATATATTGTATTTCACATTTTTGTGGGTTAGTGTTGAGTTAGTTGATATCTGATTCTTCAGACTTATAATTCATTTGTGTATCCTTTTATGTCCTTAAATTGTATTTGTTAATTATTTAGGGTAGATTGTGTTAGTTTTGTTTCTTGTGTTAGATATTTGCAGGAAGGGTGATTTGTGCAAAGTTGGAGAATGATCTGGACTGCGGAGCAAATCTGGAACATATCAAGCAGGAACATGCCGGTTGTATTTGTTTGTAATCGGGTTGACATGATGTATAAACAAGTGCTTTGTGTGTGTGTTTGATTCATTCTTGATTGATCATATTCCTTGAGAGTTCACTCTTCTCTCTCTCTTTGAGTAGTTCGTTTAGCTCTGTAATTGATCATATCTTGTTAGAGTCGTTCTTGTTCCTTTTGGTTGTCTCTATATTTAATGAATAGACTAGAACATAAATCTAAGGGTTGAGTGTGATTGTAGTGAGCTTTATTTTGTAAGTAGATGAAAACCAATTGATTCTTGCTTGAATAAGAATTGTTGATATTGTGATATCTTGAGTCTTTATATTTTAGTTTTCTTTAAATGGTATCAGATCCTGGTTCAGCGTTTTTTGTTGTTTCTTTTTTAGGATTTCTGATTAGGTTTTCGGTTAGGGGTTGTGTCTCGATCTAGCTCTGGTTTGCTTCCGTTGTTAGTGATTCATATTAGGGTTTGTGTCTATCTAGTTCTGTTTTCATCGGTCTGTATCAGATCGTGAAGGTTATTTGTTGATCCGTTTTTGGATCATGAAGTTGTTTCTCCATCAATTATGGTGTTATCTTGTCACTATCTTGAGAGTCAACATCAAGATTGTGCAAACAGGGTATCATTAATAGAGTTGGTGTTAGGCATTTTAATGCCATGTAGTGGTCAGTGGTAGATCTTTTGGTATATCGAAATGACTTAGCTGCTTGTTGTGTAATTTTTTAGTTGATCATTGTAAGTGTTTGCATGCTTTCGCTTCTATTTCTTACTTTTGTGTTTCTTTGTGGTGTTTTAGATCTATCATCTATCTGCTAATCTTAGTTGCTTTACGTCTATATCTCATCCTGCTCTGATCTTATATGGTTATGAATTTGGACTGATTTACAAAAACTGTTTGTAAACTTCTAAGGTTAGGGCTTGGATTCGTGATTTTTCTAGTGTCTGATTCTTTGTAGTAATGACTGGTGAAACACCTGAAGGATCTTCTTCTGGTAAATCTGAAACTGTTGATTTTGATGATCCTTTGTATCTTCATCCTTCTGATTCTGCTAGTAGTACTATTATTAGTTTTGAACTACTAGGAACTGAGAATTTCAGAGTTTGGAAAAGCTCTATGACTAGAGCTTTGAAAGCTAGAAATAAAAAGGGATTTATTGAAGCTATTGAAATTTAGGATAAAAAGGATCTTGTTAGATCTCTTAAGTGAGAAAGGGTAAATGCTATTGTCTGTTCTTGGATTCTTAACTCCTTATTTGAGAATATCTATATTGGTCATGTATGCTCTGAGTTTGCTTTGGATATTTGGAATGATCTATGTGACACTTATTATAAGGCTGATGGATCTGTTGTTTTTAATGTCCATTAACAAATAAATTCTCTTTCTCAAAACGGTTTGTCTGTTTCTGATTACTTTAACAAACTTGATGGTCTATGGAAGGAATTTGATAGTTTAACTAAGTGTACTGAGTGTGTTTTGGATGTTGCTGTTCAATCTAAAGTCATTCTAAGCTCATGCAACTTATGCAATTTTTAAGTGGTTTAGATGAGTCCTTTAATCAGGTCAAGAGTCACATTTTTCTAATGGAACCTTTACCTGATGTTAAAACTACCTTTTTTGTTGTGTCTAGAGAAAAGTCTAATAAAAAATGGATCTAGTTCTGTTCAGTCTAACAAGAGTAGCTCTTCTTCAGCTTTTGCTGGAAAAATTAATGATAACAGGAAATTTAAAGGTAGAAATCAAAATTTGGTCTGTAAAAATTATGGTATAAAAGGACACACAATTGAAAAGTGTAATAAACTTATTGGGTATCCCAAGGATTTCAAATATAAATATGATTTTAATAAGGTTTCTTCATCTGGAACTGCTTTCCCATGTTAGTTCACATGTAAGTGAGAATTTTAATTCTTCGGTAACTCCTTCTGATAAGTCTAAGCAACATTTTTTGACAAGTGAACAATTTTCTAATGTTTCGTCTCTTCTTAATGAGAAACTATCATTAGAAGATGTTACTGGAAATGCCAACATGGCAGGTATGATGTGTAATAATGTTTCCTTTAAAAATAAAAATTGGGTTGTTGATTAAGGAGCTAGTCAACATATGACTTCTTCTGAATCACAACCTTTTGATATGGTTGATGTTTCCAAGCTAAAATTAAAGGTGGATCATCCTAATAGACCCACTATGAAGATTGACAAAATTGGAAACATGAATCTTTCGGATTCTATCATCTTAACTGATGTTTTTGTTGTTCCTGATTTCCATGTGAATGTCTTATCTATTCATAAGTTGTGTAAGGAAAACAAATGTAAAGTTACTTTTGATGAAAATAGTTGCTATGTTCAGGATTCTCTCTCCAAAATGACTGTGCAGATTGGTAAAGAGTTTAGAGGTCTTTACTATCCTGAAAACAACAATAACTCTCTACGTAGGTCAAGTATTGTTAATTGTTCTAAGTGCTTTGTGTCTAAACTTACATGGCATAATAAGTTAGGTCATCCTGCTTATAAGGCTTTAATTGTGTTAAAACCTGTTCTTAACTTTGAAAATGAAAATGTTATGCCATGTGAAGTTTGCCATAAGGCTAAACAAACCAGGGAACCTATTCCGTTAAGTGAGCATAACACTAGTAAACTTGGTGAACTTATTCATCTAGATGTTTGGGGTCCTTATAAAGTTCGTACTGTTGGTGGTTTTAGGTTCTTTATCACTATTGTTGATGATTTTACTAGAGCTACCTGGGTTTATCTTTTGAAGTATAAAATTGATGTTTTATTTTGTTTCCAAGAGTTTCATGCTTTAGTTGAAAAATCAATTTAGTGTTAAAATAAAAACAATCAGGTCTGATAATGGGTCTGAGTTTGTGAATTTTATTGTGAAAACTTCTCTTGAAAGAAGGGGTATTGTACATCAAACTTCATGTGTTCATACTCCACAACAGAATGGTGTTGTGGAGAGAAAACATAGACATATTCTAAATGTTTCTAGGTCTCTTTTATTTCAGTCTGGTTTACCTAGAAAGTTTTGGGGAGATGCGGTTCTTAAAACTGTTTTTTTTAATAAATAGAACTCCCTTTTCTGTTTTAAATGGTAAAACTCCCTTTGATCTTGTTTATAGTTGTGTCCCTGTTTTTGATAAAAGCAGAGTATTTAGATGTTTCTGTTTTTCAAATAAACTGGGTATTAAAGATAAATTGTCTGAAAGATCTGAAACATGTATTTTAATTGGTTATTTAAATGTTAAGAAAGGGTATAAATTGTTTAGTCTTGATAGTGGAATGTCTTTTTTCTCAAGGAAGGTAAAGTTCTATGAGTCTGTTTTTCCTTTTAAAATGGCTTCAAAATCTGTCGCCTTTGTTGATTCTCTTGAGTATCGTTCTTTGAATGATCATGGTCCATGGGATCCTTTTTCCAATGATGAAATTTTGTTGTCTGATAATCTTGATGATAGTCAAGATTCTAGAAATTTAAATGGTACTTATCAGGAGGGTGATATTAGTGTTGATCAACCTGTGAGTGCAACTGATTCCAGTTTTGAAGGTAGTTTAAATAGAACTGCAACTCTTCCTGATTGGGAAGGTTCTCGAGGTTGTGAAACACATGGTTCGCAACCTGATCTAGTTACATTTGAATCTCTAGACAATTCTGAGGAAAATTTAGTTTCATCTCCTTCTGATAGTCAATCTTTGAGGAGGTCTCATAGAAAATCTAAATTTCCAAAAAAATTTAGTGATTATGTTATTGAAGGAAAATATAAATATGGAATTGAGAATATGTTAACTATTCCTTTTTGGATTCTGAAAATAGATATTTTTTTTACTAATCTTAACAAGAGTGTTGAACCTTTTTCATATTATGAAGTTTCCTTAGATCCCAATTAGGTTAAAGCTATGAATGATGAAATGGAAGCTTTGTATAGAAATAAAACTTGGATTAATTGTGATTTGCCTTATGACAGGAAACCAATTGGTTGCAAATGGGTCTATAAGATTAAATATAAATCAAATGGTGAGGTTGAAAGAAATAAATCTAGGTTGGTAGCTAAAGGCTATAATCAGAGAGAAGGTTTAGATTATGAAGAAACCTTCGCTCATGTAGCTAAAATGGTTACTATTAGGATTGTTATTACTATTGCTGTTAATTCTGGACGGAAATTGTTTCAGCTTGACACTAATAATGTTTTTTTTATATGGGGAGTTAGATGAAGATGTTTATATGTCCTTGCATCCAGGATATCATGATAAAAGCAATAATCAAGTCTGTAAATTGTTGAAATCTTTTTATGGGCTTAAGCAGGCTCCAAGAAAGCGGAATGAAAGATTATGTGGTGCTTTGTTTGAATTTGGTTTTGTACAAAGTGTAGAATGATTTTTCTCTTTTTGTTAAGTATAGTAATAATTGTTTCCTTGCTCTTTTAGTTTATATTGATGATATTATACGTACTGGTAGTAGTGTTGATGAAATTAACAAAGTAAAGAGTTTTTTAAAATCTAAGTTTCTAATTAAAGATTTGGGAAAATTAAAGTTTTTTTTGGGTATTGAGGTTGTAGATATTCATAATGATATTTGTTTGTGACAGAGAAAATACTGTATTCAATTAATACATGAATTTGGTATTTTAGGTTGTAAAGTTGTTAAAATTCGTTTTGATAATAATGTTGTTATTAGAGGAGACGGCTTGGATAAAAATGATAGTTTAATTCCTAATGTTGTTTTGTTTCAAAAATTGGTTGGTAAACTAATTTACTTAACCATTACCAGGCCATATATTTGTTATTCTATGCAAGTTTTAAGTCAATTCATGCACAGTCCAAGAAAGTCTAATTTTAATATTGCTATAAGACTTCTGAGGTATTTAAAGAATAATCATGGAAGAGGTTTTTCTATTGTGAAATCAGATGCTTTGTGTCTTAAAAGTTTTGTTGATGCAGACCAGGCAAAATGCCTTGTTTCAAGGAAGTCTGTAACAGGGTTATGCAGTATTTTTTGGTAATAATCTTGTTTCGTGGAAAAGTTAGAAACATGAAACTATTTCCCGCTCGTCTAATGAGTCTAAATATCGATCCCTTGGTATCCTATCTTGTTAAATAATGTGGATTCTGAAAGTTCTTTTTGATCTTGGAATTAAGAACAAAACTCATGTTCCAATACTTTGTGATAATGAATCAGCTATAAAGCTTGTTCTTAATCCTGTATTTCATGAGAAAACCAAACACTTTGATGTTGATTTTCATTTTATTAGAGATCGTGTTTCAAAAGGAATTATTGAGGTTTTAAAATTTAGTTATGATAATAATTTGGTTGATATTTTTACTAGAGCTTTGAGTGTTTCTCAACATGAATTGGTTTGTCAAAAGTTAGGTCTTGTTGACCCTTTCCAAGGAATTTACTAATGTTTACTTTGAATTTTAAGTTTGAGGAGGGGTGTTGAGTTACGTGATATCTGATTCTTCAAACTTAGAAATTCATTTGTGTATCCTTTTATGTTCTTAAATTGTATTTGTTAATTATTTAGGGTAGATTGAGTTAGTTTTATTTCTTGTGTTAGATATTTATAGGAAGGGTGATTTGTGCAAAGTTGGAGAATGATCTGGAGTGCGGATAAAATCTTGAAAATATCAAGCAGGAACATACGGGTTGTATTTTTTGTAATCGGGTTGATCTGATGTATAAATAAGTGTTTTGTGTGTGTGTGTGTGTGTTTGATTCATTCTTGATCGATCGTATTCCTTGAGAGTTCACTCTTCTCTCTCTCTTTGAGTAGTTCGTTTGAGTCTGTAATTGTTCATATCTTGTTAGAGTCGTTCTTGTTCTTTTTGGTTGTCTGTGTATTCATTGAATAGACTAGAACAAAAATCTGAGGGTTAAGTGTGATTGTAGTGAGCTTTCTTTTCTAAATAGATGAAAACCAACTTATTCTTACTTGAATAAGAATTCTTGATGTTGTGATATCTTGAGTCTTTATATTTTAGTTTTCTTTAGAGTTAGTTGTAGAGGTAGAGGTTTTGGAACCTTAAGTTGGGAACCTAGGCTCTAGCCTTATGTATTTCTTCCGGTTTCTAGTTAGTTTTTTTTTTCAAAAAAAAAAAAAATGCTACACGTCTTGAAATGGAGAGTTTTCAACAAATCAACAAAGTCTGAATAAATTATATAGGGTTTTCAACAAATCAACAAAGTCTGAATAAATTATATAGGATATAAATTACATTATAGTGATGACCATATTAACGAGTTATTACCCAACAATCATTTGATTTATGTATTATTTTGAGAAATATATGAATCAATTATAAGATACTTCCTACATGATACAAACGAAAATCGATAAATTCAAAAAATCATTATCAATCCTATTAATAAAGTTCGAATTAAAAAAGCATACTAAACATATAGAATTTTATATTTCAAATTGATCTATTTATATTGATATTTTTACTTTTTACATAATATTGATTACATGAGAAATGAAATCGGATGTTGCCGTGTAATTTCCTACCAGCCACCACCATTAAAAAATTATTAAAATTTAGTAAATTTTATGTCAAAATCATTTTTTATAATTCTCAAGTTGTAATGGTTAATGCTTAATACCCAATTTACATAATAATTTTCCATCAAATATAGTATCTCTTGATAATGACTATACACGATTTTAATTATAAAGGTTTTAAATAGAGTGAAATGTGATATTTTGTTGTCGTCAAACCTCAAGCTTTATAAGTAAGGCGGTAAACGAGCTAAACCGTACCGAAATTGATCAAACTCGAGCACGACTCGTTTGATTTTTAAGAAGCTCGAGTACGACTCGTTTAATTTTTAAGAAGTTTGAGTTTGATCAAGCTCGAGCACGGCCTATTTGATTTTTAAGAAGTCTGAGCATGACTCGTTTAATTTTTAAGAAGCTGGAGCTTTAGTTCAACATGATTTAAGCCATAAGAAGGAAGTTTGAACTCAGCTCTTGAACAATTTTGTGAGACCGCAAGTCGATATGAGCCTAAACGTTATATATATATATATATATATATATATATATATATATATATATATATATATATATATATATATATATATATATATATATATATATTATTGGGTTTTATTTAATATCGTTTAATCCATCAATGATCAATTTGCAATCATGGAAGGATTGAATCAACCATACAACGAAGCTCTCTATAATGTATCTACCAAAAAAGTATCAGCCATAAAACTAGTTAGTCTTTACTTTTATTAATTTGTTGTTAAGCCATTAAGACTTATACCAAATAAGTGTTAGGAGAAGAAACTTATGAGCCTTTAAATCTTACACAAAATTGTAAGACAAGGTGGAGAGGATGTGGAATGAGCACCCTCGGATTTGCAAGCCAACAAAGGGAGAAAAGGAACCAAAATAACAACTATTTTCTACTAGCTCTTGGTTTTTGGCAGCCAAGACGGAGGAGAAAAGAGATTGAAATAGAAGCAAGTTTTTCAACCATACACTCCTTTGTATACTAAGAGACATGTACATGACTCAAAGCTAGTCATAAAGGAATGTGTGGTCTCTCTTACAAGCATGGAGTAGTCTAAATGAAGAGAATCCATGGCTCCAACATGGAGTGTGGAGTGTTTGTGTTTTGTTTTCTCATCAAACTAACTAGTTTCATATACTACCTAGATGGTTACTCAGAGTGTCAATTAAATTTGTACATAAGATATACATTCATTCCTTATAAATATAACTACTTTTGTTCTCTTTCATCATCATTTCACGGAAATAATAGTTTCCCAATTAGTTGTGAAAATATTATCTTCATAAAATAACAATTTCCAATTAAAAACAAACGTTTATTGTATTTATAAATATTTATATTTCATTAAAAAACAATCAATTAGTGGTAGCTTATTATAAGGTGTGACCTTATAGGATCATATGTTGTTAGAAAATATTATTATGTAATGGCTCTTGGGCATAATGACCTTTTAATCTCCCACTTGCACAAGACTAATTATAGATTGAAATAGATAGTAGTGAACATCTAGAAAAAATTTACTACCCCTAATAGCACACGAAGAATAATTTCATTCATTAACATCGAATTCCTTGAAACTTAAAAATGCAATTGATGTATAATGTAATTTTATCAGTTAGCCCATTATTATAGACATCATGTTGAACATGAGACTTGGAGCACAATAAATCTCAATTTGTGTTCAACTTTGGGTAATGCATATTAGATATCCATTTCTCAACACTTAAGAGGAAAAAATCGCATCTTGGATACATAAGCCTCTTGTATAGTTCATACTAAACCTGATAATAGCGTTTACAATTGCCTGTTTAAAGATCAAAATTTTAACACATCAAAGTATCGCATTTCCTACACTTAAGTCCCTCTATGCATCTTATGTATTAAGAAACTAAATATAGTACCTTTTCTTTATCATGTATCTCCCATAAAAACGATCTATGAGCTGATTTTGATGCCGCCCATGTTCGATATTATTTCTTTGGTGAGTACCTATGAATCTTGGTTACAAGCTATTGCCTAAATTCATCTTATGAGAGTCTACCAATCCAATTCATATTAGTTTTACTTCGTAATTACTCCCACAGTTATAACCGATTATGAACTTTTAGAAAAATTACATTATTTATGGACTAAACATGTTGATATAGCACACAACAAGTATTGAAGTGAAGATCATATCCCAATATATCTAAAAAATATAATAGTTGTTGTGTTATTGTTCCAATATCCAAATACAAAATCCAAATCAAATCCTATTTCTATAATAACAAAGTCTTTTAACTTAAAGTTGACCCTTCATGCTTTCTTCAAAAGAAACACATTATTAATGCGTCCGAATAAATTTCAATTGAATGTATTATGCCAATATTATCGTCTCCATATTTGACTTTATTCTATGTAAAGTTAAATACGCCCTAATGCATGCCATCTGATATGCTAACTTCAACTGTTATGCTACTAGAACTGATCATACAAGAAGGTTACTTACCATTATTACCAATGCTTTCGAACATCTATAGTAGTAGAAGATGCCCTAATCCATGCCATTCGATATGCTAACTTCTACTATTATGCTACTAGAATAGGAATTGATCCTTGAAGAAGGTTACCTACCTTTCTTTCAAGTTTTTTTTATTTATATTTTGGTGCGTCTCAAAGAAAGTTATTAATAAGTTGATCTTGATGGTGTCAAAACATTGGCAGATGACAAAACTGTAGCCATAGTTGTCATCAACCTAGGGAATCTGTAATGTCCCAAAAGTTTGTAGTAAAATTTTCATTTTTAAACCAATAAACCATATAGAATAGTTTTTCCAAACCTAGTCATAGTGAATACATCATTTAAACATCAGAGTAAAAATCACAAATAGCCAATGCGGAAAATTATGGGTATTTTGTGCAGTCACACCGTGCCCTAATCTTTTGAACCGGTAGTAACTGGAACCGTAAACATGAAACCGTAAGCAAAAAGCTTAGTGAATTCCCCAAAATACGACATACCATATGTAACACCCGATCCCTGGTATACTACCTTTCAAGTATTTCTTATGTTTTTCTCTGGGACTCGATGAGTTGGTGGCCCAACTCGTCGAGTAGATTCGTGATCCGCAGGGAGTTTAAATGACCTACTCGACGAGTTGGGAGACTGACTCGGCGAGTAGGTGTTGTTTGGGTGAAAATCTAATTTTGAGGGTTTGTGCCTTATTTAAACAACTTTTCTTACCCTCCACGGTCCCTATTAATCCCATAAAGCATTATCTCGAAAACCTAGTGTAACGTCCCGTCTATCGTATGTCTTTTTTTATATTATTTATTTAGAAGTTTGCAGAGGGACTCGGCGAGTCTATTGCCCGACTCGTCGAGTAGAGATGGGATTTCAAGCACATGTAAGTTGGTGACTCGGCGAGTCCGCCTGCCAGGACGAAACCCTAAATCCCCGGGTTTGCTCACTATTTAAGCAATGTTATGTGCCCCAACTCGCCTCCTTCACCCTCAGAGAGCTTGTGAGAAACCCTAAATCATTCCTTGTGTGATTAAAGTGTTTTTGGTGTGGGTTCTTGAAGGATTGAAGAGGAGAAAGAAGAAAGGACCCAAAAGAGGAAGTGTAGAGCAAAGATCCAAGGCCAAGTCAGGGTTTATTGAGGTGTGTTTCAGAATTTCTATGTTTTATGCTTAAAATCTCCATTAGAACACCTCTAAGGCTAGTTTAATGTATTTTCGAAGCTTATTAGTTGTATGGATGCCTTATTGGTTCGAGTTATCCCCAGATCTGTTCATTTAGGAGTTTTAGAGCCTAGATCTAATGCCTTTTTCGAAGTTGTCTTGCATGAGAACCCTAGATCTAGCCTTATTAAGCCGTTTGAGCCTTTTAATCTTCATGCATGCTTATGGGCACGCAAAGATAGAATCTTTACGTGTTAATCGAGCATAAGAAGCCCAGATCTGCAAGTTATATGCGTTGGATTCAAGCAAAATCGAGTTATTAGTAACTGCATGCATACGACTCGGCGAGTCGTTCTTCGAACTTGGCGAGTCGAGCCGCGAGTCCCCAATTTTTCCCCTTTTGAGTGATTCCGAGTGGAGACCAGTGAGTAGTTGGATGGACTCAGTGAACCGGAGATCAGACTCAGTAATGGAGGGACTCGACGAGTTGTTCATACAACTCGGCGAGTCCAAGGCAATCTTCATAGATTCAAGAACAACCCGTTAAGTTGTTCATACAACTCGGCGAGTCGGATGTAGATAGCCTGAGTTCTAGAGTCGAAAGGGAACTCATCTAGTTGGTGCTATACTCGACGAGTAGCAGCGAACAGGGTTGAGAAGTGAGAGTAGAGACTTGACGAGTTGACGGCCCAACTCGGCGAGTCAGGTCAACTGTAAGTTGACTTTGACCGAGAGAGTTGACTTTAGCCAGGGGTGAAAGAGTCATTTTACCCCAAAGCAGTTATTAGTATTGATTGAGTGTGTTTGTGGAATTGTAGCCTGGGAGATACCAGAGCGGCACCATATAGCTTCTAGAGCCTTACACTCAGCAGCCAGTTCACGAGGTGAGTTTCCTTCCAGTAGGAACGGGTCTAAGGCCACAATGCCGGCCCGTTCAGTTAGTAGTAGTTTCCGGACTTCGGTCCGATGCAGTAGTTAGTATGTTTGATGCCTTCGTGGCTCAGACAAGATTTATGTGTTATGTGTTATGTGTTATGTGTTCCGGGCAACGACCCGATGTAGTATGCAGTATATGTGTTTATGCTAGTTGATATGTTATGCTATGCTATGTTCAGTCAGTTTCCGGACTTCGGTCCGATGTAGGGGCAAGGCCCCAGTTAGTCCGGACTTCGGTCCGATGCAGGGGACAAGGTCCCAGTCAGTTTTTGGACTTCGGTCCGATGCAAGGGGCAAGGCCCCAGTTAGTCCGAACTTCGGTCCGATGCAGGGGACAAGTTCCCAGTCAGTTTCCGGACTTCGGTCCGATGTAGGGGGCAAGGCCCCAGTTTGTCCGGACCTCGGTCCGATGCAGTGGGCAAGGCCCAATATGTGCTTTATATGTATTGTATGATATGTGGTAGTTTGGGGGAGCTCACTAAGCTTCGTGCTTACAGTTTCAGTTTTGGTTTCAGGTACTTCCGCAAGCAAAGGGAAGAGCTCAGGATTATGGCATCGCACACACCACAACTTCAGTTTTTGTCCTGGGAGTTGATTCAGTTTCTTCGATATGTTTTGATACAGTTTATCTCACAGTGTTTTATATGGTTTTGAGATACGCTACGTATGATTTTATTATGTGATACTCAGTTTTATGATCTTTGTTATATTTAAAAATGAAATTTTCGGGTCGTATTTTTGGGATGTTACACCTAGCGTTGTGTGAGTGTCCTAAGACCATTTTTATGCATTTTGGTGGATTGTGAAGCATGAAAAGAGGAAGGAAGCTTGAGAGTTCGATTTGGGGCTTGGAGATCCAGAGATTTTGTTCCATTTCTAGCTCATTCAAGGTAAAATGCCCCTGCCTTGGTCTTCCATGTGTTTATTCATCCTTAGGGCTTGGATTTTGAGTATCTTTAGGGCTTTCTAAGGTATTTTCGGATTAGTGAAGGGTTATATGGAGCTTTGACTTCAGATCTGGGTCATTGGAAGGGTCTCATTGCATAAAGGTGCCAACTCTATGGCCATGAGATCCCCATGCACTTTGTAGAACATCTTTTATGGCTTTTTGAGCCAAAGACCCCTTGCATGTGCACCAAGCTTGGAACTTTACGTGTATAATGGACATTAGGAGGCCATATCTATGGTTTTGATGTGTTAAGACCCATTTAGATCGACTGTATAGTAATGATCAAGGATGGACTGGCGAGTCATTCTTGGGACTCGGCGAGTCGGGGTATAATGACCACCGAATCCTGTCTATCGATGGACCAGATGATAGTGTGGAAGGTCCCTAAGTTGTTTAGGCTCATAAGGGACCTGGGAATCATGGGACTCGATGAGTGTTTGAGCAAACTCGACGAGTCCAAGGTAATCTCCTAATGTTTGAAGATGGACTCGAAGAGTTGTTCATACAACTCGGCGAGTCATAGACTGGACGCATCCTTATGAGGGAGATGAACTCGAAGAGTTTAAGGATGAACTCGACGGTACGGATGAAGATGGTCCCGATGGTATGATTGAAGGAGAACCCGTCAAGTTCTTGACAGACTCGACGAATAGAGTCGGGGATTGTATCGAGATAGAGGAGTATAGACTTGACGAGTTGGTAGACCAATGTTTACTTTGATTGAATTTAGTTGACCCTGGTTAGGGTTGCATATTCAAATTGATAACTTAGAAGGGTTGTCATGTAGGGATTGAGGAGTCGAGAAGAGTTGATTTGCATGCTGAGGATAGTTCAGACACTACATGACATCGAGGTGAGTTACCTTCCAGTAGAAGTGGGTCTAAGGCACCAAGGCCGGCCCACTAATAGTTTTTTGGTTGAGATAATTGTCTGGTTTGCTATGGCTTGATATGTGCATATGCTAGTATGCTATGTTAGGTGGGATAGTACCAGTAGGAGGGGACCAGTCCCCGATTCGGTCGTTAAGACCAATGGGTAGGTCGGACACCCCAGAAATGTCTGACATCATGATTATGATGTGATATTATATGCTAGCGGTAGGGGTGAAATAGTCCCCGTGATCGGTTGAGATAGACCGGTGGGTAGGTCAGCCCCCTAGAATGGCTTGAGATGGGTAGGTCAGCACCCCAGAATGGCTTGACATGGGTAGGTCGGGCGCCCCAGAATTGCTCGGCAATATGTATGTTGATTTGTATGTGGTATGATGGGGGAACTCACTAAGCTTTGTGCAAACAGTTTTAGTTTTGGTTTCAGGTACCTCTTCGTCTAAGGGGAAGGAGTCGACGGTGTAGCAACACATCACACACACACATGATTCCCGCTTAGAGTTTTTTGGGATTGTACTCTGATATTTTATTACTTCAGATGATATAGGTTTCAGACATGATACTACGGTTTTATGTTATGACATTATTGGCAATGTCTTGATAATTTATTTTATAAATCACATAATTAAAAATGAAATTTTTGGCCTTGATTTTTGGGATGTTACAAGTTGGTATTAGAGCCTTGGTTTAAGGGATTCTGACACACCCTCGTGGGTGCCTGGACTCAAATCAAGGGCTTGAAAGATTTTCTGCAATAAAATAGTTTTCAAAAATCTAAGTCAAAGAATTTTGAGAAAGGACAAGGTGTGTGATGCATGCGACCGGCCGAGCTCAACTAAGTTTTCCCCAAGATACCCATACTAGTTATGTTATGATATATGATGTGATCATGAGAACTGCATGATAGATTAGGGCTAAGGATCTATGAGGATGCATTGTATTCCTATTATATACTTATGAGAACTGCATGCTAGAATAGGGATAAGGATTTAGTAGGATGCCTTGTATGCCTGCTGTAGGAGCTTATTGAACGGTATGTTAGAGATGTTAGTTAGCAGCATGGTAGCCTGAGTTTCTTATGCTTGATTTGGTTACTCGATGCATGAATGCTGCTTGCTTTGTGCTATAGGGGTTCTGACTAGCTTTAAATAACTAGCAAGTAAATATGTATCAGGATTTGCAAGCTAGTTAGGGAAAAGTGGTAGGGACTCCTGGTGCAGCTGATGGCGGAGAGTAGTTCGGAGGGTGTCCTAGGGAATCCTAGGATGGGATTAGTATCGGTAATGAGACTTGGTGAAGTTGAAGCAATACTTGAGGAAAGCACAAATAGATGTGGAAAGTAGTATGGGCACGTACTACTGAATGCAGAGGATCCGTACTCGAGCCAAGGAGGGCCAAGATGGAGCCAGGAAACTTGGAGAGTGTGTGAGACCTCTTAAGAGTATGTATGATCCTGACATTTATGTGTATATTTTTAGTATGGCGATTACGCGACGTGGAGTAGGAGGTTCAGGATCTGGGTCAGGATCAGGATAACGCTCAGGTGTGGGATCCGAGCAGGTTGATGACAACTTACGTGAGCTCATCGCGTCTAAGATCACTAGAGGTATCCTTGAGTCGACCCCTATCATCTTCGGGTTGATCAAGGAGGGGATTATCGAGTTGATGGAGGATTGCCTCCAGAAATTTCGGAGAGACTGGGCGTCCAGCCAGTCGGGTACGTGTACACTGTCATTTTAAGGACTTCAGAAGAAGTGGTGTGTCAGACTTTCACTAGGTGAAGGACCCTATTTCTGCTAGAAGATGGATTGTGGACATCGAGTCAACGCAGTTGACGAGCTTCTGCCCGGAGGGGTCGAAGGTCCGCTTTGTTGTGAGATGTTTGAGGGATAGAGCTAGAGATTGGTGGGAGTCAGTTGGTGACTCGATGGGAGCCGCAACCATCAAGGCTATGATTTGGTTAGATTTTGTGACCAGATTCAGGGCTGAGTTCGTGCCACTTGTGGAGCTTCAGCAGCTGGCCATGGAGTTTTCGGATATGAGACAGACGATAGAGACAGTGGCGTAGCTCACCGCCAAATATAAGGAGAGGGCCTTGTTGGTACCTCAGTATGTGGGGGATGAGGAGATGCGGAAGACCCGCTACCATTATATGTTGAGGGCTGATATCCGGGAGCATGTCAGCTATTCATCTTGACCGACCCTGGAGTCCATGATTGCCAGAGCATAGGAGAGGGAGATCGATTTGGAGGACCTTAGGAAGATGAAGGAAGCGCCAATGGTGGCACCAACTTCAGCTACAACGCGGGTTGCAGATAGCCGAAAGGTCAACGCAGAGGCTCTAGTGGTACGAAGCTGAGCATTTCAGTTGACAGTCAAGAAGGCATGCACCGGACCCGATGTGGTGACGGGATTATTCCAGGTGAACGGTATCCCAGTTCAGGTGTTGCTTGATTCGGGTGCTACCAGTCCTCGGGCATGTTGGATTGCCCTGTAGAGGTCGATATTGCGGACGATCGGTCAGTGCGAGCATCAGGGGTCTACCGAGATTGTGTTTTGAGGTTGTTCGAGGAGCGTTACTTGGTAGACTTGGTTCCCATACCCTTGCAGGGGACACAAGGTTATTGTTGGTATGGATTGGCTAAGCCCCAAAGGGGCGGTGATTGACTACGCGCAACAGTTGGTGCCGATCAGGACCCCAAGTGGGGGAGAACTGGTGATTCAGGGTGAGAGGCCACAACGAGGGCCAACTTTATGTTCAGTAGAAAGAGTTAGGTGCTACTTTCAACATGGTTACGCTGGATATGTCGCCTATGTCATGGATACCCAGGAGGCGGGAAAGGCGACGATGGGTGATGTGCCAGTAGTGCGAGAGTTTGCGGATGTATTCCCCGAGGAGTTGCATGGGATACCTCCGGAGAGGCAGGTAGATTTCAGGATCAACCTAATCCCTGGTGAGGCTCCGATAGCCAAGGCACTATATTGGTTGGCTCGTCCTGAGATGCAGGAGTTGTCTATAAAGTTGCAGGAGCTGTTAGACAAAGGATTCATTAGACCGAGCAGTTGATATTGGGGAGCCCCGATTTTATTTGTAAAGAAGAAGGACCGGTCGCACCGGATGTGTATAGATTACCGAGAGCTGAATAAGGTAACGGTGAAGAACCTTTACCCACTCCCGAGGATTGATGACCTCTTCGACTAGCTACACGGAGCATCTTGGTTCTCCAAGATTGACTTGCGTTAAGGATATCATCAGATGAGGGTCAGAGAGGAGGATGTGCACAAAACTTCTTTTTGGACACGTTATGGTCACTATGAGTTTGTGGTGATGCCTTTCCGGATCATCAATACTCCTGCCACGTTCCTGGATCTCATGAACTACATCTGCAAACCGATGTTGGATTGATCCATGATAGTTTTCATCGATGACATCTTCGTCTATTCCAAGAAGCGAGAGCAGCATGAGGAGCATTTGCGGGAGGTTCTGGATACTTTGACGAGGGAGAGCTTGTATGCTGAGTTCTCTAAGTGTGAGTTCTGGTAGCGCGAGGTGCTATTTTTAGGGCACGTTGTCAATCAAGACGGGATTTCGGTTGACCCGGCCAAGGTGGAGGCCGTAATGAGATGGGAGGTTCCCAGGTCTCCTTCCAAGATTCGGAGCTTCCTAGGACTGGCAGGCTACTATCGGAGATTCATTCAGGACTTCTCCAAGATATTCATGTCCCTGACCAGGTTGACGAGGAATGTCGTGGTCATTCGCTGGGGGCCTGAGCAACAGGCCGTGTTTGAGAGTTTGAGACAGAGATTGTACGAGGCGCCAATCTTAGCCCTTCCAGAGGGCATGGAGGATTTTGTAGTATATTGCGTTGTGTCTATCTCGGGTTTAGGTGCGGTATTGATGCAGAGAGGGCATGTTATCTCTTACGCCTGGAGGCAGTTGAAGCCTCACGAGGCGAATTATCCGACACATGATTTGGAGCTGGGGGCTGTTGTTTTCGCCCTCAAGATTTCGTGTCATTACCTCTATGGGGTTCGTTGTATTATTTACATGGACACAAGAGCCTGAGGTATCTCATGGACCAGTCAAATCTGAATATGAGGCAGTGTCAGTGGCTTTATTGATGGGTTTTGAGCATTCTAACACTTCCTAAGTGTACATGCAACCCTAATAACCTTGGATCTATGTTTGTCTAATTATCATGCAAAGTTGAATTCCAAGGTTATATTCCTATCTAGCATACATGGGGAACAATTTTAACTTGAAACATAGATAGAATAACTTACCTTGTTGTTGCTTGTGTTCCTTGAAACCTTGTGAGCCTAGCACCCCAAGTGTGATGCCTCAAATGCTTCACACAACACCAAATGCTCTTGGAAAGACTTTTGAGATAACACACACTTCTCAAAATCGGCCAAGCCCTCTAGTTTCCTTTCACTAGCCAATTTTTGGTGGAGAATATGCTTCTTATATAGTGTTGACACTTCTAGGGTTACACCATGTAAACCCTAAAGTGTCATGACTCTTCATTTCCATGACCCATGGGTTTGTAACTCCCATGGAGCATCCATGGAGCATCCTATGGGTAGAACCCAACTTGATAATCCATGGAGCCTCTTAGCCCACTATACAAGATATGGATGATTTACATAATCAACCCATATATTTAATTAGTTATCCTTTGATCACTTAATTAATTCCAAATTAATTCTTTGATCAACTAATCAAATAATATTATTAATATATTAGAACTTATAATATATTAATAATCTCCAAGTGTTATTTCTCTCATTTAGTCTATCCAATTGCATGGTGCCATGCAACCCAAATGGACCATGCCGGGTCGGGTCAAGTACAAGCCCGAAATAGTTATGGACTTAGACACCTTATCCAACAGTCTCCCACTTGGATAAGTCTAATAACTATATCTCTAGTACTTCAGGAACCGACCGGCAATCGTAGCTCTTTCAAGGTTTCTCGGAACTGAGAAGATGATAGTACGCCATTTAAGATAAGTGATCATATAATCCTCCGTTCTAGATATCAGCCGGACAAATACATGGAACAATGTCTTACTTATTGTCCAGCAGTTTGTTTCCCGATTTCCGATTTGTTTGACATAGAACTTAATTGAACACATCAACTTAGTTCTGACCGGGCCCGGTACATGGGTCAAAACAAAATCATCGAGGGGCCCAGATATCAGCTTCTAATCCAAGAAGGAACAGATAAACTTCTAATCACAGAAAAGTACGTTTTATAACATCGAGTTACCTATGCGGTTTCGTACAGTCAATGCATAACCAACTTGTAAGTAACAAATCATATCTCTAGGTTTGAAGACTTATATGATATTACCGTCTCACGATCACTCGAGATAGAATTCCATGAAGTGATTCCAGTGAGCATGGGTTGAGTCCAATGCTCAGAACTTATGAGCACTCATGATTGTTGTAGCCTTGTCCAACACCTTAGACCTCTACAACCCATCATGACAGTCTTGATTCATACCTACTTCCGACATATGACCGACTGTGGAGGTTTGAATAATATGTTACACCAAACAAAATTATTCTGGAAGTCAAAACATGCAAAAGAAATATAGTAAACGATTGACAAGAGATAGCAACACTTTACTCATAAATAAAACACCTTTTATTCATCATCAAATGTCAATTAAACTTTACAAATTTCTGGGTTATCTAACTACTAAAACTTATATCATCCTTCAGCCCTATGCTCCGAGCATGCTGGAGATGCTTAACCCTACTCAGTCCCTTCGTGAGGGGATCTGCTGGGTTCTCATCCGATGATACCCTCTTTGCCACGAGGCGTCCTTCTTCGATCCGATGTCTGATGAAATGGTATTTTCTGTCGATGTGTCTGGATCTCCCATGATCCCTTGGTTCCTTAGCTAAGGCAACAGCACTTTCACTATCACAGAAAATTTCCATTGGCTCTTTAATAGCTGGTACAACTCCAAGGTCTCCAATGAAGTTCTTCAGCCATATCGCCTCCTTTGCTGCTTCGCTAGCTGCAATATACTCTGATTCACAAGTAGAATCTGCCACTGTCTCTTGCTTGGAACTCTTCCAAGAAATTGCTCCTCCGTTTAGAGTAAAGACCCAGCCCGACTGAGAGCGGAAATTATCCCTATCAGTCTGAAAGCTAGCATCACTATACCCTACAACTCTCAAGTCATCACTTCCACCAAGGGTAAGGACCCAGTCCTTAGTCCTCCGTAGGTACTTGAGGATACTCTTTACCGCAGTCCAGTGTGCCTTGCCAGGGTTCGCCTGATACCTGCTAACCATGCTCAAGGCAAAAGCTACATCGAGTCGAGTACACGTCATAGCATACATGATCGATCCTACAGCCGAAGCGTAAGGTGTTCGACTCATTTCTGCTATCTCAGCCTCAGTGCTAGGGCTTTGTGTCTTACTCAATCTGGTGTTACTCTGGATGGGTAACTCTCCTTTCTTGGAATCCTGCATGCTAAATCTCTTCAGCACCTTATCCAAGTAGGTACTCTGACTAAGTCCAATTAGTCTTTTACTCCGATCTCTCAAGATTCTTATCCCTAGAATATAGGCAGCTTCACCAAGGTCCTTCATAGCGAAACACTTCCCATGCCAGGACTTTACTTCCTGCAGGGTTGGAATGTCGTTTCCTATGAGTAGTATGTCATCCACATACAATACCAAAAAGCTAACTATACTCCCACTAGCCTTGACATACACACAAGATTCATCTTCACTCCTAGAAAAGCCAAATTCCTTGACCTTTTCATCAAAGCAAAGATTCCATCTGCGAGGTGCTTGCTTCAATCCATAAATGGATTTCTCAAGCTTACACACTCTATTAGGGTACTCGTTGCTGACAAAACCCTCTGGCTGACTCATGTAAACATCTTCAGCCAACTTCCCATTAAGGAAAGCGGTTTTGACATCCATCTGCCATATTTCATAATCTTGAAATGCAGCTATGGCTAACAGAACCCGAATAGACTTAATCTTGGCTACCGGAGAAAAGGTCTCATCATAATCCACTCCAGGAATTTGAGAGAAGCCCTTTGCTACCAGTCTAGCCTTATAAGTGTGTACTTTACCATCCATGTCGGTCTTCTTCTTGAAGACCCATTTGCACCCTACTGTCTTACGACCTGGTACATTTTCAACCAAGTTCCAAACTTGATTGTCATACATGGATTGTATCTCGCTATCCATAGCCTCTTTCCATTTTGCAGACTCGGGGCCTGCCATGGCTTCCTCGTAGCTGTTAGGGTCATCTTGACTTACTAGTGTTTCATCACTAATAAGTGTCTCACCTTCTGCAGTAATATGGAATCCATAGTAATGCTCAGGTGCACTCCTAACTCTCGCGGAACGTCTCAGAGGTACAGATTTGTCAATTTGCTCAACAGAAGTTTCCTCCTCAAGTTGAGGGCTAGAGTTTGAAGTTCCTTCACCGCTTGATTCTTGAATTTCTTCAAGATCAATTTGCCTCCCACTGTCTCCTTGGCTTATAAACTCTCTTTCTCGAAAGACTCCTCTTCTTGCTACAAAGACCACATTGTCACTGGGTCTGTAGAAGAGGTAACCAAAGGATCGCTGTGGGTAACCGATGAAAATACACCTCTCGCTTCGAGGTTCGAGCTTATCATGAGTCTCGCGTCTCACGAAAGCCTCGCAACCCCAAATCTTGATGTGGTCTAGTTTAGGTACTTTACCAGTCCACATCTCGTGAGGAGTTTTGGCAACTTTCTTTGTAGGGACTAGATTAAGAATATGGGCGGCAGTCTCTAAGGCATACCCCCATAATGAGATTGGTAGCGAAGCTCGACTCATCATGGAACGAACCATATCTAACAAGGTTCGATTACGCCTCTCAGCCACACCATTCAACTGTGGTGTCCTGGGAGGTGTCAATTGTGAGACTATCCCACATTCCCTTAGATAGTCGAGGAACTCTGAACTAAGATACTCACCACCACGATCGGATCGAAGCATCTTAATGTTCCTGCCCAATTGATTCTCGACTTCCTGTTTAAATTCCTTAAACCTCTCGAAAGTCTCTGACTTATGCTTGATCAAGTAGACATATCCATATCTACTATAATCATCAGTAAAAGTCAAATAATAACGATTAGCATCCCTTGTGGTATGTTTGAATGGTCCACACACATCCGTGTGTATAAGGTCCAACAAACCTTCACCCCTCTCACACGAACCTGTGAAGGGTGACTTTGTCATTTTTCCAAGTAAGCATGATTCGCAACTATCATCTGACTTTAGGTCAAACGACTCCAAGACTCCATCCTTTTGGAGTTGGCCTATGCGTTTCTTGCTTATATGTCCAAGACGACAATGCCATAAAGATGCTTTATCCAAGTTATTATTAGTAGAATCAATACACAAAACATTATTTCCCAAGTTATCTACAACAGATACAGCTTCATACACACCATCACAAGGTAATGCTTTAAAATAAAAGACATTATTATAGAAAACATCTATAGAACCAACTTCATTATTAAATGAAAAGGTAAACCCTTGTTTGTACAAAGCATGAAAGGAAATAATATTTCTTGTCATTCCTGGCGAATAACAACACTTATTCAAATCTAAACTAAACCCACTACTTAGCGATAAAGTATAAACTCCAATCTTGGTAACAGGTATAGCTTTCCTATTCCCCATGATCAAGTTTATCCTTCCTTGCTCCACATCCTCACTTCTTCTTAGTCCCTGCAAGTCACAACAAATGTGAATACCACAACCGGTATCAAGGACCCAAGAATTAGAATGGGGTGAGTTATTAGAAATGATAGTGTAAATACCTGCATGGTTGGGTTTAACTTTCCCATCCTTCACATCTTGCTGGTATTTTGGGCAGTTCCGCTTCCAATGAGCTTTTTCATGGCAATAGAAGCATTCAGCCTCTTTTGGGTCAGAAGAAGGAGTAACGAAACCTCTCTTGGTTCCACTTGAAGAAGAGCCATCAAGGGTCCGAACCTTGGTACCCTTAGAAGAGCTCTTTCTCTTCCTCCCTCGACTTTTCCCGATTGCCAAAACCGGAGTAGAGTTTTGAGTAGGAGTGATAGCAACCGACTTCCCCTTAAGACCTGTTTCTGCGGTCTTGAGAAGTCCCTGAAGTTTGCTGAGTGTGACTTCTTCCTTGTTCATGTGATATGTCATGCGGAATTGATCATAGCACGATGGTAAGGAATGCAAAATAATATCTATTGCAAGATCCTCCGGGAAGTTCACATTAAGCTTCAGCAAACGATCCACATACCTTTGCATTTTCTGCATGTGGCTCGTGACGGATTCCCCGTCCTTCATCATGGTTGTTATCATGGAGCAAATGATTTCATACCTCTCTTGTCTTGCACTTTGATGGTATCTTTCCATCAAATCTTGGTGCATTTCATAAGGGTAGAAATCCTCATAAGACTTTTGGAGTTCCGCTGTCATTGTGGCCATCATGATACAAGCCACTTTCGTAGCATCCCTTTCATGTGCCCGAAATTCAGCGATCTCCTGAGGAGTTGCAGTGGACTCATCAATCTCCTTAAGCTCCTTGTCAAGGACATATTCTTTGTCCTCGTAGCGGGTAATCATCCTGATGTTTCTGATCCACTCATTGAAGTTGGATCCATCAAAGGTGACTTTCCCACACAAGTTCATAAGGGTAAAGGAGCCATTAGGATTAGAGCCAGAAGCATTGTTGGAAGACATCTGAAGAGAAGAGGACAAGATTAGTTTAGATATAAGAGAGTCCTTAATAAAACACCCAAATGTAATATTAAGGCTAGGATCCAATCACAATATAATATAACTTAGAAGAGGTATGCCGTAATCTAAGCTATACCATATTTGAAAGGTAGGTGAATGACGATTCACCAATTTCCACCACGAAAACCGAAATGATTAAATATTAGGTTTTTGATTGGTTCTTAGAAATTCCTAGATTCTTTTGAGATTCAATGAACTTTTCAAAGGCATGTTTCAATCTCGAGTGTGCCCTCCAAGTTTTGTGACTGGGATACCGAGGATCACAAAACGAGGTGTGAAGTAACCATGCAAATCACTTGGTACCCTTAAAGTTTATCACTCAATCGATGTGCCGGTTAACCACACACGCTCCATCGATACTATAATAAACCCTAAGTCACCCTTTACCTACCTTCTTAAGTCCAAGTTAGTGTGCCGGTTAACCACACACGCTCCACCAACGACTTAATCAAAGTGTAAAGTGTAATTTCATGGAATAGCACCTTATTCACATTTTTCCTAAAGTAACTAAGATTGGGAATTTAATAAAACATTTAGTTACTTTATAATATTCATCATACTTTGAATGAGAATTAATAAGTCCTTGTCTTACCCGTTCGGCTAACGACCCTCCACCGATCAAGCAAGCGGTGGGTGAGAGTGGACACCCATTAAGTCACCATTTTATAGGCAACAACCTTGTACCCACCTTATAGACCGGCTTCGTGAATGAGGCGTACTAGCGGTAAGACGACTTTGTTCTTATACATATATATATAATTATTAAATCATAATAATATAAGTATAAGGGTTGAATTTTAACTTTTAAAATTCTAGGGGTTGGAACTAAAGTTTTAACTTAACTTTACTTGTTCCAAAACTTGAGGGCAAGTTTTGTAATCTTTCAAAACTTTTCATTTCTTGTAACTTATGAGTTTAATAGAGTAATAAAATGAGGACTTTTCATTTTTCTAACTCTTGTGTTCTTTTAATGGTTTTTAATCCAAGAGACTTTTGGTTTTCCATAACTTGAGGACAAGTTATGGACTCCATTAAAACACATTATGATCATGAATTAATCTACCACATAGGTTACAAATAATTCCTATGATCATCTAAACATCATAAGAACAAGAATATGAATATGAACACTTTCAAGAATCAAAATCACATTTAATCTTTGTAATTTTGATAATTTGTTGTTGTAAATGAGTTAGAAAAGACATTACACCTTCTAAAATAAGTTTTCAAGTACCAAAACATTTTAGGGTAATGATTCTAATCCATTTCCAGCAACACAAGTCGAAATTCTGCACTCTGTCGACCCTACTCGCCGAGTGCATAAACCTACTCGCCGAGTAGGTTGAAGATACACATGAACTCGTCGAGTCCTCCCCATGGACTCGCCGAGTCCATCAGTCAGACAGCAAGATTTTCGACTTTCTTCAACTTTTAAGCACAAATAACAAACAAACAAGCCTAGGCTCTGATACCACTGATGGGTTTTGAGCATTCTAACACTTCCTAAGTGTACATGCAACCCTAATAACCTTGGATCTATGTTTGTCTAATTATCATGCAAAGTTGAATTCCAAGGTTATATTCCTATCTAGCATACATGGGGAACAATTTTAACTTGAAACATAGATAGAATAACTTACCTTGTTGTTGCTTGTGTTCCTTGAAACCTTGTGAGCCTAGCACCCCAAGTGTGATGCCTCAAATGCTTCACACAACACCAAATGCTCTTGGAAAGACTCTTGAGATAACACACACTTCTCAAAATCGGCCAAGCCCTCTAGTTTCCTTTCACTAGCCAATTTTTGGTGGGGAATATGCTTCTTATATAGTGTTGACACTTCTAGGGTTACACCATGTAAACCCTAAAGTGTCATGACTCTTCATTTCCATGACCCATGGGTTTGTAACTCCCATGGAGCATCCATGGAGCATCCTATGGGTAGAACCCAACTTGATAATCCATGGAGCCTCTTAGCCCACTATACAAGATATGGATGATTTACATAATCAACCCATATATTTAATTAGTTATCCTTTGATCACTTAATTAATTCCAAATTAATTCTTTGATCAACTAATCAAATAATATTATTAATATATTAGAACTTATAATATATTAATAATCTCCAAGTGTTATTTCTCTCATTTAGTCTATCCAATTGCATGGTGCCATGCAACCCAAATGGACCATGCCGGGTCGGGTCAAGTACAAGCCCGAAATAGTTATGGACTTAGACACCTTATCCAACATTTATGTGGTAAAGGATTATGATTGGGAGATCCTCTACCACCCCGGGAAGGCTAATGTCGTCGTCGACGCGCTTAGCTACAAGGCAGCGCCGACCAGGGGCATCTGTATGAGGATGACAGTTGTGACTCCGCTGTTGGAGTAGATTCGGGAGGCCCAACAGGAGGACAGGAAGGAGGAACATCAGAAGAGCGAGCGAATTGTGGGGCAGGTTTCCTCCTTCGATTATGATAGTCGAGGATTGTTGACTCTTCACCGTAGGATGTAGGTCCTATATCATGGGGGTGTGAGCCAAATATTGATGGAGGAGGCACATGGATCCAGGTTTTCTATCCATCCCGGTGTGACGAAGATGTATAGGGATCTTCATCTTGATTATTGGTGGCCCTGTATGAAGAGGGATGTAGCTTGGTTTGTGGAGAGGTGCCTGACCTGCAGGAAGGTCAAGGATGAGCACCAGAGACCTCACAACAAGGTCCAACTGTTGGATATCCCGCTGTGGAAATGGGAGAATATCACTATGGATTTCATCACAAAGCTTCCCAGGACCGTGTGGGGAGTGGATTCGATTTGGGTCATCGTTGATCAATTGACCATGAGCGCCCATTTTATTCCGATTTAGGAGAGCATTGCGGCCGAAAAGTTGGCCAACATCTATATCATGGAGGTAGTGGCGTGGCACGGGTTGTCGGTTTCAGTGGTTTCCAATAGGGATGTGCGGTTCACTTCCAGGTTTCAGTGGTTTCCAAAGTTGGCCAACATCTATATCATGGAGCTGGATACTCGTCTGCATTTTAGCACCTCCTTTCACCGACAGACGGATGGTCAGAGAAAGCGGACCATCCAGACTCTGGATGATATGCAGCGAGTATGTGTTTTAGACTTCGGAGGTAGTTGGGATACTTACCTTCCTCTGGCAGAGTTTTCCTACAATAATAGCTATCACGCGAGTATCGAACGTCCTCTTTCGAGATGTTGTATAAGAGGAAGTGAAGGACCCCAATATGCTGGAGTGAGGTTGGTCATAGGGTTATGGGGAGTACCGATGTGGTACTCAAGACTACAGAGAGGATCCAGCAGGTGCAGAGCAGGCTTCCGACTCCTCAGAGTCGGCAGAAAAGTTATACCGATAAGCATCGATCGAATTTCGAGTTCCGGGTCGGGGATATGGTGCTCCTGAAGGTGTATCCTTGGAAAGGCATCGTACGATTCAGGAGGCGGGGCAAGCTGGGCCCTAGGTATATTGGAACCTTTAGGGTCATAGCTCGGGTGGTCAAGGTGGCATATAGGCTGGATCTGCCAGCCAAACTCAGTCAGATTCATAGCACCTCTCACGTCTCCCAGTTGCGGAAGTGCCTGATAGACGAATCGGCAGTGGTGCCTTTAGAGGATATTTAGGTTGATGACAGCCTGAATTACATTGAGCGGCCAGTGGCAATCCTTGACAGGAAGTCAAGGGACCTGAGGAACAAGAGAGTGGAGCTGGTAAAGGTGCAATGGCAGCACCGCAAGGGCTCGGTATGGACCTGGGAGTAGGAGGACGAGACGAGGGAGCATTACCCCGAGCTTTTTTAGGACCCAATAGCAGACTTCAAGGACGGAGTTTAAAATGAGTGGGGGAGATTTGTAACACCCGATCCCTGGTATGCTTCCTTTCAAGTATTTCTTATGTTTTTCTCTAGGACTCGAAGAGTTGGTGGCCCAACTCGTCGAGTAGAGTCATGATCTGAGGAGAGTTTAAATGACCTACTCGACGAGTTGGGAGACTGACTCGGCGAGTAGGTGATGTTTCGGTGAAACCCTAATTTTGAGGGTTTATGCCATATTTAAACAACTTATCTCAGCCTCCACAGTTCCTATTCCTCCAATAAAGCATTATCTTGAAACTCTAGCCTTATGTGAGTGGCCTAAGGCCATTTTGGTGCATTTTGGTGGATTGTGAAACTTGAAAAGAGGAAGGAAGCTTGAGAGTTAATGTTGGGGCTTGGAGATCCAGAGATTTTGTTCCATTTCTAGCTCATTCAAGGTAAAATGCCCTTGTCTTGGTCTTCCATGTGTTTAATCATCCTTAGGGCTTGGATTTTGAGTATCTTTAGGGCTTTCTAAGCCATTTTCGGATTTGTGGAGGGTTATATGGAGTTTTGGCTTCAGATCTGGGTCATTGGAAGGGTCTCATGGCATAAAGGTGCCAACTCTATGGCCATGAGATCCCCATGCACTTTGTAGAACATCTTTTATGGCTTTTTGAGCCAAAGACCCTTGCATGTGCACCAAGCTTGGAAATTTACATGTATAATGGACATTAGGAGGCCAGATCTGTAGTTTTGATGTGTTAAGTCCCATTTAGATTGACTGTATGGTAATGATCAAGGATGGACTCGACGAGTCGTTCTTGGGAATCGGCGAGTTGGGGTTTAATGACCACCAAATCCTTTCTGTCGATAGACCAGATGATAGTGTGGAAGGTCCCTTAGTTGTGTAGGCTCATAAGGGACCTGGGAATCATGGGACTCGACGAGTGTTCGAGCAAACTCGGTGAGTCCAAGGCAATCTCCCAATCTTTGAAGATGGAATCAATGAGTTGTTCATACAACTCGCCAAGTCATAGACTGGATGCATTCTTATGAGGGAGATGAACTCGACGAGTTCAAGGATGATCTCGGTGAGTCGAATGAAGATGTTCCCCATGGTATGATTGAAGGAGAACCCGTCGAGTTCTGCCAGACTCGTCGAGTAGAGTCGGGGATTGTATCGGGATAGAGGAGTATGGACTCGATGAGTTAGTAGACCAACTCGGCAAGTCAGGTCCACTGGATGTTCACTTTGACCAATCTTGACTTTTATTGAATTGAGTTGACCCTGGTTAGGGCTGCATATTCAAATTGATAACTTAGAAGGGTTGTCGTGTAGGGATTCAGGAGTCGAGAAGAGTTGATTTGCACGCCGTGGACAATTCAAACACTACACAACATCGAGGTGAGTTACCTTCCAGTAGAAGTGGGTCTAAGGCACCAAGGCCGGCCCACTAGTAGTTGTTTTGTTGAGATAATTATCTGGTTTGCTATGGCTTGATATGTGCATATGCTAGTATGCTATGTTAGGTGGGATAGTTCCAGTAGGAGGGGACCAGTTCCCAATTCGGTCGTTAGGACCAATGGGTAGGTCGAACAACCCAGAAATGTTTGACAACATGATTATGATATGATATTATATGCTAGTGGTAGGGGTGAAATAGTCCCCATGATCGGTTGAGATAGACCGGAGGGTAGGTCGGCACCCCAGAACAGCCTGATATGGGTAAGTTAGCACCCCTGACTAGCTTGACGTGGGTAAGTCAGCACCCCAGAATGGTTTAACATGGGTAGGTCGGGCGCCCCAGAATTGCCCGAAAATATGTATGTTGATTTGTATGTGGTATGATGGGGGAACTCACTAAGCTTTGCGCTTACATTATTAGTTTTGGTTTCAGGTACCTCTTCGTCTAAGGGGAAGGAGCCATCGGTGTTGCAGTGCATCACACACACATGATTTTCGCTTAGAGTTTTCTGGGATTTTACTCTGATATTTTATTGCTTCAGATGATATGGTTTTGAGACATGATACTACGGTTTTATGTATAGACATGATTTTGGCAATTTCTTGATGATTTATTTTATAAATCACTTAATTAAAAAGGAAATTTTTGGCCTTGATTTTTTGGATGTTACACCATACATAGAATAGAGAATGATATTTTCCAACCATAGTCTTACAACTACTAAGATGCCATGAGTCATATCTTGATCTTTCCTTGCCAAGTCGTGGGCCAAATCCTAGGTCTTACAAACAAGTGCCAAGAGCCACCTCCTAATCTTCCACGCAAGTATCACAAAGACAACCGGCATCCTATATAATTGTTAAGGTCAAGCTTAGGTCTTGCATACGTATTGTTGGGAGCCATATCTAGGTCTTTCATACAGTTTCCACGTTCCATTAACTGGTCTTCGTAAATAACATAATCCAATGGGCCAGAATTGGTGCCTTCGACCCATCACTATAGTAAGGAGACTCAACTCTCAGTTGATAATCAACTGCTACTGCTCTCACAACCCAAAATACTTAGGATATGCACCACGTATATAGTCACACAAGGTAAGCCCTTAGCTCTTCTTCCATAACAAGGAGTTTGACCAAAAGTCAACTCAAGTAAAAAAGTCAATGGTTAGCGTTGACTTTAGTTAACCGCTACGTCGTGGTATTCCATGACTACGTCGTTGACAATATACAACAATACAGACTAGCATTTCCCAGTCACTGTGCCGTGAGCACTGCAATTGTAATAGCTTGATGGGTTAAGCCATTTTCTTTGATTTTAAGAGCTCTAAAGCTCATATATGGTCCATTTTATGGTCAAAATTGATAAAGTTTCCAAGTTTAATCCTTAAGACTCCCTAAGAAATCAAGATCTCAACTTCTAGGCCGAAAAAGGGAAAAAACATAACATTGCTTAATCATTAAGCACTAAATCTTGAAGGTCTCTTGTCTGTTAATTTCCAAAAGGATTCCTAGCACCATCACTAACATATAAATTCATGCATTACAAACATTCATGTCCACTGGAAGTCTTGAACTTCTATTAGGTTAAAACAAGGGTTTTATTACCAAGATTTTGTGCATGACACCAAAACTCATTCCTAGTTTAGATCTAAAGCACCAAATACCCCAAATGGTCTGGAGATTCATAAATTTGCAAACTTTATGACATCTCACCACCCAAACCCATTAAGACTTAAAGAATAAGAGAAAGGTTATAACGATCTAACACTTAGGAAGGAAAAGGTTGAGTCTTGGACACCCACCAAGGTCTAGAAGATAGGCTAAAAGATGAAGATGATGCTTGTAAGGTGATTCTCCACACACAATGCTTCTTTCTCCTTCCACTACAAGAAAACAACCCTTTAATGACGTGCGAAAAATGACACTCGCTTATAGAGGACGCGCATTTGTGCGTACCCTAAAAAATAATGTCAGTTTTGTAAAATTTGAAGGATAGAGGTCACACATTTGTGCGCGCCCTAAAATTAGTGTCAGAAAAGAAAAAAAAAAGAAATGTGGAGGGCGCCTTTCATAAAATGTGCGTCATGTAAATGTGTCGCTTTATAATTTTTAAGTGAGACACGCATTTTAGGTGGGAAATGAAATCCATGAAAATTACTCCCGCCTATTGGATCCCAAAAATTAATCCCCCCGCCTCTTCTACTTAGCAAGAAAAAGCCATAGGTCCTTCATCTTCATCAGCGGTGGCAATACCTAGGTCGATTCTTCAGGGTTCAACAACAGATTTGTAAACAACAAATGTATACGATTCTAGATCTCGGCATGATTATGGCGCTTTGGAGCTGGCAATGTGAACATCATTCGTGAGAAAAGTTCATACAAAACTCAAGAATTTCTATGGCTTCGATTATTGAGTGAGGTACTGGGAGGTGTAATCGTTTCAGACTCTTTACTAATTGAGTTGAAATTGAACCCTAAAAACTCAATCCACACTTCGAACATCTCTGATTCTCCCTTCTTTCGCTCCCCAATCCCCTTGGTGGTGCTCTTTCCATTTCCATTTCCAACCTCAAACCACCGCTAAATGGAACCCAACAATTCAATCAATCAAATCGACAATCACATCGACGATGATAGTGATCATAACTCATTTCCAAGCCACCGTCATCAGATCATCACCTATTCAAGAAAGAGAAAACACTCTTAATCTCTGGTAATCACAACAATCGATTCAACACAAGTAAACCCTCTTTCTGAATCATCAGTTCTAGGGATTTTTGTCCTTGCTCATACGTTCTCATACGATATTCAAAACCTCACTGAGTCTCTCCTTCTCGAAATCCTTGCAAGATTTCCCCTTAAGTCAATTTTTAGGTTCAAATGTGTTTGCAAACACTGGCTAGACCTAATTTCTCAGCCTTCATTTGCCTGTTTCTATTGCTCGCGTATGCTCACAGCCAGCGCATCGTCGTCATCCTTACCTTTCAAAAAAATTTATAGCTAAATTTAAGTGTAGAAATTCACAAACTTTCTTGATCTATCCCATCCGGAGACTTACAATTCCTCAGATTTCTCGGTACTTTGCTCTTTCAAAAAAAATAAGCAGGTATTTTTCTATGTTCTTGTGGTCTCTTTATGTAATGTCCAAAAAATTCGTACCAAAAAATTTTCTTTAAATCATTACTAAATCCATATTCATAAAAACATGTCATAAACCATACATAATTTAGAGTATTAATTCCAAAACATATTTTCGTTATCAGAGTAAAACATCCCAGGCCGACTAATCAATGGTGTGTGCCATGAGATCACCCCAAGCTCTTCCCTACACTACCGAAAGTACCTAAAACCAAAACTGAAAACCATAAGCACGAAGCTTAGTGAGTTCCCCCAACCTACCACATACCATGCATAAACATATACTACACCTACTGGGCCACGCCCGCTATTTCGGGCCTCGCCCGCTACCTCGGGCCTCGCCCACTACAACAACCCCGCTGCTCCAAGCCCCGCCAGGCTTCGAGCCCCGCTCGGATACAAATCTGTTTCTCTTAGGCCCCGCCTATCTCTGGGCCCTGACTGCTAACCACATAATACAAAATAGAATATAACACATAACTGAACATTCCTACTGTATTCTTGTCCTAAGGCCTCGCCTTTCTTGGGCCTAGACCCTATTGTTGGATTAATGTCGAAGTCCATAACTATATTTGGTATGTACTTGACCCGACCCGGCATGGTCCATTTGGTTTGCACTTCACCGACACAATTTATATGGATAATCTTTTGAGAATAGTATGTTTATGATTAATATTAATATATTATAATTTCTAATATATTATTATGGAATCATATTATTTAATTAGTATTGATCAAGAATTAATTTATAATTAATTAAGTGATCAAAAGCAACTAATTAAATATGGACTCTTATATATATGGAATGGGCCAAGTTCATTTAGGTTGGGCTAAGCATTCATGGATAGTCCAAGGAGTGTTTAACCCATGGATCCTAGGAAATGAAAGGTCATGGGTATTAGGGTTTAACCCTAATCCTCCACACTATATAAAGATGTCCTTGGTTGGTGAAATGGGCACTAGTGTGTGGAACACTAAGAAGGGCTAGCCAATTTCACTAGAGAGAACCAAGTATCCATATTCTCTAAAGTCTTCCAAGGTGTTTTGGTGATTTGTGATTCCATTTGAGGCTTCCACACTATTGGGGCTAAGCTCTTAAAGCTTGAAGACATTAAGCTACATCAAAAGGTATGTCATCTAACTAGTACTTTGTAGATTAAGAACATCATAATATGCTAGTTAGGATTAAAGCCTTGGAAAGTTCTTATTTGCATGTATAATAGAGAAAACATAGATCCAAGGTTTATAGGGTTGCATGTACACTATAGGAGTGTTAGAATGCTCAAAACCCAATAGTGGTATCAGAGCCATGGGTTGTTTTCTGTTATATTGATGCAAATATTTTATTTTCAAAGCTGAAAAAAAAAAAGAAAAAAAACATGAAGTTTGTCAAATTTTAAGATAATTACTTGTTCTTGTGAAAAACTGATTATTTGTAAAATTTGAATAATTTGCTTTATGAGTTGAATTAGGTCAAATTTAATAAAAGATAAAATGATATATTATTTTATTAGTTTTAAAAGTTTGATCTAAAGACTTTTATTTTTTGAAACCTCCATAAGTTATGGATATGAAAAGGTTTTAAAAAAAAAATTGATTCAAAGTTTTTATGGAGTTACAAAATTTGGTGTTAATGTTTTAAAGGATTCCATAACTTAAGAATAAGTTATGGATCACCAAAAGTTTTTTGTGTTACCTTGTTTTATGAGTGAATTTCGATTAATGAATAAAATTATGTGATAGTTGGTTTTAATCCAAATTAATCTAAAAGAAGTTCATAAAATGTGTTTATGTAACCTATAAGTCACATTTATGAATCTTAAAACTCATAAAAGTTGTCATAGGTTACAAAATGAAGAGTCTTTTTCCTCATTAAATTGTTTTATGACTCCATAACTTGTCCTCAAGTTATGGATGACCAAGAGTCTCTTCATTAAATAATAAATTAAAAAAAAGTGTAACCTTAATTAATTCCATAAGTTATAAAATAAAGAAAAGTTAATTCTTTTATTAGTTTAAAGTCTTCCGTAACTTGTCCTCAAGTTATGGAACTTGAAGAGTTTTTGGATTAAAACTACTTTAAACACATAAGTTATGGAATTAATTAGTTTTGAATAGTTTCAAAACTTGCCCTCAAGTTTTGGAATTTGAAAAGTTTTCACTTATGAATACTTTAATTCCAAGTTAGCCCTTAGAATTTTAAAGAATTAAAATTCAACCCTTATACTTTATAATATTATAAGTTAATAATATATATGTATAAGAGTAAAGTCAGTCTTACCGCTAGTAGGCCTCATTCACGAAGCCGGTCTATAAGGTGGGTATAAGGTTGTTGCCTATAAAATGGCAACTTAATGGGTGTCCACTCTCACCCAACGCTTGTTTGACTGGTGGAGGGTCGTTAGCCGAACGGGTTTGACAGGACTATAATTATCCCTTCATTAAAAGTATTAATGATAAATACTAAGTAACTAAACTCTTATAAATACCCAATCTTAGTTACTTAGGAAAATGTGAATAAGGTGCTAATCCATGAAATTACACTTTGCACTTTGTTTAAGTCGGTTAGTGGAGCATGTGTGGTTAACCGGCACACTAACTCAAATTTAACAAGGTAGGCAAAGGGTAACTTAATGTTTATCATAGTATCGGTGGAGCGTGTGTGGTTAACCGGCACATCGATTGAGGGGTAAACACTTAAGGGTACCCAGTAATTTGCATGGTTACTTCACACCTTGTTTTGTGATCCTCGACATCCCAGTCACAAAACCTGAAGGGAACACTCGAGATTGAAACATGTCATTGAACAGTTCAATGAATCTCAATAGATCTAGGAGTTTCAAAACCAATTAAAACCTAATAATACATTTCGTTTATCTTGGTGGAAATTGGTGAATCGTCATTCACCTACCTTCAAATATTTTATAGCTTGGATTACGGCATCCCTCTTCTAAGTTATAAAATAGTTTGTTGGGTCCTAGCCTTAATATTTCATATTGGGTGTTATATTAAGGACTTAAGATCAACTATCTTGAATATCTCCCAAAAGATGTCTGGTTTAGACATTTATGATCTTCCTAAATCTCTTGAAACAAGCTTTCCTAAATGAAGATGATGTCCCATGGAAATCATACTTCTTTCACCTACTCCAATTATTCTCCTTAACCCACAAGTTCAAGATCACTCAAGCCCTATTGGCAAGGCAAGGTCTAGGTGTGATCACATCTTGGAGATGTAGTCACATATTGACAAGACGGGAGAGTTGGGTGTCAAAGTCTTGAGAAAGTTGGTGGTTCAATCACTTTCTAAGTCACATAGTGAGTTCCTTTGGGACACCTATGAAACAGACTATGACAAGACCCTTAATGATCTTATCTATTTGTTAAGATCAGCTTCCTTAAAACTTGATGGACATTGACAATAGTGACACAGGAAATCCAGAAAAGCATTCTCTTCCCAATGGTAAAGGGATCGGCCAGAGTCAACTCGGTTGACCAAATGGTAAAGAGAAAAGCTAAGTCTATGATAGTCCCTTGTACCATTATCAAAGGGTCCATATGTTTATATTGCCAAAGGAAGGGGCATTGGTTGCGAAGCTGCCAAATTTACCTAAGGATGTTAAAGTCAATAAGTTTGACTCTACTTCAGGTAAATTCCACTATCTAACTCTGCTAAGTTTCTATTCTGAGATTCCTGATACATGATGTGATTGGGTCACATGGTGATGTTTTAAGAATCAAAGAAATGTGAATAAACTTAAAGAAAGAATATGCTGAATCTGATGGAGTAGATGGATTTCTATCACATAGTTTGAAGATCGGATTCTTGAGCTACTTCTTAGGAGTTATGAGACATTGCTTAGGAATAGATAACAACAAGTTTTCATATGGATTGTAAGGACAAGTTCTTTCGCAAAGTTTTTAAAATAAAAGGAAAATTTTTGATTTTATTTATTTTAAAATATCCTTACAATGGCATCTGTGGAAATTTTTGTCGCTTATAAGATTCCATTAATAGCAAGAGTGGAAGTATGAAATTGATTCTTTCATTTGTGGTAATGTCTAAAT